>NC_090326.1:14891313-16091313 GCF_035084215.1 Heptranchias perlo
CACCCACACCACCCCACTCCACCCACCCCACACCTCCACCCCACCCCCTGCTCCCCACACCACCCACCCCTCACACCACCCCTCTCCTCCCACCCCCGACTCCCCTAGCCACACTCCCACCCGCACCACCACCCACCCCCACACAACGCCACCCCACACCACCCACCCCACACCACCCACCCCACACCACCCACCCCACACCACCACCCACACCACCCTCCCCACACCCCCACCCTCCCACACCTCCCGCACCCACTCCACCCTCCCCATCACCACCCACCCCACACCCCACACCACCCACCCCACACCCCACCCCACACCACCCACCCCCACACCACCCCAATCCACCCAGCCCACTCACCCACCCCTCACCACCCCACCCCACACCTCCACCCACACCTCCCCACACTCCTCCCCACACCCACATCCACCACCCCACACCCCTCACCACCCACCCCACACCCCTCACCATCCCTCACCTACTCACCCTACACCTATCCCCATCCCCTACCCCATCATCACCATCACCTTCACCCTATCCCCTATCATCACCATCACCCACTCACCCTATCACCCATCACCTATCACCCACATCCATCACCCACACTATCACTATCACTATCATTCCATCACCTATCACTTCCTATCACTTATCACTCATCACCTATCACCTATCATTCATCACCTATCACTATCATCATCACTTATCACTTATCATTCATCACCTATCACTATCACTCACTCATCACCTATCACCTTATCACCTATCATCATCCTTATCATCTATCACTTATCACCTATCACCATCACCTATCACCTATCACTATCACATCACTATCACTATCACGTATCATTCATCACTATCATCATCACTTATCACCTATCACTTATCATCCATCACCTATCATCATCACTTATCATCATCACCTATCACTATCACCTATCATCATCACTTATCACCTATCACTATCACCTATCACCTTATCACTTCATCACTTATCATCATCACCTATCACCATCACTATCACCTATCACCTTATCACCTATCATCATCACTTATCATCATCACCTATCTTTCATCCATCACCTTATCACCTATCACCTTATCATCCATCACCTATCATCACCTATCACTTATCATCATCACCTTATCACCTATCACTTCACTATCACCTATCATCATCACCTATCACCTATCACCTATCATCTATCACTATCATTCATCACTCTATCACTTATCACCTATCATCTATCACCTATCATCCATCACTTATCACCTATCACTATCACTTATCATCCATCATCTATCACCTTATCATCTATCACTTATCATCATCACCTATCACCTATCACCTATCACCTATCACCTATCACCTATCATCATCACCTATCACCTATCATCCATCACTATCACCTATCACCTTATCATTCACCTTCACCTATCATTCATCACTATCATCATCACCTTATCACCTATCACTTATCATCATCACTATCATCATCACCTATCATCACCTATCATTCATCACCTATCATTCATCACCTATCACATCACCTATCACCTCACTATCACCTATCACCTATCATCCTATCACCTTATCCATCACCTATCACCTTCACCTATCACCTATCACCTATCACCTATCACCTATCCATCACCTATCACCTATCACCTATCATCATCACCTATCCTATCACTATCACCTATCATCCATCACCTATCATCATCACTATCACCTATCATCATCACCTATCACCTATCACTTACCTATCATCCATCACCTATCACCTATCACCTATCATCCATCACCTATCATCCATCACCTATCACCTATCACCTATCATCCATCACCTATCATCCTATCACCTATCATCCATCACCTATCACTATCACCTATCACCTATCACCATCACCTATCATCCATCACCTATCATCCATCACCATCACCTATCACCTATCTTCATCACCTATCACCTATCACCTATCACCTATCATCATCACCTATCATCTCATCACCTATCACCTATCACCTATCATCCATCACTTATCATCTATCACCTATCACCTATCATCCATCACCTATCACCTATCACCTATCACCTACATTCATCACCTATCACCTATCACCTATCATCATCACCTATCACCTATCACCTATCACCTATCATCCATCACTATCACCTATCATCCTATCACCTATCATCCATCACCTATCACCATCACCTATCATCCATCACCTATCACCCATCACCTATCACCATCACCTATCATCATCACCTATCACCATCACCTATCACCTATCACCTATCATCATCACCTATCACCTATCACCTATCACTATCATCATCACTTATCACCTATCATCCATCACCTATCATCCATCACCTATCACCTTCATCACCTATCACCTATCACCTATCATCCTATCAGCTATCATCTTCATCTTTCACCTATCATCTCATCACCTATCATCCATCACCTATCACCTATCACCTATCATCCATCACCTATCACCGATCACCTATCACCTTCATCTACCTATCACCTATCACCTATCATCCATCACCTATCACCTATCACCTATCATCCATCACCTATCATCCATCACCTATCACCTATCACCTATCATCCTTCACCTATCATCATCACCTATCACCATCACCTATCACTATCACCTATCACCTATCACCTATCATCCATCACCTATCATCCATCACCTATCACCTATCACCTATCACCATCACCTATCATCCATCACCTATCATCATCACTATCACCTATCACCATCACCTATCATCCATCACCTATCACCTATCACCTATCATCCTATCACCTATCATCCATCACCTATCATCCATCACCTATCATCCATCACCTATCATCCATCACCTATCATCCATCACCTATCATCCATCACCTATCACCATCACCTATCATCCATCACCTATCATCCATCACCTATCATCCATCACCTATCACCATCACCTATCATCCATCACCTATCATCCATCACCTATCATCCTATCACCTATCATCCATCACCTATCATCCATCACCTATCACCATCACCTATCATCCATCACCTATCATCCTCATCACCTATCATCCATCACCTATCATCCATCACCTATCATCCATCACCTATCATCCATCACTTCACCTATCATCCATCACCTATCACCTATCACCTATCACCATCACCTATCATCCATCACCTATCACCCATCACCTATCACCATCACCTATCATCCATCACCTATCATCCATCACCCTATCACCTATCACCTATCATCACCTATCATCCATCACCTATCATCCATCACCTATCACCATCACCTATCATCCATCACCTATCATCCATCACCTATCATCCATCACCTATCATCCATCACCTATCATCCATCACCTATCATCATCACCTATCATCCTATCACCTATCACCCTATCATCCATCACCTATCATCCATCACCTATCATCCATCACCTTCACCATCACCTATCACCTATCATCCATCACCTATCATCCATCACCTATCATCCATCACCTATCATCCTATCACCTATCACCCATCACCTATCATCCATCACCTATCACCTATCACCTATCACCTATCACCCATCACCTATCATCCATCACCTATCATCATCACCTATCATCCATCACCTATCATCCATCACCTATCACCTATCATCCATCACCTATCATCCATCACCTATCATCCATCACCTATCACCTATCACCATCACCTATCATCCATCACCTATCACCCATCACCTATCATCCATCACCTATCACCCATCACCTATCATCCATCACCTATCATCCATCACCTATCACCCATCACCTATCATCCATCACCTATCACCTATCACCTATCACCTATCATCATCCCTATCATCCATCACCTATCATCCATCACCTATCACCATCACCATCACCTATCATCACCTATCACCATCACCTATCATCCGATCACCTATCATCCATCACCTATCATCCTATCATCCATCACTATCATCCCATCACCTATCATCCATCACCTATCACCTCATCACCTATCATCATCATCACCTATCATCCTATCACCTATCATCCATCACCTATCACCATCACCTATCACCTATCACCATCACCTATCACCCATCACCTATCATCATCACCTATCATCCATCACCTATCATCCATCACCTATCACCTATCACCTATCACCATCACCTATCATCCATCACCTATCACCTATCATCCATCACCTATCATCCATCACCTATCATCCATCACCTATCATCATCACCTATCACCTATCATCCATCACCTATCACCATCACCTATCATCCATTCACCTATCACCTATCACCTATCACCCTATCACCTATCATCCATCACCTATCATCCATCACCTATCACCTATCATCCATCACCTATCACCCATCACCTATCATCCATCACCTATCACCTATCACCTATCATCCATCACCTATCATCCATCACCTATCACCCATCACCTATCACCCATCACCTATCATCCATCACCTATCCATCACCTATCATCCATCACCTATCATCCATCACCTATCATCATCCTATCACCTATCATCCATCACCTATCATCCATCACCTATCATCCATCACCTATCACCTATCATCCATCACCTATCATCCATCACCTATCATCCATCACCTATCATCCATCACCTATCACCTATCACCTATCATCCATCACCTATCATCCATCACCTATCATCCATCCTATCACCTATCATCCATCACCTATCATCCATCACCTATCATCCATCACCTATCACCATCACCTATCACCCATCACCTATCATCCATCACCTATCATCCATCACCTATCATCCATCACCTATCACCTATCATCCATCACCTATCATCCATCACCTATCATCCATCACCTATCACCTATCATCCATCACTATCATCCATCACCTATCATCCATCACCTATCACCTATCATCCATCACCTATCATCCATCACCTATCATCCATCACCTATCATCCATCACCTATCATCCTATCACCTATCATCCATCACCTATCATCCATCACCTATCATCCATCACCTATCACCATCACCATCACCTATCACCCATCACCTATCATCCATCACCTATCATCCTATCACCTATCACCCATCACCTATCATCCATCACCTATCACCTTCACCTATCATCCATCACCTATCATCCATCACCTATCATCCATCACCTATCACCTATCATCCATCACCTATCACCATCACCTATCATCCATCACCTATCATCATCACCTATCACCCATCACCTATCACCATCACCTATCACCCATCACCTATCATCCATCACCTATCACCCATCCTATCATCCATCACCTATCATCCATCACCTATCACCTATCATCCATCACCTATCATCCATCACCTATCATCCATCACCTATCACCTATCATCCATCACCTATCATCCATCACCTATCACCCATCACCTTATCATCCATCACCTATCATCCATCACCTATCATCCATCACCTATCATCCATCACCTATCATCCATCACCTATCATCCATCACCTATCATCCATCACCTATCATCCATCACCTATCACCTATCATCCATCACCTATCATCCATCACCTATCACCTATCACCTATCATCCATCACCTATCATCCATCACCTATCATCCATCACCTATCATCCATCACCTATCATCCATCACCTATCATTCCATCACCTATCATCCATCACCTATCATCCATCACCTATCATCCATCACCTATCACCTATCATCCATCACCTATCATCCATCACCTATCACCCATCACCTATCATCCATCACCTATCACCCATCACCTATCATCCATCACCTATCACCCATCATCCTATCATCCATCACCTATCACCTATCATCCATCACCTATCACCCATCACCTATCATCATCACCTATCACCTATCATCCATCACCTATCATCCATCACCTATCATCCATCACCTATCACCCATCACCTATCATCCATCACCTATCATCCATCACCTATCATCCATCACCTATCATCCATCACCTATCATCCATCACCTATCACCTATCACCTATCATCCATCACCTATCACCTATCTTCCATCACCTATCATCCATCACCTATCACCCATCACCTATCATCCATCACCTATCACCATCACCTATCATCCATCACCTATCACCCATCACCTATCACCCATCACCTATCACCCATCACCTATCATCCATCACCTATCACCCATCACCTATCATCCATCACCTATCACCTATCATCCATCACCTATCACCCATCACCTATCATCCATCACCTATCACCTATCATCCATCACCTATCATCCATCACCTATCATCCATCACCTATCACCCATCACCTATCATCCATCACCTATCATCCATCACCTATCATCCATCACCTATCATCCATCACCTATCATCCATCACCTATCACCCATCACCTATCATCCATCACCTATCATCCATCACCTATCACCTATCATCCATCACCTATCATCCATCACCTATCATCCATCACCTATCACCCATCACCTATCATCCATCACCTATCACCATCACCTATCATCCATCACCTATCATCCATCACCTATCATCCATCACCTATCACCCATCACCTATCATCCATCACCTATCATCCATCACCTATCATCCATCACCTATCACCTATCATCCATCACCTATCACCCATCACCTATCACCCATCACCTATCATCCATCACCTATCACCCATCACCTATCATCCATCACCTATCATCCATCACCTATCATCCATCACCTATCACCCATCACCTATCACCTATCACCTATCACCTATCACCTATCACCTATCATCCATCACCTATCACCCATCACCTATCATCCATCACCTATCACCTATCATCCATCACCTATCATCCATCACCTATCATCCATCACCTATAACCATCACCTATCATCCATCACCTATCATCTATCACCTATCACCTATCATCCATCACCTATCACCTATCACCCATCACCTATCATCCATCACCTATCATCCATCACCTATCACCTATCATCCATCACCTATCATCCATCACCTATCATCCATCACCTATCACCCATCACCTATCACCCATCACCTATCACCTATCATCCATCACCTATCATCCATCACCTATCACCATCACCTATCACCCATCACCTATCATCTATCACCCATCACCTATCATCCATCACCTATCACCCATCACCTATCATCCATCACCTATCACCTATCATCCATCACCTATCATCCATCACCTATCACCCATCACCTATCACCCATCACCTATCATCTATCACCCATCACCTATCATCCATCACCTATCACCCATCACCTATCATCCATCACCTATCACCTATCACCTATCACCCATCACCTATCATCCATCACCTATCACCCATCACCTATCACCATCACCTATCATCCATCACCTATCATCCATCACCTATCATCCATCACCTATCACCCTATCACCTATCAACCATCACCTATCATCCATCACCTATCATCCATCACCTATCATCCATCACCTATCACCTATCATCTATCACCTATCACCTATCATCCATCACCTATCACCCATCACCTATCACCATCACCTATCATCCATCACCTATCATCCATCACCTATCATCTATCACCTATCACCTATCATCTATCACCTATCACCTATCACCTATCACCTATCATCCATCACCTATCACCTATCACCTATCATCCATCACCTATCATCCATCACCTATCATCCATCACCTATCACCTATCATCCATCACCTATCATCCATCACCTATCACCCATCACCTATCATCTATCACCTATCATCCATCAACTATCACCTATCATCCATCACCTATCACCTATCATCCATCAACTATCACCTATCATCCATCACCTATCACCTATCATCTATCACCTATCATCCATCACCTATCATCCATCACCTATCATCCATCACCTATCATCTATCATCCATCACCTATCACCTATCACCTATCACCTATCACCTATCACCTATCATCATCAACTATCACCTATCACCTATCACCTATCACCTATCACCTATCACCCATCACCTATCATCCATCACCTATCATCCATCACCTATCATCCATCACCTATCACCCATCACCTATCATCTATCACCTATCACCCATCACCTATCACCCATCACCTATCACCTATCACCTATCACCTATCATCCATCACCTATCACCTATCATCCATCAACTATCACCTATCATCCATCACCATCACCTATCATCCATCACCTATCACCCATCACCTATCACCTATCACCTATCACCTATCATCCATCACCTATCACCTATCATCCATCAACTATCACCTATCATCCATCACCTATCACCTATCATCCATCACCTATCATCATCAACTATCACCTATCATCCATCACCTATCACCTATCATCCATCAACTATCACCTATCATCCATCACCTATCACCTATCATCCATCACCTATCACCTATCACCTATCACCTATCATCCATCACCTATCACCTATCATCCATCACCTATCACCTATCATCCATCAACTATCACCTATCATCCATCACCTATCACCTATCATCCATCACCTATCACCTATCACCTATCACCTATCACCTATCACCTATCATCCATCACCTATCATCCATCAACTATCACCTATCACCTATCACCTATCACCTATCATCCATCACCTATCACCTATCATCCATCAACTATCACCTATCATCCATCAACTATCACCTATCACCTATCACCTATCATCCATCACCTATCATCCATCACCTATCATCCATCACCTATCACCTATCATCCATCAACTATCACCTATCATCCATCACCTATCACCTATCATCCATCAACTATCATCCATCACCTATCACCTATCATCCATCACCTATCATCCATCACCTATCATCCATCAACTATCACCTATCATCCATCACCTATCATCCATCAACTATCACCTATCACCTATCACCTATCACCTATCATCCATCACCTATCACCTATCACCTATCACCTATCACCTATCACCTATCATCCATCACCTATCACCTATCACCTATCACCTATCACCTATCACCTATCATCCATCACCTATCATCCATCACCTATCATCCATCACCTATCATCCATCTACTATCACCTATCATCCATCACCTATCATCCATCACCTATCACCTATCATCCATCACCTATCATCCATCACCTATCATCCATCAACTATCACCTATCATCCATCACCTATCATCCATCAACTATCACCTATCATCCATCACCTATCACCTATCACCTGTCATCCATCACCTATCACCTATCACCTATCACCTATCACCTATCACCTATCATCCATCACCTATCATCCATCACCTATCACCTATCACCTATCATCCATCACCTATCACCTATCATCCATCACCTATCATCCATCACCTATCACCTATCACCTATCACCTATCATCCATCACCTATCACCTATCATCCATCACCTATCATCCATCACCTATCACCTATCACCTATCACCTATCATCCATCACCTATCACCTATCATCCATCACCTATCATCCATCACCTATCACCTATCACCTATCACCTATCATCCATCACCTATCACCTATCACCCATCACCTATCATCCATCACCTATCATCCATCATCCATCACCTATCACCTATCACCTATCATCCATCACCTATCACCTATCATCCATCACCTATCATCCATCTCCTATCATCCATCACCTATCACCTATCACCTATCACCTATCATCCATCACCTATCATCCATCAACTATCACCTATCATCCATCACCTATCATCCATCAACTATCATCCATCACCTATCACCTATCATCCATCACCTATCATCCATCACCTATCATCCATCAACTATCATCCATCACCTATCATCCATCAACTATCACCTATCATCCATCAACTATCACCTATCATCCATCACCTATCATCCATCAACTATCATCCATCACCTATCATCCATCAACTATCACCTATCATCCATCAACTATCACCTATCATCCATCACCTATCACCTATCACCTATCACCTATCACCTATCATCCATCACCTATCATCCATCAACTATCACCTATCACCTATCACCTATCATCCATCACCTATCACCTATCATCCATCACCTATCATCCATCAACTATCATCCATCAACTATCATCCATCACCTATCATCCATCACCTATCATCCATCACCTATCATCCATCAACTATCACCTATCATCCATCACCTATCATCCATCAACTATCATCCATCACCTATCATCCATCAACTATCACCTATCATCCATCAACTATCACCTATCACCCATCACCTATCATCCATCAACTATCATCCATCAACTATCATCCATCACCTATCATCCATCAACTATCACCTATCATCCATCACCTATCACCTATCACCTATCATCCATCAACTATCACCTATCATCCATCACCTATCACCTATCACCTATCATCCATCAACTATCACCTATCATCCATCACCTATCACCTATCACCTATCATCCATCAACTATCACCTATCATCCATCACCTATCACCTATCATCCATCACCTATCATCCATCAACTATCACCTATCATCCATCAACTATCACCTATCATCCATCACCTATCATCCATCAACTATCACCTATCATCCATCACCTATCACCTATCACCTATCAACTATCATCCATCACCTATCATCCATCAACTATCACCTATCATCCATCACCTATCATCCATCACCTATCACCTATCATCCATCACCTATCATCCATCAACTATCACCTATCATCCATCACCTATCATCCATCAACTATCATCCATCACCTATCATCCATCAACTATCATCCATCACCTATCACCTATCATCCATCACCTATCATCCATCAACTATCACCTATCATCCATCACCTATCATCCATCAACTATCACCTATCATCCATCACCTATCATCCATCACCTATCATCCATCACCTATCATCCATCAACTATCACCTATCATCCATCAACTATCATCCATCACCTATCACCTATCACCTATCACCTATCATCCATCACCTATCATCCATCACCTATCATCCATCAACTATCATCCATCAACTATCACCTATCATCCATCAACTATCATCCATCACCTATCATCCATCAACTATCACCTATCATCCATCAACTATCATCCATCACCTATCACCTATCACCTATCACCCATCACCTATCATCCATCAACTATCACCTATCATCCATCAACTATCATCCATCACCTATCACCATCACCTATCATCCATCAACTATCATCCATCACCTATCATCCATCACCTATCACCTATCATCCATCAACTATCATCCATCACCTATCATCCATCAACTATCATCCATCACCTATCACCTATCATCCATCAACTATCATCCATCACCTATCACCTATCACCTATCACCTATCATCCATCACCTATCACCTATCACCTATCATCCATCACCTATCACCTATCATCCATCACCTATCACCTATCACCTATCACCTATCACCTATCATCCATCACCTATCACCTATCACCTATCATCCATCACCTATCACCTATCACCTATCACCTATCACCTATCATCCATCACCTATCACCTATCATCCATCACCTATCACCTATCATCCATCACCTATCACCTATCACCTATCACCTATCATCCATCACCTATCACCTATCACCTATCACCTATCATCCATCACCTATCACCTATCACCCATCACCTATCACCCATCACCTATCATCCATCACCTATCACCTATCATCCATCACCCATCACCTATCACCTATCACCTATCACCTATCACCTATCATCCATCACCTATCACCTATCACCTATCACCTATCATCCATCACCTATCACCTATCACCTATCATCCATCACCTATCATCCATCTCCTATCATCCATCACCTATCATCCATCACCTATCATCCATCACCTATCACCTATCACCTATCACCTATCATCCATCACCTATCACCTATCACCTATCACCTATCACCCATCACCTATCACCTATCATCCATCACCTATCACCTATCATCCATCACCTATCATCCATCACCTATCATCCATCACCTATCATCCATCACCTATCACCTATCACCTATCACCTATCATCCATCACCTATCATCCATCACCTATCACCCATCACCTATCATCCATCACCTATCACCTATCACCTATCACCTATCACCTATCATCCATCACCTATCACCCATCACCTATCATCCATCACCTATCACCTATCACCTATCACCTATCACCTATCATCCATCACCTATCACCCATCACCTATCACCCATCACCTATCATCCATCACCTATCATCCATCACCTATCACCTATCACCTATCACCTATCACCTATCATCCATCACCTATCACCCATCACCTATCACCCATCACCTATCATCCATCACCTATCATCCATCACCTATCACCTATCACCTATCACCTATCACCTATCATCCATCACCTATCATCCATCACCTATCACCCATCACCTATCATCCATCACCTATCACCTATCACCTATCACCTATCACCTATCATCCATCACCTATCACCCATCACCTATCACCCATCACCTATCATCCATCACCTATCATCCATCACCTATCACCTATCACCTATCACCTATCATCCATCACCTATCACCCATCACCTATCACCCATCACCTATCATCCATCACCTATCATCCATCACCTATCACCTATCACCTATCACCTATCATCCATCACCTATCATCCATCACCTATCACCTATCATCCATCACCTATCATCCATCACCTATCATCCATCACCTATCACCTATCATCCATCACCTATCATCCATCACCTATCACCTATCACCTATCACCTATCACCTATCATCCATCACCCATCACCCATCACCCATCACCTATCATCCATCACCTATCATCCATCACCTATCACCTATCATCCATCACCTATCATCCATCACCTATCACCCATCACCTATCATCTATCACCTATCATCCATCACCTATCACCTATCACCCATCACCTATCATCCATCACCTATCATCCATCACCTATCACCTATCATCCATCACCTATCATCCATCACCTATCATCCATCACCTATCATCCATCACCCATCACCCATCACCCATCACCTATCATCCATCACCTATCATCCATCACCTATCACCCATCACCCATCACCCATCACCCATCACCTATCATCCATCACCTATCATCCATCACCTATCATCCATCACCCATCACCCATCACCCATCACCTATCATCCATCACCTATCATCCATCACCTATCACCTATCACCCATCACCTATCATCCATCACCTATCATCCATCACCTATCACCTATCATCCATCACCTATCATCCATCACCTATCATCCATCACCTATCACCCATCACCTATCATCTATCACCTATCATCCATCACCTATCACCCATCACCTATCATCTATCACCTATCATCCATCACCTATCACCTATCACCCATCACCTATCACCCATCACCTATCATCCATCACCTATCATCCATCACCTATCACCTATCACCTATCATCCATCACCTATCATCCATCACCTATCATCCATCACCTATCACCTATCACCCATCACCTATCATCCATCACCTATCACCTATCACCTATCACCCATCACCTATCACCCATCACCTATCATCCATCACCTATCACCTATCATCCATCACCTATCACCCATCACCTATCACCTATCATCCATCACCTATCACCTATCATCCATCACCTATCACCTATCATCCATCAACTATCACCTATCACCTCTCACCTATCATCCATCACCTATCACCTATCACCTATCCTCCCCTTGATAAAACCCATAGAATGTGCAATCAGAGAATTCTTATTTTTAGATAATTTAGATTATGGTCTGAATTATTTTATCTGACTGTGTGAAGCTTTAGATTATTATCTCTCAATGCTAGTCGTGCGAAAGGAGCTGTCAGAGTCTTAAGGGGAATGTTGAAACACAGATAGAGAGATTTCAGAGGCATGTAGGTTGAAATTATGCTGAATAATATCAGCAGCACGCCTTCTTATAGTTCAGGCTTTTATACAACATCCTTCCTTTGTCTTCAGGGCTGGATGGTAGTTTCCATAAGCAAATTGTGTCAGTCATGAACTGAAACCTGCTTCCTATCCATTGCCAAGTACAAATTGTGTGCCCAGGTCTAACAATGATCACTGGAGAATATGTGGGAAGCCCATGTAAGGAAACAATTAAATTCTTTATATTAACTTTAGCTTTTAAGTGACTTTTTGTTAGCAATGTTCAGTTAGTAAAAGGGATTCCAGTCAGACAGTGTTTTAGCTGATAAGGAGAGGCTCTAGCCTTGAATAGGCACCTGCTATAGATCTGGAGAACTAGTGAGTGAGTCAAGTTAAGGGGAGTTATTCTTGTGAAAATTGCAGCTAATTGGATGAGGTAATACTTTGAAACATGTGAATTCTCACTTGGCCAGAGTGAATGAAAGGTATATAAACAAGGGTGTTAGAATAGGTAGTTCAGAATTCAACAAGGCTTGGCCAGCCCATCCCCTCGAGCTTGAAACCTGTGATGCTGGGAATTCTCCGATACCGTGTATCGTAAGAGTAACCCTGAGTATATGTGTATTAATATTAGTAATGGTTATCATTTTATATGTGTAATTGTTGAGAATAATAGTTAACATTGTATGCTTAATTCCTATGAAAGCCGATAAATACCTTTGAAACTTTACATAGAATGTACAGCACAGAAACAGGCCATTTGGCACAACTGGTCTATGCAGCTGTTAATGCTCCACATGAGCCTAAAATCATATTCCCTGATGTATCCCAACATACAGTTACCAGACTTGCAAAATAGAGTTAATTTTTTGACTTTGCATCCCAGATTGCACTCTTGCCCTGCAGGACAACAAATGGAAATTTAGGTTGGAAAGTGAACGCGTCAATTTCTGATATGTGCTCCCAGCAGGTAATGCTCCCTGCAACACGAGGTATACTGTCCGAACCCGCATTCAGTCCCATTTACAGTCCTAGGCACAGCCACGTGGCAGTGATCAAGGAACATTGCCTCTGGAGGCCCAGCTTTAGAGAGGAGGCAGTCACAGAACTGTGACACCTGGGTCCCTCACTTCTTAAGCCTCTGGTTGCTTCCAGACTAATGAAGAGCACATAAGACCATAAGAGATAGGAGCAGGAGTAGGCCATTCGGCCCCTCGCGCCTGCTCCGCCATTCAATGAGATCATGGCTGATCTGATTTTTACCTTAGCTCCACTTTCCCGCCCTTTCCCCATATCCTTTGACTCACTTGCTGATCAAAAATTTGTCTAACTCAGCCTAGAATGCATTCAATGACTCAGCTTTTTGGGGTAAAGAATTCCAAAGATTCACGACCCTCTGGGAGAAGAAATTCCTCCTCATTTCCATCTTAAACGGGCGACCCCTTATTCTGAGACTATGCCCCCTAGTTTTAGATTCCCCCATGAGGGGTAACATCCTCTCAGCATCTACCCTATCGAGTCCCCTCAGAATCTTGTATGTTTCAATAAGATCTCCTTTCATTCTTCTAAATTCCAATGAGTATTGACCCAACCTGTTCAATCTTTCCTCATAAGACAACCCTTCCATACCCGGAATCAACCTAGTGAACCTTCTCTGAACTGCCTCCAATGCAAGTATGTCCTTCCTTAAATAAGGGCACCAGAATTGTACGCAGTACTCCAGGTGTGGTCTCACCACAACCCTGTACAGTTGTAGCATGACTTCCCTGCTTTTATACTCCATCCCCCTAGAAATAAAGGCCAATATTCCGTTTGCCTTCCAGATTACCTGCTGCACCTGTATGATGACTTTTTGTGTTTCATGTACGAGGACACCCAAATCGCTCTGTACCGCAGCATTTTGTAGTATTTCTCCATTCAAATAATGTTTTGCTTTTTTATTTTTCCTCCCAAAGTGGATGACTTCACATTTTCCCACATTATATCCCATCTGCCAAATTTTTGCCCATTCGCTTAACCTGTCAATATCCCTTTGCAGACACTTTGTGTCCTCATCGCAACTTGCTTTTCTACCTATCTTTGTATCATCAGCAAATTTGGCCACAAGACACTCTGTTCCTTCATCCAAGTCATTGATATATATTGTAAATAGTTGAGGCCCTAGCACTGATCCATGCGGCACCCCACTAGTTACAGATTTTGAAAATGACCCTTTTATCCCGACTCTTTGTTTTCTGTTAGTTAGCCAATCCTCTATCCATGCCAATATATTACCCCCAACATCATGAGCTCTTATCTTGTGCAGTAATCTTTTATGTGGCACCTTATCGAATGCCTTTTGGAAATCCAAATATACTGCATCCATTGGTTCCCCTTTATCCATCCTGCCCGTTACTTTTTCAAAGAACTCTAATAAATTTGTCAGACATGATTTCCCCTTCATAAAACCATATTGACTCTCCTTGATTGTATTATGAGCCTCCAAATGTCCTGCTGCTACTTCCTTAATAATGGATTCTAGCATTTTCCCAATGACAGATGTTAGGCTAACTGGTCTATAGTTACCTGCTTTCTGTTTCACTCCCTCCTTGAATAGGGGTGTTATGTTTGCGGTTTTCTAATCCGCTGGGACCTTTCCAGAATTTAGTGAATTCTGGCAGATTCCCACCAATGCATCCACTATCTCTGTAGCCACTTCCTTTAAGACCCTCGGATGCAAGCCATCAGGTCCAGGGGACTTGTCAGCCTTTAGACCCATTAGTTTACCAAGTACTTTTTCTCTAGTGATAGTAATTGTTTTTAGTTCCTCCCTTCCCTTTGCCTATTAGCACATCAGCAGCAACCAATCTATTAGCATCATACAGATGACTGATGTTTCTCCAGCATTCTATGGTTGTGTTTCACACTGGTGCCAAAAGCTGCTAATAATTGTCAGATGAGGCCAGAATGATGTAATAGTGTCCTTACCTCAAATTCCCAGCATTTTCACATTTGGGATTATCATTGATCCATTTAAAATGGGTGCGCAGAGCTGCCACAATCTGAACTGTGTCCCAGAGTGGATTTAGCTGTGGCTCAGTGGTAGCACTCTCACCTCTGAGTCAGAAGGTTGTGGGTTCATGTCCCACTCCAGAGATTTGAGTTTATAATCCAGGCTGACCCTCCAGTGCAGTACTGAGGGAGTGCTGCATTTGGCAGAGTTGCAGTTTTTCAGATGAGACATTAAACCAAGGCCCTGTTTGCCCTCTCAGGTGGATGTGAAAGATCCTATGGCACTATTTTGAAGAAAAGCAGGGGAGTTATCCCCAGCATCCAGGCCAATATTTATCCCTCAACCAACATCAGTAAAACAGATTATCTGGTCATTATCCAATTGCTGTTTGTGGGACCTTGCTGTGCACAAATTGGCTGCCGTGTTTCATGCATTACAACAGTGAGTACACTTCAAAAGTAATTCATTGGCTGTAAAGCACTTTGGGACATCCTGAGGTCATGAAAAGTGCAATATAAATGCAAGTCATTGCTAAAGTAAGGTAATTTTGTATAGGTAGATTTTTATGCACATGTAAAAATAAAAGCATCTTATAAAGTTTATATGTAGAAGGTGATTAATTATCAAGAGCACCTTGGTATTAATCAGCATTAAACTTGACCATGTGTATCAGGATACATGGTGCATATTTAAAGCACAAATTAACGTGAAGGGTTGTAATTGTTTCCCTCCGTGCTTGTTCATTTGCACTATTTCATTTTTGCCCGATGTCTGTGTGTTTTGTAAAACTGTTCATTTGCACTATATTCATATTTCCAGGTCACTGTCCCTTTACGAAACACTGTCTTACATGTTGAGTATGTCATTGACAATCTCACTAACAGAACACTGTGCGGTGTTCAATTTATTAATTTCCAATGTTCTCTTTTTCTCTCCTGACAGTGCTAAGAGGTACACATCAGCCATGATCTAATTGAATGCTGAAACAGTCTAGAGGGGCTCAATGGCCTACTCCCTGTGACTCAATGGTATATGAGGGATTAACCCTACCATCCAAAATACCCAGCACTGAGCTGCCCTCACAAGGACTTTGATCCCTGTTGGTAAGCCAAGTGCCAACTGGGGCATCAGTAACCTTATCACATCTATCCAGTTCCTGAGGATTTCCAATATTCCTATAGTTTCTTGCTCATCTTCCTCATGATCAGCCTTTCCATCTCCCAGTTCAGGCACAATGATTTTGGACTTGTCTGAATGCTTTTCCTCTTTTAAGGATGGGGGTGATAGCCTTTGAAAAACTGGACTGCTGGTTTTCTATTAATGGCTCCTTAAAGGTGAGGCACCTCCTGGCTGTTCAGCCTGTCTATGACATTATCGCTACTTGCTTCAGCACCTGTCCCCCATCTATCATGCAGCAAATATTCATACTTTCAGAATGTTAACTGTACTGCCCTGGGCACTGCAGTAATAGTGAATTTGCTGCAACACAGCCAGCAATGATAGATTACTTACATTTGCAGGGATATTTTGTTTTTTCTACGCAATTGTTTCCCATAAGTCATTGGTAACCGTGTGTAAGTTGACTCAAGATAACTAGGTCAAAGGAGGGAGAGTGTGAGTTGGGGTAAGGGGTGGGTTAAAGGTCATGCAGACCATAGATAAAATCAGCATTTTAATCCTGAGGCATTTTAGTTACAGAAAAATTCTGTTTCAAGTCCACACATTTGACACCAACCAGCCATCATTCGGATTAGTATTATTAAAATTAGATAGATGTACCTATAATAGTTACATTACATTTACATTATAGAAAATGCATTGAAGAGATTGGATTTATGATCATTCATTAATATCACTAAACCAATTACTTCCCTGTCTGCGATAATCATTGATTACTGTGACTAGACCAATTATCTCCTAAGCTCGAGTATTGCTGCCCTCTGTGGTGCTCACTGAGACGTTGCTGCCATTAGTGAGGACCTTAGATGCTTAGAACCAGGTGAGGGCAGTCCCACTGAGCTGGACAATGGAGCAGGAAGTTGTGGTCAACCATGTCAAAGGCTGCACAGGTTGAGAAGGATGAGGAGGGATAGTAAACCATGGTCACAGTCACAGAGAACATCATTTGTGACTTTGATTAGGGCCTTTGATTGCTGCGGCAGGGGCCATATCAGGGTGGGGAGGAGGCACACTGACACAGCAACAGCAAATTCTATCAGTTATGGCTGTAAAAGACACGAAACAACTTCTAATTAGCATGGAGATATTGATATCCAATACGGCAAGACAAGCAACTCCCTGTCAACTCCTTCATCAGGTCTACATTCCACTGATCAGGAACAAAATATAGGTTTGCGAGGGGGTCGAGAGCAGTCAGTTATTGAACAAATTCTCCATAGCAATTAAATTTTTTCTGCAACGAGATGAGAGTCTTAATTAGAACACACTACTGATTTTTTATTTGTCTGATTTTCTCTCCTTTTGTCCCCTCCCCTCTTCTGAAGGTGTTAACTTCTTCCGAGGTGATGATTCTGCAGGTATGACCGTTCTGTGTGAGCCCAGACAGTGGGGGAGAGAAAGGTTGGCAGGTTCTTCAATCATAGAAGACATCACAGCAGATTCCAATCCTTATCTCCCACCTTATCTTATATACCTTATATACACACACACACGCGCGCACACATACACACGCACACATACACACACACACACACACACAAACGTGCACACACTTGCACATGCACACGCGCATGCACACACACACACACGCGTGCACTCATGCGCATACACATTCAGAAACACACACGCACAGAAACACATGGACACACAGGTGCACACACATGCACAGAAACATACAGACACACCCAGAAACTCACAGACACGCACGCACATGCAAAACACACAAGCACGCACACACACGCACACACACATGCACAGACGCACACACATGCACACACACATTCACACCCACAACCGCACACGCACACGCACACGCACACGCACACGCACACGCACAGTCACAACCACATGCACACACACACACGCACGCACAGATGCGCACAGGCACACACACATGCACAGACACTCTCGCACAGACACACACGCACACGCACTCACGCATAGACAAACACGCACTCTCCATCGCCATTCACTGGCTAGCAGTCAGGAGTGAGAACTCTACCTTATTTGGTCCAGGGACACTGAGGCTAATTGTAGTCCCATAATGCCACCTTAGGGAATGAAAAAATGGAAGAGGGATGACCAAGTGGGATAAATCGTTCTCCATTCCTTTAACTGGGCCATCTTAGATAGCTGATTGGTATTATGGTGACATTGGGCTGGATTTTCCTGCATCCGCCCCAGGAGGATCGAGATGGGATTTTCACCCAGTGCCACGACCCCACCGACAGGTTTTGTTAGGTCTCCACCCCACTAACATCAGCCCGGGATTCCCAGAGTTTCTCCCGATGGGCAGAACAGGGTCTGTCCTGGCAATAGCTGCAGACCCAACATCCCCATGTAAAGGAGACAAGAGGGGGCGTTCCCAGCTCTCCCACCCCAACTTCCTGAATGTGTGGCCCTGGGGTGCCCGGGCACATGGGCGCCTCACAAAGCTGACATCATGGCCTTAGACTGGTGCTCTCCTCACACACCAGAGTCTCTGATTGGACTGATGGTAGAAGCGAAAGCAGGTTGCATTTTAAAACAATTCACCTCAGTTCCCCGTGTCAGAGGGCCAGGCTGTGTCCTCTTTCCTGCCCCATTTTCCCAGCATAAGGGAGAGCCTGGTGGGCAGCAGCCCTACACCGACCATGTGCCCTGGGGACAGCCCATCAGAATTGGACACATCCCAGTCGGGACCAGTGCAGCACACGTTGGGCACACCGGGGGTGGAATTAATCTTTACTAGCAGCACCAATCAAGCTGACAGCGAATCGACCGCCCGTTTTACACTGCACCCGATTTTCTTTTCCAATTGGGCAGGTTGTAAAGCGAGCTGCCGATTTGCTATCTGCCCGTTTTTGCGCTGTTGGAGTAGACCAGTTTCTCCACCCCCCCCCTCCCCCGGGTATCAGTCCAACACTGGGACACCCGAAGGGGGCCGGGAGAATAAGTCCATATATCTCTGGATCAAATATTAAGCACAGAAAGGAGTTGAAACTTCTTTAATGCACTTGTATCAAATTTCTGCGTGTGCTATTGTAACTAAGTCATTAACCCAGCCACGTTAACAAACACAGTAATGCATTAAAAGTGTTCAGTAAAAATTGTGCCCAGAGGAATTTTAACTCTGGAATTCCTTGTGGAATTCAATTTAAACATGAGGCACAGGGGCAGCTTCTAAAATTGCATTCATCACTTCTTGCCCTGTGCCTCTTTTTCCATCTCACAACAGTCAGCTCTCATATGAAATCAGTATGTCTACCCAACTCTGCAGTGGAGCAGTGTATGTAGCTTTTTTAATAGCTTCTGCAGTCATCTCTTGCCTAAAGCACTCTTTTATACTGTGAATCCTGCCATCATTTACATATTAATAAATCCTGGATTGGAATGTCCCATTCTACAAATATGTAAATTATCTGCCATCGCCGTAAATTTCCGCAAACACATTTTGCAAATGTGAACATTCCCAGTCGATATAAGTCTACTGGCGAGATTTATTCTGTGAGAGTTTAGCAAACAGCAACGTATATATGAATTAGCGTTTTACTGGTATAATGACTTGTAATAGATAGAAGATCTTGATGTAGCGTAATATAAACGTAACTATACACTTTGAAGAAAAAATGTTTTCTCTTTTGTACAGTGTAGGCTGCAAACTGCAAGGAACTATGTGAGAGCAGCTCTCTTCCTCTCTCCTTCTGATGCCACCTCTCTCCCAGTCCTCCATTGCACAGCCCCTCCTGGTGTCTGATCGATGGCTGAGAATTCACCAGCCTGGATTGGGAGGGCACCTGGGCTACCTTTAGGTCACTGACCTTGTGTGTACGGGCAATCTCCCGCCAAGAGAAGGTGCCTGTGATTGGGAGTGTGCCCGTTGATGGGTGTGAAATCTGGTAATACTGCAGGCCCTGAAATCCTTAAAGGGACAGGCATGTGACTGCGTACTCTGACAAAACAGGAACGTCATTTGGGTGAGAGTATCATTAAGGAGCCTAAAGAAGTAGAGCGCGGCATATTTCTCTGATGGGGGTCATCAACATTCTTCTACAGGAAATCCAGGAGAGGCTGGGGGGCTCTCTGAGTGTAACATAGTCAATGTGAGATGGATCAATGACGATAAGATAATACGCTCACAAGCAAAGTTCATTTATTCAAAGTATAATACCTTAAACAAAGTTAAGTACTTACAACCAAGCAAGCTTAGTCGGGGAATCCTTGAGCTCAGTCTTCCTGGATCAAATCCAAATTCCCATTGTATTACACTGACTTATATACCTTAGTTGCTAAAAGCTTCGTATCAAAATGCCCTTTTATGGCATGTCCAGCATGAACTGTTCTGACCTGGTTAACATGGAACTGTACATTTCTGAGCTACAGCGTACATGATGCAACAGTCCTTTCATATGGGCGAAGCTGACTCAACCTTCAATCATCCTGTTATCCACTCTCCTGCTAAAGTAAACAAGTTCCTCTTATCTTTCCTTTCCCCAGGCCTCTAGACATTTCTTTAATTACGTTTTAACGAGGTTAGCAACATGCAGCACCAGGTATGGATGTTTTCAAGGCTCAGGGAATACAGGTGGAATCTGCCTTTGCAGAATGATGAGATAGAGAATTGAATTCTATACCTATGTCTGTGGTCCGTACAGTTATTTTATTGGAGTAAGCATTCTACATTTTAACCCTTTTCATCCATGTCATCAAAAAGGCCCCAAGAAGAACGGGGGCAGGAAGAATTGGCAGAGGTGGCATTGAGTGTCAGTTCCACCTCCACCAGTCTATCCAAGTGGAAACATTACCACAGGGCTTCTGCCCACACACAATTACCTTCCATTAATGCAGCGTGGTAAACTTTACAATTATCTCCCCCTCACACTATGTTCACGTATTTTTCAAACTTCGCTATCAATGCCATTTGTGCAGCAGGGTGAACTTTGAATCTCCAGCCTTCACCTGGAAGTATTCCTTAACTCATGACTTAAAATGACAACCTCTGGCAGCGCTATAATTGTGGAGGTCGCTATGGAGCATGCAACACTACTCAGTCACAACCTCCCTCAGAAATTTAAGTTCCTGCTATCAGTGCTCCTGTGATAGAGAGAAGGATGTGTGCCTCCGTCTGTAGATAAGGATGTGAGGATACTGCTGGGTGTACACAGAGCTCCTTTGATGTAGCCTGGTGCGTCTGACATCCCATTGCTGGTCCTCCTATTATTCCTCAAAAAAAAAGCGCATAGCAATTCCCACGGGGAAGCCCACCTTGCTACTATGGTCGAGTTTGCCAAGAAATGGCACTGCCCCAACAATTGGCTCAAAGGTAGCTGTCCAGCTAAGTGGACAAAGAAATTAAAACACAACAAACAAGTAAATGGCCTCAGAATGCTACCATAAACCTTTATAGAAAGAAACAAAAGACTTGCATTTATATTGCACTTTTCACGACCTCAGGATGTCCCAAAGCGCTTTACAGCCAATGAAGTACTTTTCTGAAGTGTAATCACTGTTGTAATGTAGGAAACTCGACAACCAATTTGCGCACAGCAAGGTCCCACAAACAGCAATGAGATAATGTCCAGTTAATCTGTTTTAGTGATGTTGGTTGAGGGATTAATATTGGCCAGGACACCGGGGAGAACGATATGCCATAGCAATGATAATGGTGATCCAAGGAGCTTTAAAAAGGCGCTAGCACTCAGACAAATCTCTAACAGCCCCATCACTGTCCAGTTGGTCATACAGAGTATCTCTAATGGTCCCTTCTAGCATCTTACCTATAACTGAAGTCAAGTTAATGGGTTATAATGCTCAGCTTCTGACTTATTGCCCTCTTTAAACATTGGTCCCACATGGGCCTCTCCCCAGTCCATGGGAACAATCCCAGACCATAGCGAACTATTAAATATATCAGCAGAGCACTTGCAGATCTTTGATCATTATTGCACTGGTAGTCTTTGTTGAGGAGATGCCCATCTCTGTCAGAGTATTCTTGCTGAGCCTCAGTCTGTTACGGCACTGGTCCTCAGTCAATCCCAAAGAACTGTTTTTGGGATGATAGACCCAATGCACTGTGTATCAGTGGTACCTCACTGATCCTGTTCTTGTGCCACCTGGCATCACATGCTGGCCTTTCCTGCTCATACTGATTGCAGTCCAAGTGGGTGGATTGAGTCCAGCACCAGTTGTAATCCAAATAGTTTAAACTGGAGCTCTGATCTTTAGCAGATCATATGTTGTTGAAGAAAAGCAGTCTGCAGTCACGACCATAATGGCATTCTAAGTGAGGTTGAGAGTGTACTGTGCAAGGAGAGTGGGAACCTAGGAAACTGTTCTGAGTTGAGGTCAAAGGCCAACATTAACAAGCTCAGTAAAGCTAATGTATAGATTCTGCCCTAAATCATCAGCAGACTACTTCATCCTGCTGGTAATTTTGCAGTGAGCGACAACAATGGGTTAAATCCACAATCCCAACACTACTGCTACCTACTGCACAAATAACAGACATTCGTATTAATGCCAACTGGATCTAGAAACTACCAGCTATGGCTCCTACAAAGTTTCATTACAGCATCAGCTTACATTGACACTTTTTGAGCGCTAAATTGGGCCGTGCAGCGCCCGTTGTTTCGGCGCTACACGGCCTCTCCAACATCCAAGATGGTGTCTTGGCTGTGCATGCACGTTTTCAACGTGACCTACACCAGACGCCATCTTGGTATAGGAGTTAGTGCAGACGCAAATACCGAACGCCGGAAGCATGTAAAGTAAGGAGAAAATGGATACAATCAGTGTGCAAGGTTGATTTGAAGTGATGGACACCACTTTGGGACTTAACGTTCAACTCTACGCACAGTCTTAACCCCGACCATCTGAACGTGTCTTAGAGTGCCTGGAGGACCCCCCACCAGCGCTATTTAAAGGGACCATGCAGGATTTACAGGTTCATAGCTGGATTATTGCTTCTGACTGCGGATACATTTGTAACTGTTTTTGGGGATCTACTATACTTGAATACTAGGACACGGGGACATAGCCTAACATTTAGAGCCAGGACATGCAGGAGTGAAGTTAGGAAATGCTTCTACACGCAAAGGGTGGGAGACGTTTGGAACACTCTTCTGCAAACAGCAGTTGATGCTAGCTCAATTGTGAATTCCAAATCTGAGATTGATGGATTTCTGTGAACCAATGGTATTAAGGGATATGGGGCTAAGGCGGGTATATGGACTTAGGTCACAGTTCCACCAAGATCTCATTGAATGGCGGAACAGGCTCGAGGTGCTAAATGCCACTGCCACTTGCTGCCTCCTGATTTGTGCCACCTTCTCCTGCAAGAAAGCGGGACGTGTGTCTGGGTGATGTGCCTGTCATGGTTGAATAACTGCCAGTGTTTGTGGCCTGTGAGTTGTGGGTGGGCGGCTTGCAACAGTGGTAATGTGTGAGGGTGAGAGGAAGCATCTGATTGGAAGAGTTGAGTTCTGATGGAAAGAGTTTGTTGGTATGTGGGTGATGGGGGGTGTAGTGTGTGGTGCAGTTGGTAGGAGACTCCACCTGACTGTTGACCTCACTCACCTTGACCATTCATGTCAAAGCATTGAACTTCTTCCTGCACTGCATCCATGTTCATGGTGCTGTGCGCCTGGCATTGACTTTGTCCCCCGTTGCCTCCCACTGCCTATTGGGCATATGTCTGGAGGGCCTCTTGCCCCCCCCCCCCCCCCCACTGCGGATATAGGATGTCCCTCCTTCTGTCCACCTCTTGCACCAAGGTCTCTAGTGCATCAGCAGAGAACCTTAGTGCATTACTCTTGTAGGCCTGGTATAAACCCAGATCAACAGATTGGTGAGACTTGGCATGCAGATTGGAGGATGTGGGATTTAGTAGTGCGCAACCTTTATTCAATGTTTTAACATAACTCATCAGTTTGTAAATATGGGGATGGGAGCTGCATCTGTGTTTTGCATGTGCGATGTCTGATCTCTGTTCAGACTCCGTGCAGACAGCAGACTGTTATTTTCAGCAAATAACAGATACGAGCTACCTTTGAGAAATTTTTAAGAGACAGCCTGCCTTTAAGAGACTGGAGCTCCTCCTGCTGGTGGGTAGTGCAAATTGCATTGAATCCACATGTCAACGCTTCAGAACGCTGCTTGAAGGTAAGCCCTCAGGCCTCACGAGTGTCTCGTCCTGCCTGCACAGAGGCCATTGGGTGCAGGGTAATAGCGGATTGCGCTACCCCCGCCCAATAATAGACCGTATCCAATTTTCTCCCCATGGTCTTTCTATTTATAACCATCATTCCACATGATTGTTTTACCTAATTAACGACATCACCATATCCACTGGGAAAGTATGACTGTTCCCATTTTCTTTCCACCCATCTGCCCCTAGGGCTCATAATGTAATTACAATTATTGCTGCTGTCTGCTGTTTGCAGTTTCTGTTTTACACAACGATGGGCATCTCCCACAAATGAATATTAATCCCTTTGCCTTTCACTCTTGAAAGAAGAAAGATTTTGCATTTTTATAACACCTTTCACAACTTCAGGTTATCTCAAAGTGCTCTATAGTAACCAAATCACTCCTGAAGTGTAGTTATTGTAGTTTTTGTAGGGAGGTGCGGCAGCCAATTTTTGCACAGCAAGGACCCATACGCAGCTGTGAGATAAATGACCAGTTAATCTGTTTCAGTGATATTGGTTGAGAGATAAATATTGACTAGGGCACCGGGGAGAACTTCCCTGCTCTTTTTTCAGATCATGCCGTGGGATCTTTTATGTCCATCTGAGAGGCCGGATGTCGGTTTAACGTCTCATCGAAAAGATGGTACTCGTCAAAGCAGTACTGTGCTGAAGTGTTAGCCTAGGTTATATGCACAAGTCTCAGAGACCCTGAACCCGCAACCTTCGGCTCAGAGGTGAGAGTGCTAGAACTGAATCAAGAATTACTCTTAATGGTATGTTTTCAGTCTACAGTTGCCTGTCTTCATTTTAGCCCAGCTTTGAACTTTCACACCTGCTATTACTACAAGCTAATGTAGCAAAAAATGAAAGTGGCCCTAAAGCTAATCTGTACGAGTTATGTCACCACTTAAAAAAAAACCTCTGACCCAAACCTCCATTGCTAGATATCTGAGATTGTCACATCACTGGCAATTCCTTTTTTCAATGCAAAGTTACTGTGCCCACATTTTCCACCATTTTCCTTTGATATTGGGTGAAACTTTCAACTTCAAAGGGGGTGTAAGCTGGGCGGTAGTGGATTGGCAGCCTGTTATACAACCCCCCCATTCCTTATTTCCATTGGAGTCAATAGGAAAATCAGGTGGAGTGAATCACAGGCACCCAATTCGCTATCCCCCGCTTTACACTCCCGCTGAAGTTGAAAGTTTCATCCATTGAGTGAGATAACAGCCTTATTTTGAACCCGATGTTCAGTTGCAACCCAAATTCAGCAGGTTAGACGTATGGTAGTGCAGTGGTTATGTCATTAGGCTAGCAGATACAGAGACTGTGGCTCAGTGGGTAGTGCTCTTGCTTTTAAGTCAAGAAGGTTGATGGGTTCAAGTCTCCCTCTAGAGACTTGAGCACAAAATCTAGGCTTGTGCTGTAGTGTTGGAGGTGCTGCTCTTTCAGATGAGACGTTAAAGCAAGGCCCTGTCTGCTCTCTCAATCAATGTAAAGGATCACATGGCACTACTTTAAAGAAAAGCAGCGGAGTTGTCCCTGGTGTCCTGGCTAAAACTTATCTCTCAAGCGACACCTAAAAAACAAATTATCTGGTCATTGCTGTTTGTGGGATCTTGTTTTGTGCGAATTGGCTTCTGCGTTTCCTACATTACAACAGTGACTACACTGTAAAAGTACTTAATTGGCTGTAAAGCACGTTGGGACGTCCTGTGGGTCATTAACGGTGCTATATAAATGCAAATCTTTCTTTCTAAATGGCCTCCTAAGCCTTCAATATGGTGGTCAGGAAGCGCGCACTCACTATGAGCCTTAAGTGCGCCATCCGCCATATTGGTAAAGGCCAAAAAATTTGCATGCAGTGCCCACGCCTGAAACAGGCATTAGGCCCTTTGCATATACAAATAAATGGCCTGACACCTGTTTCAGGCTCCCATTGCAAGATTGGTTTGCCCATGTGGCCTAACCGGCAGCCCTTAAAGGAACCACTGCAGGCCGCCACCAACAGGGTAAGGTTTACTCACCAGAATGTGGATCCGGGAGGAGCAGGGGTGCAATCCACCAGCGGCCCGATCTTCCATTGCGCTTCACCAGGGAACCGCCTGCTACTCTCCACAGCTTGCCATCTCCATGAAAGGCCAAATATCAGGAGCAATTCAGGCCTCACGATTCAGGCGCGGTGATCATTCTCCACCCCCCTCCACCACCCCCCCCGTCCAAAATTGGGCGCGCTTGAATTTCTAGGCCTGAGATTTCATAATCCCACCGCAGCAAGTTATGAAACTGAATTCAATAAATCTAATCATTTGTGAGTTGGAACCAAGGAAAAGGACCATGCAAACTGTTATCCGGTTGTAAAAATCCAACTGGTTCACTAACGTCTTTAAGAGAAGGAAGCTTGCCGAACATAGGAACATAGGAGCAGGAGTAGGCCATTCAGCCCCTCGAGCCCGCTCCGCCATTTGATAAGATCATGGCTGATCTGTGATCTAACTCCATATGCCTGCCTTTGGCCCATATCCCTTAATACCTTTGATTGCCAAAAATCTATCTATCTCAGATTTAAATTTAACAATTGAGCTAGTATTAATTGCCATTTGCAGGAGAGAGTTCCAAACTTCTACCACCCTTTGTGTGTAGAAATGTTTTCTAATCTCACTCCTGAAAGGTCTGGCTCTAATTTTTAGACTGCACCCCCTAGTCCTGGAATCCCCAACCAGCGGAAATAGTTTCTCTCTATCCACCCTATCTGTTCCCCTTAATATCTTATAAACTTCGATCAGATCACCCCTTAACCTTCTAAACTCTAGAGAATACAACCCCAATTTGTGTAATCTCTCCTCGTAACTTAACCCTTGAAGTCCGGGCATCATTCTAGTAAACCTACGCTGCACTCCCTCCAAGGCCAATATGTCCTTCCGAAGGTGCGGTGCCCAGAACTGCTCACAGTACTCCAGGTGCGGTCTAACCAGGGTTTTGTATAGCTGCAGCATAACTTCTGCCCCCTTGTACTCTAGTCCTCTAGATATAAAGGCCAGCATTCCATTAGCCTTATTGATTATTTCTGCACCTGTTCATGACACTTCAATGATCTATGTACCTGAACCCCGAAGTCCCTTTGGACATCCACTGTTTTTAACTGTTTACCATTTAGAAAGTACCCAGTTCTATCCTTTTGTGGTCCAAAGTGGATGACCTCTCATTTGTCTACATTGAATTCGATTTGCCACAATTTTGCCCATTCAACGAATCTATCAACATCGCTTTGTAATTTTATGTTTTCATATACACTGCTTACAATGCCACCAATCTTTGTGTCATCGGCAAACTTAGATATGAGACTTTCTATGCCTTCATCTAAGTCGTTAATAAATATTGTGAATAATTGAGGCCTCAAGACAGATCCCTGCGGGACTCCACTAGTCACATCCTGCCAATATGAGTACTTACCCATTATCCCTACTCTCTGTCGCCTTTTGCTCAGCCAACTTCCTAACCAAGTCTGTACTTTTCCCTCGATTCCATGGGCTTCTATCTTAGCTAACAGTCTCTTATGTGGGACTTTATCAAATGCCTTCTGGAAGTCCATATGAATAACATCCATTGACATTCCCCTGTCCACTACTTTAGTCACTTCTTCAAAAAATTCAATCAGGTTTGTCAGGCACAACCTACCTTTCACAAATCCATGCTGGCTCTCTCTGATTAACTGAAAATTCTCGAGGTGTTCAGTCACCCTATCCTTAATTATAGACTCCAGCATTTTCCCCACAACAGATGTTAGGTAACTGGTCTATAATTCCCCGGTTTCCCTCTCTCTCCTTTCTTAAAAAGCGGAGTGACATGTGCAATTTTCCAATCCAGAGGGACAGTTCCTGAATTTAGAGAACTTTGAAAGATTATGGTAAGGGCATCCGCAATGTGCTCACCTACTTCCTATAAAACACTGGGATGGAAACCATCTGGTCCTGGGGATTTGTCACTCTTTAGTGTTATTATTTTCTTCATTACTGTTGCTTTACTTATGTTAATTTTATCGATTCAATATTAGTTTTCTTGGGATTTCCGGTATGCTATCCTCTTTTTCTACCGTAAATACTGACGCAAAGTAATTATTCAACATGTCCACCATTTCCCCATTGTCAATGACAATATCCCCACTTTCAGTTTTTAAGGGGCCAACACTGCTCCTGACCACCCTCTTTTTCCTAATGTAACTATAAAAGTTCTTCGTATTGGTTTTGATATCCCTTGCAAGTTTCTTTTCATACTCTCTTTTTGTAGCCCTTACTATCTGTTTTGTGACCCTTTGTTGATCTTTGTATCTTTCCCATTTGCCAGGATCTGTGTCATTTTTTGCCTTTTTGTATGCCCTTTCCTCATGTCTTATACTGTCCCTTACTTCTTTAGTTGTCCATGGCTGTTTTTTTTGGCAAGTCGAGTTCTTGCCCCTCAGGGGTATAAACCGGTTCTGTATCACGTTGAATGTTTCTTTAAACATTTCCCACTGATCATCAGTCGTTTTACCCATTAACAGATTTGCCCAGTTTACTGTGGAAAGTCTCTGTCTCATCCCATTGAAGTCAGCCTTGCCCAAGTCTAGAATCTTAGCAGCTGATTCATATTTTTCCCTTTCAAACACTACATTGAACTCGATCATGTTATGATCACTATTGGATAGATGTTCAATCTGACCCAGACTTACCCAGTCTGACCCACGCTTGAATCCAGTCCATGCTATGGGGTAGATTCTTAATGCCCTTTGAAATAGCCGAGCAGGTCACCCGGTTGTAAAACAACAAGAACAACTTGCATTGATAGAATTGGAGGAACACAGACATCTCAGAGGGTTGTAGGGCCGGAAGGGCTTACAGGGATATGGATAACAACTGCTATTCAGGGAAATAGCCAGAGATGGGCAATAAATGCAGTCATGCCGGTGATACCTGCAACCTCAGAACAAATAAAAAAGTTCCTGGCAAAGTTGGCATGCGCTCAGTTCTAATTTCCAGGTTGCTGTTAATCAACAACGTTGCCATAACAATTATGGGTCAATTCACAGTGTGATGGTAATACATGAGTAATAAGATTGTAAATACTCCCCTGAGAGTAATTTATCAGTGCAAGAGAATACACACAGCATTAATTTACAAAATGTTATATTTGCAGGAGAATGTGTGCTGGAAGGCAGATCAAAGCCTAGTGCTGGTACAGGATGATACCAAATCCACTTCTTTGACCTTGCAAGTTCACAGAATGGTTACAGCACAGAATAAGGCCATTCTGCCCATCAAGCACATGCCGGCTCTTTGTAAGAGCAATCCAGTTAGTCCCATTCCCCCGCTCTTTCCCCGTAGCCCTGCGATGTTTGTCCCTTCAAGTATTTATCCAATTCCTTTCCGAAAGCCACAGTTGAATCTGCTTCCACCGCCCTTTCAGGCAGCGCATTCCAGATCATAACAACTCGCTGAGTAAAAATGTTTTTCCTCATGTCGTCTTTGGTTCTTTTGCCAATCACCTTAAACCTGTGTCCTCTGGTTCGTGACCCTTTCGCCAATGGGAACAGTTTCTCTTTATTTACTTTATCTAAACCCTTCATGATTTTGAACACTTCTATCAAATCTCCTCTTAACCTTCTCTACTCTAAGGAGAACAACCCCAGCTTCTCCAGTCTATCCATGTAACTGAAGTCTCTCATCCCTGGAACCATTCTAGTAAATCTTTTCTGCACCCTCTCTAAGGCCTTCACATCCTTCCTAAAGTGCAGTGCCCAGAACTGGACACAATACTCCAGTTGTGGCCAAACCAGTGTTTTATAAAGGTTCATCATAACTTCCTTGCTTTTGTACTCTATGCCTCTATTTATAAAGCCCAGGACCCCGTATGCTTTTTTAACCGTTACTCAACCTGTCCTTCCACCTTCAAGATTTGTGTGCGTACATCCCCAGGTCTCTCTGTTCCTGCACCCCCTTTAGAATTGTATCATTTAGTTTATGTTCCCTCTCCTCATTCTTCCTGCCAAAATGTATCACTTTGTACTTCTCTGTGTTAAATTTCATCTGCCACGTGTCCGCCCATTCCACCACCCAATGTCCTCTTGAAGTCTGTTATTAGTTCCTTCAGTGACTCCTTGCGATGGCGAGTGTTCCAAGGTTCCGTCACTGGAATCTGAGAGCTGGGGATTTGGGTTCCATCATTTGGGTTCAGCCGTAGTGCTGATTCCATGACCAGACGTTTCTGCTGAGGAGTAACACTCTCAGAGAGCCCTAATCGGGCTTGGATTTCCTGTCCATTCATTTATAGCGGTGGGAAATCATGACTTCCCTGTGAGAATCGCTTCCCTCAGGAGTGTCCAGGCCGGAAATGATCCAATTTCCACTTCTGACAAGGCTTGCCCCTTATATTTGGTGACCTGTAATACATTCGTCCACAAAATTAAGGTGACAAAGTTACTTTGCCCACATCAATCATGTCCTGAGAAGCAGTTAGTTCTCCCGTCCTCCATTCTTCCCGTGATAGCCTCCAGCTGTTTTCATATTTTCTGCCAGCACTCCCTGTGGGCCAGGGGGAGCAGGAGTGCTTCTCCCCAGAACCTAAATTAAACCTGCTCCCCTCACCGTAATCCGCAGGCCCCACCGTGGTCGGACCTCCCGGGATTGGACCCCACGATTGGACCCCCGCGATCGGACCCCCACCTACGATTGGATCCCGGCGCTCGGACACCAACGATCGCAATCCCCCCCAACAACCAGACCCCAGGGATTGGACCCCCCCTCGCAATCGGACCCCCGCGATCGGACCCCCACCTACGATTGGATCCCGGCGCTCGCACACCAACGATCGCAATCCCCCCCTCACAATCAGACCCCAGGGATTGGACCCCCCCTCACAATCGGACCCCCACCTACGATTGGATCCCGGCGCTCGGACACCAACGATCGCAATCCCCCCCTCACAATTGGACCCCAGCGATCGAACCCCAGCGATTGGAACCCCGTAATCAGACCTCCCTCTTGCGATCGGACCCCAGCGATCGGACCCCAGCGATCGGACCCCAGCGATCGGAGCCCCCCGCAAAAGAACGGACACCAGCGATCGGACTCCCCCTTCACGATTGGACCAACAACGATCGGACCCCCGTGATCGGACCCCCACCTACGATTGGATCCCGGTGCTCGTACACCAACGATCGCAATCCCCCCCACAATCAGACCCCAGCGAACTGAGCGTCCCCCACAGTTGGACCTCAGCGATCGGACCCCCCACCGCGATCGGACCCGAGCGATCGGACCCCCCACCGCGATCGGACCCGAGCGATCGGACCCCCCACCGCAATCGGACCCGAGCGATCAGACCCCCCACCGCGATCGGACCCGAGCGATCGGACCCCCCACAGCGATCGGACCTCCCACCGCGATCGGACCTCCCACCGCGATCGGACCTCCGCAATTGGACCTCTGCGATCGGACAACTCCTCCGCGATTGGACCCTCCTCCTAGGATCGGATCCCAGTGATTGGACCCCCAGCCCCCACAATTGGGCCCCAGCGATCGAAGCCCAGCGATCGGACCCCCGCAACCAGACCTCCCTCTTACGATCGGACCCCAGCGATCGCACCCCCCCACCGCAATCGGACTCCAGCGATCGGATACCCCCCCCCCCCCCCCCAACTGTGATCAGACCCCAGTGATCGGACCCCCCCACCGCGATCGGACCCGAGCGATCGGACCCCCCACTGCGATCGGACTCCAGCGATCGGATCCCCCCCCCCCACAACTGTGATCAGACCCCAGTGATCGGACCCCCCCACCGCGATCGGAACCGTCCTCCACGATCGGACCCCAGCGAACGGACCCCCGCAATTGGACCTCCTCCTCTACGATCAGATACCAACGATCGGACCCCCGCAATCACACCCCCCCAAACACGATCGGACTACTCCTCCACGATCGGATCCCACGATGAGACCCCAGCGATTGGACCCCCACGATCGGACCCCACCGATCGGATCCCAGCGATCGGACCCCCCCATCGCGATCGGACCCCAGCCATTGGACCTCCCCCACCGCAATCGGACCCCAGCGAAAGGACACCCGCGATCGGATCCCCCCTCCTACGATCAGACCCCAGCGATCAGACCCCAGCGATCGGACCCCAGCGATCGGACCCCAGCGATCAGACCCCCCCCCCGCCGCGATCGGACCCCAGCGATCGGACCCCAGCGATCGGACCCCAGCGATCGGACCCCAGCGATCGGACCCCAGCGATCGGACTCCCCTCAATGATCTGATTCCAGTGATCTTCTCCCTAGCCCCCCAAAATACTCACGACCTGCAATTTCCTTCCAGCACCGCCCCCCCACCCCGACCCCCAATATACTCTTGACTTCCGATCTTCTCCCAGGCCCCCGACCCCGATATGCAACCGACCCGTGATCTTCTCCCCATTCCTGCGCCCCCCCCCCCCGCCACAACTGTTGTCCCCCGCGAGCCATGTTCTCTCCCTCCCTCCTCTCTGCTCCCCGGATGTGGCCTGGTGCCGCAGGCCAGCCCACCCCCTGTAATTCCGGGTCTCTCAGCCGCTACACCTACTCCACGATCTCTGCCCACCCCACCCCGTAAATATCCGGGCCATTGTCTTACTGAGTTGAAGAGTAACAAAACTTTTTTTCTTCTTAATTTTTCTGCTCATCAAGACGAAGGATATTAGTACAGGAGAATGCAACTCTAGCCATTTCAGAAACCATGTCAGCAGCAAGGACTCTGAGGTCAGATGTGGTACAGCTCGATGCAGAATAAACCTCTCTATTCTTCACAATAATGTATCCCAAACACCCCCACGCCAGCCATCCTGTGCCTCTCTGAGTGAGATTACCAATTAGTCTGGACAGTTTTGCACTGCACTCCCATGCCCACGATGAACTCATCGTGCAAACAGTGAGTGGACGTGTCCGCCCCATCAGTAAAGGCTGGATCTGAGTCCAGGTCTCAAAGTTACAGGACAATGGCCAACTTATTGCATGTTACAGCAAACTAAATTCGCCATAATCTAAAACTCAGAACCTTTTTTGGGGGGTCGAAGTTTACCCAATTACAACCTCAATATATAAAACAGTAAGACAATCCAACCATGGGTTTTAGAAAATGGGCATCCAGAATGGCCACCATAGTTGAGGAAATCAATCCAAAAGGGAATCACATGCATTCATCAGAGCTGGGGGGAGAATCGGCCGCCCATTGTACAACTCGCCCATTGTACACCCCGCCCATTGTACACCCCGCCCATTGTACAACCCGCCCATTGTACACCCCGCCCATTGTACACCGCGCCCGTTGTACACCCCGCCCATTGTACACCCCGCCCATTGTACACCCCGCCCATTGTACACCCCGCCCATTGTACACCCCGCCCATTATACACCCCGCCCATTGTACACCCCGCCCGTTGTACACCCCGCCCGTTGTACACCCCGCCCATTGTACACCCCGCCCATTGTACACCCCGCCCGTTGTACACCCCGCCCATTGTACACTCCGCCCGTTGCACACCCCGCCCATTATACAAACCCGCCCGTTGTACACCCCGCCCGTTGTACACCCCGCCCGTTATACAAACCCGCCCGTTGTACACGCCGCCCATTGTACACCCCGCCCATTGTACACCCCGCCCATTGTACACCCCGCCCATTGTACACCCCGCCCATTGTACACCCCGCCCATTGTACACCCCGCCCGTTGTACACCCCGCCCATTGTACACACCGCCCGCCGTACACCCCGCCCGTCGTACACCCCGCCCATTGTACACTCCGCCCATTGTACACCCCGCCCATTGTACACCCCGCCCATTGTACACTCCGCCCGTCGTACACCCCGCCCATTGTACACCCCGCCCATTGTACACCCCGCCCATTGTACACCCCGCCCGTTGTACACCCCGCCCGTTATACAAACCCGCCCGTTGTACACTCCGCCCGTTGTACACCCTGCCCGTTGTACACTCCGCCCATTGTACACTCCGCCCGTTGTACACCCCGCCCGTTGTACACTCCGCCCGTTGTACACTCCGCCCGTTGTACACCCTGCCCGTTGTACACTCCGCCCGTTGTACACTCCGCCCGTTGTACACTCCGCCCGCCGTACACCCCGCCCATTGTACACTCCGCCCGTCGTACACCCCGCCCATTGTACACCCCGCCCATTGTACACACCGCCCGCCGTACACCCCGCCCGTCGTACACCCCGCCCATTGTACACTCCGCCCATTGTACACTCCGCCCATTGTACACTCCGCCCATTGAACACCCCGCCCGTTGTACACTCCGCCCATTGTAAACTCCGCCCATTGAACACTCCGCCCGTTGTACACTCCGCCCGTTGTACACTCCGCCCGTTGTAAACTCCGCCCATCGTAAACTCCGCCCGTCGTACACTCCGCCCATTGTACACTCCGCCCATTGTACACCCCGCCCATTGTACACCCTGCCCATTGTACACCCCGCCCGTCGTACACCCTGCCCGTCGTACACCCTGCCCGTCATACACCCCGCCCGTTTTACACCCCGCCCATTGTACACTCCGCCCGTTGTACACCCTGCCCGTTATACACCCCGCCCGTTGTACACCCCGCCCATTGTACACCCCGCCCGTTGTACACCCTGCCCATTGTACACCCCGCCCGTTGCACACCCCGCCCATTATACAAACCCGCCCGTTGTACACCCCGCCCAATGTACACCCCGCCCATTGTACACCCTGCCCATTGTACACCCCGCCCGTCGTACACCCTGCCCGTCGTACACCCCGCCCGTTTTACACCCCGCCCATTGTACACTCCGCCCGTTGTACACTCCGTCCGTTGTACACTCCGCCCCTTGTACACCCCGCCTGTTGTACACTCCGCCCGTTGTACACCCCGATCGTTGTACACCCCGCCTATTGTACACCCCGCCTATTGTACACCCCGCCCGCCGTACACCCCGCCTGCCGTACACCCCGCCCATTGTACACTCCGCCCGTCGTACACCCCGCCCATTGTACACTCCGCCCATTGTACACTCCACCCATTGTACACTCCGCCCATTGTAAACTCCGCCCATTGAACACTCCGCCCGCCGTACACCCCGCCCGCCGTACACCCCGCCCATTGTACACTCCGCCCGTCGTACACCCCGCCCATTGAACACTCCGCCCGCCGTACACCCCGCCCGCCGTACACCCCGCCCATTGTACACTCCGCCCATTGTACACTCCGCCCATTTTAAACTCCGCCCATTGAACACTCCGCCCGTTGTACACTCCGCCCATTGTACACTCCGCCCATTGAACACTCCGCCCGTTGTACACCCCGCCCATTGTAAACTCCGCCCATTGTACACTCCGCCCATTGAACACACCGCCCATTGTACACTCCGCCCATTGTACACCCCGCCCATTGTAAACTCCGCCCGTTGTACACTCCGCCCGTTGTACACCCTGCCCGTCGTACACCCCGCCTGTCGTACACCCTGCCCGTCGTACACCCCGCCTGTTTTACACCCCGCCCATTGTACACTCCGCCCGTTGTACACCCCGCCCATTATACACCCCGCCTGTTGTACACTCCGCCCGTTGTACACCCCGCCCGTTGTACACCACGCCCGTTGTACACCCCGCCCGTAGTACACTCCGCCCGTCGTACACACCGCCCGTTGTACACCCCGCCCGTCGTACACCCCGCCCGTCGTACACCCCGCCCGTCGTACACCCCGCCCGTCGTACACCCCGCCCGTCGTACATCCCGCCCGTCATACACCCCGCCCGTTACACACACCCCCGTTACGCACCCTGCCCATTACACACCCCGCCCGTTGTACACCCTGCCCGTTGTACACTCCGCCCGTTGTACACTCCGCCCGTTGTACACCCTGCCCGTTGTACACTCCGCCCGTTGTACACCCCGCCCGTTGTACACTCCGCCCGTTGTACACTCCGCCCGCCGTACACCCCGCCCATTGTACACTCCGCCCGTCGTACACCCCGCCCATTGTACACCCCGCCCATTGTACACACCGCCCGCCGTACACCCCGCCCGTCGTACACCCCGCCCATTGTACACTCCGCCCATTGTACACTCCGCCCATTGTACACTCCGCCCATTGAACACCCCGCCCGTTGTACACTCCGCCCATTGTACACTCCGCCCATTGTAAACTCCGCCCATTGAACACTCCGCCCGTTGTACACTCCGCCCGTTGTACACTCCGCCCGTTGTACACCCCGCCCGTTGTAAACTCCGCCCATCGTAAACTCCGCCCATCGTAAACTCCGCCCATTGTACACTCCGCCCATTGTACACCCCGCCCATTGTACACCCCGCCCATTGTACACCCTGCCCATTGTACACCCCGCCCGTCGTACACCCTGCCCGTCGTACACCCTGCCCGTCGTACACCCCGCCCGTTTTACACCCCGCCCATTGTACACTCCGCCCGTTGTACACCCTGCCCGTTATACACCCTGCCCGTTGTACACCCCGCCTGTTGTACACTCCGCCCATTGTACACCCCGCCCGTTGTACACCCCGCCCATTGTACACCCCGCCCGTTGTACACTCCGCCCGTTGTACACCCCGCCCGTTGTACACCCCGCCCGTTGTACAAACCCGCCCGTTGTACACCCCGCCCATTGTACACCCCGCCCGTTGTACACCCTGCCCATTGTACACCCCGCCCGTTGCACACCCCGCCCATTATACAAACCCGCCCGTTGTACACCCCGCCCGTTGTACACCCCGCCCGTTGTACACTCCGCCTATTGTACACCCCGCCCGCCGTACACCCCGCCCGCCGTACACCCCGCCCATTGTACACTCCGCCCATTGTACACTCCGCCCGTCGTACACCCCGCCCATTGTACACTCCGCCCATTGTACACTCCGCCCATTGAACACTCCGCCCGTTGTACACCCCGCCCGTTGTACACTCCGCCCATTGTACACCCCGCCTATTGTACACCCCGCCTATTGTACACCCCGCCCGCCGTACACCCCGCCCGCCGTACACCCCGCCCGTCGTACACCCCGCCCATTGTACACTCCGCCCATCGTACACTCCGCCCATTGTACACTCCGCCCATTGATCACTCCGCCCATTGTACACTCCGCCCATTGTACACTCCGCCCATTGTAAACTCCGCCCATTGAACACTCCGCCCGCCGTACACCCCGCCCGCCGTACACCCCGCACATTGTACACTCCGCCCATTGAACACTCCGCCCATTGTACACTCCACCCATTGTACACTCCGCCCATTGTAAACTCCGCCCATTGAACACTCCGCCCGCCGTACACCCCGCCCGCCGTACACCCCGCCCATTGTACACTCCGCCCGTCGTACACCCCGCCCATTGTACACTCCGCCCATTGTACACTCCGCCCATTGTAAACTCCGCCCATTGAACACTCCGCCCGTTGTACACTCCGCCCATTGTACACTCCGCCCATTGTACACTCCGCCCATTGTACACTCCGCCCATTGAACACTCCGCCCGTTGTACACCCCGCCCGTTGTACACCCCGCCCATTGTAAACTCCGCCCATTGTACACCCCGCCCGTTGTACACTCCGCCCATTGTACACTCCGCCCATTGAACACTCCGCCCATTGAACACTCCGCCCATTGTACACTCCGCCCATTGTACACCCGCCCATTGTACACTCCGCCCGTTGTACACTCCGTCCGTTGTACACCCTGCCCGTCGTACACCCCGCCTGTCGTACACCCTGCCCGTCGTACACCCCGCCTGTTTTACACCCCGCCCATTGTACACTCTGCCCGTTGTACACCCCGCCCATTATACACCCCGCCCGTTGTACACCCCGCCCGTTGTACACTCCGCCCGTTGTACACTCCGCCCGTTGTACACCCCGCCCGTTGTACACCCCGCCCGTTGTACACTCCGCCCGTTGTACACCCCGCCCGTTGTACACCCCGCCCGTTGTACACCCCGCCCGTAGTACACTCCGCCCGTCGTACACCCCGCCCGTCGTACACCCCGCCCGTCGTACACCCCGCCCGTTGTACACCCCGCCCGTCGTACACCCCGCCCGTCGTACACCCCGCCCGTCGTACACCCCGCCCGTCATACACCCCGCCCGTTACACACACCCCCGTTACGCACCCTGCCCATTACACACCCCGCCCGTTACACAACCCTTCCGTTATAGACCCCGCCTGTTATAGACCCCGCCCGTTATATACCTGCCCCTTATATAACCTGACCAATTTACACACTGCCCGATTCACACACTGCCCGTTATCCATCCCACCCGTTATACTTTCCAAATGGCTTCAACCGAGCAGGGTCTATAATGGGCGGGGTCTATAACGGGCGGTTCTATAACGGGCGGGTCTATAACGGGCGGGGTCTATAACGGGCGGGGTCTATAACGGGCGGGGTCTATAACGGGCGGGGTCTATAACGGGCGGGGTCTATAACAGGCGGGGTCTATAACGGGCGGGGTCTATAACGAGCGGGGTCTATAACGGGCGGGGTCAATAACGGGCGGGGTGTATAACGGGCGGGGTCTATAACGGGCGGGGTGTATAACGGGCGGGGTCTATAACGGGCGGGGTCTATAATGGGCGGGGTCTATAACGGGAGGGGTCTATAACGGGCGGGGTGTATAACGGGCGGGGTCTATAACGGGCGGGGTCTATAACGGGCGGGGTCTATAACAGGCGGGGTGTATAATGGCAGAATGTATAATGGGCGGGTGTATAACGGGCGGCTTGTATACCTTGTGACCAATCCGCTTTTGCCCATTCTGCGCTGCCGCTGACGTCGAATTTCATCCCGGGGATGTGTAGGGACCCTCAAAATATTTAAACTGCCTTTCTTCGTGTTGAGTTTAAGAAATGGATCCGTAATTGTGAGATACTTAAAAGGTTTTAAAATCAACAGGTTGTTAACAATCTAAATTTAGTAGACAAGATGCCTAAGTTTTTATTCACTCATGGAATGTGGGCGTTGATGGCGAGACCAGCATTTATTGCCCATCCCTAATTGCCCTTGAGAAGGTGGTGGTGAGCCGCCTTCTTGATCCGCTGCAGTCCGTGTGGTGACGGTTCTCCCACAGTGCTGTTAGGAAGGGAGTTCCAGGATTTTGACCCAGCGACAATGAAGGAACGGCAATATATTTCCAAGTCGGGATGGTGTGTGACTTGGAGGGGAACGTGCAGGTGGTGTCGTTCCCATGTGCCTGCTGCTCTTGTCCTTCTAGGTGGTAGAGGTCACGGGTTTGGGAGGTGCTGTCGAAGAAGCCTTGGCGAGTTGCTGCAGTGCATCCTGTAGATGGTGCACACTGCAGCCACAGTGTGCCGGTGGTGAAGGGAGTGAATGTTTAGGGTGGTGGATGGGGTGCCAATCAAGCGGGCTGCTTTGTCCTGGATGGTGTCGAGCTTCTTGAGTGTTGTTGGAGCAGCACTCATCCAGGTAAGTGGAGAGTATTCCATCACACTCCTGACATGTGCCTTGTAGATGGTGGAAAGGCTTTGGTGAGTCAGAAGATGAGTCACTTGCCGCAGAATACCCAGCGTCTGACCTGCTCTTGTAGCCAGTGTATTAATGTGGCTGGTCCAGTTAAGTTTCTGGTCAATGGTGACCCCCAGGATGTTGATGGTGGGGGATTCGGCGATGGTAATGCCATTGAATGTCAAGGGGAGGTGGTTAGACTCTCTCTTGTTGGAGATGGTCATTGCCTGGCACTTGTCCGACGCAAATGTTACTTGCCACTTATCAGCCCAATCCTGGATGTTGTCCGGGTTTCGCTGCATGCGGGCACGGACTGCTTCATTATCTGAGGGGTTGCAAATGGAACTGAATGCTGTGCAATCATCAGCGAACATCCCCATTTCTGACCTTATGATGGAGGGAAGGTTAACGATGAAGCAGCTGAAGATGGTTGGGCCTAGGCCACTGCCCTGAAGAACTCCTGCAGCAATGTCCAAAGGCTAAGATGATTGGCCTCCAACAGCCACTACTATCTTCCTTTGTGCTTGGTATGACTTCAGCCACTGGAAAGTTTCCCCCCTGATTCCCAATAAAAGTGCTACTTTTAAGGCAGCTTAACGGTACTAAGCAAATGTCACTTAAAAAAAATGGCAAAAACTCAATAGATCCTATCGCTGGAATTACATGTGTTTTGTGAAAAGTGTTCCACATTATTTTGTCCTTGACCTGCCAGTGTTTGCCTGCCATCGATGAAAAAAATGAGACATAGGCAGCACTCAAGATCTGTGCAGCCATTTCATCTACATGCATGATAAATGTCAGCTTTTATTCATTCTCAGGATGTGGGCATCACTGGCAAAGCCAGCATTTATTGCTCATCCTTAGTTGCTCCGTAAAGGTAGTGGTGGGCCTTCTCATTCAAAGCAATTTGATCCTACTGAGTTGTATGCAGTACAGAGGGCGGTTAAGGGTTAACCATGTTGGTGAGGGACTTGTGTCACAAATTGGCCCACACCAGTTAAGGATGGTGGATTTCCTTCCCTAAAGGGCATTTAGTGAACCGGTTGGATTTTTAATGACAATCCAGCAGCTTCATGATCTTTTTTACTGATACCAGCTTTTTACTTCTAGTTAAATGGAATTCAAATTCATGACGGGATTTGAACTCATGTTATCTGTGATTATTAATCCAGAACATCTGGATCACTAGGCCAGTGACAGAACCACTATGCTACTGTTAGATGTGTCTTATTTACCAGCAGAGGTATATGCCATTTGATGGATCTTACACATGTACAGAAAGATTGAATGAAGGTGGCACAAATTACAATTGAAAGACTCAGTTGTGTTTATTATGCGCTGTGTCCATGTTATAAGCAGTCTGTTAAACGCCTGCTCCAGCACTGCTCACATGACCTAACATGACTTGAAATTCCTGACGACGTCTGAAAAATAAAATCAAACTCAGACAAACAATGACCTGCACAATTACTGGCAGAGCCTGCTGGCATTTGGCTGATAGGAGTTCACTGCCAAAATTAAAGGCCAAGAAACAGCAGACCATACAAATGACCAGCTTAAGCATTTATTCAAATGTCAAGAGCTCAAAATATCAGGAAAGCATAACAATTCATTCTAGTGGGATTCATTACAAATATTCCCAAGCCCATTTAATCCACCTTCATTTTCTGTTTGGGTCTGTCAATAGGAAACTCTCGATCAATAGAGAGTGCATGGAACTGTCTAGCCAACTAAACATAAGTCTTGTTAGATTGGTTGATGGTATTTCAGACTTAAATCTTCAGTGAGACTTGGCCAGAATGCAGGCACAAAATAACATAGGTGCTGAGTACAAGAGCAATTAAAGGTCATCTGGACTAAGAACAGTCACTTTTACTACAACTGTTTCACTTGACATTCAGTGCATGGATACCATCTCCCTTCTTCTGTTTTTCTTTCCAGTTTCAATCATAGCCTTATTGCAATGCTTACAATGCAGCATGTTATCTATAATGCTACTTGAATCCAGAAGGACTTTCACTAACTCACCTCCATAGAAAAGTACATATCATTATAAGTGTAGCAGATTAAGCTCAAAGCAATTTAGTCAAGTCTCACCCAGTGAGAAATATCAACTCGTAGATAGGAGACCTTGAAATATTGAATGTAGTACTGATATTGTTGATAATAGATGGCAAATATTTTCTTCTGTGAGGAGATTATTTTTAAAAAAGGATGTTGAGTGCTCGGTTTATCTTTCTGAGTGACAAAATGTACCCTTTTCAAACTTCAATAAGTTCCGAGCAATAACAACTTACATTTATAAAGCGTCTTTAATGTAGTAAAACATCCCAAGGCACTTCACAGGGGCATAATCAAACAAAATTTGACATTGAGCCACATAAGGAGATATTAGGACAAGTGACTAAAAGCTTGTTCAAGGAGGTAGGTTTTAAGGAGCATCTTAATGGAGGAGAGAGAGGTGGAGAGGCTGAGAGGCGGAGGTAAGAGGCCAAAATTGGAGGAGCGCAGCAACCTCGGAGGGTTGTAGGGCTGGAGGAGGTTACAGAGATAGGGAGGGGCGAGGTCATGAAGGGATTTGAAAACAAGGATGAGAATTTTAAAGGCTCCATTAGGGAATAAATTCCTACTCAACAGGAGAAAGAACGACGCATGGAGATTGGCACCAAGATACATGACCAGCTACAAGTCCTGATCATCTGGTAACTCTGCTATATTGTTCCTGCTACACTTTTGATTAAGATTTAGCAATAGGGAGAAAGCTGTAACCGGTGATGTGGTTTATCAGCAAAGGATGAATGTGACTGATGGGAGGTGGATGGGTCAGTGAAAAAGAGGGCAGATGAATTCGCACCAATTTTCGGTGAGGGTGATAATCTGCATGCTTACATTGAAAAGATGGGAATCAAATTTTTGTCTGAAGTGTAGAACTGAGCTGAGTCTAATTCTCCACTTAAAGAAAACTGGAATATTTCATAAAATTTAATTTAAAAGAAATTAATACTTGGTTTCTTTGCATTTGCACATTTCCATGAAAATGGGAAGGTCCTTGATCTCTAAATCTACCAGCTGGTAGATGATATGTTCTACTACAAGCCTGGCTTTTTCAATCTAAAAATAAACATGTTAAAGCAAAAATATTTCACCACTGTTATACCCAAGAGAAAACTGAATTTTGACACTTGTTTAATTTTTGAGTGATTATTGGATTTTTTGTGCAGCTTGTTGAGAATGGTGTTAAAGAGGTATTGTCACTGATGGAGAAGAGACGGAATATTCGGCACGTAATTTTTATTGTAATGAAACCAGTTCCCTTTATTGATGTGGCAGTTCTCAAAAAGCCAACAGCTTATAAATGTCCATGTTTCACACAGTGTTTAACGTTCTCTATACTTTTCCTCACAGTCCTGTTCCTAAAATGATATTTATTTTGTTAATGTATCTCTACTCCATGATTCTATAAGAACATAAGATATAGGAGCAGGAGTGGGCCATACGGCCCCTCGAGCCTGCTCCGCCATTCAATCAGATCATGGCTGATTCTCGACCTCAACTCCGCTCTCCCGCCCGACTCCCATATCCCTTAGAGTCCAAAAATCTATCGATCTCAGCCTTGAATATACTCAATGATTCAGCATCCATGCCCTCTGGGGTAGAGAATTCCAAAGACTCACAAGCCTGGGGGTGCTATTGGGGATAGTAGAGGGGGGAGTGAGACTAATTGGATAGCTCTTTCAAAGAGCCAGCACAGGCACAATGGACTGAAAAGCCTCCTTCCGTGCTGTAAGATTCTATGATATGATATGATTCACTCCTCTGCTCTGCACTGATGCATTTCCTGGGCTGGAATTCCGTGGGGAGCAGTCGCCTTTCAGCATCTCACTCAATTGGTCATTATCTGTGTGACTTTTGACAGTGATAATTGACAATTTCTTTGACCGTGATGTAGAGGAACAAGGACTGAAAACTATGATGGGGGTTAAATTCGATAACACCCGAATCCGGGCGCAAAGGTCACGGTGCATGATTAACCCCCGGCCAATCACTGAGATGTAGGCAGCACATGAGATTCGTGCTGCCTGGTCATTTACCTAAAATCTGCGAGCAGCCAGGCCTAGCTGCGCTGTTGATTGGCTGCTCACCAGCAGGGGGGCCCGATATCACGTGAGTGACGAGCACCACTTAAAGGCAGCTTGCACCTCTTAAAGGCAGCTTGCACCACTTAAAGGCAGCTTGCACCTCTTAAAGGCAGCTTGCACCACTTAAAGGCAGCTTGCACCTCTTAAAGGCAGCTTGCACCTCTTAAAGGCAGCTTGCACCTCTTAAAGGCAGCTTGCACCACTTAAAGGCAGCTTGCACCTCTTAAAGGCAGCTTGCACCTCTTAAAGGCAGCTTGCACCTCTTAAAGGCAGCCTGCACCTCTTATTTGCAAAATATAAGATATGGGTCCGCACAGAGTCAGAACGGAGATCAGACATCGCACACGTAAAACGCAGATGCGGGTCCTGTACCTGTGTTTACAAACTGTTAAGACATTGAATAAAGTTTGCAAACTACTAAATCCCACATTCTCCAATCTGCATGCCAGACCTCACCAATCTGCCGATCTGAGTTTGTACCAGGCCTGTGAGAGTGCATGCACCAAGGTTCTATGCTGATGCACTAGAGACCTTGGTGTAAGAGGTGGACAGAAGGAGGGACATCCTATATCCCCAGGGAGGGCAAGAGGCCCTCCAGACATATGCTCAAGAGGCAATGGGAGGCAGCAGGGGAGAAAGTCAATGCCAGGCGCACAGCATCATGGACATGGATGCAGTGCAGGAAGAAGTTCAATGCTTTGACACGAGTGGTCAAGGTGAGTGAGGTCAACTGTCAAGTGGCGTCTCCTACCAACTGCACCACACACTACACCCCCATCACCCACATACCAACAAACTCTTTCAATCAGTACTCAACTCTTCCAATCAGATGCTTCCTCTCACCCTCACACATTACCACTGTTGCAAGCCGCACACCCACAACTCACACGTCACACACACTGGCAGCTACTCAACTATGACAGGCACATCATCCAAACATCCTGCAGGACATTCACCGACACACGTCCCACTTTCTTGTAGGAGAAGATGGCGCATAACAGGAGGCAGCAAGTGACAGTGGCCCCATGGAACATGAACCTGCTGTCCTCTCTCAGGATGACAGCATTCCTGTCCCACCCCTGTCACTCCGCCAGTGCCCTTGCTGTTGCCTGTCAGCTAGACAGCCCACTCCCTGTGGAGCACTGAAACTTTATTATAGGAACATAGGAAGATAAGAACAGGAGTTGGCAATTTAGCTCCTCAAGCCTATTCCGGCATTCAATGAGATCATGATTGATCTGTGACCTAACTCTATACACCTGCCTTAACCCCATATCCCTTAATACCTTTAGTTAACAAAAGTCTATCTATCTCAGATTTAAAATTAACAATTGAGCTAACATCAACTGCCGTTTGCGGAAGAGAGTTCCAAACTTCTACCACCTTTTGCCTGTAGAAGCATTTCCTAACTTCACTCCTGCAAGACCTGGCTCTAATTTTTAGGCTATGTCCCCTCTTCCCGGTATTCAAATATAGGAGACCTCCAAAAACAGGTACAAATGCATCAGTAGCCAGAAGCGATAATTCAGCAACTAACCTGTAACTCCTGCATGATCCCTTTAAATAGCACTGGTGGGGGGTCCTCCATGCTGTTTATGACCTGTTCGGCTTTGCGAGGTTAAGACAGGAGCGTTGAGTTCCAAAATCGTATCTGTCCCTTTAAATCAGCATTGCACACTGATCTAACGCTTAGTCTCCTTACTTTACATGGTGCCGGCATTCGTTAACTGTGCGGGCGCAAACGCCTTTACCAAGATAGCGTCTGGCGAACGTGCGCACGCATTCCGGATGCCATTTTGGATCCTTAGGAGGCCGCATACCGCCTACAAAACGGGCACTACGCGGCCCAATTTATAGCCCGATGTGTCTCAAAACATCACAGCCAAGCCTGATCTAGTCTTCAGCTGAGGTCCACTTTCCACTAGGGTTCAGTAGACAATAGTCAGGAACAAGGGAGGTGCAGGCAATTGTAATGCCCCCTCCTGCTACTCTGGTTGACATTAAGTAATCCATGGCACAGCAGGGAACACTTTTTGGACCTTCCTGGTCTATGAAGCTAATTAATGGTGGGCCTGAATATCTGGTCAGTTCAAGGCCTAACACAGGTGGAATCTCCTGAGTGGGACTGGAATTCGGGCTGGAAACCAGTTCTTACAGGATTCCACCCCATTTATAAAAGGCAGCGAAATTTCTGTGAGGACAATCTTTCCACCCCACCCCAAACATCAGGATGGTGTGTCTGGGGTACCTCGGGAATTCTACCCAAAAAACCTTTCCTCCTGCACCATTCCTCCAATCACGCAGTCAGCTGCCATTACTTCCTCTTCCTGTTTGGCTCGAAACATCAGACAGGGAGTATTTCCAGGAATATTAGCCTTGGGGCCTTGTTTTTCAGCTTTCTCCCCAACCCATCATATTCTCTGTGCAGGGATCTTCTCTCCATCATCCCAGCAGTGTTCATATCTATATGAATGCCAACATATAGGCTATTCATTCAACTTTCCAATGGTCTGTCTGATCACTCCTTGACATCCTTTACTCTAACACTAGAGGGTAACATCCCATTCCTGACTCCAGCCTTACATAGATATCCTCCGGATGGTTAGAGACTGGCTCTTCGATCAGATGCAGTGTTGGAGGAAGTGGGGGTGGCGGGGGGGGGGAATCAAGAGAATAAATAAGGATTGATTCAGAATCATGGTCGGCAGCTCCAACAGATTAAATAAATTATTGCTGCTTAAGGAACAGAAGTGGGCAGGAATGTGCAATAATGCTCTGAGTCTTCAGTTTCTGATCTCGTAATTTCTTTGACCCTCTGATCAATATTTGACTGCAGTGGCCTTCCACTGCAATTAAGATTTGAATAATACATGTTTTGTGTGTGTTTTCTGTTCTCCACAAGATAGGTTCACCTCGACATGTTTCCGTCGTAGTCGGGCCCGTTAACTCCAATCATTCAATCTGGATATTTTGGGGGAGATTATTTCTATCCACTGGACATTGACATTTGATGGTTAATTTCTAAGTGGTGAAATGAATCCAAATTGATTTTCATTTCTAAGCCAAACTCTTATAAAAGAAAAGAAAGAACCAGCACCTTTCGTGACCTCAAAAAGTGCTTTACAGCCAATTAAGTACTTTTGAAGTGTAGTTACTCTTGTAATATAGGAAATGCAGTATTTGCACACAGCGAGGTCCCACAAACAGCAAGGTGATAATAACCAGATAATCTGTTTTTGTGATCTTGGTTGGGGGATGAATATTGTCCAAGACAATGGGCTCGATATTACCAGGGCTGCGGGTTCGTGGCGGGGGGGGCGACTGGGGTGAAATCAGTCTGCCCCCCGCGCGATCGCAGTCCAATTGGATCCACTTACCTGGTCTTCCAGGTTCCCCGATGCTGATCTGCGCGTCGGGCGGGCTGCGTATGCGCAGTAAGATCTGTCAGCTGGAGGAGCTCTATTTAAAGGGGCAGTCCTCCACTGACTGATACTGCAAGAAATAGGAAAAATTACAGCATGGCTCGAGGTGGCAGAGGAGGTCACCTGCACCACCAACATATCGCCCACCTGCATAAAATGCAGGAGGCGCTGCAATGACCTAAGTAGGTCAGACAAAGTGAGTACACTTACTCATTCCCCTACACTCCGTCTGCCACATCACCGCCCCCACCCCACATCTCCTTCTGCACTGCCAACACTACTCTATCACATCACCCCTCACACCCACTCAAAGCTCATCCTCATCTTACCTGCACTTACTCACCTCGCCAGTACTCATCCCGCCACTACCACTCAACCCAATCCTCATACAATCTCATGGCTCTATCTCATACTCACCCTCTCGTGCATCTCTTTCACAGTCAGCCTCACTCAACCTGCCACTACCTGTGCTGCAGCCACAGGGCATGCATCACATATGTGCAGTAAGCAGCGTAAGGCAAACGTGTCGTGAGCATGAAGGGGATGCACAAGGGTGTTTGAGGGTTTGTCATGGTTTTTACTTCTATTTAATTTCTGATCAACTCACATTACATATTATATTGTCACCACTACTGCCACGTCTTTGCGAATCTTGTTTGGTTTGTGCAATAATGCCCTTTCCTGAGGATCACAATGAAAACCCACACCTGATGCCACCCATTGTGTCACTGCGGAGTGGGTGTAGGTGTATTTTCAGGGCTCTTTTTTGCAGACGACTGAGAGACATTATCGATGTCCCCGGTGGCACCCTGGAAGGATGCGGAGGAGAAGTTGTTGAGGGCAGTGGTGACTTTGACAGCGACAGGTAAGAAGATGGTGCTCGGGCCAGCCGGGAGCAGCTCGGCATGAAGGAGGCTGCAGATGTCCACGACTACATGTCGAGTGACTCTGAGCCTCCATGTGCACTGCTGCTCAGAGAGGTCCAGGAAACTGAGCCTCGGTCTGTGGACCCTGTGGCGAGGGTAGTGCCCTCTGCGACGCATCTCTCTCTGCGGTTGCCCTCCGTCCTGCTGTACAGGTGGATGTGTCACAGCACTCTGTTGTGGAGCTCCACGTGTCAGAGGTGGACGGTGTGGCCGGTGAGGCTGGTGATGCTGTTCGCCCTCCGAGGAGGTCATGACTGCAGCTACGGCGGCCCCCATCCGGAAGATGTACATCTGAGGGGGTCCGCAAGATAGGTACATGTATCTGGACACTGGAGTAAGTGTGCAAGTTGGTGAATTTGATTGTCAGGAGGAGGGTGGTGGAGGCCCAACTTTGTCCAAAGTGACAGAGTGGCCTCCTGCAATGAGTGAGGGTCTCCTCCCCCCACCTGTCAAATGGACCTTTGCAGCTGCCACAGGCTGACAGCTGCAACACATCCATTTCAACTGGGAGTGTTTTCCCCAGTGTGGGAAACAGTCCCAGTTGTTTCTAAAATCCCACCCCTCCTCACATATTCCCTTAATCAGCTCTGTTAATGACCTGAAATAGCACTATAAATACTCTGAAGTGGCACCCCGACGGTTTTAATTGCCTGTGGGAGTTCCACATGCGGGGGCTGCGCGCACGTTGGTGCGTCTGTGGGGAACCCGGAAGTGGGCGGGTTGGAGGCGGGCTCCTGATCCGCTCCGGGATTCCCCGATTTTCGGAGCCCCCCCCCCGCCATGAACGCACCCGATAGCGGGTGCTAATATCGGGCCCAATATCTGGGAACAAGTCCCCTGCTCTTCTTCAAACAGTGCCATGGGATCTTTTACATTACCCTGAGATGGCAGATGGGGCCTTGGTTTAACATCTCACCTGAAAGAACGCACCTCCAACAGTGCAGCACTCCCTCAGTACTGCACTGGAGTGTCAACCTAGACTTTATGATCAAGTCCCTGGAGTGGGGCTTGAGCCCACAACCTTCATGAACTCAGAGACAGGAGTTCTACCACTGAGCCACAGCTAACATCGATGTATGATGTGGAGATGCCGGTGATGGACTGGGGTGGACAAATGTAAGGAATCTTACAACACCAGGTTATAGTCCAACAGTTTTATTTGAAAATCACAAGCTTTCAGAGGCTTTCTCCTTCGTCAGGTGAGTGTGGGATTCCATGTCAGAGAACAATGCCTGTTGATTACAGATAATCTTTCCAACTGCCCGTTGTCAAGGCAATCATAGGAGTCGAATAGTGTTCAGACAGAGAGACATTACATACAAGACTACTGAATATACAAACGGTCAGAACCCAAAGACAGAGAGAGAGAGAGAGAGAGAGAGAGAAACGTCCGAAAGGAAGAGAAAGAGAGAGAATGACCAGTTGTATTAAAAACAGATAACTCTTTTTTCGCTGGTGGGGTTACGTGCAGCATGACATGAACCCAAGATCCCGGTTGAGGCCGTCCTCATGGGTGCGGAATTTGGCTATCAATTTCTGCTCGACGATTTTGCGTTGTCGTGTGTCTCGAAGGCCGCCTTGGAGAACGATTAGCCGAAGATCGGTGGCTGAATGTCCTTGACTGCTGAAGTGTTCCCCGACTGGGAGGGAACCCTCTTGTCTGGCGATTGATGTGCGGTGTCCGTTCATCCGTTGTCGCAGTGTCTGCATGGTCTCACCAATGTACCATGCTCCGGGGCATCCTTTCCTGCAACGTATGAGGTAGACAACGTTGGCCGAGTCACAGGAGTATGAACCATGTATGGTATTGAGTTTCTGAAAAAAAGCTAGGTGCTATATTGCTGGAAACAATTGCAAGGCTCAACTCCAGTGAGTTTAACTTTGATGGGCCTGTGGGAAGCAATTGGTAAATATGCTGCTGGTGCTCTGACCGCACAAGAAAATGGCCTTGAGCTGGTACTCGTAACATTTACAAAATGTGAATTGTACTAAAGATTTGCTCAAGCAGAAGTTAACATCCATGAATTATAAAAGAAAATTATTCATTCTACAAATAGGTTAAGGTTATTTACTCAGAAGTGCAACCAATCCATTAATGGATTAACAAACGAAAGTACTTTTACACAAACGGATTACCGTGACCTTTTGTATGGAAAGCCCATTTTTCTTTAAATGAGATGAAGTAAAGCTGGAGGTGAGGAGTACAATGGAAAAGTTTCATACCCTCTTTATCACCTAAAGCAAATCAGCTTTTACAGATAAATTGATCACTTCAGCTTTTGGGTATTTACCAGGTGCATTGCCGCCAATTGTGATTGTTACACGATGTCAATGAGCCAGTGTGGCTCAGTCAGTCGTATTGGCCCCCCTCCCCCGCTCAGACACAGTGGGTCATTTTATCAATTTGTACCCCCAGGGGGAGCCTCACTTGCTGGAAACACAGACTCATAAAATTACCCCCAAACGTATGCAGGCACTGCCTGCTATTCTAGTGTTTCAGGTGGAGCTTAAAGATCTCGGGGCACTTTTGGAAGAAGAGCAAGATCTCTCAATGTCCTGGCCTGCACTTTTCCCTCAACCAACACCACAGATGAACTGGTCATTCACCTCACCGCTGTTTGTGGGATTTTGCTGTGCACAAAATGGCTGCTGTATTTGCATTTCAAAATAATTCATTACCTCTGAAATGCTTTGGGTTTTTGTGGAGATGTGGTAAAGTATGATATAAATACAAGTTTTCCCTTCGAGAACCTTCTGGCTGAATTTTATCAGAGCACTGAGAGTGTGTTAAGTGAGAACTAATGTTTGCTCACTTATTTCAACACACTAACAGGGATGTGTTTTCCTTTGAGGCTGGGAGCATTGCAACCAAAGTACTTCTTAAGGGGGTAATTTTAACCTAACTCGTTGCTGGAAAACTGACGGGATTGGATCACCCATCCGTTTTAAACCCCGTGCGATTTACTTTCCGTTACTTTCCATTGGTTAGAATTATCCCCTAAGAGTCAATAAGAGTGTAACTGCAAACATGCTGCTGAATGACATTAATTTACCCACCCGGATGGACCTGTGACAGGACACACAATGGAATGGCAAAATGTCCTCTTTGAGCAGAAGGCCAACTCATAAATCACAAAGATCACAGTAGTAAATAAAGATGAGGGACCATTCAGTCTAGTTCGTCCTTCCATAGAAACCTATCATTACCCCCTATCACAACATACTCTGCCTCTTCAATGATTCCAATTGGTTTTGGAAGACCAAACATATTAATGTTAGAGATATTAATCATTATTTTTGTGAAGAAGTTGTTCCTCAGTTATGGCTTGCATTTGCCTTTTACTGGTTTGTACCAACGTCCTCTTGTTCTACAGGGGTAGATAACCTTCAAAGGGCAAGTAAGAACAATCACCACATGTAAAAACTACAGCCTGATACAGAGCCCATTATGATCGTAATCAGCTAGGAGTTTCTTCAGGTTTGTGTAGATGACAGTGCGCCTGGTTTGTGCAATATTTTGATTTTCATCAAGTTAAAATCGTACAACATAGCTCAGCAGGTCAACTTAATGCAAGAGGTATTTGCAACATTTTGAATTCAAGCTTGTTGCATTTGTTCTCCTTTGAGCAGAGAGATTAAGAAGAGATTTAATAGAGGTGTTCAAAATTATGAGGGGTTTTGATAGAGCAAATAAGGAGAAACCGTTTTCACTGGCAGAAGGGGACCAGAGGACAGAGATTTAAGGTCATTGGCAAAAGAACCAAAGAGGAGATGAGAAGAAATCTTTTTCCGCAGAGAGTCGTTATGATCTGAAATGCACTGCCTGAAAGGGTGGTGGAAGCAGATTCAATCGTAACTTTCAAAAGGGAATTGGATAAATACTTGAAGGAAAAAAAAATTGCAGGGCTAAGGGGAAAGTGCAGGAGAGTGGGACACCTCCTCCTTAGATATTGGGACGGTGCCAGAGGCCTGGAGGATGGCAAATGTTACACCCCTGTCAAAAAAGGGGAGAGTGATAAACCCGGCAATTACAGGCCAGTCAGCCTAACGTCGGTGATGGGGAAACTTTTAGAGATAATATTCCAAGATAAAATAAGATGGCACTTGGAAAACTATGGACTGATAAATGAAAGTCAGTGTGAATTTGTTAATGGAAAATCGTGTTCAACCAACTTGATTGAATTCTTTGATGAAGTAACGGAGAGGGTTGATGAGAGTAGTCCGGTTGACATTGTGTATATGGACTTTCAAAAAGCGTTTGATAAAGTACCACATAATAGACTTGTTAGCAAAATTAAAGCCCATGGGATTAAAGGGACAGTGGGAGTGTGGATACAAAATTAGCTAAAGGACAGAAAGCAGAGAGTAGTGGTGAATGCTTGTTTTTCTGACTGGAGGGAAGTATACAGTGGTGTTCCCCGGGGGGGTCAGTATTAGGAACAATGCTCCTTTTGAAATATATTAATGACCTGTGTAGAGGGTATAATTTCAAAGTTTGCTGATGACACGAAATTTGGAAATGTAGTAAACAATGCGGAGGATAGTAAAACACTTCAGGAGGACACAGACAGACTGGTGGAATGGGCAGTCACATGGCAGATGAAATTTAACGCAGAGAAGTGTGAAGTGATATATTTTGGTAGGAAGAATGAGGAGAGGCAATATAAACTAAATGGTACAATTTTAAAGAAGGTGCAGGAACAGAGAGACCTTGGGGTGTACGTATATAAATCTTTGAAAGAGACAGGACAAGTTGAGAAGGCCGTTAAAAAATCATATGGGATCCTGGGCTTTGTTAATAGAGGCATAGGGGGTGATTTTAAACCCCAAGAACGGGTGGGTCGGGGGCAGGTCGGAGTTGAAAATTGTTGTTTTTTGGATCGCGACTGCAACCCGGCTTTATTTCCGGGTTTAACATCGGCGCGGAAAAGTACAGGCTTGCCACTGGGAATGCAAAGTCTGAAAATCTTGTGGTTGCAACCGAAAAAAAACAACTATTTTCAACTCCCACCAGCCCCCAACCCACTCGTTCTTAGGGTTTAAAACCACCCCCGTAGAGTACAAAAGCAAGGAAGTTATGCTAAACCTTTATAAAACACTGATTAGGCCTCAGCTGGAGTATTGTGTTCAATTCTGGGCACCACACTTTAGGAAGGATGTCAAGGCCTTAGAGAGAGGATACAGAAGAGATTTACTAGAATGGTACCAGGGATGAGGGACTTCAGTTAGGTGGAGAGACTGGAGAAGCTGGGGTTGTTCTCCTTAGAACAGAGAAGATTAAGAGGAGATTTGATAGAGGCGTTCAAAATCATGAACAGTTTTGATAGAGTGAATAAGGTGAAACTGTTTCCAGTGGATGAAGGGTCAGTAACCAGAGGACACAGATTTAAGGTGATTGGCAAAAAAAAAGAGACGAGATGAGGAAACATTTTTTTATGCAGCGAGTTGATGTGATCTGGAATGCACTGCCTGAAAGGGCAGTGGAAACAGATTCAATAATAATTTTCAAAGGGGAATTGGATAAATACTTGAAGGAAAAAAATTTGCAGGGCTATGGGGAAAGAGCAGGGGAGTGCGACTAATTGGATAGCTCTTCCAAAGAGCCGGCGTAGACACGATGGGCCGAATGGCCTCCTCCTGTGCTGTAGCTACTATGATACTATGATATGAATTGGACAGCTCTTTCAAAGAGGCGGCACAGGCACGATGGGCAGAATGGTCTCCTTCTGTGCTGTCTGATTCTATGTAAGAGCCCTGTGGAAGTCTGACACATCATTTCCATTTCAGGCACCAGCTGCTCCTCCTCTTCCAGGGGCCTGGCTTGTTGTAGCATTCTTTCTTCAAGCCCCTTTCAAATTGTGCCACATACAACATGTAAAAATTACTCTTGTCAATTGGCTCTGAGTCCTATGGTGAAATAACCCTAGGGTATGGTCCAAATATCATAATCATTGGTTTAAACCCCAAAAGAGTTGCCCTGTTAACTTCTACCTGACAAATGTGCACAGTTGAGTAAACCCATCTCTTAAATCCACTTTTCACTTTCACGCAGTTGGAAAACGCCAGGTCACATCAAGTTCATTGCATTGTGAGCAATTCCTGGAAAATGAGCATTGACCTGCACACATTCTTTGCTGGTAGCTGAGTGCCATCTGGGCTTTAATGAACCTGTAACTCTTTCTGTTAGTAAAAGGGAGGACTTTACCTACAAGTGCACGAACGCCTCGATGTGAATGCAATCAACGGTGCCTTCTAGTCACGGAAGGGCACATGACTGATACAATTGGATGTGCCTCTCCGCAATCTGCTCCACCTGGTGCTGAACTTTATTGGATGATGAAACAGAGCAGCAGTTAGTTTTGTGATTCAACAGTGAACTGCGGACTTGCTAACCTTTCTGAAGTTCCCTGTTGGTGCCTGGATTGACTCATGGAGTGATACAGCACAGAAGGAGGCCATTCGGCATCTTTGAGAAAGCTATCCAATTAGTCCCACACCCCCTGCCCTTTCCCCACAGCCTTGCGAAATTTCCCCTTCAACTATTTATCCAATTCCCTTTTGAAAGTTATTATTGAATCTGCTTCCACCACCCTTTCAGGCAGTGCATTCCAGATCACAACAACTCGCTCAGTAAAAAAACTTCTCCTCATCTTGCCTCTGGCTCTTTTGCCAATTATCTTAAATCTGTGTCCTCTGGTTACCGACCCTTCTTCCACTGCAAACAATTTCTCCTTATTTACTCCATCAAAACCCTTCATGATCTTGAACACCTCTATTAAATCTCCCTTTAACCTCCTCTGCTCTAAGGAGAACAATCCCAGCCTCTCTAGTCCTTCCACGTAATTGAAGCCCTGCATCCCTGGTACCATTCCAGTAAATCTCCTCTGCACCCTTTCTAATGCCTTGACATCCTTCCTGAAGTGTGGCACCCAGAATTGGACACAATACTCCAGCTGCAACCTAACCAGTGATTTATAAAGTTTTAGCATAACTTCCTTGCTTTTGTTCTCTGTGCCTTGGTTTATAAAGCCGAGGATCCAGTGCGCTATTTTAACAATCTTCTCAACTTGTCCTGCCACCTTCAAAGATTTATGTACGTACACCCCCAGGTTTCTCTGTTCCTGCACCCCCTATAAAATTGTACCATTTAGATTATATTGCCTCTATTCATTCTTACTACCAAAATGTATCAGTTTGCACTTCTATGCAGTAAATTGCATCTGCCATTTCACCAGTCTGTCTATGTCCTCCTGAAGTCTGTTACTATCCTCCTCAATGTTTACTACATTTCCGAGTTTCATGTATCTGCAAACTTTGAAATTATGCCCTGTATATCCACGTCCAGGTCATTAATATATATCAAAAAGAGCAATGGTCCTAATACCGAACTCTGTGGGACACCACAATATACTTCCCATCAGTCTGAAAAACAAGTATTCAACACTCTGCTTTCTGTCCCTTTTCCAATTTCGTATCCATGCTGCCACTGCCCCTGTAATCCCATGGGCTTGAAATTTGCTAAAAAGTCTATAATGTAGTATAGTACTACAATTGTACAGGGCATTGGTGAGACCTCACCTGGAGTACTGCATACAGTTTTGGTCTCCTTATCCAAGGAGGGATATACTTGCCTTAGAGGCGGTGCAACAAAGGTTCACTAGATTAATTCCTGGGATGAAATGGTTGTCCTATGAAGAGAGGTTGAGTAAAGTGGGCCTATACTCTCTGGAGTTTAGAAGAATGAGAGGTAATCTCATTGAAACATATAAGATCATGAGGGGTCTTGACAGGGTGGATGCTGAGAGATTGTTTCCCCTGGCTGGAGAGTCTAGAACTAGGAGGCCTAATTGCAGGATACAGGGTCAGCCATTCAAGACTGAGATGAGGAGTAATTTCTTCATGCAGAGGATTGTGAATCTTTGGAATTCTCTACCCCAGAGGGCTGTGGATGCTGAGTCATTGAATATATTCAAGGCTGAGATGGATAGATTTTTGGGCTCTAGAGGAATCAAGGGATATGGGGATTGGGCAGGAAAGTGGAGTTTAGGTTGAAGATCAGCCATGATCTGATTGAATGGCGGTGCAGGCTCGAGGGGCCGTATGGCCTACTCCTCATCCTATTTTTTATGTTCATATGTGGTACTTTATCAAAAGTCTTTTGAGAGTCCATATACACAACATCAACCGCACTACCCTCATCAACCCTCTCCGTTACTTCAGCAAAGAACTCAATCAAGTTATTCAAACACGATTTTCCTTTAACAAATCCATGCTGGCTGTCATTTATTAACTCATACGTTTCCAAGAGACAATTAATTTTGCTCGGATTATTGTCTCTAAAATTTTCCCTATCACCGACGTTAGGCTGACTGGCCTGTAGTCGTCGGGTTTATCCCTCTCCCCTTTTTTGAACTACTTTATGGTTCTTGCATCTCTCTGAAATTTTCCTGCAAATTTGCTCGTCTATCTCCGTCCCACTATTTGGTGGCCTATAGTATACACCCAGCAGCATAATGGCTCCTCTATTGTTCCTTAATTCTGACCAAATTGATTCTGTCTTTGAACGCTCAAATACATTTCCAGTGCTATAACAATATCTTTGATTAATACTGCCAATCCCCTCCTTTTCTTCGTTCCCTGTCTTTCCTGAAAACCTTGGAGCCAGGAATATTAAGTTCCCAATCACCCCTTATTTGAGCCAGGCCTCCTTGATAGGATATGATATCATGATATCAAGATTATGATATAGGCCTCTATATCATAGTCTTGCGCAGCAATTTGTGCCTGCAGCTCACCAACTTTATTTACCATGCTCTGTGCATTAACGCACATACTCTCCAATCATCTTAGACTGCCTCGCATTTGCCTCCCTGTCTGATCCCTCCTATTTCTGAACTATCCTTTATTCTAATGCTGTTTGTCTCCCACAGTCCTCTGTGAACCTTGTTTCTCCTTCTCAAGGGCAATTCGGGATGGGCAATAGATGCTGGCCTCGCCAGCGACGCCCACATCCCATGAACGAATATAAAAAAAATAATGCTTCATCTTGATGTCCCTCCCATTGCCAAATTAGTTTAAACCCTCCACTACAGCAGTAGTTAACCCCCTCCCGCAAGGACATTGGCCCCAGCTCTGTTAAGGTGCAACCTGTCCATGGTGAACTGATCCCTCCTGCCCCAGAACTGGTCCCAATGCCCCAGGAATCTGAAGCCCTCCCTCCTGCACCGTTTCTCCAGCCACGCATTAACCTGTCTTATCGTACTGCTGCTATACTCACTAGCATGTGGCACTGGGAGTGATCCAGAGATTACGACCTTTGAGGTCCTGCTCTTTAATGTCCTCCCTAGCACCTGAAATTCTGACTGCAGGACCTCAACCCTTTTCCTACCTATGTCATTGGTTCCCACATGGACCACGACTTCTGGCTTTTCCCCTCCCCTCCCCCCCCCCCGCAGAATGTTCTGCACCCGTTCCATGATATCTTTTGCAATACGTTACAAGGAGGAGAGGTCAGGACTGAGCAGGGAGCGAAGGTACTTAGGAGTGGAACCAAAGGTGTAATCAGTGATAGGTTTTTTGAAGGCTTTTGAAGGAAGGGCAAGAGGTAGGAAGTTGGAGAGATTTTGGAGGAAAATTCCATGGGGGTGATTTTAGGGGGCAATTGCGGGTGCGTTGGGGGGGCTCCGAAAATCGTGGAAATCCCGTTCAGGTTCAGAAGCCGGCTCCAACCTGCCGACTTCCGAGTTTCCCAGGGACTCACCTGTGTGCGCACGGACGACCAGAAACTGGAAGTCCCGCCGGCAATTAAAGCCAGCGGGATGACAGTTAAAGAGCCAATTGTACCTCATTGAGGTACTTAAGGCACTTCACCTGTGAGAGATTAAGTAATTTGAACGATTTTTAACTTACCTGGGTGGCTTGCTCACCGCTTCTGATTCATGCCTGGTGAAACCAAATGTGAAGGGCTGGATCAGGGAAAAAGAAACTAAATAAATTAAATAAAAAACCATGGAAGGAGGTGAAAACACTAAATGAACCTACCTTTGCACCCTGCTCCGATGTCCGATGTTTCCCGCTCCGATGTCCCCCTCTTCACCCCCTGATGTCCCCCTCTTCACTCCCGATCATCCCCCGATGTCCCACCCATCTTCCCCTCTCCCTCCCAATCTTCCCCTCTCCCCCCATCTTCCCCTCTGCCCCCCCGATCTTCCCCTCTCCCCCCCGATCTTCCCCTCTCCCCCCCCGATCTTCCCCTCTCCTCCCCGATCTTCCACTCTACCCCTCCCGATCTTCCCCTCTCCCCCCGATCTCCCCCAACCCCGATCTTCCCCTCTCCCTACATCTTCCCCTCTTCCCCTCCCGATCTTCCACTCTCCCCCCCCCGATCTTCCCCATCCCCGATCTTCCCCTCTCCCCCTCCCGATCTTCCCCTCTCCCCCGCCCCGATCTTCCCCATCCCCGATCTTCCCCTCTCCCCCTCCCGATCTTCCCCTCTCCCCCGCCCCGATCTTCCCCATCCCCGATCTTCCCCTCTCCCCCGCCCCCATCTTCCCCTCTCCCCCGCCCCCATCTTCCCCTCTCCCCCGCCCCCATCTTCCCCATCCCCGATCTTCCCCTCTCCCCCGCCCCCATCTTCCCCTCTCCCCCGCCCCCATCTTCCCCTCTCCCCCGCCCCGATCTTCCCCATCCCCGATCTTCCCCTCTCCCCCTCCCGATCTTCCCCTCTCCCCCCCCCCGATCTTCCCCATCCCCGATCTTCCCCTCTCCCCCGCCCCCATCTTCCCCTCTCCCCCGCCCCCATCTTCCCCTCTCCCCCGCCCCCATCTTCCCCTCTCCCCCGCCCCCATCTTCCCCTCTCCCCCGCCCCCATCTTCCCCTCTCCCCCGCCCCCATCTTCCCCTCTCCCCCGCCCCCATCTTCCATTCCAGCGCTGGATGACGTCTCGCTCTCTCTCTTTCTCGCCCCCCCCCCTCGCGTTGCCGTTCCTGACGGCCTGTCAATCAGGCTAACTGCCGGGCGCAAAAGCCGGAGAGGACGTTAATCATCATCAATCAACATGCGATTGCGTCGGAAACAGTAAGTCTTGTTCATGCGGGTTTGCCACGCGCACCTTCACCCCCCCACCCCCCCCGCCGCTGCCAACTCGCCACCATTGTAAAATCGAGGCCTGTGTGTCCAGGACATGGTCGCCGTGGCACCCAAAGCATTATTTCCAAAGCTACTTACTTTTTAGGAATAACTTGATAATATAATGTTGGAAATGTTGCAATGAAGAAGTTTCTATTGAATAGTGAAGAGTAAATATTTGTTTTGTTCAATTCTCCCGAAGCTCACTTGGCAGAATATCAAGGTATATTTTCCTCCATTCACTAATGTTCCTGAACCACCTACTTTATACTCACACTGACTTTTCATAACGAAGATTAGTAATTGGAAGAAAATCTGCCCCTATAGATCTGTGGGTAAGCCAATAAAATGTAATAATTATAAAGGCCAATTCCCCATGCTCACACTTTCAGTGAGATGCGGCACTCTCAGGAAGTGCACTGTGGAACGTTCCAGGCACACAGCTACGTGTTATAATTAACGGACAGACAATAACAGACTTTGTGCTCACAATATCCTGCAATGCACATCCTAGGAGCTCTATAATTTAATTTATCACAAGGAAAGTCAAGGTCGAGAAAAGGTCACCTCACTCAACCTGGGAATCCAACTACATTTTAAATTCCCTTAATGTCTTTGTGATTCTGTTCCCTGGCTTTGTATCTGTCACTCTTTGAGTATTGATTTTTTTTTTCTAATGTGGGTTTTAAATTCATCTTTCACTAATTTACACTTACGTCTTTTTATCCATCCGGTCTTATTAAACGGGAAGTGATGTTCTATCTGCAGCGCATAATACCTTATGTATCTCAGTGACTGCAGTGCTTGTTTCTCTAATCCTTCCTTGTAGCTTATCCTCTTTATTCTTGGAACCATTCTCATAGCCCCCGGCATCCTTCCTGTTGGACGTATGAAACACGTGGAGCTCAATTTTAAAACCGAGCCGGGAAGAGGGCAGGAGGTCAAATTGAGGACGGGAAACCCATTAGTGCGGGTTTCCCAGACGTCTTTACGATATTGACGTAAGGACGGCTTTTATTTATTTTTTTTGTCGGTTTCCCGTCCGACTGACCGGCCTGATTGGCAGGCTGGTCTCAGTCGGATGGGAGAGCAGCCAGGGAGAGGGTGTGTTCAGGTAAGTCTGCAGGTAAGTCTTTGATTGTATGGATGGGGGTGGGGGGACACAGGAGGGCATGGGTGCACATGGGGGGCATGGATAGACACGGGGGCATAGGTGGATAGAGGTTGGCATAGAAATATAGAAACATAGAAAATAGGAGCAGGAGTAGGCCATTCGGTCCTTCGAGCCTTCTCCGCCATTCCCCATACCCCTTGATGCCTTTTGTGTCTAGAAATCTATCTATCTCCTTCTTAAATATATTCAGTGACTTGGCCTCCACTGCCTTCTGTGGTAGAGAATTCCACAGGTTCACCACCCTCTGAGTGAAGAAATTTCTCCTCATCTCAGTCCTAAATGTCCTACCCTGTATCCTGAGACTGTGACCCCTTGTTCTGGATCCCCCAGCCAGGGGAAACATCCTCCCTGCATCCAGTCTGTCCAGCCCTGTCAGAATTTTGTATGTTTCAATGAAATCCCCTCTCATTCTTCGAAACTCGAGTGAATAAAGGTCGAGTCGCCCCAATCTCTTCTCATATGACAGTCCTGCCATCCCAGGAATCAGTCTGGTGAACCTTCGCTGCACTCCCTCTGTGACAAGTATATCCTTTCTTCGGTAAGGAGACCAAAACTGCTCACAATACTCCAGGTGTGGTCTCACCAAGGCCCTGTATAACTGCAGTAAGACATCCTTTCTCCTGTACTCAAATCCTCTTGCAATGAAGGCCAACATACCATTTGCCTTCCTAACTGCTTGCTGCACCTGCATATTTGCTTTCAGTAACTGGTGTGCAAGGACACCCAGGTCCCTTTGTACATCAACATTTCCCAATCTATCACCATTTAAATAATACTCTGCCTTTCTGTTTTTCCTTCCGAAGTGGATAATTTCACGTTTATCCACATTATACTGCATCTGCCATGTATTTGCCCACTCACTCAACTTGTCTAACTCGCCTTGAAGCCTCTTTGCATCCTCCTCACAACTCACGATCTCACCTAGTTTTGTGCCATCAGCAAACTTGGAAATATTATATTTGGTTCCCTCATCCAGATCATTGGTATATATTGTGACTAGCTGGGGCCCAAGCACTGATCCCTGCGGTACCCCACCAGTCACTGCCTGCCACCCCAAAAAAGACCCATTTATTCCTACTCTCTGTTTCCTGTCTGTTAACCAATTTTCAATCCATGCCAGTATGTTACAACCAATCCCATGTGCTTTAATTTTGCACACTAACCTCTTATGTGAGACTTTATCAAAGGCCTTCTGAAAATTGAAATAAACCACATCCACTGGTTCTCCCTTATCTATTCTACCAGTTACATCCTCAAAAAACTCCAGTAGGTTTGTCAAACATGATTTCCCTTTCATAAATCCATGTTGACTTTGTCTAATCCCGTTGATATTTTCTAAGGCTCTATCACATCCTTTATAATAGACTCTAGCATTTTCCCGACTACTGATGTGAGGCTAACCGTTCTGTAGTTCCCTGTTTTCTCTCTCCCTTCTTTTTTAAATAGCGGGGTTAAATTTGCCACCCTCCAATCTGCAGGAACTGTTCCATAATCTGTAGAATTTTGGATGATGACAACTAATGCATCTGCTATTTCCATGGCTACCTCTTTTAGTACTCTGGGATGCAGATTATCAGGCCCTGGGGATTTCAGTCCCATTAATTTCTCCAGCACTATTTTTTTACTAATATTAATTTCCTTTAATTCCTCCTTCTCACTAGTCCCTTGGTTCCCTAGCATTTCTGGGAAGTTATTTGTGTCCTCTTCCGTGAAGACAGAACCAAAGTATTTGTTTAATTGCTTTGCCATTTCCTTGTTCCCCATTATAAATTCTTCTGTTTCTGACTGTAAGGGACCTACATTTGTCTTCACTAATCTTTTTCTTTTTACATAATTGTAGAAACTTTTACAGTCCACTTTTATGCTCCTTGCAAGTTTACTCTCATACTCTATTTTTCCCCTCTTAATCAATCTGTTGGTCCTTTTTTGCTGAATTCTAAACTGCTCCCAATCCTCAGGCTTGCTACTTTTTCTGGCAACTTTATATGACTCCTCTTTGGATCAAATAATATCCTTAATTTCTTTTGTTAGCCATGGTTGGGCTTTTCCTATTGTGTTTTTGCACTAGAAAGGAATGTAGAATTGTTGCAATTCATGCATTCGTTCCTTAAATGTTAGCCATTGCCTATCCACCGTCATGCCTTTTAATGAAGCTTCCCAATCTATCATAGCCAACTCACTCCTCATATCTTCGAAGTTTCCTTTGTTTAGATTTAGGACCCTAGTTTCAGATTGGACGACTTCATTTTCCATCTTAATGAAGAATTTTATCATGTTATGTTCACTCTTCCCTAAAGGACCCTGCACAAGAAGATTATTAATTAGCCCCTTCTCATTGCACAATACCCAATCTAGGATAACCTGTTCCCTGGTTGGCTCCTCAACATACTGGTCCAAAAATACATCTTGTACACACTCCAGGAATTCATCCTCCACAGTATTATTTCTAATTTGGTTTGGCCAACTTATATGTAGATTAAAGTCACCCATGATTACTGTAGTACCTTTGTTACATGCCTCTCTAATTTCTTGTTTGCTGCATGGGTGGGCACAGGGGCATAGGTTGGCATGGGCGGGCGTAGATTGGCACAGGAGTCGTGAGTCATGGGGCGAGGAATCGGGGGTTAGTCACGGGGGGGGGGATAGTGTCAGGATTGAGGGATCATCGCGGGGGTCCACGATCGTTGAGGGGGAGGGTTGGGGGTGGGAGGATTGGAGTGGGTGGGAGGATTGGAGATGGGGGTGGGAGGATCAGGGTTGGAGAACATCGGGGGTCTGTGATTGGGGGGGTGAGGGTCTGTGCACGTAAGCTTGTTGGGCCTGGTGGCCTCCGAGCTCACGAGGAACCTATCTGTTAGTATCGAGCCTTCTCGCCTCCTTTCCCGAGGCGTAAAACAGAAAGCTCGGGAATCCCGGCCCCCCGGTGTTGATATCGGGAAGTCCAGAAAAATGGAGGCCCGAAGCTTCCTTGAAAGGTTTTAGGGCCCGACTCAACGAGAGTTGGCAACCCTATCTGATCTTTTGAAGTTGGACAGTTGGCCACCAGGAAATAGGTGAACTTCTCTCCAATTTTTTCTGCCTCACTGTAAAAACCTTATCCTTGATTTTTACAGGAGCAGGAAGAGGGGCAGGTGACCAACCCGCTCCCAGGAGGCGGGTCAGGGTTTAAAACCTTTCAAGGAAGCTTCAGGCCTATATTTTTCTGGATTTCCCGATTTCAACCCCGAGGGCCGGGATTCCCGGGCCTTCTGTTTTACGCCTCGTGAAAGGAAGCAACAAGGCCCGAGACTAACAGGTAGGTGCCTAGAAAGGCACAACTTGTGGGCCCGGAGGAGCAGGAGTGCTTCCCCCAGGCACAAATAATTGTTCAACCCATCAATATTGTCGCATTGCTTTAGTTCAAAGTATACTCAGTTTTGCACTGAATGAAGTTTTAAAGAAAGAAAGATTTACATTTATACAGCGCCTATCACAATTTCAGGATGTCCCAAAGCACTTTACAGCCAATGAATTACTTTTGAAGTGTAGTCACTGATGTGATGTAGGAAATGCAGCAGCCAATTTGCTCACAGCAATGTCCCACACATAGCAATGTGATGATCACCAGATAATCTATTTTAGTGAGATTGAACAGGACACTGGGGAGAACACTCCTGCTCTTCTTCAAAACAGTGCCCTGGGATCTTTTCTGTCCACCTGAGAGGGCAGACGGGGCATTGGTTTAACATCTCATACTGAAAGACAGCACTCCTGACAATGCAGCACTCCCTCAGCATTGCACTGGAGTGTCAGCCTAGATTTTGTGCTACAAGTATCTGGAGTGGGGCTTGAACCCACAACCTTGTGACTTAGGAGGTAAGAGTGCTACCACTGAGCCAAGGCTGACACCAAACGAGAGAACTGATCAGCAAGTGGTATAAGGTATTCCCTGGGCCAGAGTGTAATAGGTCATAGTTCATTTCCCACAAAGCAGTGCACAGAAATAAGACTTGACTCTGGCAAGGGAGAGAAAATTGGAATTCCTACTGGCCAGCTCAGGACAACAGTGGCAGAATCCTGACGTCAGGTATTTTAAATGTGCATTGCAGAGGGCATGGTGTCTAAGTTTAGTGGATTTAAGTGTTTAAGATCCCCTGACATCTAAATCCACTAAATAGATCTACGATTATAAACTTGAGCTCATCCAAAACTCTGCTGCCCGTATCTTAATTCGCACCAAGTCCCGTTCACCCATCATCCCTGTGCTCACTGGCTCCCGGTCCAGCAACGCCTCAATTTTAAAATTCTCATCCTCATGTTCAAATCCCTCCATGGCCTCTCTCCTCCCTATCTCTGTAACTTTACAAACCTCCAAGAACTCTGCGTTCCTCCAATTCTGACCTCTTGTGCATCCCCCAATTCCTTCGCCCCACCATTGGTGGCCGTGCTTTCAGCCATCTAGGCCCTTAGCTCTGGAATTCCCTCCCTATAAACCTCTCCGCCTCGCTCTCCTCCTTTAAGACCCTGTTTAAAAGCTACCTCTTCCACTAAACTTTTGGTCACCTGTCTCCTTCTTTGGCTTGGTGTCATATTTTGTTTGATAATGCTCCCATGAAGTGTCTTGGGACGTTTTATTACTCTAAATGCAAGTTGTTATCAATCAAGTTTGTAAGTTCTACATTAGGTTAATAGATGTGGACACTTTGGGATCATAGAAGGGCTCTCATTGTGGTGAGGAGATGGGAACCCCTCATCCAGCGATGGCTGTTCAGAAGGAAATAGTCATCTATCTCCTCCATCTGTAGAAATTTGAGGTTGAGACGTTTGTTAAAAAAGGCAAATGTGGAAAAAAATCAGCTGTAACTCGAGATTATGTGAAAATGGGTTTCCTTCGAAGACAATTAAACAACTATCGGAAGGAGGAGGCTCTGTAAACATCCCCATCCTCAATGATGGCGGAGTCCAGCACGTGAGTACAAAAGACAAGGCTGAAGCGTTTGCAACCATCTTCAGCCAGAAGTGGTGAGTGGATGATCCATCTCGGCCTCCTCCTGATATCCCCACCATCAAAGAAGCCAGTCTTCAGCCAATTCGATTCACTCCACGTGATATCAAGGAACGGCTGAGTGCACTGGATACAACAAAGGCTATTGGCCCCGACAACATCCCAGCTGTAGTGCTGAAGGCTTGTGCTCCAGAACTAGCTGCGCCTCTAGCCAAACTGTTCCAGTACAGCTACAACACTGGCATCTACCCGACAATGTGGAAAATTGCCCAGGTATGTCCTGTCCACAAAAAGCAGGACAAATCCAATCCGGCCAATTACCGCCCCATCAGCCTACTCTCAATCATCAGCAAAGTGATGGAAGGTGTCATCGACAGTGCTATCAAGCAGCACTTACTCACCAATAACCTGCTCACCGATGCTCAGTTTGGGTTCTGCCAGGACCACTCGGCTCCAGACCTCATTACAGCCTTGGTCCAAACATGGACAAAAGAGCTGAATTCCAGAGGTGAAGTAAGGGTGACTGCCCTTGACATCAAGGCAGCATTTGACCGAGTGTGGCACCAAGGAGCCCTAGTAAAATTGAAGTCAATGGGAATAAGGGGGAAATCTCTCCAATGGTTGGAGTCATACCTAGCACAAAGGAAGATGGTAGTGGTTGTTGGAGGCCAATCATCTCAGCCCCAGGACATTGCTGCAGGAGTTCCTCAGGGCAGTGTCCTAGGCCCAACCATCTTCAGCTGCTTCATCAATGACCTTCCCTCCATCATAAGGTCAGAAATGGAGATGTTCGCTGATGATTGCACAGTGTTCAGTTCCATTCACAACCCCTCAGAAAATGAAGCAGTTCGAGCCCGCATGCAGCAAGACCTGGACAACATCCAGGATTGGGCTCATAAGTGGCAAGTAACATTCGCGCCAGACAAGTGCCAGGCAATGACCATCTCCAACAAGAGAGAGTCTAACCACCTCCCCTTGACATTCAATGGCATTACCATCGCTGAATCCCCCACCATCAACATGCTGGGGGTCACCATTGACCAGAAACTTAACTGGACAAGCCACATAAATACTGTGGCTACAAGAGCAGGTCAGAGGCTGGGTATTCTGCGGCGAGTGACTCACCTCCTGACTCCCCAAAGCCTTTCCACCATCTACAAGGCACAGGTCAGGAGTGTGGTGGAATACTCTCCACTTGCCTGAATGAGTGCAGCTCCAACAACACTCAAGAAGCTCGACACCATCCAGGACAAAGCAGCCCGCTTGATTGGCACCCCATCCACCACCCTAAACATTCACTCCCTTCACCACCGGCGCACTGTGGCTGCAGTGTATACCATCCACAGGATGCACTACAGTAACTTGACAAGGCTTCTTCGACAGCACTTCCCAAACCCGCGACCTGTAGAAGGACAAGGGCAGTAGGCACATGGGAACACCACCTGCACCTTCCCCTCCAAATCAAACCATCCCGACTTGGAAATATATCGCTGTTCCTTCATCGTCGCTGGGTCAAAATCCTGGAACTCCCTTCCTAACAGCAATGTGGGAGAACCTTCACCACACGGACTGCAGCGGTTCAAGAAGGCGGCTCACCACCACCTTCTCAAGGGCAATTAGGGATGGGCAATAAATGCCGGCCTTGCCAGCGACGCCCACATTCCATGAATGAATAAAAAAACAAATGCCTATCTTAAATCGTGATCGCTGCATTACGTGTGGGGTAAAAAATCCCCGTAACAAAAGACATTTGAAGGAAAGGGTTAACTGTACCCCTTTAAAACAAAGACATTTGAAAACCTGCAAACACAGTAATGTGGTAAACTGTGTTCACACAAATCCTGTTTTTCACTCACTGACGCTGATGGCATTGGAGAAGTGTGAGTTTCGGGATTGAAGACATTGTACTGTGGATAGATATCTAGATTATTAAATAAATAAACTGGATGGATAATACTGAGTTTAAAACATTGTCAGGCTTTCAAAACACATAGGCTTTTGGAAACAGGAGCTTTTCAACACAGCAGGGGGTAATGTAAGAAAAGGCAACAAGGACATACATCAAAGGCTTCAGATCAGGAAAGCAATGATATGTGTGAAAAAGCATGGGCCCTCGCATTCCTATCTGGTAATCTGTTCAAAGAACTGGGATTTGTAAAACATCAAATAGTATTGTACCCAGCATATGGTCAAATGGTATAAGGAATGGATTTGAAGCCAGTGAAGTAATCAAAATTGGAGACATCAGGACCATTAAGTATGTCTGTGCATTGAAATGTAAGGGGCTATCTCTACATGAAAGGCCATAAACAGAGATATTAAAGGGACCTTTTACATTCCATGGTTCGAACATATGGGGTATGATTTTGAAGGGGGCAGCGGGGTCAAATTGAGGATGGGAAACCCGGAAGCATGGGTTTCCTGGATGTCCTTACGATTTTGACATAAGAACGTCTATTATTTGTTTGTCAGTTTGCCATCCAACTGGCCGGCCTGATTGACAGGCTGGCCTCAGTCAGATGGGAGAGCAGCCAGGGATAGGACATCTGCAGGTTAATCTTCAGGTAAGTTTTTGATTGTATGGATCGGGGGGGGAAGCATGGGGGACACTTGTGGGCACGGGGCATGGGGGCACCAATGGGCATGGGTGAGCATGGGGGCACTAATGGGCATAGGGGTCATGGGGGAGTGAGTCATGGGGGTCAGTCATGGGGGTGGTGTCGGGATCGGGGATCATCGCGGGTGTCCGCAATTGTTGGGGGGGTCGGGGGTCATTGCAGGGGTCTGCGATCATTGGGGGGGGGGTCACTGCAGGTAGGCTGGTTAGACCTGGGGGAAGCACTCTTGCTCCTCCTGGCCCCCAGAGGTTGAAATTGTAGAATCTGTAAAAATGAAGGCCCGCAGCCACCTTGAAAGGTTTTTGTGACCAACTCACCTCCTGGGAGTAGGTTGGTCGCCCGCCCCTCATCCCGCTCCGGTGAAGACCGGAAATGGGCGGCTTGGAGGCAGGTTGGGGACGGATCTGAAATGGTGGCAATTTTCAATGCTCCCCCCCCACCCCGACCCCAACCAACCCGTTTTTCAATGTTAAAATCACCCCCATGGTCTTTTCTACATCAAAGGGTCTCAGGTCACATGATCAAAGCCTAAACTGTCAATCATTGAGGTATGTTAATGATTAAGGCATAGCCACAGGGAGCGATTGGACAAAAAGAATGACCCTCCCCAATCCTACATCCAATTGGTAAAAAACAATATAGAAAGAAGACTTTGAGAGAAGGACAGTCTCTTCACCACCCAGCAGTCACAAGGAACGCACACTGCAGTCGAACATCACACAAGACGAAGGGAACCTCGAGTCCTGAAGAGCTGATCAACCTTCAGGCCTGATGAGCAAAATCCTTGGTTTAAAGGTTGTATATGTATTAATGATTTACCTGATGTGTGTATGAATTAAGTCATTACATTATAACATTGTGAATTATTAAGCCTATAACGGGATTTTATAGAGGAAAGTCATATGTATGGTTTGATTTTGCTTTACGAATGAATATCATTAAATAATTACTTTTGATTAATGAAACTACTGTGAGTGAGGGTGACTTTCTTTACTTGACTATTCATGCAATGTCCAAGAATCAGAGGAAATAAGGAATTCCCTACATACATTGTCAGATGTAAAATTCATGTCTATGGAAACTTAAAAGCAAAGAGGAAAAATATAACTCAAAAATAGACATCTGGATCCAACAAATTGAAAACTGAATTAGAAAATAATTTCTCTTTTCTTTAAAATCTCTGCAGATTTAAGACAGAAACTAAGTAGAAATAACTTGCATAGGAGAGGGAACTTGGCAGGTTAGTGACTATGGATTTTTTCTATGCCGCTGGTAACACTGTGGATGGAATAAGGTATCATCACACTCATGGCCCATCCCCACCTTTCCATCTGTCTTGAGTTAGCGATGATGATGATGTTAAATAGTTGCAGCCTTATTGTATTGTTGCTTTTTCCTCAGGAAAGGGGAATAGAGGGAAGAAAACATTTGCTCTCCTTTAATTTCCTCTGTGCACTATTTTTAGTGTTTGCATTAAATTCCTGCCTGCACTATTTTAACGATCACTAACCCGTCTAAAATAAATAGCTAATGACGCTACTAAAAAGGCCGGGATTCAATCTCAACATGTTAACCAATGCACAGAGATATTTAACCCAGATTGTATGCATGGCTACAGTAAACTGGGCCCTGATAATCTCTCAGGGGGGTGGGAATTCTCCCCCCTGTGTTGGGATGATCCCAATGGTGACCTCACCTATGATTACAGGATTGAGGGGAGAGGCCTCCCATGGTGTGTGGGAGGGAGGGGTCCATCTGCGGCAGTGAAGACCCTGGAATCACTGGCAGTCGCTGGCCAGCCTGGGAGGAGGGGTGCCACGGGGAAAAGCAATCTGGTTGCCCCAAAACAGCTCCTGTATAAAGGGGGTCGCTCAATTTCTCCCCCCCCCAAAGAAGATTTCTGGGCCCCTTATCTTTGGGTGTCCAGGCCCCACTCCAGCCTTGTTCCCCAGATGGGCCCTGCCCCTCCACAGAGGGCCTGATCCTCCACTGAGGCCCCACCCCACACCATTTGGAAGAGCTATTGATTTTCAGAACCACGTTCCCCACAGGGCACGACTCCAGGTCCTAGTCTGACATTACAGAAATCTTAACCAGGTTTCCTCGGCAGTGTCTCCCAATGGCTCAAGCCCCCTCTCAAGGTTTCTCTCCTGCTATTCTTCTCTATTCTTGATAGTTTTTTATGCTCAAAAATATTGGCATCAATGAATTCATAACTTCAAGTGGAAGATTAACTACTTGCGAGGAAAATAGCTGCAGATGTAAACTTTGCCACTGATAAAATCCACTCCTGGTTCATTACATTTGGTGAGTGTCATACATCAATATTAATGAGCTTGTACGCTAAAAATAAAAGCGTGCAAAGTGGAAGCCTGTATAAATTGAAAGATCCACTATTTTTTTTCAACAGTCACAAGATTAAGTAGAAGTTTTCAAACTTCCGTAAGAACTGTTATGGCTCCTTTAGAATCCAATTTTCTGTAAGAAACAAACAAAATGTGTTTCTCATACATTACAGATTTCAAATAAAATCAATTTTGGAGTATAGAGAGAGAGGTTAATGTATTTATAGCAGACTCCAAAAGAATTTTCATTGTACCTTAGGAACCAAGGAACAAAATGAAAGCTACTGTATTAAAGTGTAATATAATCAGCTAAACTACAGCTTCCTGCAAACCTAAGCAAATCCAACATGTAAAACCATTAACTTCTACACATACATTTTGATGCTGTGCGTGATACTGTAATTAAACCTGCGCCTAACTTTGGGAACCAGTAAAAGGAGAGGTCGATAGCAGAATCGAGGACCGTCTCATTTCCCGTAACGTACTAAAGGAGGATGAGCGACAAAAGCTGATTGGGGGGCGGGGGGGAGCGAGACAGAATTCTCTTTGCAATAGGTTAATGCTCTCGCATTGCAACAAATGGAGTCTTTTTTTCAGACGTGACGTGAAATTATAAATAATCAAACGTTGAGCATGTTTCATCCATCTCGCCTATTACCTGCCATTTCGGCCGACTTTCACTGAAGATTGAGTTCATTATGCACTCAATTAAAAATGCAGCAGCAGAGTCTGATTTCAACCTGTTTGGAAAGGCATTATGGAAATGATTGAGGTCGGGTACATTATGTGGACAGAGGAGTACTCGATGGAGCCACCTTCCTCAAAGTGAGGATAAGAAATGATTGCAAATACAGAACAATTCACAAGTTAATGACTTCCCCTATCTTTGACCTTTGGGCACAAACTGTTGTTTTTTTTAATATATTCACGCAACAAGCCTTCGAGAATTTTTGTTCTCATTTTCTCAGTGCTGTTTTCATGGATTTATGTAATGTGAAGGTCAATGAAATACCAAGGAGATCTAAATATATGTTGTCATTGAGTGAGATCTGTGAATTGTCAATTGTGTCTGATTCTTGCAATGACCCCGTTACACGAGTAAGCATCTTGCTTCTTTTTGTTATGGCTGAAGGTCAAAGGGCAAGAAGTACACTGCTATCTCCTGATATTATTCTGTAGCTGCGGGTCAGGTCTGTCTTCTCAGAGCTCATCAGCACTTTTAAGTTCTGCTGGTGATAACTTGGGAGCTTTCCTATTTGATTTTTCCTGATTTAAATCAATAATTTTTGGCCACAATAGAGTTTTCAAAAAAAGAATTTAAAATCTGATAGAATAAGCCCATCCACCTTATACATTTTAAACATGGTTTTATATTGTATCAATCCAACTCTAGTATTTCTCTACAATCTGACCATAAATATTCCAACATCAATTAGCTAAGATTGAGCAGAGTCTAATCAGTGAGCATTAAATGTTTAATCTTGCTCGGCAAGCATTTGTATCTTAACCATCGGTGGGAATTTCTTTTTCCAGGCTGATCAAAAGTGCACATCCATAAAACAAAGTGTTAGGAATGTCATCCATGTGTAAATGAACCTTATCAGAGTTCATGGGCTCTATTTTCGCACCCACGATCGGGTGCATTCATGGCGGGGGGGCTACGAAAATCAGGGATTCCCGCGGCGGGTCGGGAGCCCGGCTCCAACCCGCCCCATTTCCGGGTTCCCCACAGACGCGCTGACGTGCACGCGCAGCCCCCGCATGTGGGACTCCCGCCGGCAATTAAAGCCAGCGGGGTGCCACTTAAGGTATTTATTTTGGCATTTCAGGTCGTTTACAGACCTGATTAACGAGATATTTTAGGAGGGGTGGGATTTTACAAACAACTTAGACTGTTTCCCGTACTGGGGGAAACACTCCCAGTTCAAATGGACGTGTTGCAGCCATCAGCCTGTGGCAGCTGCAAAGGTCCATTTGACAGGTGGGGGGGGGTGGCCCTCACTCATTGCAGGAGGCCACTCTGTCACTTTGGACAAAGTTTGGCCTCCACCACCCTCCTCCTAACAACAAAATTCACCAACTTGCACACTTACCCCGGGGTCCAGAGACATGTACCTACCTTGCGGACCCCCTCAAATGTACATCTTCCGGATGGGGGCCGCCGTAGCTGCAGTCATGACCTCCTCGGAGGACGAACAGCCTCACCAGCCTCGCTATCCACGCCGTCCACCTCTGACACGTGGAGCTCCACAACACAGTGCTGTGACTCATCCACCTGCACAGCAGGAGGGAGGGCAACCGCAGAGAGAGATGCGTCGCAGAGGGCACTACCCTCGCCACAGGGTCATCAGACCGAGGCTCAGCTTCCTGGACCTCTCTGAGCAGCAGTGCACACGGAGGCTCAGAGTCACTCGACATGTAGTCGTGGACATCTGCAGCCTCCTTCATGCCGAGCTGCTCCCGGCTGGCCCGAGCACCATCTTCTTACCTGTCGCTGTCAAAGTCACCACTGCCCTCAACAACTTCTCCTCCGCATCCTTCCAGGGTGCCACCGGGGACATCGCCGACGTCTCTCAGTCGTCTGCACAAAAGAGCCCTGCAAATACACCTGCACCCACTCTGCAGTGACACAATGGGTGGCATCAGTTGTGGGTCTTCATTGTGATCCTCAGGAAAGGGCATTATTGCACAAACCAGACAAGATTCGCAAAGATGTGACAGTAGTGGTGATAATATAATATGTAATGTGAGTTGCTCAGAAATTAAATAGAAGTAGAAACCATGACAAACCTTCAAACACCCTTGTGCATCCCCTTCATGCTCACGACACGTTTGCCTTACGCTGCTTACTGCACATATGTGATGCATGCCCTGTGGCTGCAGCACAGGTAGTGGCAGGTTGAGTGAGGCTGACTGTGAAAGAGATGCATGAGAGGGTGAGTATGAGATAGAGCCATGAGATTGTATGAGGATTGGGTTGAGTGGTAGTGGTGGGATGAGTACTGGCGAGGTGAGTAGGTGCAGTAAGATGAGGATGAGGTTTGAGTGAGTGTGAGGAGTGATGTGATAGAGTAGTGTTGGCAGTGCAGAAGGAGATGTGGGGTGGGGGCGGTGATGTGGCAGATGGAGTGTAGGGGAATGAGTAAGTGTACTCACTTTGGCTGACCTAGTTAGGTCATTGCAGCGCCTCCTGCACTGTACGCACTGTTGGTGGTGCAGGTGACCTCCTCTGCCACCTCGAGCCAGGCCTTGGTGGCAGAGGCAGGCCACTTCCTCCAGCCCGCCGGGGGGAAGATCTCTGTCCTCCCCCTCCACCTCACCCCGTGTATTGATACCTGGAGTGAGGCATCATTAAACCTGGGAGCAGCCTTCCCCCTGGGCTGCTCCATGCTGTAACTTTTCCAATTTCTTGCAGCATCTGTCAGTGGAGGACTGCCCCTTTAAATAGAGCTCCTCCAGCTGACAGACCTTACTGCGCATGCGCAGCCCGCCCGCCGCGCAGCTTAGCAGCGGGGAACCCGGAATAAGAGGTAAGTGGATCCAATCAGCCTGCGATCGCGTGCGGAGCAGACTGATTTCACCGGCGCGTTACCCACGCGCCCAATCGACCCCCCCGCCACCATGGTAATATCGGGCCCCATGTCTATGCTAGGACCCTGAGCAGAGGATTCTAGTCTCTATGTTAAAAGTATGCAATTTCATGCACTACAAATAGAACATTCTTTGTTTGTGTGATTATATCATCTATTTATTTAACCTGAATGTGCTATAAATAAAACTGCAGTTTCTTGTATCATTAACGTTTTATATATTCATTCTACTGCAAAATGGAATAATGTTTGGATCGCAGAATACACTGCCATGGTATATTTGCATAGAAAAGAGGTTGTATACCAACATGCCTGGATCATAGTTTGACTGGTCAATTTTCCTTTGTCTGTGCGTAATATGGAAGACAGCCAGAGTATCACAATGAGTGGCTTTTATTTTAAAGTCTCTCTCAGCTGTTTAGGAACTTTTCTTCCTTGTTTATGTTTGATGAAAGCAGTCGCATCTTTCAAGAATTCAGAATCGTTCCTTTCCTCCCCGAAACTGCCCTGGAGGTCAGAGAAACAAACTGCCCAGCAATCAACTCTGCAGTCCATGGAGAAAACAAACTTGATGAAGGCTATCTCTGAAATCATGGCCAACTCAAACTATAGTCATCCTTACTTCATGTGGAGGCTGCCCTTATCATTTTGAGGTTGAGCTCAGGTCTAGCTAGCTCAGTCCGATGATAGGAGTGACATTTGCTTTCCATTTGCCCACAGGTATTGCTATGTCATTCTGGAAAATGGATTCTGTCAAGAAGGAAGTATTAGGCTAAAGAAGACACAACAGGGTATGGGTGCAACCTCTTCCTATTGGCTATCCAAGGTCCAGATGGAATACATCCTAGGTTACTGCGGAAGTAAGGGTGGAAATTGGGGAGGCTCTGGCCACAATCTTCCAATCCTCCTTAGAAATGGGGACAGTGCCAGAGGACTGGAGGATTGCAAATGTTGAACCCCGGTTCAAAAAAAGGGGTGAGGGGATAAACCTGACAATTACAGGCCAGTCAGCCTAACGTCAGTGGTGGGGAAACTTTTAGAGACAATAATCTGGGACAAAATAAATTGGCACTTGGAAAAGTATAGGCTAATAAATGAAAGTCAGCACGGATTTGCTAAAGGAAAATCGTGTTTGACTAACTTGATTGAGTTCTTTGATGAAGTAACGGAGAGGGTTGATGAGGGCAATGCAGTTGATGTTGTGTATATGGACTTTCAAAAGACATTTGATAAAGTACCACATAATAGACTTGTTCGCAAAATTAAGGCCCATGGGATTAAAGAGACGGTGGCAGCGTGGATACAAAATTGACTAAGAGATAGAAAGCAGAGAGCAGTGGTGAACAGTTGTTTTTCAGTCTGGAGGGAAGTATACAGTTGTGTTCCCCGGGGTCAGTATGAAGACCACTGCTCTTTATGATATGTATTAATGATCTGGACTTAGGTATAGAGGGTATAATTTCAAAGTTTACAGATGACATGAAACTCAAATGTAGTAAACAATGTGGAGGATAGTAACAGACTTCAGGGGGACGTAGACAGACTGGTGAAATGGGCAGACACATGGCAGATGAAATTTAATACAGAGAAGTGTGAATTTCATGCATTTTTGCGGGAAGAACGAGAAGAGGCAATATAAAATAAATGGTACAAATTTAAAGAGATGCAGGAACAGAGAGACCTGGGGGTGTACATGCACAAACCTTTGAAGATGTCAGGACAAGTTGAGAAGGCTGTTAAAGTAAATGGGATTCTGGGTTTATTAATAGAGGCATGGAGAACAAAAGCAAGGAAGTTATGCTAAACCTTTTTAAAACACTGATTAGGCCTCAGCTGGAGTATTGTGTTCAATTCTGGGCACCACACTTTAGGGAGGATGTCAAGGCCTTAGAGAGGGTGCAGAAGAGATTTACTAGAATGGTACCAGGGATAAGAGACTTCAGTTATGTGGAGAGACTGGAGAAACTGGGGTTGTTCTCCTTAGAACAAAGAAGGTTAAGGGGAGATTTGATAGAGGAGTTCAAAATCATGAACAGTTTTGATCGAGTAAATAAGGAGAAACTGTTTCCTGTGGCAGGGGGGTCGGTAACCAAAGGACACAGATTTAAGGTGATCGGCAAAAGAGCCAGAGGTGACATGAAGAAACATTTTTTACGCAGTGAGTTGTTATGATCTGGAATGCACTGCCTGAAAGGGCGGTGGAAACAGATTCAACAGTAACTTTCAAAAGGGAATTGGATAAATACTTGAAGGGAAAACATTTAGAGCTATAGGGAAAGAGCAGGGGAGTGGGACTAATTGGATAATGTTTTCAAAGAGCTGGCGCAGACACGATGGGCCGAATGGCCTCCTCCTGTGCTGTAGCTACTATGATTCTATGATACATATCCACAGTGTCCTGTCAGAATCTTTATAATAACTTGCCCATTGGCAATTTACTGTTAATTATTATTTGAATCAAAATGTTACTGAATCAATGTACCGACTGATAGCTGGGTGTAAGCCAAAGTACAATGATGTCTCTTGTTTGCTGCTTCAGAATTGATGAAACTGAACAGAAATCAATATTTAGATAATTGAGAAGGGATTCTGTAGTCTCAACATTGCTTTAGACATCATACTGAGAGTACCTGAGACTCATCCTCCAGATGAGAAATGAAAATCCATATATATATATATATATATATATATATATATATAAGTATGAAAAATACAAGTAGAAACCATTATAGTCAGGCTTGGAGACAATAAATTGTTTAGCATTGAGTTGCAGAACGACTTTGAACCACTAATGGTCACTAAATAAGGTAACGATTGACAGCAGAGAGGGCCTGGAGCCTGTAAAACACTCCAGACTCCTGTGCTTGGTATCCAGTGCATCTAAGGAACTGACACATGTGCAAGATCAGGAGACACTCATTTATCAATGCAAACACAGCTCAGGGTCCAGTATGCAATGTAGGGTCTAGTATGCAATGTAGGGTTGCCCACTCTCCCGGATTGTCCTGGAGTCTCCAGGAATTAAAGACGCAGGGAGGATGTTCCCATGGGTGGTGAGTCCAGAACCAGGGGTCAAAGTCTCAGGATACAGGGTATGCCATTTAGAACCGAGATGAGGAGAAATTTCTTCACTCAGAGAGTGGTGAACCTATGGAATTCTTTACCACAGAAGACAGTGGAGGCCAAGTCATTAGATGTATTCAAGAAGGAGATAGATATATTTTTTAATGTAAAGGGATCAAGGGATATGGGGAAAAAGCGGGAACAGGTTACTGAGTTAGACGATCAACCATGATCATTTTGAATGGCGGAGCAGGCCCATAGGGTCGAATGGCCTACTCTTGCTCCTATTTTCTATGTTTCTATGTTTCTATTAATTTCCCAGGCACTGCTGTGAGCAACCCGGGAGAAAATTCATAGGGGGCATTAAAAAATTATTGGCTTTCAATCAAATGCTCCTTGACTGACTATCAAGAATCATCCAATTGGGTAATGATCACTTTCCAGTTGATGTGGGAAGGCGGTACACTGTGAGGATGCCATGTTGGGTGACCAATGGCAGGAGCGTGGAGGCGGGCTGGTTGTAGGCGAGATGTCATGTGATGAAACAGCTCCAGAATATGTCCAGGCAGAGTTGCCAACCCTAATGCAATGGCATGTTCCAGCTACAAAGTAGGAACAAGTCCTTTGGGGTTAGGGTTTTTCCATCATTGTGAACAATGAATTCATTCATATTACTGGATGCAAATAATATATTGGCATACATGAGAGTGCAGAATGAAAAAACTTAATTACAACCTATTATTATGCTAATATCATTTAACAATATAAATTAAAACAACATATCAATGCTCAGAATTTGTAGGATACGTTTATGACTTTAGGGTTTCAGTATCATCTTCTCCCTCAATCCCAGTAATGGTTCCTCGAAACGGACCTTATCTCCTGCAGTCCAGAGGCTGGACCTTTTCTGTACTCTGACCTGGCATAACTATATACCTGTGGGGCCAGTAAATACCCTCCCTTCAAAATGGTGGCTATTATCAAAAGGGCCAGGGCTTTGGAGACTAAAGTGATTAATACCGTATTCATAAATAAATGGTGAAGTCTGAGGTGGTTCATTTTGGTAGGAGGGTGTTGGAGGCCACTTACTTACCCCTTGGAAGGTAAGAAACTAAATGGGGTAGAAGAGCAAAGAGATTTGGAAATACAGATTCATAAATAGCTAAAAGTAACAACACAAGTTGATAAGACCATAAAGAATGCAAACAAAGTGCTGGGGTTCATTTCAAGAGGAATCAAATACAAAAGCAGGAGGTAATGTTAAATTTATATGGAACTTGGTTAGACCACACCTGGAGTACTGTGTGTAGTTCTGGTCTCCATCCTACATAAAAGGATATTGAAGCACTGGAGAAAGTGCAGAAAAGATTTACAAGGATGTTAACAGAATTGAGAGGATGAAACTATCAGGAAAGATTGAGCAGGCTGGGGCTCTTTTCACTGGAAAAGAGAAGACTAAGAGGAGACCTGATAGAGAACATTAAGAGGTTCATTAGGGTGATGTGGAGAAATTGTTTTCACTTGTGGTTGAGTCCAGAACAAGGGGGCGTAAACATAAGATAGCCACTAACAGATCAAATAAAGAATTCAGGAGGATCTCCTATATGAGGGAGAAGGGGATAGAGGGATATGGGGACAGGGTGGAAAGAGATAATTAGAGTGGGAGGAGGCCCGTGTTGAGAAATGTCTTTGAATGCTGCTCTAATATCCATTTGGTGCCTAAGATTGATTATCATTTGGACACAGCACTGCAGACATCAATTACAGCTGTCCGTGATTACACGAAAGGCACTAAATAAATGCAAGACCTTTCTTCCATTTCGATATATGATAGGGACACCCCCGGGGGGGTCGCCAATTTTCTTTTAACATTTTTTAAGAAAAATACTTCAGTGACATCATCCCATCAACGATGGAACCTTCACAAGGTCAATGTTGATCCTGCAAGGACTATATTTGTTAGGGAATTGTAAGTGGGCCATTGATTGGTGCCAAGGGGAAGTAGAACATTCCTATCAGATGTTGAACTGGAGGATGCTAGCCAGGCAGATCCTACAAGAAGAAACCACTGAAAGAGGCTCGAAGTGAGAAACTGCACAGGAAGAGAAGACCAGGAAGAAAAATGAATTGAAGCAGATATAACTTGAGAGGACATGACAGAGGGCTAAGCCATTGAAGGAGAAACTAGCAAACGGGTGAGTCTGGGAGAAATAACCATTAAAAACTGTTGGATAGCAACCATCAGGAAGAAATACATTGATGGAAATGCCTGGTAAAGAATCATGATGGGAACTACTCAGACAGAAGTGCCTGGGGAGGAATAAGCTTAATTGGAGCAGATAGTTTTACAAGGTTACTTCTTTAAGGTAACTTATTGCATTAGCATTATGTGAGGTGATATGCATGAACTTACTAAACATGATAGGGTTTGGGGGTGGGGCAGATTCTAGTTAGTGGTAAAGTGAGAATTAGAAGTATCTAAGCTTTCCAGCTGAATGTTTGATGTCAGTTCAAGGTAGACTGAACCAAATCATGGAACCTGCCTGGGCTGGCTCAATGTTAACACTGTGGGAAAGATTCTTACATATTTTGAATTTTTCTGCAATCAATATTCAGGACGGTATTCCATAAAGAAATTGAGATTCTGAACTTTCAGAAATGTTATCAAGTTTTAAGAATAACTTTAATATAAGCATAATATATTTAATATAACTTAAGGCAATTGGCAAAAGAGCCAGAAGTGAGATGAGGAGATTTTTTTTTACACAGCGAGTTATTATGATCTGGAATGCACTGCCTGACAGGGCGGTGGAAACAGATTCAATAGTAATTTTCAAAAGGGAATTGGACATATACTTGAAGGGGAGAAAATTGCAGGGCTATGGGGAAAGATCAGGGGAATGGGACTAATTGGATAGCTCTTTCAAAGAGACGGCACAGGCACGATGGGCCGAATGACCTCCTTCTATGCTGTAAGATTCTATTATACTGTGATTCTAAGCACTCAGTAGTTTCTCAAACTCTGATTTCAGCTTTGTTGCATTTACTTGTAACCTTTTTTTTACATTAAGAACTTCAAATGGCACTGCAAGTGCAGATACTCAGTTCATAAACAACTTTCATCTGGTCCTTTGAGAGTCTAAGCTTTTCCACCTCACTGCCAGCGATCAGTTCATTTATCTTATGTGGAATGTTGTGTTATTGTTTAATGCAGTGCACAGTACTAGAATCACAACTTCTAAAATAATGATCATTCTGTAAACCACTACCAACACAAGTTTCGTCCCTGATCACCCAAATAGAAAGAAGATAGATTGCTCATAGTCCCTACCATTGTTATTCATCAGGCATCTGTCCCTAGAGATGTAGCAGCTTCTTCATACAGTAAAATAATCCATGCTCAGGATTCTTCCTATAAATCAAACCAAAATTTTGTTACAGAATAGGAGTCATTTATAAATATGCTTTCTTATGTTCCGTTGATCGTGATGATTTGGCCACTTTGTTGAACCAATACTGCACTGCACTGTCAGACGATTAGAGACCCTGATCTGCAGAACAGTGAGGCACTTGGAAACAATTCAATGGCTTTGGGCCGAGCAGCCACTTAGCAGATTTTGCAATCTGAACTCGAAAGGTGAACTGTTTTATCACAAGTCACTGCTCTAAGTGCACAGTTTTTATTTTATAGCATTTGTACTGGTTGAAGATAAGGGGGGAGAGGACAGTACAAATGTTATGATTAAGTCAGAAAAATTTCTGTTTGGAGGTTGGCTTGGGTTCGTACCAAACTGATTAGGTCATCGGTGTCAGGGCTTGTGTTGAATTTGATTTTTGAGCTGACAGTTATGGTTGTAACTCTAACTGTATTTCATAGCGATAGCTGGCAGTTTTCATAAGAATAGAAGATAATGGTCTAACATTCTCAATTGGTTCAGTTAGAAGAATCAGTCACACAGACGTAGGGAATTCCTTATTTCCTGTGATTCTTGGACACTGGACGAATAGTCAAGCAAAAAAAGTCACCCTCACTCACGGTAGTTTCATTAATCAAAAGTGATTATTTAATTATATAATTCCTACGAGCATTCAAGAAGGAAGATCAAACCATACATATGATTTTCCTCTATAAAATCCCATTATACTTAATAATTCGCAATGTTATAATGTAATGAATTAACAATTCATACACACATCAGGCAAATCATTAATACATATACAACCTTTAAACCAAGGATTTTGCTCATCGAGGCCTGAGAGTATTTCAGTTCTTCAGAACTCGACGTCCTCTTCTTCTTGTGTGATGTTCGACTTCAGTGTGTGTTCCTTGTGACTGCCAGGTGGTGAAGAGACTGTTCTTCTCTCAAAGTCTTTCTATATTGATTTTTACCAATAGGATGTAGGATTGGGGAGGGCCATTCTTTTTGTCCAATCGCTCCCTGTGGCTATGCTTCAATCATTAACATACTTCAATGATTGACAGTTTAGGCTTTGATCATGTGAACGGAGACCCTGTGTTCGAACCATGGAATGTAAAAGGCCCTTTACTATCTCTGTTTATGGCCTTTCATGTAGAGATAGCCCCTTACATTTCTATGCACAGACATTCTTAATGGTCCTGCCGCCTCCAATTTTGATTGCTTCAAATCCATTCCTTGTACCATTTGACCATATGCTGGGTACAATACTATTTGATGTTTTACAAATCCCAGTTCTTTGAACAGATTACCAGATAGGAATGAGAGGGCCCATGCTTTTTTTCACACATATTATTGCTTTTCCGATGTGAAACCTTTGATATGTGTCCTTGTTGCCTTTTCTTACATTACCCCCTGCTGTGTTGAAAAGCTTCTGTTTCCAAAAGCCTATGTGTTTTGAAATCCTGACAACCCCCCAAGCTCAATATTAATAATTCAATAAGAAAGAGCTAGATAGATTTCTAGACACAAAAGGCATCAAGGTCTATGGGGAGAGAGCGGGAATATGGTATTGAGATAGAGGATCAGCCACGATAATATTGAATGGCGGAGCAGGCTCGAAGGGCCGAATGGCCTACTCCTGCTCCTATTTTCTATGTTTCTATGTATTATCCATCTAGTTTATTTATTTAATAATCTAGATATCTATCCACAGTACAATGTCTTCGATCCTGAAACTCACACTTCTCCAATGCCATCAGCGTCAGTGAGGGAGAAACAGGATTTGCGAGAACACAGTTTACCACATTACTGCGTTTGCAGGTTTTCAAATGTCTTTTGTGAAAGGGGTTTTGAACCCCACGCAGACCAGAAAGTGCAGATTTAATTCTAAGCCCGTACTGACTTACCTGATCTCAGCCATGATCACAGGAAGGGCAGTTTGCCTCATCCGACTTACACTAGTGAGGGAAGTCCTCTCCTCATTGCTATCCAGTGATCCCTAAAGGAAAATGTACAGGTGTGGATGTCAGGTGAGGACAGGGTCGGGTTCAACTGTGCTTCTCCCTGCTTCCCATTATCTCAACGGGGCTGGAATACAAAGGGGTGGAAGTTATGTTAGTTGTACAGAGCTCTGGTTAGACCCCATCTGGAGTACTGTGTTCAGTTCTGGGCATTGCACCTCAGGAAGGATATATTGACCTTGGAGGGGATGCAGTGTAAATTCACCAGGATGATACCAGTGCTAAAAGGGTTAAATTATGAGGACAGGTTGCATAGACTAGGCTTGTATTCCCTTGAGTATAGAAGATTAAGGGTGATCTAATTGGGGTGTTCAAGATGATTAAAGGACTTGATAGGGTAGATGGAGAGAAACTATTTTCTCTGGTGGGAGAGTCCAGAATAAGGAACCATAACCTTAAAATTAGAGCTAGGCCGTTCAGGGGTGATGTCAGAAAGTACTTCTTCACACAAAGGGTAGTGGAAATCTGGAACTCTCTCCCCCCAAAAAGCTGTTGAGGCTGGGGGTCAATTGAAAATTTCAAAACTGAGATTGATAGATTTTTGTTAGGTAAGGGTATTCGTGGATATGGAACCAAGGCGGGTAGATGGAGATAAGATACAGATCCAGCCATGATCTAATTGAATGGCGGAACAGGCTCGAAGGGCCGAATGGTCTCCACCTGTTCCTATGTACCCCAGCCAACCCCCCCACCCCAATCAAAAAGCCTGCCAATGTCCAATATCTGGGATTACATGTGAAGAATGGCTAACTGGGCAAAGTAATGGACAGTAACTGGAGCTGGAACCATATCCCATTAGGAATCAACACCTTCAAGTGGAAGAAAAAGGGAAAGCATGCTAGAAAAATATAAAGTAATGGCATGAATGCACATTTCTCCATCTATTTTACAGGCCTGGGATTGTCTTCGTGCCAAGTGATAAATGGAGCTTTGGCGGAATATTTTTTCATTTTGAGAGAAGGCAGGACTTCAATGTAAATGGAGATACATTTGTGGCGATGGGGAGGATTTTGTCAGTGTGCTCTGTGTTGCAAAATCCTAAACTTGTCTTTATAAACGCTTTTAATATTTCACTACTTATCTATACCCGGTGCGATGTCAGGGTATTATTGTTGGAGTTTCAATGTAAGCACCACTAAGCTGCCTAGAATTGCCACTCGTAGTGTGGACATTTCATTATTTATCAGAAATTATAGAATTTTGTTTCTAGTGGTTGGTTGCTGGGATGCCATAAAGGCGCCCAATCAGAGAGTCGAGTTGCCATCGATCGTGCTGAAAGGTCAAAGAGCATCACTCGTTGCTTGAGTGATGCTCTTTGACCCATGTTCCTGAACTAGGAGAGCTAAAAAAAATCACCCCAGTCTCCCGGTCCTGATCGCTATCCAGTGACCGAGGCTGGCACGTGCGTGAACTTGGACATCAGGTTAGGGCTGCATTAGGCTCGGATCTGATGCTCCCCTCGCCTGCCAACACCCGTTGACTAGGCTCACCCTTGAAGAACAAGCACCCGGCTGAAGTACTTGAAGGATTGGCCGTGCCCATGGGACCATATTCCGGGAGTAAATGCCTTCGGGAGAGGAGGGGCAGAAAATTTGGAAAGCAAAGGGCAGTGGGGCTGATTTTCATCCCTTTCACCTGGCAGGCATGGAGCAGTAGTAAAATAGCAGCACAGTACTTACTGCTCTGCACCCGCCAGTATCCGGGTTGCCGCTGTTTTGGTTGGGGCCTTCAAATGGGTGGTCCAGGCTCCCGCTGTAAATAGGCAAGTACCAATGGGCAAACCTTGTGCCTAACCAGCGGCCCTTAAAGGGACCGCTGCAGACCACTTCCAAAAAAATTTTAAAAACCAAGCTTGTAAATTATTTTTGTGGGGTCAGTAGGAACTTTAATTCACCACCTGGCCCCATAAAGATCAAACTCTGCAATGCCCAACCCTCCGCGGGCCTCCCTCGAGATTGCCTCCCGCCCCTCCCCCCACACACCCCAAGTCACCTGGACCAGCTGGGCCTCACGGTGGAGCCACTGGATGTACTGTCCCCCCACCCCGAGTGTTGAGCTACTCCAAATGAGCGAGAAGTTCTCTGACGGAATGGTAACGCGGCCTGACCGTGAAAATTGGTCGGGACTCAGATCACTTCCATTGGGCGGGCAGCGGGTTCCCTCCGCCCGCCTCTTGCGCGATGGAAGGAATCACACCCCTGCTGTTTCTAAAGTGTCCCTGGCTAGTTGTTTTACGAGGGAAAATACAAGAGCAAAAGTGACTGAAAGGCACCAGTAAGTGTAGAGTTTAACTCCCGTTATTACAGTGGGGACTATGTGGCAATTCGAAGCTTTAGATTGATTATAACAATAGGCAGCAGTGAGCACTTAAGATAAAACATTGTCATTTTACAATGATATGGAGACATGGGTATTATATCCAGAAAACAGTTATTCATTTCTGATGATGTTTACCCTGTTCAGGATAAGAACATGAATGAGGTAATTATGGTGCAGCTCAGCCTCAAAAAGATGAGCCTTGCACGGTAGATCCAAATGTTATAACAACATATGTTTAAATATTTCATGACCAATATTTATTACAGATTAATAATGCATGTTTCAAAGTGTTATGAAACATGGATGAAGCTGTTACAGTTCTGTATTTACAGATTTATGGAAATATTACAAACTGATGATTACCACAACATAACAGATTTTATTTATTAAAGATATTTTAATTATTGATTACAATAATATTACACTATATATTTTATAGCTAGGAATATTGCAGCTTTCTTAAACATTGACTACTTTCTCATGGGATGCACTTAAACTGAAGTGTTACTGGACTTTATCACATGGATTTTCAACAATATGCCTCTTGATTTGGTTACCTAAGAACAGTCAAAGTCCTTCAAATTGAAGAACTTTGAGATGTTTCCAAGCTCTGCTAAGGCACAACATAAATGCGAGTCTTTTTTAAAAAAAGTTGTAAGAACCTTTGAATAGACTGACTGACTGATATCATGTATTGGGATTTGAAATGTTATTTTTAATTGTTGGAATGTACTTCATTAATGCGATGATTTATTTGGAGTGGGAGCTACTTCTCACTTTAATGAATCCAAAGGGACTCATCAGCCTAAAGATGCAACGGTGCCGCGCCTGTTTTTCAGGTGCGAAACGGGCGTCTAAGCATCCAATTTGGCAGGCGGAGAATGCTCATTATGTGCACTGCCCGCCAAAGGCAAAAGAAGAGGCGTCCATGGGCAACACCTCAAACAGGTATTAGGCCCTTTGCATGTGCAAATAGGGGGTCTAATGCTTGTTTGAGGCCCCCTTTGAAAATTGGGCTGCCCAGAATGCTGCACCGGAAGACCAGGTCGACATGGAGCCTAACCCGGGGTCCTTAAAGGGACCACAAGAGGCCGCCACCAAAAAGGTAAGTTTTTAAAGTGGAGGCGGGAGGTGGAAGAGCTGCAGTGCCGAAGACTGTTGCTGATGCTCACTCGGCTCTCTCCCGATCGCTTCCTCTCCCTCTACTGATCGCTGCCTCCCTTCCCTCCCGATCACTCCTGTCCCCCGGGACCTACTTGAGTTACACTGTCAGCAACGCAACGGCCTCAAATTGAAATCTTCTTTGCTGGCCAGCTGAGTAGGGACACCCAGCAGGTATCTGCAGCTCGCCAATCTCATGTGAATGAGGCAAGAGGCACATGGCCCAATATTGGGTGTGCCTCGGGCATACCCATCACAGCCCAGGGATCCATCCTCGCCCCAATTCGCAGGCTGGTGCGATCCAATTTCTAGGCTGTCATTTCTCTTCACCTGTCTACGTATGAACAGCACTGAGAATTCAATTCTAATGTGTCTGCAAAAGTGAGACGCTTCTGATTTGTTTGCACAGGATATGCCCCCATCTTTGATACCTCTTTTCCAATATTTACTCTTTGCATTTGATTCTCTGGACCATAAATGTCCTGACTGAGAAGATGGGAGGCAGCTTCCTCCTAGACTGTACCAGTTTCAGGAGTTTCTAGCAGGCACACAACAGCGACTGGATGGTGGCTCTCTGTCTGATATGTTCTTCTTCCCAGACCTCTACTTGGGGTACTGCCTCTACGTTACCTCGCAGGACTCCCGCAAATGCACTACCATTATTATTCATTCCTCGGCATTGTGAATGCCATGGATTCTTCTCTATCCTCATACCATTCCCCAGCCCTTCATTCTATTCTTGTTTGTGGGGTGATTCCCATCTCGGGTGCTGGAGGGTGGGGTGAGGCTGTGCTATGCTGGGCCCTTCCCCTAGTTTGACTAGACTTCAAACGGCGATTCATTGACTGTGAAGCACTTCGGGACAGGTATATGGAGTTAGATCACAGATCAGCCATGATCTTATCAAATGGCGGAGCAGGCACGAGGGGCTGAATGGCCTACTCCTGTTCCTATGTTCCTATGTTTCTTATGGGACGCCCGAAGGATGTGAAAGGTGCTACATAAATGCAAGTTCTTTTTTGTGTTAGTTTTCTCTCCTTGACTCATTTATCCTTTCCCCTTCCTTTCCTTGTTCTTTTTTTTCTGCTGCAGCTCTTATCCCGTCCCTCTCTGCCCTGTTTGTTTTTCTTGCTTTTACTGCAGTCATTTTCTTTTCTGTCTGTTGTGCTTTTTTTTTTAATTCCCTCCGCTGTCCTCTCTCCGTTTTGCTGCAGTTATCCCTCTCGTCGTTTTTGCGTGGTTTATTTGTCCCTCTCTGCTCCTGGATTGGAGGGAGGGAGTCACAGGGCAGCGGCTGCAGGATATGAGGGGTGCACATGGTGGGGGTGGCACCTCCGCAGTAGGTGAGTCAGAGGCAGGAAGAGCGGGCAGCCAGAGGCTCGGACAAGCGGATTGATGCCTCCCACAGAACGCTGCCAGTGGCTGGGAGAATAAAGCACTCATCGCAAAGAAAAGATCCACGAGGTGCCGTTTGAAACTAATAATTAAAAGAGAAAATAAGCTGGGGTATTAAATCCAGGAATATTAAAACTTGCAGCCTTACAGATGGTGGCATCACCCAAAGTATGAGTAAAATATTTCCAATAGACAAAAGAAAAGCACTAGTAAATCAAAGCGTATAAAACAGCGACAGTTACGTTAAAAATGTGCCAGATTTCCAAGAGTTTTGCATTTTAATTCCAGACAGTGCCCCAAGGTAACAGACAGATGACAACTCCCCTTCTACACCGTATTCAACACAACAGTATAACCGCACTGCACTACCTCAAAGTCCAGTGAGATTCCCAGCGTGAACAACACATGGAGCTGACAAACTGCTTCAATTAAAAAATTATACATGATTCACAGACAAAAACCTCCCATCGTGGAGTCTGTGCCGTTCTTTTGAAGAGCATTACCAATACCAGCCTGTACTGAATTTTATTATCGATATGTCAGCCTCATTGCATCACTGAGGATACAGCATCTCATCCCAGTGGGAACATGCAAAATAGCAGGGAGGATTACTGAGTCCTGCATGATCCGGCTGACGTGTTGGTTCATACTGTAGGCAAGGATTGAGCACGCAACCTGTGGTGTTACTTTCACATCGAGCTTGCAATCTGGTCAGGAAAATGACTCAATAAAGTCACTTTTATTCACCTCATTGATGCTTGCCGGGCTTCCAAGTCCATATTGAAACTAGATGAGATGTTCAGCTGTTCTAAGTCTCAGTCATATATACACTCACGCACACATATGCACACACTCCACATACACACTCACGCACACGCACGCACATACTACACATACACACTCGCACACATATGCACACACTCCACATACACACTCACGCACGCACACGCACACACTCCACATACACACTCGCACACATATGCACACACTCCACATACACACTCACGCACACGCACGCACACACTCCACATACACACTCGCACACATATGCACACACTCCACATACACACTCGCACACATATGCACACACTCCACATACACACTCGCACACACGCACGCACACACTCCACATACACACTCGCACACATATGCACACACTCCACATACACACTCACGCACGCACATGCACACACTCCACATACACACTCACGCGCATGCACACACTCCACATACACACTCACGCGCATGCACACACTCCACATACACACTCGCACACACGCACGCACACACTCCACATACACACTCACGCGCATGCACACACTCCACATACACACTCACGCGCATGCACACACTCCACATACACACTCGCACACACGCACGCACACACTCCACATACACACTCACGCGCATGCACACACTCCACATACACACTCACGCACACATATGCACACACTCCACATACACACTCGCACACATATGCACACACTCCACATACACACTCACGCACACGCACGCACACACTCCACATACACACTCGCACACATATGCACACACTCCACATACACACTCACGCATGCATGCACGCTCATGTACGCACAGAAACCAAACAGCCTATTCACAGTTAATGATATGTTGTCCACAGTAAGTTTTAAAGTACATAGAAAAATGCACACATGGGGCTATTTTTGGACATGTTAATGGGGTGCTTATCCCATGGGCCTGGCAGGATTTCGCAGCAATGCCCTGTTGGGATCGTTCGAGTAAGGATGGTGGGGCCCATATACACCTCGTGCAGGTATACTTACCACTGGCCATACAGGAGGTGTAACTGGTGGGATCTCCAGGTAAGTTCACGACCTTGCCAGACACACCCGCAAAACTGATGATGGGACGGAGGGGGCAGACAGGAGAAGTGCCAAGACCCTCCTATGGGAGTGAGTAAGGGGGCAGAAAAACCAGCGGAAACCGATTCCATCAGAATTACCTTCCCCCTCACTGCTGGAACATCGGGTGGGGGGGCTAATTTGGGCCATGTAGCGCCCGTTGTTTCGGCGCTACACAGCCTCTCTGACATCCAAAATGGCGTCCTGGATATGCACGCACATTTCCTGCGTGACGTGCCATCTTGGTATAGAAGTTAGTGCAGGCGCAGATTATGAACGCTGGAATCATGTAAAGTAGGGAGAAAATGGCTTCAATCAGTTTGCAACACTGATTTAAAGTGATTGACACCATTTTGGGACTTAACGCTCAACTCAACGCACAGTCTTAACCCCGACCATCTGAACGTGTCTTAGAGTGCCTGGAGGACCCCCCACCAGTGCTATTTAAAGGGTCCATGCAGGATTTACAGGTTAGTGGCTGGATTATTGCTTCTGGCTGCCGAAACATTTATAACTGTTTTTGGAGGTCCCCTAGACTGCAATACTAGGACATGGGGACAGAGCCAGGACGTGCAGGAGTGAAGTTAGGAAATGCTTCTACACACTAAGGGTGGGAGACGTTTGGAACGCTCTTCTGCAAACGGCAGTTGATGCTAGATCAATTGTGAATTCTAAATCTGAGATTGATAGGTTTCTGTGAACCAATGGCATTAAGGGATATGGGGTTAAGGTGGGTAAATGGACTTAGGTCACAGGTCCACCATGATCTCAATGAATGGTGGAACAGGCTCGAGGGGCTAAATGCCACTGCCACTTGCTGCCTCCTGATACGTGCCACCTTCTCCTGCAAGAAAGCTGGACGTGTGTCTGGGTGATGTGCCTGTCATGTTTGAATAGCTGCCAGTGTGTGTGGCCTGTGAGTTGTGCGTGGGTGGCTTGAAACAGTGGTAATGTGTGAGGGTGAGAGGAAGCATCTGATTGGAAGAGTTGAGTACTGATGGAAAGAGTTTGTTGGTATGTGGGTGATGGGGGTGTAGTGTGTGGTGCAGTTGGTAGGAGACGCCACTTGACAGTTGACCTCACTCACCTTGACCACTCATGTCAAATCATTGAACTTCTTCCTGCACTGCATCCCACTGCCTTTTGGATATATGTCTGGAGGGCCTCTTCCCGCCCCCACCCCACTCCCACCGCGGATATAGGATGTCCTTCCTTCTGTCCACCTCTTGCACCCAAGGTCTCTAGTGCATCAGCAGAGAACCTTGGTTCACGCACTCTCGCAGGCCTGGTACCAACTCAGATGGGCAGATTGGTGAGGTCTGGCGTGCAGATTGGAGGATGTGGGATTTAGTCGTGCTCAACCTTTATTCAATGTTTTAACATAACGCATCAGTGTGTAAACATAAGGATGAGACCTGCATCTGTGTTTTATGTGTGCGATGTCTGATCTCCGTTCAGACTCCATACAGACAGTAGACTGTTATTTTCAGCAAATAACAGGTACCAGCTACCTTTAAGAGATTTCTAAGAAACATCCTCCCTTTAAGAGATTGAGCTCCCCCTGGTGGTGGAAAGTTCGAATTGCATTGATTCCACGTGCAAGGCCCGGAATGGAACACTGATTGTGGGTGAGTCCTCGGGTGGGGTGAAACTTGCGTCCTGCCTGCGCAGGGGCCATTGGGCGCGGGGTAATAGCACATCACACTACCCGCGCCCAAAAACGGCCCTTATCCAATTTTCCCTCCTGGGTTTCTAATTTATGGAAGGGCAGGATTTCTGGGCCATGGTTTCTGATTGTGCGAGAAATTTCAACCAGAGAAGTTCTTCCATGTTGCTAACACACAGTCACCAGAGGAAATCTTCCTCCACTGTCTTTCAAACTCTTGCAAGTTAACATAATTTGTTCAGTCACCGTCACTGTGCAATTTGCTTACCTGGTATGTAAGTAAATTATTTATTAATACTTTGTGTTTCGTGTATTAGATGTTATTACGCACTGACAATGTATAAGCAGAGGAGCTTGGGGAGTAGACAGTCAGGCAGGTAATTAAGTAAGTTATCTTCATTTTTATATTTAATGACTGTAGCTGGTTAGAGTGATGCAGACTGTAGTGATGCAGACTGCAAATGCTGCGTAATAATGCTGGTTTCACACCACTCACTGGTCCAGCCAGCAGAGATCTGTGCCTTTTTTTTCATTTATTCTTGTGATATGGGTGTCGCTGGCAAGGCCACGTTTATTGCCCATCCCTAGTTGCCCTTGAGAATGTGATGCTGGGCCTTCTCCTTGAACTGCTGCAGTCTGTGTGGTCATGGTGCTCCCACAATGGTGTTGGGTAGGGAATTCCAGGATATTGACCTGGCGACCATAAAGGACCGGCAATATATGCCCAGGGAAAGGCGATTCGTGACTCGGAGGGGAACTTGGAGGTGATGGTGCTCTCATGGCATTGCTGCCCTTCTTCTCGCTGGCGGAGGATGCCCAGGAGGGGGATGCTATCGAAGTAACCTTGGTGAGTTGATGAAATGCATCCTTTAGATCCTGTATACTGGAGCCATAGTCCCAGTGAAAGGCAACGCAGAGCTCTGCTCATTGGTGTCTAAATGCTGGTTATATTTTTACTTTTAGCAAAGAGGAAACAATCCTACCTGGGAAGGGGTTAAAGTTCACTTCACACCGGTTGGGACTAGTCTGCAATGCGAAACTAAAGTAGTGTCAAGACATCCCATCAAGGCGATCTCACCTCACTTGGCAAAACCCTGCACCATCACTTCAAGTGTCTTCGTTTTTGCTGTGTTGACACAATGGACCATATTTTGCTGTAGCAGGGCATCTAATGGCGTCTGCTGCTAGTTAGACTTACCCTCGGACGTTTAGGTTGTAACATTTTTTTTGCGTGGCAAGTTGCTGAAAGTGTGAGCTGATAACGTCACAGCGAGGGAAACAGGGAATCTGGGACCTGAGTGAACAGGGCAAGCAACAGGGTATCTCCTGAATCAATCAGATTGAAGGATTGGGAAATTAACAGCGCAAGGACTGAGAAGGAAGTGTAAAATTCAATGTCAAATCAGAAAGAGAAATAAAGAGAGGGAAAGAAAATTGGATGAAGAGAGAGAGAGAAAAAAGAGACAGAAAGGAAAAGTAAAAAAAAATTATATTTAAAATTTTACGTTTTTAAAATCTCCAACAACAATTCAAACCTGAAGGAATGAGACTCCACACTTGTAATAGTTAATTTTCAGTGCCACAGAGGTTGACTGGCAGTAATAAGGTTGATATGGTTCTCAATGGGCTCAATTTTACGGGGAAATTGCAGGTGCGTTGGGGGTGGAGGGGGCTCCGAAAATCGCGGAAATCCCATTCAGGTTCGGAAACCGACTCCAAACCACTGACTTCTGAGTTTCCCAAGGACGCACCTGTGTGCACGCGGGCGTCCCGAAACTGGAAGTCCCGCCGGCAATTAAAACAGGCGGGATGACAGTTAAAGAGCCAAATGTACCTCCTTGAGGTACTTAAGGCACTTTTCTTGTGAGAGATTATTTGGTTATAATAATTTTTCAATTACCTGGGCAGTTTGCTCAGCACTTCTGATTCACGCCTGGGCTAGATCAGGGAAAAAGAAACAAAATAAATTAAATAAAAAAACCATTGCACAAAGTTAAAACACAAAATCAACCTAACTTTCCACCCTGCTCCGATGTTTGGCATCTCTCTCTCTCTCCGATCTCCCCCTCTTCACCCCCCCCCCCCCGATGTCCCACCACGTCCCCCTCTTCATCCCCCTGATGTCCTTCCGATCTTCCCCTCTTCACCCCTCCGATATCCCTCCGATCTTTCCCCCCCCCCCCCGATCTTGAACTCTCCCCCACCCCGATCTTCCGTTCCAGAGCCGGATGACGTCTCACCCTCCGCCCCCCCCTCGCGTTGCAGCTCCTGACGGCCTGTCAATCAGGCTGGTCGCCGGGCGCGAAACCCGGAGAGCACGTTTACCATCAGCAAGCACCATGCGATCGCATGGTCGGAAACGGTAAGTTTTGTTTATTCGGGTTTGCCACGTGTCCATTCACCCTCCCACCTCCCGCTGCCAATCCACCACCATTTCAAAATTCAGCCCTTTGAGTCTGTCTTCACAAAGGAGGGGGACGATGCATAAATTATAGTTAAGGAGGAGGTGTGTGAAATATTGGATGGGATAAACATAGTGAGAGAGGAAGTATTAAGGGGCCCAGCATCGTTGAAAGTAGATAAATCACCAAGGCCGGATGAAATGTACCCCAGGCTGTTAAAAGAAGCAAAGGAGGAAATAGCGGAGGCTCTGACCATCATTTTCCAATCCTCACTGGATACAGGCGTGGTACTGGAGGATTGGAGAACTGGTAATGTTGTACCGTTGTTTAAAAAGGGAGCGAGGGATAGACCCAGTAATTAGAGGCTGGTCAGTCTAATCTCGGTGGTGGGCAAATTATTGGAATCAATTCTGAGGGACAGGATAAACCATCACTTAGAAAGGCACGGATTAATCAAGAACATTCAGCATGGATTTGTTAATGGAAGGTCATGTCTGACCAACTTGATTGAACTTTTTGAGGCGGTAACAAGGAGGGTCGATGAGGGTAGTGCATTTGATGTAGTCTACATGGATTTAGCAAGGCTTTTGACAAGGTCCAATTGGCAGACTGGTCAAAAAATTACAAGCCCATGGGATCCAAGGGAGAGTGGCAAGTTGGATCCAAAATTAGTTCAGTGGCAGGAAGCAAAGGGTGATGGTTGATGGGTGTTTTTGTGACTGGAAGGCTGTTTCCAGTGGGGTTCCACAGGGCTCAGTACTAGGTCCCTTGCTTTTTGTGATATATATTAATGATTTGGACTTAAATGTAGGGGCCGTGATTAAGAAGTTTGCAGACGATACAAAAATTGACCGTGTGGTTGATAGTGAGGAGGAAAGCTGTAGACTGCAGGAAGATATCAATGGACTGGTCAGGTGGGCAGAAAAGTGGCAAATGGAATTCAATCCGGAGAAGTGTGAGGTAATGCATTTGGGGAAGGCAAACAAGGCAAGGAAATACACAATAAATGGGAGGATACTGAAAGGTGTAGAGGAAGTGAGGGACCTCGGAGTGCATGTCCACAGGTCCCTGAAAGTAGCAGGACAGGTAGATAAGGTGATTAAGAAGGCATCTGGAATACTTTCCTTCATTAGCCGAGGCATAGAATATAAGAGCAGGGAGGTTATGCTGGAACTGTATAAAACACTGGTTAGGCCACAACTTGAGTACTGTGTACAGTTCTGGTCACCACATTACAGGAAAGATGTGATTGCACTAGAGAGGGTACAGAGGAGATTTACGAGGATGTTGCCAGGGCTGGAGAATTTTAGCTATGAGGAAAGATTGGATCGGCTGGGGTTGTTCTCTTTGGAACAGAGGAGGCTGAGGGGGATTTAATTGAGGTATAGAAAATTATGAGGGGCCTGGATAGAGTGGATAGGAAGGACCTATTTCCCTTAGCAGAGAGGTCAATAACCAGGGGGCATAGATTTAAAGTGATTGGGAGAAGGATAAGAGGGAAGTTGAGAAATGTTTTCACCCAGAGGGTGGTGGGGGTCTGGAACTCACTGCCTGAAAGGGTGGTAGAGGCAGAAACCCTCAACTCATTTTAAAAAGTGCCTGGATGTGCACCTGAAGTGCTGTAACCTACAAGGCTATGGACCAAGTGCTGGAAAGTGGGCTTAGGCTGGGTGGCTCATTTTCGGCCGGCGTGGACACGATGGGCCGAATGGCCTCCTTCCGTGCTGTAAATTTTCTATGATTCTAATTAACACTCATCACATTGCTAAAAGGGTACTTAGACTGAAATGGACAAGCCTTAACTTTCTGTGGGGAGTTTAATTCATATCTACTGTGCAAATACAGCAACTTCACGCCATTCAATGCATTTCAGTGGTGAGGCTGACAGCGAGATACCGTTTCCGCGAAGCTAACGGCAGAGTGATGCAACTCGGACAGCAACCTTTGGATATCCACGTTTAAACGCGCATCTGATCCTCACCTGAAGTTGCTGTAGCATTTACGCACAAACAACGGCGAGCGCCATTAGACTCACTGTTATTTTGACGGCAAATTCTGGCCAAATACATTCTTCACATTGCACGTGCAGGGCCTTTAACAGCACCTGGACCTTGTTCACATGTTTTGTTTAGTTTGTTGTCTAGGTTTAAACACAAGCCCGGGGCAAGCTGTATTTGTTTGTGCAGTAATGCAAGGAAGAAATTAAACACTTGTTTTGACTTAGATTAAATGCAAAGAATCCAGGCCATTTACAGACAGCAGGCTGCTTTGTTTCAGTAGCTTTATGTATGCAACGCAGAATTAAAAACATTGTCCAATGCTGCAAATTTCTGATGGCACCTTACTGAACATTGTTCAAACCAAGCAATTACCAGCTCTGCTGTTGTATATCCAGGTTCACAACAAAAGCTGGCAAATACCTGATGTCGCTAATCCTCGAAAAGCAATCCTTTAGGAATTGCATTTCTAATACACGGAGCTGATCCGCAGAATGTGAAAACCATCAGAATCCAATTCAACAAAACACCTCTAATCCTGGATGACGGGATTTCCATACATACAGCGTAAAAAAAAGATTCAGCTACTATAAACGAAACTTGTTGCCTCTGTCTATAAACCGATACACTAGCGACTCAGATAATCAAAATCTCTGCCGTCCACGTAACCTGGCCATTCTCTGAAATGTGGTATTGACTCACCTGCTGACGTGTGAGACACTTTTATTTTGAATTTGATGGACTCATCTGATTCAGGTTCAATAGTGCTTTTCTGATGTTAAGATTTGAGCTCCAAAATATTGTTTGATAATACATCTGAATCCTTCAGAGTTACCACTGAACTTATAAGGGGCTCCAGGTGATGTTTCTGTTGGACTGAGGACTGCATTTCTAAGAATACCCTGCCATGTTATTCTGCTTTTAACCACAGGGGATTTGGTAATGCATTGGAGGGAACCAACATTTGACATAGAGCAAACTTCAAGGCAATGTCAGGCTGGATAACCCATAAACATAACCAGAGCTTCCATGTTCTTCTGCAAGCCGCTGATTGAAGTTACACATCTGGATTCATCCCCTGTAGATGTGATCGAGAGAAATTTAGCAGAAGAGAATACAGAATCATAGGGCTCGATTTTCGGACCCCCGAGCCGGCGGGTTCGTGGCGGGGGGGGCTCCGAAAATCGGGGATTCCCGGGGCGGGTCCGGAGCCCGGCTCCAACCCGCCCACTTCCAGGTTCCCCAGTGACACGCTGACATGCGCGCACAGCCCCCGCATGTGGGACTCCCGCCGGCAATTAAAGCCGGTGGGGTGCCACTTAAGGTAATTAAGTAGGTACTTCAGGTCGTTTACAGACCTGATTGACCTGATATTTTAGGAGGGGTGGGATTTTCAAATCAACTGGGACTGTTTCCCGTACTGGAGGAAACACTCCAAGTTGAAATGGACATGTTGCAGCTGTCAGCCTGTGGCAGCTGCAAAGGTCCATTTGATAGGTGGGGGGAGGAGACCCTCACTCATTGCAGGAGTCCACTCTGTCACTTTGGACAAAGTTTGGCCTCCACCACCCTCCTCCTAACAACAAAATTCGCCAACTTGCACACTTACCCCGGGGTCCAGACACATTTACCTACCTTGCGGACCCCCTCAGATGTGCATCTTCCGGATGGGGGCCGCCATAGCTGCAGTCAAGACCTCCTCGGAAGATGAACAGCATCACCAGCCTCACCGGCCACGCCGTCCACCTCTGACACGTGGAGCTCCACAACACAGTGCTGTGACACATCCACCTGCACAGCAGGAGGGAGGGGACCCACAGAGAGAGATGTGTCGCAGAGGGCACTACCCTCGCCACAGGGTCCGCAGACCGAGGCTCAGCTTCCTGGACCTCTCTGAGCAGCAGTGAACACAGAGGCTCAAAGTCACTCGACACGTAGTCGTGGACATCTGCAGCCTCCTTCATGCCGAGCTGCTCCTGGCTGGCCCGAGCACCATCTTCTTACCTGTTGCTGTCAAAGTCACCACTGCCCTCAACAACTTCTCCTTCGCATCCTTCCAGGGTGCCACCGGGGACATCGCCGACGTCTCAGTCGTCTGCACAAAAGTGCCCTGCAAATACACCTACACCCACTTGCAGTGACTCAATGGGTGGCATCAGTTGTGGGTCTTCATAGTGATCCTCAGGAAAGGGCATTATTGCACAAACCAGACAAGATTCGCAAAGACATGGCAGTAGTGGTGACAATATAATATGTGATGTGTGTTGATCAGAAATCAAATATAAGTAAAAACCATGACAAACCCTCAAACACCCTTGTGCATCCCCTTCATGCTCACGACACGTTTGCCTTACGCTTCCTACTCCACATATGTGATACATGCCCTGTAGCTGCAGCACAGGTAGTGGCAGGTTGAGTGAGGCTGACCGTGAAAGAGATGCATAAGAGATGTATGAGATAGAGCCATGAGATTGTATGAGGATTGGGTTGAGTGGTAGTGGCGGGATGAGTACTGGCGAGGTGAGTAAGTGCAGGCAAGATGAGGATGAGGTTTGAGTGGGTATGAGGAGTGATGTGACAGAGTAGTGTTGGCAGTGCAGAAGGAGATGTGGGGTGGGGGCGGTGATGTGGCAGACGGAGTGTAGGGGAATGTGTAAGTGTACTCACTTCGGCTGACCTACTTAGGTCATTGAAGCGCCTCCTGCACTGTGTGCAGGTGGGCAATATGTTGGTGGTGCTGGTGACCTCCTCTGCCACCTCGAGCCAGGCCTTCGTGGTGGCGGAGGCAGGCCGCTTCCTCCCATCCGCCGGGGAGAAGATCTCTGTCCTCCCCCTTCTCCTCACTCCATCAATAGGACCTGGAGTGAGGCATCATTAAACCTGGGAGCAGCCTTTCCCCTGGGCTGCTCCATGCTGTAATTTTGCCTATTTTCTGCAGCATCAGTCAGTGGAGGACTGCCCCTTTAAATAGGGCTCCTCCAGCTGACAGCCTATGATGCGCATGCGCAGTCCGCCCGCTGTGCAGCTTTCCAGCGTGAAACCCAGAAGCCAAGGTAAGTGGCTCCAATCAAGCTGCGATTGAGTGCGGAGCACCCCAATTTCACTGGGCGGGTTACCCACGCACCCAGTCGACCCCCCGCTGCCAACCCGCCGCCCTCCTAATATTGGACCCATAGAATGATACAGCACAGAAAGAGGTCATTCGGCCCATCGTGCCTGTGCCGGCTCTTTGAAAGAGCTAACAAATTAGTCCCTGCTCTTTCCTCATAGCCCTGCAAATGTTTCCTTTTCAAGTATTTATCCAATTCCCTTTTGAAAGTTATGATTGAATCTGCTTCCACCACATTTTGAGGCAGTACATTCCATATCATAACAACTCGGTCCGTAAAAAAATTTCTCTTCATCTCCCCCGGTTCTTCTGCCAATTATCTTAAATCTGTGCCCTGTGGTTACCGACCCTCCTGCCATTGGAAAGAGTTTCTCCCTATCTACTCTATCAAAACCTCTCATAATTTTGACATTTTAAATAACTTTATTTATATTTTTTTAATATAAAATAAGAAAGATCCCAAGATTTTATTTTTCTTTAGTCTTTTTCTGGCCTATTTTAGCCTCATTTGCTGCCGATGCACACCTTTCCCTGACCGAGAGGGCAGGCAGAGGATCTGCTGCCAAACGTAACCTCTGCCAATCCAGCTCTCTCACCAGTGGCTAGGTTCCCCTGCCTGCTGATTTTCACTGGTTCCAATGAGGAAGATATTGGCCTTCACACTCCATCCTCCATGGGCACCATGTCGAGATCAGGGCCTGACCATGCACAGAATAAAGAGCGTGACCCTGGGTCCTACCACTACAGGGTGGGAAAGGCTAACTTTACACAAATGAAGTGATAAGAATTTGTTTCAAGAGAATAACTGTAAGGTTGGTTAAGGTTGTAAATTTTATACTGAATTAATTTCCAAAAATATTGCAAATACAAGAAAAGTAATACAAATGCAGAAAAGAGCGCAGAATAAATCAGAACTGGTGCTGTCAAATGGCCCAGAGGGTAATGAGCTACCTGGTGTGGTACAGACCTCTACAACCCAGGAAGGCCTCAGGCTCAGTACGCAGTCTGTGCTGAGTTAGCTCAGTAGCAGGGCTGCTACCATTGGACTAACGGTAAAGAAAGATGGACTCAAGATCCTCCTCCTGATCGTTAGCGAGTGATACCTGCTGAAAAATGTACTTGTAAGGACAAGGTTGGGCTCAGCGACGATGACTCCCTTGATCAAACAACTCACCGTCGCGGCTCACATGAGGAATGATCACTTGTTTGATGTCGATGTACGTGACGTACTTTGCCTGAAAATAAACCCCAATTGGAAACTCAGGGTGTAGATCCTGACTTTGGGCGATCGTGTAAAACGGGTGATAGTGAGTCGACAGCCCGTTTTACATCTCTCCCCATTTTTATTTCCACTGAAGTAAATTACACTATCGCACAAAGTGAAGATCTACCCCAAGGAGTTTAACTTCCCCATCTGTTATTTTTAGCGCACCGATCAATGCATTCGTGTTCATTTCCCGTGTCCACTATTCGAACATGGCCGCTACCCTTTTTATTTTAAATAGCCTTGCACCACTGCGCTAATAGTGCAAGGTGGGAACTAAACCCCTAAAAGACTTCACCAGCATGTGTGCTAAAGGCACACGATCAATTGAGTGACCTTTATTTTGTGCTGCAAGACTTCCTACTCTTCTCCTTCTTATTGTACAGCGGGTTCTTGTATGGGGCATACCTGATTTTCACTGTTTTATACACTGGAGGAGTCCATGAGTGCACTATAGTGCTAATCTACTTCATTTCGATCAGTCCTCTTTTCTATTTATAATATTTGGATAGATTAGAACTGATTAATACCGTTTGGTCATTTTGTATTGCTAGACGCCAGTAGATAAATGAACAGCTAACGGATTGGCATGTGAAGTGGGCAGAGCAGGTTAAGGGAAAGGCCAGCTATAAACACTTAAACCAAAACGTGCGTTGTGTTCATCGTACCTTTAACACGACGGACATCAACTGAAAAGAACAGGGAAAATTTTGACTAAAAGATGAAAAAGGAAAAAACGATGACCCCTAGTTTTCTGCAAATCTGCCACCTTCAAAGATTTCATGGGATATTTTTGCATATCGACAGCGATATAGGAACTTACTGAAATGGAGATGCACCACAGGTGTTAATAATACTTATTATTGTCTTTTCTCCTTTCATATGCCGATGGACCTGCTGTGTATTTTTTGCTTTTATTCCAATAATAATACATACTCTGTAATTAAAGAGCAGTTACGGCTTTGTGAATCAGTGTTTTTTTTTTAATGACACAAAGGAAGGAAAAAGAAGAAAGCTTTAAGCGTTGACAAACCTTCACTGCAGACTGTGGGTAATTAAAACAAAATTCATTGACAATGTTTGCAAAAATAATACATTCTCACATGTCCTTTCACTCCCCTTTCCACTTACACTCTCATATCGTGGCTGTACTTGTTTTAGGAATCCCTCACTGAGCATTTCGCTCTAGTTACTGTAACCCTTTCACCTTACTATGTTAGGGCACAGTTGTAACACAAACAAAGGCAGTTAATTAAAGCCTCACACTCCTGACAGCTCCCCGGAATGACAGACCATTTCAGTCAATCTCTGAGACCATCTTTTCCAGGGACTTAATTGAGATATTTCGCAAGCCGTAACATTTAGAAATTATGGGCCTGATTTTCCCGTGAGCAGCGAACGAGCGGCCCCCCGGTGTTCCTTTGACTTGCCCTTGCCCAGAGACTTTTGATGGGCTTTTTCACGGCAAGTTCCTCTCATGGGGCCCTCAATCCAGCACGGCGCCCTCTGCAGGGCATCTGGGACCTGTGTGAACGGGGCAAGCAACTGTGTATCTCCTTAATCAATCAGATTGAAGAATCATTAAAAACAGAGTCAGAACCAGGAAGTGCAAGTTAGAATAGTGAATTCAAGGTCAAATCAGGTACAGAAAGAGAAATAAAGAGAGGGAAAGAAAGATTGAATTCAGAGACAGAGATAAAGGAGACAGAAATAAAAAGTAAAAGAATAAAAATTTAAAACTTTTTTTTCAATGTCCAACAACAATTAAAATCTGAATGAATGAGGCTCCACATTTGTTTGGCAGTCATTAAGATTCACCATGCCGTAAAAATTGTGTTTAGACTTGAAATGACTTGACGTACCTTTCTTTTGATGAGATTTGTTCGTATCTATCAGGGCAGTGCAGGGAGCCCGCTGGCGAGATATTATTCTCAATATAGAAACATAGAAAATAGGAGCAGGAGTAGGCCATTCGGCCCTTCGAGCCTGCTCCGCCATTCAATATGATTATGGCTGATCCTCTATCTCAATACCACATTCCCGCTTTCTCCCCATACCCCTTGATGCCTTTTGTGTCTAGAAATCTATCTCGCTCCGTCTTAAATATATTCAGTGACTTGGCCTCCACAGCCACCTGTGGTAGAGAATTCCACAGGTTCACCACCCTTTAAGTGAAGAAATTTCTCCTCATCTCAGTCCTAAATGTCTTACCCCATATCCTGAGACTGTGACCCCTCATTCTGCACCCCCCCAGCCAGGGGAAACATCTTCCCTGCATCCAGTCTGTCTAGGTCTGTCAGAATTTTATATGTTTCAATGAGATCCCCTCTCATTCTTCTAAACTCGAGTGAATACAGGCCGAGTCGACCCAATCTCTCCTCATACGACAGTCCTGCCATCCCAGGAATCAGCCTGGTGAACCTGCGCTGCACTCCCTCTATGGCAAGTATATCCTTTCTTAGTTAAGGATATCCTAAGAAACTCTCGTGGAGTTTACGGAGGAGGGTCACATCTGGTACAGCAACTTTCGGAGTTTCACGTTTGACTGTGCGTGTGCCCTCGCCAGAAGTTACTGTACCAGATGCACAGAAATAACGGCGAGCCCTGTTAGCCTCATCATTATTCTCACAGCAAAATCCGGCCCAATGCATTTCTAACATTCTTATTTATTTTGTTGCTTTATTTGAACAATTGGACATATTAGATCTGACCTGACCAGAGGTGGCTCACCACCACCTTCTCAAGGGCAATTAGGGTGGGCAATAAATGCCGGCCTCGCCAGCGACGCCCACATCCCACGAACGAATTTTAAAAAATCAAAGACAAACGCATCAGTGCTTGGACATTGGTACACGGAGGGGTGGTTTCAGGGCCTTCGAGTTTGGTTTGACCCGTTCATTTAAAAAGAGATATTGTAGCCCATGAATAGTGTAAAAACACGTCTCTCTAAAGTATGTAGTTTGGAGCCATCAGTCTAAGTTACTGAAAGATTTCTGCAGGGGAAAGTAGAGTGCCTATGGCCTCGGTCTTAAAGGTCATGCAGTCAAGAGATAGAGTAGCAGATGAGAGCAGCTGAGGTGATAGGACAGACCAAGTTAAAGATAAACAATCAGTGAATGAACTTCCTGTGAGGAAGCAGATAACATTGGCAGTCACTAGCATTGAGAAGATAGGGAATTAGCACATCCTGGGTGGATTCTGATGTTAAATTCTCCTAGCACGGAGCTCATAGTTGCATTGTTCCCATGTTGCCAACATTTGCAAAGGGCACATCAATGATCAGGTGCTTGGTCAGAATTAAAGACTGACCCAAAACTTTTATATGGAAGTTGGTGCCGGAGTGTGGGATGGGGAGAGTTTAAGAACAGCTGTCGGTAGGCAATTTTCATACAGTAGGAAATGATTTCATGCTTTTTAAATTTATGTCTCTCATTCCCTTTTTGCTTTGTGATTTGTTTTACCTGCTCCATTAAGTGACCCTGGTCCGTGCGCCTATCTCCGGCCAAAAAGGGCAGGGAAATCGTACATTTCTAGACCTTTGTCAATATTATTTTCAGAACATTCGTTTTTTTCGGGCCAGACACTTCTTTTCCCCTCAACCATTCTGAAGTCGCCATGAGACCAAGGCCTGTTTTAAGATTGAACAGTGCCGCCGTTATCTGGGGAGCCTGTTCGAGCAGCTGACCCACACTCCTGGACAAAGCACAAGAAAATAGACTGTCATCTAATGGCCTCTCCTTCCCTCACCTCAAGCTTCCAACCTCTTTCTCCATCGCACACATTTCCTGTCTATATTATCATTACTGCTCTGAATTTTCCTCGCCTCTTTCTCCTAGCCTCCAAATCAGTGCAGCATGTGCTTTTTCTCCTCATTTGCATCCTCACTGCGTTGCAATCAACAACAATAAGAACAACAACTCGCATTTATATAGCACCTTTAACGTCGTAAAACGTCCCAAGGTGCTTCACAGGAGCGTTATCAAACAAAATTTGACACCGAGCCACGTAAGGAGATATTAGGACAGGTGATCAAAAGCTTGGTCAAAGAGGTAGGTTTTAAGGAGCGTCTTAAAGGAAGTGAGAGAGAGGGGTAGAGAGGCGGAGAGGTTTAGAGAGGGAATTCCAGAGCTTAGGGCCCAGGCAGCTGAAGGCACGGCCGCCAATGGTGGAGCAATTAAAATCGGGGCTGCGCAAGAGGCCAGAATTGGAGGAGCGCAGAGGTCGCAGAGGGTTGTAGGGCTGGAGCACATTACAGAGGTAGGGAGGGGGCATGGAGGGTTTTGAAAATAAGGATGAGAATTTTAAAATCGAGGTATTCCCGGACCGGCAGCCAATGTGAGCACAGTGGTGGGAGAACGGGACTTGGTGCAAGTTAGGATACGGGCAACGGAGTGTTGGATGAGCTCATGTTTATGGAGGGTGGAAGATGGGAGGCCAACTGGGAGACTATTGGATTAATCAAGTCTGGAGGTAACAAAGGTATGGATGATGGTTTCAGCAGCAGATGAGCTGCAGCAGGGGCGGAGATGGGTGATGTTTCGGAGGTGGGAGTAGGCGGTCTTGGTGATGGAGTAGATATGTGGTCAGAAGCTCATCTCAGGGTCAAATAGGACACCAAGGTTGAGAACGGTCTGGTTCAGCCTAAGACAGTGGCCGGGGAGAGGGCTGGAGTCAAAGACAATGGGCTCGATGTTACCAGGGCTGCGGGTTCCCGGCGGGGGGTCGATTGGGCGCGTGGTTAACGCGCCCGGTGTAATCAGTCTGCCCCCCCCCACGTGATCGCAGCTTAATTGGATCCACTTACCTGCTCCTCCGGTTTCCCCACTGCTGAGCTACGCGTCGGGCGGGCTGCGTATGCGCAGTAAGATCTGTCAGCTGGAGGAGCTCTATTGAAAGGGGCAGTCTTCCACTGACACATGCTGCAACAAATAGCAAAAATTACAGCATGGAGCAGCCCAGGGGGAAGGCTGCTCCCAGTTTAATGATGCCTCACTCCAGGTATCATTAGATGGGGTGAATGGGAGGGGGAGGACAGAAAACTTCCCCCCGGTGGGTGGGAGGAAGCGGCCTGCCTCTGCCACCAGGAAGGCCTGGCTCGAGGTGGCAGAGGAGGTCACCTGCACCACCAACATATCGCCCACCTGCATACAGTGCAGGAGGCACTCCAAAGACCTAAGTAGGTCAGCCAAAGTGAGTACACTTACTCATTCCCCTACACTCCGTCTGCCACATCACCGCCCCCACCCCACATCTCCTTCTGCACTGCCAACACTACTCTGTCACATCACCCCTCACACCCACTCAAACCTCATCCTCATCTTACCTGCACTTACTCACCTCGCCAGTACTCATCCCGCCACTACCACTCAACTCAATCCTCATACAATCTCATGGCTCTATCTCATACTCACCCTCTCATGCATCTCTTTCATGGTCAGCCTCACTCAACCTGTCATTACCTGTGCTGCAGCCACAGGGCATGCATCACATATGTGCAGTAGGAAGCGTAAGGCAAACGTGTCGTGAGCATGAAGGGGATGCACAAGGGTGTTTGAGGGTTTGTCATGGTTTTTACTTATATTGAGTTTCTGATCAACTCACATTACATATTATATTGGCACCACTACTGTCACATCTTTGCGAATCTTGTCTGGTTTGTGCAATAATGCCCTTTCCTGAGGATCACAATGAAGACCCACAACTGATGCCACCCATTGTGTCACTGCAGAGTGGGTGTAGGTGTATTTGCAGGGCTGTTTTGTGCAGACGACTGAGAGACGTTGGCGATGTCCCCGGTGGCACCCTGGAAGGATGCGGAGGAGAAGTTGTTGAGGGCAGTGGTGACTTTGACAGCGGCGGGTAAGAAGATGGTGCTCGGGCCAGCCGGGAGCAGCTCGGCATGAAGGAGGCTGCAGATGTCCACGACTACATGACAAGTGACTCTGAGCCTCTGTGTTCACTGCTGCTCAGAGAGGTCCAGGAAGCTGAGCCTCGGTCTGTGGACCCTGTGGCGAGGGTAGTGCCCTCTGCGACGCATCTCTCTCTGCGGTTGCCCTCCCTCCTGCTGTACAGGTGGTTGTGTCACAGCACTCTGTTGTGGAGCTCCACGTGTCAGAAGTGGACGGCGTGGCCGGCGAGGCTGGTGATGCTGTTCGCCCTCCGAGGAGGTCATAACTGCAGCTACGGCAGCCCCCATCCAGAAGATGTACATCTGAGGGGGTCCGCAAGGTCGGTACATGTCTCTGGACCTCGGGGTAAGTGTGCAAGTTGGTGAATTTTCTTGTCAGGAGGAGGGTGGTGGAGGCCAAACTTTGTCCCAAGTGACAGAGTGGCCTCCTGCAATGAGTGAGAGTCTCCCCTCCCCCCCCATCTGTCAAATGGACCTTTGCAGCTGCCACAGGCTGACAGCTGGAACACGTCCATTTCAACTGGGAGTGTTTCCCCCAGTATGGGAAACAGCCCCAGTTGTTTCTAAAATCTCACCCCTCCTCACATATTCCCTTAATCAGGTCTGTTAATGACCTGAAATACCTAAGTAAATACTGTCAAATGGCACCCCGCTGGCTTTAATTGCCTGCTGGATTCCCACATGCGGGGGCTGCGCGCACGTTGGCGCGTCTGTGGGGAACCCGAAAGTGGGTGGGTTGGAGCCGGGCTCCGGACCCGCTCCAGGATTCCCCGATTTTCGGAGCCCCTCCGCCAGGAACGCACCCGATAGCGGGTGCTAAAATAGAGCCCAATGGCTTTGGTCTTCCCAATATTTAGTTGGAGGAAATTTTTGCTCACGTCAGCCAAGCAGTGTGACAAATGAGATACAGCAGAGGGGTCGAGAGAGTTGGTGGCGAGACTCATTGCACTGCTTCCTGCAGTAAGTTGAGACATGATGTGTGGTGAATGTAGCCGACTTGGGAGGAACAGCTCCCCAGAGCTCTCCACCACTGGGATTTTCCACACAGCATGTCAGGGTCTGTTGAAGACCTGGTAAAAGAATGAGTTGGAGTTAGGATCAATGGAATCGCCAGACGAGAAAAGACCAAGGTCCATCTAGTTCATCTTCTACATCCTGGTAGTCGCACGATACAACGATAATAGAGTTGTTGGGGTAAAAATTCACCATGGGTGGTATCACATTGGCCGCTTGCTGTACCCACCCCCCCCCCCCCCCGCCCAAAACTCAGCTCTATTGACTTCAATGAAGTCTGGCTCTAAAGAAGGTGTTACCAGAATGCTATCTAACTTTAAGGCTCTTTGTTATCAAGATAGCCTCCGAGAGTTGGGGATGATTTACTTTAGAGAAATATAGCCTTGGAGGGGATGTGATTGAGGTTTTTATGATGATGAAGAAATTGGATTCATTCCAATAGAGTAGGTCTTTGAGATGGATAGGCCTTGAAGGCATGCATATAAAATCCTTAGGCAGGCTAAACTTAGATGCCAAGAAGTATGTTTTTTCAGAGAGCGTCATCAGCCTTTAAACAGACAAATGGACTCATGGTAGCCCTTTGAAAGGGAACTTGACAAGCTCCTGAGAGGAGTAAAAAATGTTCCTCTCCCAGGATGCTGCATGGTTGAGGACTAGCCTAATGGTATACAAGGTTGCAATGTGACTGGATGGAGTGATTACATTAGTTTTATATCTCGGTCAGAGATGCATTGTTTTCAGAGACTTTATAAGGAATTGCTTTGAAACTTTGGTAGCATTAACAGAGCATTTGGAGTGTTACACTCACTTAAATTGCACACTGCCAGAACGAAAGGAGCTGCATCTGCTATTCTGACATTGTAGGTTGTCGAATGGCTGATCTTGTAAGTCCACCACCAACAATCTGTTAATTTCTTTCCCCTTAAAATTAATTGGAAGTGAAGTTGCACTCCTGAAACCCAGCCAGGGTTAGTGTTTCTCAGGGGTACAGACTGAGCAGATTGACTTCCACCTGCATTCTGAGCCCATTTCCTCATGTGATATATGTGATATGCTCACCAATACATCCAGCTAATGAGAAGGTGAATGACCAACTAGAATGCAGAATCAATCATCTAGTCATGTTAAAAATAGATTTAAAAGTAATTTTTAAAAAGGGACATAAAATTTACATTAAAAATGCACTTACAGGGAGTAGCGACTGTGTGAGGAGTTAGCCAAGAGCTAGGAATGCCATGCTCACACATATTACACTCTGTCAGTGCCAGAGAAAAACCTGCTCACCATCTCTGCTGACAGCACCTTTCCAAAACGTCAAAAACAACTTGCATTTATATAATGCCTTTGGCCAAAAGCTTGGTCAAAGAGGTAGGTTTTAAGGAGTGTCTTAAAGGCGGAGAGGAGGAAAGGTTTTTGGAGGGTATTCCAGAGCTTGGGGCGTATGCAACTGAAGGCACAGCCGCCAAATAGGGGATGTGCAAGAGGTCAGAATTGGAGGGTTTTGGGGCTTGAGGAGGTTACAGAGATAGGGAAGGTGAGGCCATGGAGAGATTCAAAGGTATTTCCAAGGTATTTTTAGTAACTGGCCAAATACAGCAGTGTCCATCCTTATATTTTATCATATTGAAGTTTATGAACCTGAAACTAAAGCTCTTTAGAAAGAAATAAGTTGAATTTTTATAGTATCAATATTGCTGTTTCCAAACATTTAACCTAAAATGTACACGTCATATGATTGGGACTACGAAACCACCCTGTTTAAACTGGTATTCCACATTACGCACTATTTACATATCCACTGAGTGAAACTGTGTTGGACAAATTTGCCGTCTCGAGGTGCTCAGAGTGTTACAGGCTTGGATATGAGATATCAGGAAAGCCAGTAATAGTATAAAAACAGACCCACCATCCTGTTTATTAATGAAGTAGTGATACAACTAACACACTAAGATTCATTAATGCTGTTAATTAACTGGCCTCGATTTTGCCACTGTTTTGGTTCCCAATTAGTGTAATGTGTTAAATTGATACCAGTGTTAGATCTAGGAAATTGTCTATCGACATTCCAGTTAGTCAACACAAAACGGATCAAAGCATCCAAACTGAACAACCTGTCAGTACAATAAAATAAAATTATTTGGCACAATTTTATTTACTTCTCGTTGGGTATTAGTACCACATTCAGTACACATGATTGGCCTGAATTAATGTCCTGGAATACCGTCATGAGCAGACTGGCTGTGATATCTCAACTATCTTAAACAGGTTAACACCTTCGCTAAAATAGGAGAGGAGACTTTCACACAAGCTCATTAAACGTTCTGCCGCTAGTGTCCCAAGGCATAATTTCAACACTTCGTACCACATTTCTGTGTGCTCTACTTTTAAACCGGCATTAACTCATTTAAAACTAAATGGGCTAATGTCTTCACAGAACTAGTGGACAAAGGAAGGAAGTACAATAAAGTAAAAAGGAAAGATCACAAATGTTGGAAATCGGAAATAAAAACAGAAAATGCTGGAAACACACAGCAGGCCACTCAGCAGCTGTGGAGAGAAGAGCTTACAATGCTTTGGGTGTACACCCTTCATCATAACGTAATGTGAGTGTAGTACGAGTGTTAAAAGTTTGGAGGTGAGCTTTGGCAATCCAAATGTTCATAGAATCATGTGAAATTGTTCAGCTAGTTTAATAGAAAGAATAGTCATTTAAAATAAACCTCTGTTAAAATAGCAGGCAAACTGACTTCATAAAGAACACACTGGGGGTAGATTTTGACTTTGTGCGACCGTGTGAAACAGGCGTTAGCGAATCAGCAGCCCGTTTTACATCGCACCCCATTTTAATTTCTATTGACTTCAATTCAGGAGAGATGTAAAACGGGCTGTAGACCCACTAACGTCCTTTTTACACTATCGCACAAAATCAAAATGACCTCCATTAAGCGTAAATACTCTTAATATTTCTGAGTGATTTCTAGATTTATATATCTAACACTGGTTAACACTTTAAACTCTTCCCGTGGTTTGATTCCACCATTTTCTTCTGTATGTGTTGAATGCTTCAACATAAAATGATTAACTGGGAGGGATGATTTGCTGTCTGTATTGTCCAGGTGAAGCTGCCTATTCCTACTACAATGCTTCTTTGCTTTTACCCTGGGTGTGATCTAAATACTAACTCAATGATAAGTTCGAGAGAAAACATGCTTATAGTCCCTTTGACAGTCAAAGTGTGAAACAATATTTCATTATCAACATTCAGATCAATACCCTCACCTCCCCTGGAGTCTAACAACATTCACAAGGACATGGATATGAAGGAAGGTCAGCGGATTAATCAGAGATTAGATGCCATTGGGTTTTTATCCAGAAAATTCTATTCTGTCTGCAGTTAAATTCCATGAATGTTTAACCAAACACCAATCTCAGTTCAGAAGGAGCTACTACGCTTTCTTAACCCCTGTAGTGTGCAACGTTGTTAGGCAAAGGAACAATCATTCCATCCGTCTCACCTGCTCTGCCCGATTGTTAGCTGTAGCTGCTCTATCCTTTTAATTGCAATTCCCTGCCTTTACTCCATGAAGTAGAATTCATGAACCAGCACTCCCGGTGCAGACCTATGCACAATGGCAGCGCATATCGAAAATCCGACAGCACGTCCATTTGTTATTTCCCATCCATTAAAAGAAAGAATTTGTCTTTATACAACACCTTTCATGTCCTCAGGAAGCCCCAAAGCACTTCACAACCAATTAAGTACTTCTGAGTGTAGTCACTGCTGTAATACGGCATCCAATTTGCACAGAGCGAGGCCCCATGATAAATGACGAGATAACTTTCTTTCTTTTGGTGGTGTCGGTTGGGGGATAAATATTGGCTCAGACACCCGGGGAGAACTCTTCTTTAAAATAGTGCCACGGGATCATTTACGTCCACCTGAGAGGGTCTCGGTTTAATGTCTCATCCGAAAGACATATCCAAATTAACTCCTTTTTCTCACACATCCATTTGTGGACAGGGTCCTGGTAACAACAGCTGTCCATTCACAGACCCTGGCAGATGTTCTGACCATTCAGATCACATTAGATATTGAATTCAGAATAGTTGGGGGGGGGGAGGTGGGATAAACTCCAAATCAGAAATTTGTGTTTAGAGATTGAAATGGTAAGTAAATAGCAAGTCTTTTCTGTCCTATCAAAAAATGTTACCTTTGTTTCTCTTGTGATTAACAGCATCTAATAGAAGGAACCTCATAGGCCAGTTAATTGTATTATAAAATAAATTGCTTAGTTTTAGATTCATAAGAGGAGAGTGAAAAATTATTCCTTCTGGGACCCAAATCTAATTGAGTCCAATTCTGATTGACTCGGCTGTGTTTGTTAAAATTATTTATATTCTGGGGTTCTTTATGTTCTGTCGCTGCATGAAATAATTCAAAATGGAACAGTTTTTGATTAATTGTGAAAGATCTTCCATTGTCCCAGCTCGGAATCAAACTAAAGAGAGATGAATAAGCAGGCTGGTACCCATGGGGTAAATATTAACACCCATGAACGGGTGGGTTGGGGGCAGATGGGGAGTAAAAATTCTCTGTTTTCGGAGCGGGACCGCATCCCAGTTCCAACACACCCACTTCCGAGTTTGACCCAGACGCATTTGGATACGTGCATGCTTCTGACACTTAAAGTCGGTGGGACAATATTTAAAGGGCCAGTAGAGGTACTTAAAGTGCTTAAACCTGTTAACCTTTTGTGCATTGACTTACAATCGCCATTTTAACTGCTCCTGAACGTGTCTCCCTTGGCCTCTGAAACATGCCATGGAAACGGAGGCGAGTTGCAGCCGACCCTCATTTGAACCTTTAAACCAGTGATTGACATCTGTGAATAAAAGGTGAGTTTTTGCAGCAGGGCTATCAATTCTCTCAGACAAACCTTTGGCTGGGAGTTCTTCGTGTTTAGACTGAGATTTCTCGGTTCACACTCAGAATACTTGTGTTCAGACATATTTACCTACATTTTGGATCCCCTCAAACTGACAACATCAGGATCGGTGGGGGTGGGGGGGGCAATGGATTTATTCCACAGAACATCTGAGGAGGAGGCACATCACCATCCACAGCAGGCATGGCGTGCAGTTCTGGGAGTTACAGGTCCACAAGACAGAGGTGCATCACAAGGGAGCGATCTGGGTGATCCCTTCAGTACTCATCAGCAAGGGTGCGCAGAAGAGCAGAGAGGGGACCAACGGAGGGGCCGAGGTGGCAGGAGGCACTACCCATGTGAGAGGGTCTCCAGACAGAGGCTGAGCTTCCTGGACCTCTCTGAGGAGCAGTGCCTATGCAGGCTCAGATTGAGTCGCCAGGTGGTCGCAGACATCTGCACGCTGCTTCATGCACAGATGCTCCCGGCCGGGCCTGGAGGCCACACACTGCCCATCACAGTTAAAGTCACCACTGCCCTCAATTTCTTCGCCTCCGGATCCTTCTAGGGTGCCACCGGTGACGTCACCAGGATCTCTCAGTCGTCTATACATAAGTGTATATGACAGGTCACGGATGGCTTATTTGCCAGGGCATCTGACTATGTCAACTTCCCCATCGACGATATCAGCCAGACTGAGAGGGCAGTGGGTTTCAGCTCTCTGGCTGGCTTCCCATGAGTGCAGGGTGCAATCAATTGCACACACGTAGCAATCCGAGCACCTCCACATGATCCAGGATTGTTTGTCAGTTGAAAGGGATATCACTCCATCAGTGCACAGCTGGTCTGCGACCATCAGAAGAGGTTTCTGCAGGTGTATGCCAAATTCCCTGCAGCTGCCATGATTCCTTCATTTTACACGAGTCCAACATCCCGGCCCTCTTCCACGCTTAAGGCAGACTTAGGGGCTGACTCCTTGGAGACAAGGGATATGCCCTGCAGACATGGTTTATGACACCTCTGAGAAACCCCACCAAAGAGGCAGAGCAGCGGTACAATGACAGTCACAACACCACCAGGTCTGTCATTGAACAAGCCGTAGGAATGCTGAAGATGAGCTTCAGGTGCCTGTATCGATCTGGGGGAGCCCTTCAGTACCCACCAGCGAGGGTGTGTGGAATATTAGTCGTGTGTTGCGTCCTGCAGAACATCGTTCAGCAGAGAGGGTTACAGGTGGAGGAGCTCGAATGTGCTCATGAAGCATCCGCACCTGTCGGCAACAATGAAGAAGATGAGGAGGAGGGGGAGGAGGATGAAGATGGACAACCCATCGGCAGAGCAGCGGCGCACGTGGCTGCTTGTGATGCCAGGGATTCACTCATATCTAACAGGTTCTCATAATGAGATCTGCAAAGTGAAGATAGTGAACTACACAGACCGCCTGGAATAATCACCAACACCCGCCCTCCCCCCTCCCTTTGCATAAAACATCCTTCAACCACACATACACCCATTGTAAACACACCCAATGGGTGACACCAAGTCTTGGCGTTCATGATGAAACACATGAAAGGGCACTTTCACCAAAGGGACTCAAGAATGGACAAGACGTGGCAGTGGTGGTGAGAATTACAACATTTAATGTGCACGCAAGAAAAAACAAATATAAATTAAAAATGTGACATTGTGTCAGACACCCTTGTGCATTCCCTTGGGGATTACAAAACCTTCGCCTTCCTCTTCCTACCGCTTCTACATGGTGCATCCCCTGTGCCTTCAGCAGAGGTAGTGGCAGGTTGCTCAGATTCATGCCCTGACAGCTGAGATGCTTTCAGCCTATGCCCTCTGGGTTTTGCAGCCCGTGAGGGCCCCACCAAAGACTGTTTCACCTACACATCTGCGGGGGCAGACTCGGCCATCGGGAGAAGAGGCAGCATTGTGGGTACTGGTTGAGGGGGGTGCAACGGGTGAGATGTGGGAGCACTTTGAGTGGCGTCCCCGCTTCCATGTCCCCTTTCACCATCATCCTTCTCCTGGCCACAGCTAAAGTATCTGTCTGCCTGGTTAAGGCAGCAGACATGTTGGCATCCAGAGTCCGCACGGCCATGGTCATGGCTTGAATGGACTCATTTGAGAGCCGTGCTTGAAGCTCAATGGAGGCTACCATTCTCCCCATTACAGACATTCCCACACTTACCTGTGCCACCATTCCACTAATGTTGGAGTTGGACTCCTCCAATCTCTCTGCAATGTGGAGAGTGTGGGGGAAAAATTGGATAAGGGCCGTTTTGGGCGTAGGTAGCGTGACGTGCTATTACCCCACGACTTACCTGCAATCAGTGATCCATTCCAGGCCTTGCATGTGAAATCAATGCAATTTGCACTTTCCACCTCTAGAGGGAGCTCAATCTCTTAAAGAGAGAATGTTTCTTAGAAATCTCTTAAAGGTAGCTGGAACGGTTATTTGCTGAAAATAACAGTCTACTGTCTGCACGGAGTCTGAACCGAGATCAGACATCACACACGTAAAACACAGATGCAGATCCCATACCTATGTTGACACATTGATGATTTATGTTAAAACATTGAATAAAGGTTGCGCACCACTAAATCCCACATCCTCCAATCTGCACGCCAGACCTCACCAATCTGCCCATCTGAGTTGGTACCAGGCCTGTGGGAGTGCGTGAACCAAGGTTCTCTGCTGATGCATTAGAGACATTGGTGCAAGAGGTGGAGAGAAGGAGGGACATCCTATATCCGCATTGGGGGGGTGGGAGGGCAAGAAGCCTTCCAGACATAAATCCAAAAGGCAGTGGGAGGCAGCGGGGGGCGAAGTCAATGCCAGGTGCACAGCATCATGGACATGGATGCAGTGCAGGAAGAAGTTCAATGCTTTGACACGAGTGGTCAAGGTGAGTGAGGTCAACAGTCAAGTAGCGTCTCCTACCAACTGCACCACACACTACACCCCCATCACCCACATACCAACAAACTCTTTCCATCAGTACTCAACTCTTACAATCAGATGCTTCCTCTCACCCTTACACATTACCACTGTTTCAAGCCGCCCACCCACAACTCACAGGCCACACACACTGGCAGCTATTCAAACATGACAGGCACATCACCCAGACACATGTCCCTCTTGCTTGCAGGAGAAGTTGGTGCATATCAAGAGGCAGCAAGTGGCAGTGGCATTCAGCCCCTCGAGCTTATTCCACCATTCAATGAGATCATGGTGGACCTGTGACCTAAGTCCATATACCTGCCTTAGCCCCATACCTCTTAATACCCTTGGTTCACAGAAATTTATCAATCTCAGATTTAACATTCACAAGGGAGCTAGCATTAACTGCCATCTGCAGAAGAGCGTTCCAAACATCTCCCACCCTTTGTGTGTAGAAGCATTTCCTAACTTCACTCCTGCACGTCCTGGCTCTAAATGTTGGGCTATGTCCCCACGTCCTAGTATTCAAGTGGAGGAGACCTCCAAAAACTGTTACAAATGTCTCCGCAACCAGAAGCAATAATCCAGCCACTAACCTGTAAATCCTGCATGGTCCCTTTAAATAGCGCTGGTGGGGGGTCCTCCAGGCACTCTAAGACACGTTCAGATGGTCGGGGTTAAGACTGTGCGTTGAGTTGAGCATTAGACACCATTTTGGGACTTACCACTTTAAATCAGCTTTGTACACTGATTGAAGCCATTTTCTCCCTACTATACATGATTCCAGCATTCGTTATCTGCACCTGCGCTAACTGCTATACCAAGATGGCGTCTGGCGTACGTCACGCTGGAAATGTGCGTGCGCATCCAAGACGCTCCCAGCACATCATTCAGGTGCGCAGTACGCCCGCTGCGCAGCTCGGAGACGCGAAACCAGGAAGTCACGTTAAGGGTCTTCAATTCAGTAGCGATCTCTCGAGACAACGCAGTCAAAATTTTTCCGGGTTTCCACGTGCGTATTTACCCCTCCCACTGAGTTCCCGCCGGTGTGTTAAAATTTACCCCCATGTCTTTCAGTGAGCCCTAAGGTTCCCCCCTGCCCTAGCCCTGAACACACATCTTTCTCTATTTTCTCTCCTAACTCCCCTCACGCCCTCTCTGAGCTCATCTTAACCACGAGACCCACCTCCTGCTCCCTTGATCCTATTCCCACCAAACTGCTGACCACCCAACTTCCCTTCCTGGCCCCCATTTCAGCTGATATTGTTAACGGTTCCCTCTCCTCAGATACTGACCCCCTCCCCTTCAAATCTGCCGTCATCACCCCCTCCACAAACAACCCCCTTGACCCCTCTGTCCTTGCAAACCACCGCCCCATCTCCAATCTCCCTTTCCTCTCCAAAGTCCTTGAACGTGTTGTCACCTCCCAAACCCGTGTCCATCTTACCCGTAACTCCATGCTTGAATCTCTCCAATCAGGTTTCCGCCCCTGCCACAGTACTGAAACGGCCATTATCAAAGTCACAAATGACATCCTATGTGACTGTGACTGTGGTAAACTATCCCTCCTCATCCTTCTCGACCTGTCTGCAGCCTTTGACACAATTGACCACACCATCCTCCTCCAACACCTCTCCTCCGTCGTCCAGCTGGGTGGGACTGCACTCGCCTGGTTCCATTACTGTCTATCCAGTCATAGCCAGAGAATCACCTGCAATGGCTTCTCTTCCCATTCCCACACCATTACATCTGGAGTAGCCCAAAGATCTATCCTTGGCCCCCTCTTATTTCTCATCTACATGCTGCCCCTCAGTGACATCATCCGAAAATATGACGTCAGGTTCCACATGTACTCTGACGACACCCAGCTCTACCTCACCATCACCTCCCTCGACCCCTCCACTGCCTCTAATTCGTCACACTGCTTGTCCGACATCCAGTACTGGATGAGCAGAAGATTTCTTCCAACTAAATATTGGGAAGACTGAAGCCAGTGTCTTCAGCCCCACTACAAACTCTGTGCCCTAGTCACTGACTACATCCCTCTCCCTGGTCATTGTCTGAGGCTGAATGAGACTGTTTGCAAACTTGGTGTCCTATTTGACCCTGAACTGGTCTTCTGACTCCATATCCGCTCCATCACCAAGACCTACTTGAACCTCCATAACATCGTCCATCTCCGCCCCTGCATCAGCTCATTTGCTGCTAAACCCTCATCCATGCCTTTTGTTACCTCTAGACTTGACTATTCCAATGCTCTCTTGGCCGGCCTCCCATCTTCCACCCTCCATAAACTTGAGCTCATCCAAAATCTGCTGCCTGTATCCTAACTCGCACCAAGTCCTGTTCACCCATCACCCCTGTGCTCGCTGACCTACATTGGCTCCTGGTCCAGCAACGCCAAGATTTTAAAATTCTCATCCTCATGTTCAAATCCCTCCATGACCTCGCCCCTCCCTATCTCTGTAACCTCCTCCAGCCCTACAACCCTCCGAGATCTCTGCACTCCTCCAATTCTGGCCTCTTGTACATCCTCGATTTCAATCGCTCCAGCATTGGCGGCCGTGCCTTCAGCTGCCTAGGCCCTAAGCTCTGGAATTTCCTAGCTAAACCTCTCTGCCTCTCTCTCTCCTCCTTTAAGATGCTCCTTAAAACCCAACTATTTGACCAAGCTTTTGGTCACCTGTCCTAATATCTCCTTATGTGGCTCGGTGTCAAATTTTGTTTGATAACACTCCTGTGAAGTGACTTAGGATGTTTTACTACATTAAAGAAGCTATATAAATGCAAGTTGTTGTTGTTGTTCCATTTTGTTATTATTTTGGAATAGATACTGTAAAGTTAATTAAATACTCTATTGCTATCTTTAGAACTACAATAAGCTTGATTTGTAGATTTTAACCCGAGCTACGTTTGATGAGAACTGGAACACATGGTAATTGGGCTGTACTATACCCGATGCATTCTTCAACGTAAACATTTAAGTCTTGCACTCCTGCTGTCGTGCAGTGTGGAGCTGAGTGACCTTTCAACACCTACAACAAGCAACCATCGAGTGTCAACTGGCAACTCAGATCTCCACCGAGAGCCTGCTGTCCATTCTACAGAATGCCCTGTAGGCACCCCGCCAGGGCTATGTTCTTTCTGTGGAAGTAGAGTGCTCACCTTTCTAGACCAGCAGGAAGTGTTGAGGGTAAGTGGTGGTGCGTGCTACCACTGCTTCAAGGAGAGCTAACGCTCAGGGCTCCTCACTCGCGGATCCCTGTGCTGAACATTGGGTTGCCTTCACCTGAGGAGAGAGCACATGGAATGAAAACCGAGCTGTGGCATATCTGAAGACATAGCAATAAAACTGGTATTCGAATAGTGCCCGCTCAAGCCTGATGAGACCTTACAGGGTAATTTTGTAAGGCTCCACCGCCTGCAAAAATTACTCTATTGATGCCAACAGTCGTTTGATAGTTCTCTGCCCATTATTTTAGCAAGGGTGTTAACTCATTTACTTTAAATAGGACATAGGAAAATAAGAACAAAGGAACAGGAGTAGGCCATTTAGCCCCTCGAGCCTGTTCCGCCATCCAATGAGATCATGGTTGATCTGTGGCCTATCTCCATATACCTGCCTTAGCCCCATATCCCTTAATACCTTTGGTTAACAAAAATCTATCAATCTCAGATTTAAAATTAACAATTGAGCTCGCATCAACTGCTGTTTGCGGAAGAGAGTTCCAAATTTCTACCAGCCTTTGCGTGTAGAAGTGTTTCCTAACTTCACTCCTGAAAGTCCTCGCTCTAATTTTTAGGCCATGTCCCCTAGTCCGAGACTCCCCAACCAGCGGAAATAGTTTCTCTCCATCTACCCTGTCAGTTCCTCTTAACCACAGAATCATAGAAAGATTTCAGCACGGAAGGAGGCCATTCGGTCCATCGAGTCTATGTCGGCTCTATGCAAGAGCAATCCAGCTAGTTCCACTCCCCCACACTATCCCTGTAGCGCTGCAAATTTTTCCTTTCAAATACTTATCCAGTTCCCTTTTGAAAGCCATGATTGAATCTGCCTCCACCACCCCCTCGGACAGTGCATTCCAGATCCTAACCACTTGCTGTGTAAAAAAGATTTTCCTCATGTCACCTTTGGTTCTTTTGCCAATCACCTTAAATCTATGTCCTCTGGTTCTTGACCCTTCCACCAATGGGAACAGTTTCTCTCTATCTACTCTGTCTAGACCCTTCATGATTTTGAATACCTCTATCTTAAGGATCATCTATGTGCGGAACCATAAGAGATGGGTGAGATCCTAAATGAATATTTCGCATCAGTATTTACGGTTGAGAAAGGCATGGATGTTAGGGAACTTGGGGAAATAAATAGTGATGTCTTGAGGAGTGTACATATTACAGAGAGGGAGGTGCTGGAAGTCTTAACGCGCATCAAGGTAGATAAATCTCCGGAACCTGATGAAATGTATCCCAGGACGTTATGGGAGGTTAGGGAGGAAATTGCGGGTCCCCTAACAGAGATATTTGAATCATCAACAGCTACAGGTGAGGTGCCTGAAGATTGGAGGGTAGCAAATGTTGTGCCTTTGTTTAAGAAGGGTGGCAGGGAAAAGCCTGGGAACTACAGACCGGTGAGCCTGACATCTGTAGTGGGTAAGTTGATAGAGGGTATTCTGAGAGACAGGATTTACGGGCATTTGGAGAGGCAGGGACTGATTAGGAACAGTCAGCATGGTTTTGTGAGAGGAAAATCATGTCTCACAAATTTGATTGAGTTTTTTGAAGGGGTAACCAAGAAGATAGATGAGGGCTGTGCAGTAGATGTGGTCTACATGGACTTTAGCAAAGCCTTTGACAAGGTACCGCATGGTAGGTTGTTACGTAAGGTTAGATCTCACTGGATCCAAGGTGAGGTAGCCAATTGGATACAAAATTGGATTGACGGCAGAAGACAGAGGGTGGTTGTAGAGGGTTGTTTTTCAAACTGGAGGCCTGTGACCAGCGGTGTGCCTCAGGGATCGGTGCTGGGTCCGCTGTTATTTGTTATTTATATTAATGATTTGGATGAGAATTTAGGAGGCATGGTTAGTAAGTTTGCAGATGACACCAAGATTGGTGGCATTGTGGACAGTGAAGAAGGTTATCTAGGATTGCAACGGGATCTTGATAAATTGGGCCAGTGGGCCGATGAATGGCAGATGGAGTTTAATTTAGATAAATGTGAGGTGATGCATTTTGGTAGATCGAATCGGGCCAGGACCTACTCCGTTAATGGTAGGGCGTTGGGGAGAGTTATAGAACAAAGAGATCTAGGAGTACAGGTTCATAGCTCCTTGAAAGTGGAGTCACAGGTGGATAGGGTGGTGAAGAAGGCATTCAGCATGCTTGGTTTCATTGGTCAGAACATTGAATACAGGAGTTGGGATGTCTTGTTGAAGTTGTACAAGACATTAGTTAGGCCACACTTGGAATACTGTGTACAGTTCTGGTCACCCTATTATAGAAAGGATATTATTAAACTAGAAAGAGTGCAGAAAAGATTTACTAGTTTGCTACCGGGACTTGATGGTTTGACTTATAGGGAGAGGTTGGATAGACTGAGACTTTTTTCCCTGGAGAGTAGGAGGTTTAGGGATGATCTTATAGAAGTCTATAAAATAATGAGGGGCATAGATAAGGTAGATAGTCAAAATCTTTTCCCAAAGGTAGGGGAGTCTATAACGAGGGGGCATAGATTTAAGGTGAGAGGGGAGAGATACAAAAGGGTCCAGAGGGGCAATTTTTTCACTCAAAGGGTGGTGAGTGTCTGGAACGAGCTGCCAGAGGCAGTAGTAGAGGCGTGTACAATTTTGTCTTTTAAAAAGCATTTGGACAGTTACATGGGTAAGATGGGTATAGAGGGATATGGGCCAAGTGCAGGCAATTGGGACTAGCTTAGTGGTGTAAACTGGGCGACATGGACATGTTGGGCCGAAGGGCCTGTTTCCATGTTGTAAACTTCTATGATTCAATGATTCTACCAAATCTCCTCGCAACCATCTCTGTTCCAAGGAGAACAACCCCAGCTTCTCCAGTCTAACCATGTAACTAAAGTCCCTCATCCCTGGAATCATTCTAGCAAATCTCTTCTGCACCCTCTCTACGGCCTTCACATCTTTCCTAAATTGCGGTGCCCAGAACAGGACACAATACTCCAGTTGTGGCTGAACCAGTGTTTTATAAAGGTTCATCATGACTTTGTTGCTTATGTAGTCTATGCCTCTATTTATAAAGCCCAGGATCCCGTATACTTTTTTAGCCTGCCCTGCCACCTTCAACGATTTGTGTACATGTACCCCAAGATCTCCCTGTTCCTGTACCACTTTTAGAATTGTGCCCTTTAGTTTATATTGCCTCTCCTCATGCTTCCTACCTTGCATTTTTCTGCGTTAAATTTCATCTGCCATGTGTCCGCCCATGCCACCAACCTGTCTATATTCTCTTGAAGTTTATCACTATCCTCCTCACTTTTCACAACACTTCCAAGTTTTGTGTCATCTGCAAAGTTGGAAATTGTGTCCTGTACTCCCAAGTGCAAGTTATTAATATATATCATGAAAAGCAGTGGTCCTAGTACCGGCCCCGGGGAACACCACTGTACACCTCCCAACCATTTTCAGCCAGAAGTGCCGAGTGGATGATCCATCTCGGCCTCCTCCCGATATCCCCACCATCACAGAAGCCAGTCTTCAGCCAATTCGATTCATTCCACGTGATATGAAGAAACGGCTGAGCGCACTGGATACAGCAAAGGCTATGAGCCCCGACAACATCCCGGCTGTAGTGCTGAAGACTTGTGCTCCAGAACTAGCTGCGCCTCCAGCCAAACTGTTCCAGTACAGCTACAACACTGGCATCTACCCGACAATGTGGAAAATTGCTGCTTCATCAATGACCTTCCCTCCATCATAAGTTCAGAAATGGGGATGTTCGCTGATGATTGCAGTGTTCAGCTCCATTCGCAACCCCTCAAATAATGAAGCAGTCTGAGCCTGCATGCAACAAGACCTGGACAACATCCAGGCTTGGGCTCATAAGTGGCAAGTAACATTTGCGCCAGATAAGTGCCAGGTAATGACCATCTCCAACAAGAGAGAGTCTAACTACCTCCCCTTGACATTCAACGGCATTACCATCGCCGAATCCCCCATCATCAACATCTTGGGGGACACCATTGACCAGAAACTTAACTGGACCAGCCATATAAATACTGTGGCTGCAAGAGCAGGTATTCTGCGGCGAGTGACTCACCTCCTGACTCCCCAAAGCCTTTCCACCATCTACAAGGCACAAGTCAGGAGTGTGATGGAATACTCTCCACTTGCCTGGATGAGTGCAGCTCCAACAACACTCAAGAAGCTCGACACCATCCAGGACAAAGCAGCCCTCTTGATTGGCACCCCATCCCTAACCCTAAACATTCACTCCCTTCACCACTGGTGCACTGTGGCTGCAGTGTGTACCATCCACAGGATGCACTGCAGCAACTCGCCAAGGCTTCTTCGACAGCACCTCCCAAACCCACGACCTCTACCACCTAGAAGGACAAGAGCAGCAGGTTCATGGGAACAACACCACCTGCGGGTTCCCCTCCAAGTTACACACCATCCCGACTTAGAAATATATCACCGTTCCTTCATCATCGCTGGGTCAAAATCCTGGAACTCCCTTCCTAACATCACTGTGGGAGAACCTTCACCATATGGACTGCAGCGATTCAAGAAGGCGGCTCACCACCACCTTCTCAAGGGCAATTAGGGATGGGCAATAAATGCCGGCCTTGCCAGTGACGCCCACATCCCATGAACGAATAAAAAAAAGTCTGAAGAACAACCATTCACCACTCCTCTCTGTTTCCTGTTACTTTGCCAATTCTGTATCCATGTTGCTACTGCCCCCTTTATTACAGGGGCTTCAATCTTGATGACAAACCTATTATACGGCTCTTTATCAAACGCCATTTGAAAGTCCATATATACTACATCAACTGCATTACTCTGTGTTACCACGTCAAAAAACTCTATCAAGTTAGTTAAACATGATTTGCCTTAAACAAATCCATGCTGGCTTTCCCTACTCAATCCACACTTGTCCAAGTGACTGCTAATTCCATCCTGGATTATCATTTCTAAAAGTTTCCCCACCACTGAGGTTAAACTGAATGGCCTATAGTTGCTGGGTTTAACCTTACACCCTTTTTTGAACAAGGGTGTAACATTCGTAATTCTCCAGTCTTCTGGCACCACCCCCATAATCTAAGGATGTTTGGAAGATTATGGCCAGCACCTTTGCAATTTCCACCCTTACTTCCCTCAGCAACCTAGGATGCATCCCATCTGGAACGGGTGACTTAACTATTTTAAGTAACAGATAGCCTTTCTTTATCAATTTTTAGCCCATCTAGTATCTCAACTACATCTTCTTTACTGAGAGTCTGGCAGTATCTTCTTCTTTGGTGAAGAGAGATGCAAAGTACTCATTTAGTACCTTGGCCATTCCCTCTGTCTCTATGAGTAGATCTCCTTTTTGGTTCCTAATTAGTCCCACCTCTCCTCTTACCATTCGTTTACCGTTTATATGCCTATAGAAGACGTTTGGATTCCCTTATTTGTTGGCCGCCAGTCTATTCTCATACTCTCTCTTTGCTCCGCTTATTTCCTTTTTCTGAACTTTCTGTATTCAGCCTGGTTCTCACTTGTGTTATCAACCTGACATCTGTCATACGCACCTTTTTTCCGCTTCATCTTACTCTCTATCTCTTTTGTCATCCAGGAAGCTCTGGCTTTGGTTGTCCTACCTTTCTCCCTCCTGGGAATGTACCTAGACTGTACCCGAACCATCTCCACCTTAAAGGCCGCCCATTGTTCAATTATAGTTTTGCCTGCCAATCCTTGATTCCAATTTACCCGGGCCAGATCTGTTCTCATCCCACTGAAATTGGCTCTCCTCCAATTGAGTATTTTTACTTTAGAGTGGTCCATTTCCTTTTCCATAGCTATTCTTAACCTTATGATACTATCATCGCTGTTCCCTAAATGTTCCCCCACTAATTGCTCCACTAATTTAACCCTTGGAGTCCAGGTATCATTCTAGTAAATCTACACTGCATTCCCTTCAAGGTCAATATATCCTTCCTAAGGTGCGATGCCCAGAACTGCTCACAGTACTCCAGGTGTGGTCTAACCAGGGATTTGTATAGCTGTAGCATAACTTCTACCCCCTTGTATTCTGGTCCTCCAGATATAAAGGCCAGCATTCCATTAGTCTTTTTGGTTATTTTCTGTACCTGTCCATGACATTTTAATAACCTATGTACATGGACCCCCTAAGTCTTTTTGGACCTCCACTGCTTTGAGCTTTTCACCATTTAGAAAGTACTCTGATCTATCCTTTTTAGGTCCAAAGTGGATGACCTCACACTTGCCCACATTGAAATCCATTTGCCACAGTTTTGCGCATTCACTTAATCTATTAATATCTCTGTAATTTTATGCTTCCATCTACACTGCTTACAATACTGACTATCTTTGTGTCATCGGCAAACTTGGCTATGTGGCTCTCTATCCTGTCATCTAAATCATTAATAAATACAGTGAATAGTTGAGACCCCGACACAGGTCCTTGTGGGACACCACTAGTCACATCCTGCCAATTTGAGTATCTGCCCAATATCCCCACTCTCTGTCTCCTGTCACTCAGCCAATTTCCTAACCAGGTCAATAATTTGCCCTCAATTCCATGAGCTTCAACTTTAGCTAATGGTCTCTTATGAGCGACTTTATCAAATGCCTCCTGGAAGTCCATATAAACAACATTCATACAGATTCCCCTGTCCACTACTTTAGTCACCTCTTCAAAAAATTCAATCTGGTTCGTCAGGCATGACCTACCCTTTACAAATCCATGCTGGCTCTCTCTGATCAGCTGAAAATTTTCAAGGTGTTCAGTCACTCTATCCTTAATTATAGACTCTCGTAATTTCCCAACAACAGATGTTAGGCTAACTGGTTTATAATTCCCTGGTCTCCCTCTCTCACCTTTCTTAAATAATGGAATGACAGGTACAATTTTCCAATCTAAAGGAATGGTTCCTGAATCGAGAGAACTTTGGAAGATTATAGTTCGGGCATCTGCAATGTTCTCATCTACATCCTTTAAAACCCTGGGATGGAAACCATCTGGTCCTGGGGATTTGTCACTCTTTAGTGCCATTATTTTCTTCATTACTGTTAATTTGTTTACGTTAATCGTGGTGAGTTCCCGTCTCTGGTTCAAGTTTAGTTTCCAGGAGTATCTGGCATGCTATCCTCTTCCTCTACTGTAAATACTGATGCAAGGTAATTATTTAACATGTCCGCCATTTCCTTATTTTCATTTAGAATCTCGCCATTATCAGTTTTTAAGGGGCCCACATTGCTCTTGACTGCCCTCTTTCTCCTAATATAATTGTAAAAAGTTTTTGTGTTGATTTTGATATCCCTTGCAAGTTTCTTTTCATACTCCCTTTTTGTAGCTCTTACTATCTGTTTTGTCACCCTTTGCTGTTCTTTGTATCTCTCCCAGTCGCCAGGATCTGTGCTATTTTTTGCATTTTTTATGCTATTTCTTTTAGTTTTACGTTGTCTCTTACTTAGAATCATTGAAATTTAGGGCACAGAGGGAGGCCATTCGGCCCATCGTGTCTGTAGTAGCCAAAAAAGAGCAATCCAGCCTAATCCCATTTCCAGCTCTTGGTCCGTCGCCTTATAGGTTACAGCATTTCAAGTGCACATCCAGGTACTTTTTAAATGTGATCGGGGTTTCTGCCTCTACCACCCTTTCAGGCAGTGAGTTCACCCTCTGGGTTAGAACATTTCTCCTCAGCTCCATTCTAATCCTTCTACCAATTCATTTAAATCTATGCCCCTGGTTATAGTCCTCTCTGCTAAGGGAAATAGGTCCTTCCAATCCACTCTATCTAGGCGCCTCATAATTTTATACACCTCAATTAAATCTCCCCTCAGCCTCCTCTGTTCCAAAGAAAACAACCCCAGCCTGTCCAATCTTCCCTCATAGCTAAAATTCTCCAGTCCTGGCAACATCCTCGTAAATCTCCTCTGTACGCTCTTTAGTTTAATCACATCTTTCTGCTAATGTGGAGACTAGAACTGTACACAATACTCTAGCTGTGGCCTAACTAACGTTTTATACAGTTCTAGCATAACCTCCCTGCTCTTATATTCTGTGCCTCGACTAATAAAGGAAAGTATCCCGTATGCCTTCTTAACCACCTTATCTACCTGTCTTGCTACCTTCAGGGATCTTTGGACATGCACTCCAAGGTCTCTCTGTATCCTCCCATTTATTGTGAATTCCCTTGCCTTGTTTGCCCTCCCCAAATGCATTACCTCACACTTCTCTGGATTGAATTCTATTTGCCACTTTTCTGCCCACCTGACCAGTCCATTGATATCTTCCTGCACTCTACAGCTTTCTTCCTCACTATCAACCACAGTACCAATTTTTGTTTCACCTGCAAACTTCTTAATCATGCCCCCTACATTTTTAAGTCCAAATCATTGATATATTTCATGAAAAACAAACGACCTAGTACTGAGCCATTCTTCTTGTGTCGTCCATGGCTGGTTTTTTTTTGGTAAGTAGAGCTCTTGCCCCTTAGGGGTATAAATTGGTTCTGTATCACGTTAAATTCTTTTTTGAACACCTCCCACTGATCTTCTGTCATTTTACCCCTTAACAGATTTGCCTTGTCTCATCCCGGTGAAGTCGGCCTTACCTAAATTTAGAATCTTCGTAGCTGATACAGGTTTCTCCCTTTCAAACACAACATTGAACTCGATCATGTTATGATCGCTATTAGATAAATGTTTACTCACCCCTTTAGGTTGTTAACTAAGTCTGGTTCATTACTAATTATTAAATCTAATATGGCCTGCCCCCTTGGTTCTAGGACATATTGTTGCAGAAAGCTGTCCTGAACACACTCAAGAAATTTGCTACCTTTCTGAAATGAGTTCATCTGCTTATCCCAACCTATATGAAAGTTAAAATCCCCCATTAAAACCACACTGCCTTTGCTACATGCTTGTCTAATCTCTGCATTTATACATTCTGCCACTTCATAGCTGCTACCAGGGGGCCTATACACAACTCGCACTACAGTCTTAAATCTTTTTCTATTTCTTAATTCTACCCATAAAGTCTCCACTGCCTGCTTACCTCTCCTTATATTCTCTCTTATCATTGAAGTAATTTCATCCTTAATCACTAAGGCTACTCCTCTCCCTCTACCAGTTTCCCCATCCTTCCTGTGGACCTTATAACCTGGTATATTCAGTTCCCAGTCTTGAACATCTTGCAACCATGTCATACCCTCTAAGTTGAATTTGAGCCTGCAATTTATTCAATCTGTTCTTTATGCTCCATGCGTTTGTATAAAGAACGCTTATTTGGGCCATGCACCCTAACCCTAATGTATGGAGGCAGAAGATATTGGTATGGTTCTTAATGAATACTTTGCATCTGTCTTCACAAAAGAGAGGGATGGTACAGAGATTGTAGTTAAGTATGAGGAGTGTGAAATATTGGATGGGATAAACTTAGTGAGAGAGGAAGTATTAAAGGGATTAGCATCTTTGAAAGCAGATAAATCACCAGGGCCAAATGAAATGTATCCCAGGCTGTTAAAAGAAGCAAGGGAGGAAGTGGTGGAGGCTCTGACCATCATTTTCCAATCCTCACTGGAAAGAGGCATGGTGCCGGAGGATTGGAGGACTGCTAATATTGTACCATTGTTTAAAAAGGGAGCGAGGGATAGACCGGGTAATTACAGGCCAGTCAGTCTAACCTCGATGGTGCGCGAATTATTGGAATCAATTCTGAGGGATAGGGTAAACCGTCACTTAGAAAGGCACGGAGTAATCAAGGACAGTCCGCATGGATTTGTTACGGGAAAATCATGGCTGACTAACTTGATTGAATTTTTTGAGGAGATAACAAGGAGGGTCGATGAGGGTAGTGCATTTGATGTAGTCTACATGGATTTTAGCAAGGCTTTTGACAAGGTCCCACATGGCAGACTGGTCAAAAAAGTACAAGCCCATGGGATCCAAGGGAGAGTGGCAAATTGGATCAAAAATTGGCTCAGTGGCAGGAAGCAAAGGGTAATGGTCAACGGGTGTTTTTGTGACTGGAAGGCTGTTTCTGCAGGGCTCCCTTGCCTTCTATGATCTATATTAATAATTTAGACTTAAATGTAGGGGGCATGATTAAGAAGTTTTTGCAAATAATACAAAAATTGACCGTGTGGTTGATAGTGAGGAGGAAAGCTGTGGACTGCAGGAAGATATCAATGGACTGGTCAGGTGGGCAGAAAAGTGGCAAATGGGATTCAATCCGGAGAAGTGTGAGGTAATGCATTTGGGGAGGGCAAACAGGGCAAGGGAATACACAATAAATGGGAGGATACTGAGAGGTGTAGAGGAAGTGAGGGACCTTGGAGTGCATGTCCACAGGTCCTTGAAGGTAGCAGGACAGGTAGATAAGGTGGTTAAGAAGGCATATGGAATGCTTTCCTTTATTAGCCAAGGCATAGAATATAAAAGCAGGGAGGTTATGCTGGTACTGTATAAAACACTGGTTAGGCCACAGCTTGAGTACTGTGTACAGTTCTGGTCACCACATTACAGGAAGGATGCAATTGCACTAAAGAGGGTACAGAGGAGATTTACGAGGATGTTGCCAGGAGAATTTTAGCTATGGGGAAAGATTGGATAGACTGGGGACAGAGGAGGCTGAGGGGTGATTTAATTGAGGTATACAAAATTATGAGGGGCCTGGATAGAGTGGATAGGAAGGACCTATTTCCCTTAGCAGAGAGGTCAATAACCAGGGGGCATAGATTTAAAGTAATTGATGGAAGAATAAGAGGGGAGCTGAGGAAAAAGTTCTTCACCCAAAGGGTGGTGGGGGTCTGGAACTCACTGCCAAAGGGTGGTAGAGGCAGAAACCCCCAACTCATTTAAAAAGTGCCTGGATGTGCACCTGAAGTGCCGTAACCTACAAGGCCACGGACCAAGTGCTGGAAAGTGGGATTAGGCTGGGTGGATCATTTTCGGCCGGTGTGGACACAATGGGCCGAATGGCCTCCTTCGGTCTCATAAATTTCTATGATTCTGTGCTTCTGCTCTAATATTGTTTTTCTCATACATTTCTTATTTCTCTCTCTTAATTTAATTACTTTACATCTTTTAATTTTCTTTTCACCTGTAGTGCTTAAAACATCATTTCTGACCATCAATTTACTCTCTTTCTTTTCATTTTCAAATAGGTTAATACCTCCACCAAAATAACAGAGAGAAATTTCAAATGAAAACATAAATAGTTTGGGGACTAGTGTTCATGGTATCATAGTATAATAGTAGGTACAGCACAGGAAGAGGCCACTCGGCACATCCTGCCTGTGCCGGCTCTTTGAAAGAGCTATCCATTAATCCCACTCCCCTGCTCTTTCCCCATAGCCCTGAAAATTATTTCCCTTCAAGTATTTATCTAATTCCATTTTGAAAGTTACTTTTGAATCTGCTTTCACCACCCTTTCAGGCAGTGCATTCCAGATCAAAACAACTCGCTGTGTAAAAAAATGTTTCCTCATATCGCCTCTGGTTTTTTTGCCGATCACCTTAAATCTGTGACCTCTGGTTACTGCTCCTTCTGTCACTGGAAACAGTTTCTCCTTATTTACTCAATCAAAACCGTTCATGATTGTGAACACCTCTATCAAATCTCCTTAACCTTCTTTGTTCTAAGGAGGACAACCCTGGCTTCTCCAAGTATCTCCACATAACTGAAGTCCCTCATCCCTGGTACCATTCTTGTAAATCTCTTCTGCACCCCCTCCAATGCCTTGACATCCTTCCTAAAGTGTGGTGCCCAGAATTGAACACAATACTCCAGCTGAGGCATAACCAGTGTTTTATAAAGGTTTAGTATAACCTCCTTGCTTTTGTACCCTATGGGCCCGATTTTAGCAGGGATGCGGGTTCTCGGCGGATGGGCAAGCGGGCACGTTGGTAACGCGCCCGGTGAAATTAGTGGGTTTCCCGCTCGATCGTAGCAGGCAAACCACTAATTGGATTCACTTACCTGCTACTCCGGGTTCCCCGCTGCTGATCTGTGCGTCGGGCGGGCTGTGCATGCGCAGTAAGATCTGTCAGCTGGAGGCGCTCTATTTAAAGGGGCAGTCCTCCACTGACAGATGCTGCAACCAATAGCAAAGATGACTGCATGGAGCAGCCCAGGGGGAAGGCTGCTCCCAGTTTAATGATGCTTCACCCCAGGTATCAATACATGGGGTGAGGAGGAGGGGGAGGACAGAGATCTTCCACCCGGCGGGCGGGAGGAAGCGGCCCACCTCCGCCACCAGGAAGGCCTGGCTCAAGGTGGCAGAGGGGGTCACCTGCGCCACCAACATATCGCCCACCTGCACATAGTGCAGGAGGCGGTCCAATGACCTCAGTAGGTCAGCCAAAGTGAGTACACATAGTCTTTCCCCTACTCCATCTGTCACATCACTGCCCCCACCCTACATCTCTTTCGGCACTGCCAACACTACTCTGTCACATCACCCCTCATACCCACTCAAACCCCATCCTCATCTTACCTGCACCTACTCACCTCGCCAGTACTCATCCCGCCACTACCACGCAACCCAATCCTCATACAATCTCATGGCTCTATCCCATACTCACCCTCTCGTGCATCTCTCTCACAGCCAGCCTCACTCAACCTGCCACCACCTGTGCTGCAGCCACAGGGCATGTATCACATATGTGCAGTAGGCAGCGTAAGGCAAACGTGTTGTGAGCATGAAGGGGGTGCACAAGGGTGTTTGAGGGTTTGTCATGGTTGTTACTTATATTGAATTTCAGAACAACTCACATCACACATTATATTGGCACCACTACTGCCATGTCTTCATGAATCCTGTCCGGTTTGTGCAATAATGCCCGCTCCTGGGTATCACTATGAGGACCCACCACTGATGCCACCCATTGTGTCACTGCAGAGTGGGTGTAGGTGTATTTGCAGGGCTCTTCTGCGCAGACGACTGAGAGACATCGGCGATGTCCCCGGTTGCACCCTGGAAGGCTGTGGAGGAGAAGTTCGGGAGGGCAGTGGTGACTTTGACAGCAACAGGTAGGAAGATGGTGCACGGGCCAGCCAGGAGCAGCTCGGCATGAAAGAGGCTGCAGATGTCCACGGCTACATGTCGAGTGACTCTGAGCCTCCGTGTGCACTGCTGCTCAGAGAGGTCCAGGAGGCTGAGCCCCGGTCTGTGGACCCTGTGGTGACGCATCTCTCTCTGCGGTTGCCCTCCCGCCTGCTGTACAGGTGGATGTGTCACAGCACTGTGTTGTGGAGCTCCACGTGTCAGAGGTGGACGGCATGGATGGCTAGGCTGGTGAGGCTGGTGATACTGTTCGCCCTCCAAGGAGGTCATGACTGCAGCTACGGCGGCCCCCATCCGCAAGATGTACATCTGAGGGGGTCCGCAAGGTAGGTACATGTCTCCGGACCCCGGGGTAAGTGCAGGTTGGTGACTTTGACCGTCAGGAGGAGGGTGGTGGAGGCCAAACTTTGTCCCAAGTGACAGAGTGGCCTCCTGCAATGGGTGAGGGTCTCCCCCCACCACCTGTCAAATGGACCTTTGCAGCTGCCACAGGCTGACAGCTGCAACACGTCCATTCGAGCTGGGAGTGTTTCCCCCAGTGTGGGAAACAGTCCCACTTTGTTCTAAAATCCCACATAATCCCTTAATCAGGTCAGTTAATGACCTGAAATACCAAACTAAATATTGTCAAGTGGCATCCCGCTGGCTTTAATTGCCTGCGGGATTCCCACCAGCGGGGGCTGCGCGCGCACGCCGGCGCGTCAGCGGGGAACCCGGAAGTGGGCGGGATCGAGGCGCGATCCGGTCCCATGCCTGGATTTCGCAATTTTCGGGGCCCCCCCGCCGAGAACGCACCTGATTGCGGGTGCTAAAATCGAGCCCTATGCCTCTGTTAATAAAGCCCAGGATTCCATATGCTTTTTTAACAGCCTTCTCAACTTATCCTGCCACCTTCAAAGATTTGTGTATGTGTATGTGTACTCTCAGGTCCCTCTGTTCTTGTACCCCTTTTAAAATTGTACCATTTATTTTATATTGCCTCTCCTCATTCTTCCCATCAAAATGCATCTCTTCAGACTTCTCTGTGTTAAATTTCATCTGCCATGTGTCTGCCCATTTCACCAGTCTGTCTATGTCCTCCTGAAGACTGTTACTATCCTCCACATTGTTTACTACATTTCCGAGTTTCATGTCCTCTGCAAACTTTGAAATGATGCCTTCTATACCCAGATCCAGGTTATTAATATATATCAAAAATATTGCTGGTCTTAATACTGACCCCCGGGGAACACCACTGTATACTTCCCTCCAGTCTGAAAAACAACTGTTCACCACTACTCTCTACTTTCTTCCCTTGGCCAATTTTGTATCCGCGCTGCCACTGTCCCTTTAATCCCATGGGCTTGAATTTTGCTAACAAGTCTGTTATGTGGTACTTTATCAAATGCCTTTTGAAAGTCCATAGACACATCAACCGCACTACCCTCATGAGCCCTCTCCGTTACTTCATCAAAGAACTCAATCAAGTTAGTCAAACGCAAATTTCCTTTAACAAATGTGTGCTGACTTTCATTTATTAGCCTGTATTTTTCCAAGTGTCAATTAATTTTGTCCCAGATTATTGTCTCTAAAAGTTTCCCCATCAATGACATTAGGCTGACTGGCCTGTAATCGCCAGGTTTATCCCTCCCCTCTTTCTTGAACAGGGGTCTAACATTTGCAATCCTCCAATCCTCCGGCACTGTCCCCATATCTCAGGAGGATTGGAAGATTGTGGCCAGACCCTCTTCAATTTCCACCCTTACTTCCCTCAGTAACCTAGGATGCATCCCATCTGGACTGGGAGACTTTTCTACTTTGAATACTACCAATCTTTTAAGTACCTCCTTTCTATTTATTTTATCCTATCCAATATCGCTGCTACCTCCTCCTTTACTGCTACAATGGCAGCATCCTCTTTAGTGAAGACGGATGCAAAGTATTCATTTAGTACCTCGGCCATGCCCTCTGCCTCCACAAGAAGATCTTTTTTGTCCCTAATCAGCCCCACCCTTCCTTTAACTACCCTTTTACTATTTATGTTTATAAAAGACTTTTGGGTTCCCTTTAATATTAGCCACTAACCTATTCTCATATTCTATCTTTACCCCTCTTATTCCCTTTCACAGATCTCCTCTGTACTTTCTGTATTCAGCCTGGTTCTCTACTGTATTATGAACCTTACATTGGTCATAAGCCTCCTTTTTCTGTTTCATTTTAATCTCTATATCTTTAGCCATCCAGGGAGCTCTAGCTTTGGATGCCCTTCCTTTCCCCCTCATAGGGATGTGTCTAATCTGTATCCAAACCAATTCCTCCTTGAAGGCCTCCCACTATTCAATTTTGATTCCAATCCACCTGGGCAAGATCCCTTTTTAACTCACTGAAATTTGCCCTCCTCCAGTTAAACATTTTCACATTTGATTGTTCCTTGTCCTTTTCCATAACTATTCTAAATCTAATGATATTATGATCACTGTTCCCCAAATGCTCCCCCACTGAAACATGCTCCACCTGCCCCACTTCATTCCCCTGAACTAGATCGGGCATTGTTTCCTTCCTCGTTGGGCTGGAAACACACTGTTCCAGAGAGTTCTCTTGAACACATTTCAGGAATTCCTCCCCCTCTTTGCCCTTTACACTGTTACTATCCCAGTCTATATTGGGATAATTGAAGTCCCCCATTATCACTACTCTTATAGTTCTTGCATCTTTCTGTAATTTGCCTGGAAATTTGCTCCTCAATCTCCTTCCCACTATTTGGTGACCTATAGTATACACCGAGTGTGTAATAGCTCCTCTATTGTTCCTTAATTCTAACCAAATAGATTCCGTCTTTGACCCCTCAACCACATCATCCCTTTCCAGTGCTATAATAGTTTCTTTGATCAACACTGCTACCTCCCTACCCCCCCCCCCAACCCTTTCTTTCCTTTCCACGCTTGTTATATAAATGCAGGTTAGTTTAATGATAATAATGTGAAGTAACATGCTGCCATCAAACACTAGACACATAAGTCGCGATTTTAACCTAACCCACCCACCGTGCTCCCTAAAATTGGGCAGGGTGTTAAAATGTGAACCTGTCCCATTCCTGCCGTGTAGGTTTGGTTAAAATCGGGGCAATAAAGGTGAATATCCATGTAAATTGTAAACTAAGATACACAAACTGCAACTGTCAGTAAAATGGAATTAATACCTAACTGAGTTATATAGAAACAGAGAAACGCTAGCATAGGAAGAGGTTATTTGACCCACCTCGTCTGTGCTGAATGCCCCTAATTATTTTTTAAAACATAAGAGTTCCATTAAATAAATTTCACTTGTGTTAATGCTGGAACCAATCTAATACATTAAACTAGAAACCCCTGTAAATATTGCTAAGGCAAAAAGGTTTAGAACTGCTATTACCTAATGTAGTTACTAAATATCATTTGGTCACAAGGTAAAACAGTAAAACAACTTTGATTAGTCCATTCTAATTACATGCATTTTGCATTGTGAATCACTCTATCCTGTCTTTTTGTTCTCCTGATACGCCCACTGCAAATTAATTAAAACAATTATATGTGGGACCAAACAGATTCAATTTGCAGTACAAGAAATCTTCAAGCCTTTGCTGATGTAAAACACGGACAAGAAATGACCCATTTGCAACAGATTGAATGCACTTTGTTAAGATTATCGTAGATCTTTAAGATCAAAGTATTCTCTCAAGTAGCTGTCTTGTCAAACCAAAGATCGCCCACAGAAGCTTGTAATTTTCAGACAGCACTTTCGAGGGGGTAGGAGTGGGGGAGGTGGGGGAACCTGTGATTGTCTGAAAATGCACTAATTTCGACCACGGATAATTGAAATCCCACTAGAGGTCAAGCAGGAGATTGCATCTCTGCCGGGCTGCGGCTAGATTTATTTGCATTTCTGTGTTGTTGCAAAACTGCAGGATTTTTAAAGCCTTTTTTTTAATTATTGGGGTCTGAAAGGTTAAAGTCAGCAGCGATTGTATTTAAACTGTAACATTATAATTATAAAGTTGGTGCAGTGCTGATTATCTGATGCTTCCCTGTAGGAGAAGCAATTATTTATGACTGTGAAAGTGTGATTCTTGACAACTCCTGTGTGTTCTGGCACTGTGAAATAATGTAACGCTAAAAAGGACCCGCAACCGTCATCTGCAAATGTCGAAATGTAATTCTGGCTTCTTGAATTTAAGAAGAATCAAGGTCGACAGCTGATTGTTAGAGTTTACTAGAGAACGGGGGAGTAGGAAGGTCACTGCAGTGCCTTTAATGGGTAATGAATGTTGACTTCTAGTTAAGCAGCAAAGGAACATCAAAAACCAACAGGAAAAAGTAGAATTATCATCCTTTTACCTGCTAATTTCAATTCTCCTTGCGAGATGTTGCTTGACATTTTGGCAGAGTATAAGACAGCACTTCGTAAAACCAATAAAATAACCACCCCTCTGCAGTATTTGCACAAAAAAAGTGCAGTATTTGGAGATGCTTCTAATAAGGAATTCTCCCCTCCTTTTTATCCACTGCCTGCAGCATTCAACCAAATGTGTTCTTTCCAGTAGGCTTCTAAATTGCTCACTTCAAGAAGGCCTCAGATTAAATACTAAACAAATTATTTTTGTGACAGTCGAACAATGACCCAGATTTAAACCCCCACAGATGACTGGGACTAATATTTGCCTTCTCTGTTGCACGCCCAGACACATAAGATGCCCAGACTCTTCTGCAGCAACGCCGGTGAAACTGGTTGGACCGTGCCAGGCGCTCCCTCCGCCCAGTTCTGTCCTAAAATGGCAGTCCTATGTCCATCATAGGACTCCATATTTTGCATTAAAAGGGCCTGTGGCCTGAAACAGGCAGGCGCTTCAGCTTCCGAGTGGTAGGCCCCTTTAAAAAAGAGATTCCGCATTAACGGCCTAGTAACTCTACCGACCCCCTGATTTGGCCCAGTTAAAATCGGCCTCGGTGGTTCAGAGTTGGAAGAGTGGAGGAGGGGGGGGGCGGGGGTGTGCAAGCTATAGGGTGGGAGAAAACTGCAGCGGCAGTGGGGAAGCATGGCTGTGGAGGGAAAGCACCGGGGCAGGAAGTGAATGGAGGTCAGCAAGGGCAGGATGATGGATGTGTGGGACTTTGCACATGGTAGGATAAGGCCTGCAGACTGTGCTATCACTTGTCCAAGTTTCTGGATAATTTATAGCATGGCCGGGTATTGAATAGAGAACTCTCTTCACTTTTTTTTGGCTCATCGGTTCCATCATGTACCCTCACACAAACTCCCTTGACTTTGGAAGGTGGCAGTAAAACAATTCACTAGACTAAAGGCTTAACTGCCAGATAAATTTATTGAACAGAAAAAGAATAGCTGAAAGAAGGGCAGTGAAACAGTCTGGATTTTACAGCAGTTTCTTAATTTTCTCCTTGAGTAAGTAGAAAATAACAAACAGAGATGGCTTGCCACGCGAAACCCTATTGCATATATGATTCCACGATAGGCACCATTAATCAGGAACCCAGGCCCAAAGCCCATGATCTCCTATTCATTATAGAATAATTGAATGATTCAGCACAGAAGGAGGCCATCCTGTGCCAGCTCTTTGAAAGAGCTATCTAATTAGTCCCACTCTCCTGCTCTTTCCCCATAGCCCTGCAATTTTTTCCCCTTCAAATATTTATCCAATTCCCTTTTGAAAGTTACTATGGAATCTGCTACCACCACCCTTTCAGGCAGTGCAATCCAGATCATAACAACTCGCTGCATAAAAACATTTTTCCTCATCTCGCCTCTGGTTCTTTTGCCAATTACCTTAATCCTGTCTCCTCTGGTTACCGACCCTTCTGTCACTGGAAACAGTTTCTCCTTATTTACTCTAGCAAAACCGATCATGATTTTGAACACCTCTATTAAATCTCCCCTTAACCTTCTCCGCTCTAACGAGAACAATCCCAGCTTCTCCAGTCTATCCACATAACTGAAGTCCCTCATCCCTGGTACCATTCTAGTAAATCTCTTCTGCACCCCCTCCAAGGCCTTGATATCCTTCCTAAAATGTGGTGCCCAGAATTGGATACAATACTCCAGCTGAGACCTAACCAGTGTTTTATAAAGGTTTAGTATAATTTCTTTGCTTTTCGACTCTATGCCTCAGTTTATAAAGCCAAAGATCCCATATGACTTTCCAACAGCCTTCTCAACTTGTCCTGCCACCTTCAATGATTTGTGCACCTACACCCCCAGGTCTCTGATGGGGGTGTAGGTACATCTGATGTTCCTGCATCTCCTTTAAAATTGTACCATTTAGTTTATATTGCCTCTCCTCATTCTTCCTACCAAAATGAATCACTTCTCACTGCTCTGTGTTAAATTTCATCTGCCATGTGTCTGCCCATTTCACCAGTCTGTCAATGTCCTCCTGAATTCTGTTACAATCCTCCACATTGTTTACTACATTTCCGAGTTTCGTGTCATCAGCAAACTTTGAAATTATATCCTCTAAATCCAAGACCAGCTCATTAATACAAATCAAAAAGAGCAGTGGTCCTAATACGAACCCCTGGGGGACACCGCTGTATACTTCCCTCCAGTCTGAAAAACAACCGTTCACCACTGCTCTCTGCTTTCTGTCCCCTAGCCAATTTTGTATCCAAGCTACCACTGTCCCTTTAATCACATGGGCTTTAATTTTGCTAAGAAGTCTGTAATGTGGGACTTTATCAAATGCATTAGGGATATAAAATCACAGGGTGCCAGTTCATGATTTCCCAACCTATGCTCTCTGTGAACCCCACTCCTTTCTTTGGAGTGCCCAATTATGGTGCCAGCCCTAATCTTACATACAGGCCCTATTTTCACCATCCACTGAAACTATTAGGCCTGACTGTGTCTCTCTCTAAAGGCTTAAGACAGACTCCCTGATCTGAATAGGACAGACTGATAATTACCTTCAAAACAACTGGGACCGAGCAAATTAAAATAACTGCCTGTTTGATTAAAAAAGCACCTGTCAATTAAACATGTATCTGAACAAATCGCACAAGATGTTTATACTTGAATTGAATGGCTTCTTCCTCCCCCGTAAGCCTGGCTCAGATACAATGGGCTCAATTTTCAAACGGAGCAGGGAAGCGGGCGGGGGGTCAATTTAAGGCTGGGAAACCCATTAGTACAAGTTTCCCGGACGTCCTTACGATTTTGACGTAAGGACGTCTTTTAATTTTTTTTGTTGGTTTCCCATTCGACTGACCGGCCTGATTGACAGGTAAGTTTGCAGGTAAGTCTTTGTTTGCATGGGGTGGGGGGATAAGGGGGGCATTGGTGGACAAGGGACGTTGGTGGGAACAGGTGGGCATAGGTGGGCACGGGGTTCGCAAGTCATGGGGGATGGGATTGGGGGTCAGTCACAGGGGGCGTGGGATCAGGGGGTCATCGTGGGGGTCCGCGATCGTTGAGGGGAAAGGTCGTGGGTCGGGGATTGGGAGAAGGGGTCGGGGGATCGGGGGAGGGCTCAGAGGGGGAGGATCGGGGTCGGATGATCGGGGTCGGGGGGGCGGGGCTGGGGGTCCGCGATCGGGGGTGTCTGTGATTGGTGGGGGTGTCCGCGATCAGTGTGCGGGGGTGGGGGCAGTGCCGGTAGGCTTGTTGGGCCTGGGGGAAGCACTCCTGCTCCTCTGGGCCCACGAGCTGTGCCTTTCTAGGCACTTACCTGCAGTCTCGGGCCTTCTCGCCTCCTTTCACGAGGTATAAAATAGAAGGCCCGGGAATCCTGGCCCCCCCGAAATTGAAATGGGAAATTAGTTAAAAATGGAGGCCTCAAGCCTCCTTGAAAGGTTTTAAGGCCTGACCCGCCTCCTGAGAGCGGGTTGGCCACCCGCTCCTCTTCCCGCCCCTGTGAAAACCAGCAATGGGCGGGTTGGGGGCGGGTCTTAAATGGTGGCAATTTTCAATGCCCCCCGTCCCCAACCCGCCCATTTTTTACTCTGAAAATCGAGCTCCTTGACTAAAATCTGGAACATTTGTACCAAACTATTCTAGAATGTGTGTGAAGCTGGTTTTTACCCTATATTTGTCATGACAGAATTAAAGAAACCAATACAATGTTAAGTTGGGCAAGGCTCCTTGTCAAAAGTGCTGACTCAAAAAATTTCCCCATTGTTTAAAACCTCATGGCTAAAGCCTCATTCAGTTCCACATACGGATACTTGTTTCACCAACTTGACCCCCCAAAGTTCAGTGTCCCCTCTTCAACTGAGCAGCAAAGACATATTTAACACACAGGGGGTCGTGTGTTATACACCTCTCCTCGGAGCAGAGTGGGGAACCTTGAGCCCTGTACCTTTCTCACAATGGTTCATTCCATGAGGAAAGCCGAGGCCATCATATGTAGTTGAATCCCAATGATCTACATTTGGTGAAAAATCCATGTTTGTGCTCCTTAATATCACAGGCAATTCTCTCAATGACAAGACTGCCTGCATTTTAACAATAGAGAGAAGTAGTCAGGCAGAGACATTGATAAGAAATGAATTACAATTCCTACTATTCAGGCAACAAGGCCATCCCCTATTATTGACAGCAGGCCATTATATTGGCACAATACTCGGCAAAAAAAAACGGTCAGAAAGTCGAATTCTTTGTCCTACAACTGAAAACTAGCAAATAAGGGCAGTGTCACATGGCGAAAAGGTGTTTAATTGTTGGTTGTCCTACGGACAAGAAGGAACTGTTCTAGCCGTGGTTATCTAAGACTCAATGCATGATTGTCGAAGGGCTAAATGCAGCATGACTGCAAGGTGTGGGATTCCCTTTTAGCCAATATTGTGTGTTATGAGGAACAGACTTGATCACTAGCACAAAAGGAAACCATCAGTATTCAAGATGTAGGCTGGACTTTATGAACTGTACCACAGCATCAATCATTTGAGTTTTGCTTGTCCATATGACGTGAAGGTAACAGTTTAAAGGGATTGGATTTAATAGTTATTTATTCAGAAATTCTGCATCTTGTGTTTGTTTATTTTCTATTCATTGATGAATTGTCCCAAAAAGTAGATAAAACACACTTCACTAAAAACATTAGATACAGAGCAAAGGACGGATTACAGTTCACTCTCCCCTCCCCTGTGATTCAATGTTAGGTTGAACATGAATGTTAAGTATTCTGCTGGTAAACTGTAATTATTATTCATCTGTGTGCTGTTAATACTTCAATAACTTATAACAATTGCTCAATTGCTAAATTTAAATCTGAGATAGATAGCTTTTTGGCAACCAAAGGTTTTAAGGGTTATGGGCCAAAGGCAGGTATATGGAGTTAGATCACAGATCAGCCATGATCTTATCAAATGGCAGACCAGGCACGAGGGGCTGAATGGCCTACTCCTGTTCCTATGTAACAAATGATGCTTATAACTCTGTTTTTTTTTTGCAACCAATGCAATAAGGATAAACCCAGCACCTATAAGCCAGTCAGTTTAACCTCGGTGGTGGGGAAACTTTTAGAAACGATAATCCGGGATATAATTAACAGTCACTTAGACAAGTGTGGATTGATTAGGGAAAGCCAGCACGGATCTGTTAAAGACAAATCATGTTTAACTAGCTTCATGAGGTTACAAAGAGGGTAGATGAGGGCAATGCAGTTGATGTGGTGTATATGGACTTTCAAAAGGCGTTTGATAAAGTGCCACATAATAGACTTGTCATCAAGATTGAAGCCCATGGAATAAAGGGGGCAGTGGCAGCATGGATACAGAATTGGCTACATGACAGGAAACAGAGAGTAGTGGTGAACGGTTGTTTTTCGGACTGGAGGGAGGTGTACAGTGGTGTTCCCCAGGTATCAGTATCAGGACCGCTGCTTTTCTTGATATATATTAACAACTTGCACTTGGGTGTACAGGGCACAATTTCCAAATTTGCAGATGACACAAAGCTTGGAAGCGTTGTGAACAGTGAGGAGAATAGTGATAGACTTCAAGAGGATATAGACAGGCTGGTGGAACGGGTGGACACGTGGCAGATGAAGTCCAATGCAGAAAAATGTGAAGTGATACATTTTGGTAGGAAGAACAAGGAGAAGCAATATAAACTAAAGGGACAACTCTAAAAGGGGTGCAGGAACAGAGAGATCTGGAGGTATGTGCAGAAATAGTTGAAAGTGGCAGGTTGTGCAGGATCCTGGGCTTTATAAATAGAGGCATAGAGTACAAAAGCAAGGAAGTCATGATAAATCTTTATAAAATACTGGTTCGGCCTCAACTGGAGTATTGTGTCCAGTTCTGGGCACTGCAGTTTAGGAAAGTTGTGAAGGCCTTAGAGAGGGTGCAGAAGAGATTTACTAGAATGGTTCCAGGGATGAGGGACTTTAGTTACGTGGATAGACTGGAGAAGCTGGGGTTGTTCTCCTTGGGACAGAGAAGGTTGCGAGGAGATTTGTTAGAAGCATTCAAAATCATGAAGTGTCTAGACAGATAGAGAGAAACTGTTCCCATTGGCGGAAGGGTCAAGAACCAGAGGACATAGATTTAAGGTGATTGGCAAAAGAACCAAAGGTGACAATGGGGAGAAACATTTTTTACACAGTGTTAGGATCTGGAATGCACTGCCTGAGGGGGTGGTGGAGGCAGATTCAATCATGGCCTTCAAAAGGGAACTGGATAAGTACTCGAGAGGAAAAAAATTGCAGGACCACGGGGATAGGGCGGGGGAGTGGGACTAGCTGGATTTTCTTGCATAGAGCCGGCCCGGACTCGATGGGCCGAAAGACCTCCTTCCGTGCTGTAACCTTTCTATGAATCTATGAATAATTCAAATATATCTCGATATATTTCTCCCCTTCCCTCCTCTCGAATGCATTGACTCCTCGCTGATTTGAGGGTTAACGGGAGGCAATTGCCTATCAGTGGATCTCACCCCAGTGACCATTATTTACCTTTCAGTCTGGACAGTGACAGCTGGCACACTGGTTAGCAGCAGGGAGATGGGGAGATGGGGCGGGAGGGGCGGGAGGGGCGGGGGTGTGGAAATCATAGCCAGGAGCAATCCTACCCTCACCAAATGCCCACATGCAAGGCTCACGATATAAAGATCAGGGCTTGTTTCTTTTCTCTAGTTAGCCTGGTAATATTGAGATGACTGTTGTGCCTCACAGGTGCCTGGGTTAAAATAAGCTAACACAGCACCGACCAGAGATTGAACACAGGACCATCCGCTTCTTTTTTTTTTATTCGTTCATGGGATGTGGGCGTCGCTGGCAAGGCCGGCATTTATTGCCCATCCCTAATTGCCCTCGAGAAGGTGGTGGTGAGCCGCCTTCTTGAATCGCTGCAGTCCGTGTGGTGAAGGTTCTCCCACAGTGCTGATAGGAAGGGAGTTCCAGGATTTTGACCCAGCGACGATGAAGGAACGAAGATATATTTCCAAGTCGGGATGGTGTGTGACTTGGAGGGGAACGTGCAGGTGGTGTTGCTCCCATGTGCCTGCTGCTCTTGTCCTTCTAGGTGGTAAAGGTCGCGGGTTTGGGAGGTGCTGTTGAAGAAGCCTTGGCGAGTTGCTGCAGTGCATCCTGTGGATGGTACACACTGCAGCCACTGTGCGCCGGTGGTGGAGGGAGTGTATGTTTAGGGTGGTGGATGGGGTGCCAATCAAGTGGGCTGCTTTATCTTGGATGGTGTCGAGCTTCTTGAGTGTTGTTGGAGCTGCACTCATCCAAGCAAGTCTGTATGAGTTTGTACTAAATCATGTGGTGAATTTATTCTCTAAGTCACCAGAGGATCCCATTTCAAAACCTTTTTGTTTGTGTTCATATTTTTATAAGTGATGGAGCAGCTTGCTCTCTATCCTGCGTTAGCTTGTCTGTCCAGTGATAGTGTTCATCTTTACCCATCCAATTTGTTGTTGATTCTAATGTCATGCTTTATTTTCCTGACATTCCTTTCTTTTAGGGTTTGATTCCCTTTTTTTACATAATATATTTTTCCTCCTTCCTCTATTTGGGGTTTTATCATTCAGTCCACTATCTCAGGCTGAAGGCACTTTGGTAAAATAAATTAAAGTAATAATTATACTGTGATTGTGGAAAAGCTGGGTGATGTGGAAGGTGTGATGTGGAGATGCCGGTGATGGACTGCAACCCGGCTTTATTTCCAGATTTAACGTCGGCGCGGAAAAGTACAGGCCTCCCACTGGGAACGCAAAGTCTGAAAATTTTGCAGTTGCGACCCAAAAAAACAACTATTTTCAACTCCCACCTGCCCCCAACCCACCTGTTCTTGGGGTTTAAAATCACCACCAATGCGGCGAGAGATTGGTAGGTGACAATCTACTTTGTGATTTCCCCTGAGCCATGTGCTTTCTTTAGTTAAGAGGAGGGATGGAGCACCTGGCCCTGAAATTCCAAGGCGTTCTACTGGTCTCCTGCTGTAGCTCTGGAGGGGACCACTGAAACCCCCTCGCTTCCCTTGGTTTCCGTCAGTTCCCCACTCGGCGGAGTTACTGAGGGAGACCGCTGGACCTCCCCTGGAATTTCAGGGCCATACTGTCATACTGAATGTGTTTGCACTTGTGGGGAAGTCAAAACTAGGGGCCATAAATATAAGATAGCCACTAATAAATCCAATAGGGAATTCAGGAGAAACTTCTTTACTCAGGGAGTGGTTAGAATGTGGAACTTGCTACCACATGAAGTAGTTGAGGCGGATAAGGGAGAAAGGAATAGAAGGATGTGCTGATAGGGCTAGATGAAATGGGCGGAAGGAGGCTCATGTGGAGCATAAACACCGCCATGGACCAGTTGGGCCGAATGGCCTGATTCTATGCTGTAAAATTCTATGTAATTCTATAAAATTTCAGAGCCATACTGTCTACCTATTCACTAGAAAGTCCTCCAGAGCAGCCTCGGATGAGTGGTCTCCCCAATTTTATTACTCCCTTCCTGTATCTGGGTCTCCGTTTAATGCTTTCCCACAGCAGGACTTTTAAGACTTGAATCTAACTGAGTTTGGGATCACAGGCTAGCCCGTACATCCTGAGACGCAGCAGGACTCTAACTTATAACAGCAGCAACATGCTCGATATTCCGCACCGTCAGCACAGACTGTGCGATTTTTGAGGCGGCAATACATTATGAACCTATGCAAATGAGACTCTTTGCTGCTCTACTCGCTAAAGGGACAGTTATATTAGAAAATCATTAAGTGGCAATTTTCTAAAGTAGCATAAATAATAATACACTTCACAAATAGCTGCTATTTTAGAGTTTGCTTGCAATTATTCAGTGGCAGACTCGTATTATTGGCACTGTCACGGTTATATGGTGGAAAGAGTGACATCTGTCAGGATTTATATCATTCAGAACAATTGCTGATTTAATAAGAAAATATCACACACCCCTTTGTGGTGAGTTAACAGAGGATTTGGTTTGTCATGCTGAAATGAATTATACCCTGCCAGTCGAGGTGATTTGAGGTCCTCACCTACTACACTGCTGACACTTGCACACTCCAGCCGCAGTAACAGTGAGCTTCAGTCAGTCAGGCAGGAGAGCCTCAATGACATGTTGGCTTGGCTCATTTGGTAGCACTGTCACCTCTGAGACCGAAGATGTGACATCAAGCCCCACTCCAGGACATAACCTAGGCTGATGCAGCACTGCCCTCCTTTTCGAAACTTAAAGTCCACTCACCTGTCCCAGTGGTTCAGATGAATGTTTAACAAGAAACATTATTCAAAGAGGAGCAGGGAGTTCACTCAGTATCCTGGCTAACATTCCTCCCTCAATCGATACCTCTAAAAAATAGATTAACTGGTCTTTCATCTTGCTGTTGTTTGTGGGATGTTGGCACAGAATAGGTGATGTGTTTGCCAACGTAACAATACTTACTGCACTCCAGCAGAACCAGTAATTCATGTGTAAAGTCCAATAAGACATGACAATGATAAATGCATATAGGGTAATTTGTTGATTCTGTGCTCAGAGTGGGGAGACACCCTCGAAGGAAGTGTGGGTCAGAGATCAGGCTACAACAACTTGGTTAGGACTTCCTAACCTGACCTCTCGACATTTCACATTCAGAGGGCCAGTGAGCTCCTGGTGACATTTTAACATCTCCCCATTAGTAGAAAGTAAACATTTCCTGTTAATGTGCACCATCTGAGCAGACGCATGGATGGGTTATAAACAGGTATCACCCAGGGCACTAAGAAATACCGAATAAGGTGTTTTCAACCCCTCTGTTGCTGCTGTGAAGGCACTAAGAATTTCACATTATCCTGTCCTTCTAAGCAAGGCAGCAATGATAAACAAAATGTTTTTTCCTCCCCCCCCCCCCACTCCGGGCTGGAATTCTGAGGCCAGTTGTAAAGCATCAATGTTGTCCCGACTGAAATTAGCTAACTGAGCAGGAATTGAACTCGGGAAATTCCTGGGTTTATGGCTCAGTAATGAACCATGCGGTCCATTTGTTTTTCAATGCTTCAGGAGCTGTGATCTCCAGATCACCAAAAACCTTGGAGCAATATCTGATTGGGAATGGGATTAGGGATATAAGGATGATCAAATATTTCACGGTACTAGATATTACGACCACAAAAGAAATTTGGGCCAAGGAAGGCAGCTAGTAAAAGATGAATAATGTCAGAGACAAAGTTAGATTTAGTGGAGCATCCTTTGATGGACAGAAATAAACTTTGGAGGTCCCTTCCTCAGATGTTGAATGGATTGGATGGGTAAAAATAATTCTATATGGTCAGTGGGCCAAAATGATCTTCCATCGTTCTCTGCTATCATCTGTGTGATAGTAAACTCAGTGATCCTATGCTCCCAGTGGGAAGCCAGACTCAAAAGGGGGCTCCAGTCTATCTCGGCCTACAGTGCAAGCTTTATAGGGTTTTAAGAGGAAAAGAAAGATCTTGTATTTATACTGTGCCTTTCATGTCCTGGGGACATCTCAAGTGCTTCACAGTCAATGAAGTACTTTTGAAATGTAGTCACTGTTGTTTTGTGGAAACCTGATGCCAAGAATTTACCTCCTCACTTGTCCTGCTGCTTCATCAGACATTTATAATGACATCATATTCTGAGGATCAACTACGTCTCTTAATTTCAAAACACATTAGCGGCATTACAACTGAATTTAATCCCATTTACAAGTCATCAAGAGGTTTATAAACACTCATGTGCACTGAACCGGGAAACAAACCAACAGCTCAAATCACCCGCAATACGTGCCAGTTCATAACTTTGGGCATCACACGCCACATGTGTAATGTGCATAGAAAAAGAACACAGCCAGATCCACAGTGTCACCTCAAAATCTGTGAATTGGGTTATTGGATGGCAATAATTTAACATAATTATTAAGTACCGTTCAACTATCAATGTTCATCTAGTAACTAAGCCATTTCTACATTAGTGAATGTTTATATTTTTGAAGTAAAGAAATATTGGTCCCGATATTTACGGGGAGGTAGGGAGGATGCGGGAGAGTGCGCTGGGGCGGGGGGAGCCCGTCGAGGTTGGGGTCGCAGAGGTCCTGATGAATTTAACGGCGGGGGGTGCTGTATCGGCCGCAATGTCGGTGCAGGTTGCAGATTGGGTTTGGACGGGGAAGTCGCTGATCGCGGCAGGGGCTAGAGAGAGGCCGCCATTGGCAAAAGGGAGGCCGAAGGCTTCCTTGGGAGGCCGGGGGGAGCACTCCTGCACCTCCTGGCCCACAAGGAGTGCTGTAAAAGGCATTTGCCTTCTGGAGCAGGCAGCTCCCACCTCCCTTTCACTGCCGGGTTTCCTGAGCCCTGGGAAACCCGCGTGGCAACTGTTAAATTTAAAACAGGCTCCCAATTGCACCGTGAAAGCCTGATTTAAATATGTTAATGAAGTGTCCACATCTCCAAGACGGGACACTCATACGGCTCGAAATCTACCGCTGTAAAAACGACAGGTTGGGGACATGTTCCCCGTTTTTTAGGGGTTAACCCCTCCAACCTCCTCTCCTCCATTGTGGGGGTGTTAATATTGAGGCCAATTGAATATGTTTTGAAATCAGTAACTGTCATCAGCATTTGCAGGTCATGTGTGGAACAGGGATGGGGCACGATTCTGAAAAAGCCTTGTGTAAATAGTGAACAGTTGTTACAAGATTTTGTTCTTTTTTAAAATCCCTTTCCCTAACCAAAATTACTGATGGTATTTTTCATTTTAAGTAATCGGTTCATCATTACAATTATAATCCCCTTTTCTGTGGTCCTACATCCAGAACTGTCAACATCAAATAAGTGTTGGGAGGGAGATTTAGAATCAAAAGGAGTGATACAGACTGCAAACCCACTTCCACATTGACATTCCATTTATTCATGGAGTGTGTCTGTTTATCAGGGTGAAATACATCAAAAGGGGTACAGCTTCCGCTTGTTCTATTAGTTTTGCGTCCAGATTCCAGCGCAATCGGCCGAACCAGTGTAAAAGATCGGGGGATTTTTAAACGTTATGCCCAAAACCACTTACGTTCGTGTTTTCCGTGATCTTTCATGCTGGTTTAAGATTTAATTTGCCCGGAACTGGCCACGACCCTGTAAAAAGTCGGATAGCCAGGTGGTGAAGGATAGACTACGAGAGCCTAGTCTTCAGTTGCTTCCAAGCCTTTATTTTCAGAGATCCCCCTTACACATTGTGCACCCCCTAGATGAGCTCCCTCCTATAAATGGATACAAGAGACTCCCCATATGATACCTACCATCTGAATACAATTAACACCAATTGATATAAATCACATGGATACAATTAACAGACCCCAGATCGAGATGCCACTGATTGTGCTGGTTCAGGAAGGCTCTTCAAACTGCGTTCATTTTCTTAGGTCCACAGGCACTAGTAGGCACATTTTTGAAGTTTTTATATATCAAAAAATATTTAATTTGCTAAGAAACTGACTAGTATGCACCAATGAAACTTTAAATGGTTCAGTATAGTATTTTAAAGTCATTTTCAGTGATTTTAAATCAGGTTACTCACAGCTGGAGGACTAAACACTCCTATTAAAAACGTTATTTTTTGTGATAAACCCATTTTCAGCTGTGCTAATAAAATTGCACCAGATTACCACTCTTAAATACATCAATCAATATTTTTTAATGGAAACAAAAAAAAAGAAACGATTACATTGCCTGATTGCACCACTCTAATTCTTAAACTGTGAGTCTCACTGAGAGTCAGTGAGTTCACCACAGAGGGAATCACCCTTTAAATATAATGTTGTAAAGACTTTATCGGGTAAATTTTACAAAGTGAATTCCTGATATGTGTTCCTGTTGCATGAAGGAGTACTAGACAGGTACAAAAATAATTAAAAAGGCTAATGGAATGTTAGTCTTTATCTCTAGAGGGCTGGAACTCACAGAGGTGGAAGTTATATTACAGTTGTATAAAGCTCTGTTTAGACCCCATCTGGAGTATTGCGTTCAGTTCTGAGCACCGCACCTCAGGAAGGATATATTGGCCTTGGACGGGGTGCAGCGCAGATTCACCAGAATGATACCAGGGCTAAAAGGGTTAAATTATGAGGACTGGTTGCATAGACTAGGCTTGTATTCCCTTGAGTACAGAAAATTAAGGGGCGATCTAATTGAGGTGTTTAAGATGATTACAGGAGTTATTATGGTAGATAGAGAGAAACTATTTCCTCTGGTGGGAGAGTCCAGAACAAGGGGGCATAACCTTAAAATTAGAGCTAGGCTGTTCAGGGGTGATGTCAGGAAGCACTTCTTCACACAAAGGGTAGTGGAAATCTGGAACTCTCTCCCCCCAAAAAGCTGTTGAGGCTGGGGGGTCAACTGAAAATTTCAACACTGAGATTGATAGATTTTTGTTACACCGGGGTATTAAGGGATGTGGAACCAAGGCGGGTAGATGGAGTTGAGGTACAAATCAGCCATGATCTAATTGAATGGTGGAACAGGCTCAAGAGTCTGAATGGCCTCTTCCTGTTCCTTTGTTCCTTCCTCTGTTCCACTGGTTTGTAAAATCTATCCCGTATCACAGAAATGCATTTGTATCCAGAAATGGAGCACTAGCCGTATGGTAGTGCTATTGTTCATCTGTTAAGATCCACTCTGAGAGATAGAGGATCAACAATCTAGAACCTGGCTGCTGATCTGAACGTACAGACATTGATCCTTTGGAGCAGTTTCTTTATCGCCTGAGTGGTAGGCAGAATGGAAATTCTAACAGGGAAGGTCATACACCCATAATGGATCCATTTGAATTCTAACATATCCAACAGATGTAACTACACACTGATTGTGTGAAGGAGCATTCATACACAGCTGAGGTGCTGAGCCACTCGTGATGCTTTGCAGAAATATGGAAAAATAGGAATATTACAAACAGCTGGGAAGGATTAGACAGTTTTCATAGTTTCCCAACAATTCAAAACACTTGTTGCGCATATCTGAGGTGTAATAAATTATACAGCAAATTTACTTGAATTGCTGGTGAGCCCAAGGGACTCCGAGAGACGAAGAAAAAGCAACGGCCCGGATTTTCCTGCAACGGCGAGATTGGCAATGTACACCACAGATTGTGTAACTAGACCATTGATAACTTACTCCGTATTTTCCAGCATCTCTAATTCGAATACGCCGCAACGTAACGGCGAATCGGAAGCAATGCGAACAATGGCCAATGTGTTGATCCCACTGCTAACAGCATGATTTGTTTGTTATGGTGGTAATGGAAGCACTGAACTTGACAGCGGATGCTATCTCCAATCCTCCTTAGATATGGGAGCGGTGCCAGACGACTGCAGCTTTGCAAATGTTAGACTCTTGTTCAAAAAAGGAGATAGGGATAAATCCAACAATTACAGGCCAGTCAGGCTAACGTTGGTGGTGGGGAAACTTTTAGAGACAATAGTCCAGGACCAAATTAATTGTCACTTGGAAAAGTATGGACTGGTCAATGAAATTATGCAGGGATTTGTTAACGGAAAATCGCGTTTGACTAACTTTATTGAGTTCTTTGATGAAGTAACGGAGAGGGTTGATGAGGGTAGTGCGGTAGATGTTGAGTACATGGACTTTCAAAAGGCGTTTGATAAAGTGCCACATAATAGATTTGTTAGCAAAATTCTAGCCCATGGGATTAAAGGGACAGTGGCAGCGTGGATATAAAATTGGCTAGGGGACAGAAAGCAGGGAGTAGTGATGAATGCTTGTTTTTCAGACAGGAGGGAAGTATACAGTGGTGTTCCCCAGGGGTCAGTATTAGGACCACTACTCTTTTTGATATATATTAATGACCTGGACTTAGGTATAGAGGGTACAATTTCAAAGCTTGCAGATGACACAAAACTCGGAAATGTATTAAACAATGTGGAGGATAGTAACAGAATTCAGGAGGACACAGACTGGTGAAATGGGCGGACACATGGCAGATGAAATTTAACGCAGAGAAGTGTGAAATGATACATTTTGCTAGGAAGAATGAGGACAGGCAATATTAACTAAATGGTACAATTTTAAAGGCTGTACAGGAATGGAGAGACCTGGGGGTGCACATACACAAATCTTTGAAGGTGGTAGTACAAGTTGAGAAGGCTGTTAAAAAAGCATATGGGATCCTGGGCTTTATTAATAGAGGCATGAAGTACAAATTCTGGGCACCACACTTTAGGAAAAATGTCAAGGCCTTAGAGGCAGTGCAGAGGAGATTTACTAGGGAAGAGGGACTTCAGTTATGTGGAGAGACTGCAGAAGCTGGAGTTGCTCTCCTTAGAACAGAGAAGATTAAGCTGAGATTTAATAGAGGTATTCAAAGTCATGAAGGGTTTTGATAGAGTAAATAAGGAGAAACTGTTTCCAGTGACAGAAGAGTCATTAACCAGAGGACACAGATTTAAGGTGAGTTGCAAAAGAACTAGAGGCGAGATGAGGAAACATTTTATACGCAGCGAGTTGTTATGAACTGGAATGCACTGCCTGAAAGGGCGGTGGAAGCAGATTCAATCGTAACTTTCAAAAGGGAATTAGATAAATACTTAAAGGGAAAAAATTACAGGGCTGTGGGGAAAGAGCAGGGGAGTGGGACTAATTGGATAGCTCTTTCAAAGAGCCGACACAGGCAGGATGGGCTGAATGGCCTCCTTCTGTGCTGTTACATATTATAATACTATGATATTAAGATACATTATTGCTGCTTCATCATAACCGACATTCTGATGCAAACTATATTTCAGCACGTATAATTTTAAATAAATTCATTTCTTCGTCAGTGCAACCTGCTCGGTGAATGGATCAGTGAATGGATCGGTAAGTGGATCCTTCTGGTTGTGTGGATCCTGCTCAGTGAATGGATCAGTGAGTGGATCCTGTTCAGTGAGTGGATCCTGCTCGGTGAGTAGATCATTAAGTCGATCATGCTCGGTGAGTGGATTGATATTTGCATAGGTAATTGGGTCCTGCTCGGTGCGTGGAATGGTGAGTGGATCCTACTTGGTCAGTAGTTTGGAGAGTGGAGCCTGCTCAGTGAGTGGATCTTGCTTGGTGAGTGGATCTTGCTCAGAGAGTGGATCAGTGAGTGGATCCTACTCGGTGAGTGGGTGCTGCTCAGTGAGTGGATCCTGCTCAGTGAGTGGATCTTGCTCAGAGTGGATCAGTGAGTGGATCCTGCTCAGTGAGTGGATCCTGCTTGGTGAGTGGATCATAGAGTGGATCCTGCTCGGTGATTGATCTTGCTTGGTGATTGGATCCTGCTAAGAGTGTGGATCAGTGAGTGGATCCTGCTCGGAGAGTGGATCAGAATGTGAATCCCTGCTCGGTGAGTGGATCCTGCTCGGTGAGTGTATCAGTGAGTGGATCCTGCTTGAAGAATGGATCCTGCTCGGAGAGTGGATCCTATTCAGTGAGTGAATCCTGTTCAGTGATTGGACCCTGCTCATTGATTGGACCCTGCTCAATGATTGGATTGGAGAGTGCATCCTGCTTGGTGAGTGGATCGAGTGCCAGACTCTTCTCATTTCGATGTGGTAGCACCTCATGCATCTGAGTCAGAAGGCTGTGGGTTCAAGTCCCACTCCAGAGACTTGAGCAAAAAATCTAGGCTGACACCTCAGTGCAGTACGAGGGAGTGCTGCACTGTCAGAGGTGCTGTCTTTTGGATGAGACGATAAACCGAGGCCCTGTCTGCCCTCTCAGGTGGATGTAAAAGATTCCATGGCACTATTTTGAAGAAGAGCAGGAGAGTTCTCCCGGCGTCCTGGCCAATATTTATCTCTCAACCAACATCACTAAAACAGATGATCTGGTCATTATCTCATTTCTGTTTGTGGGACCTTGCTGTGCACAAATTGGCTGCTGCGTTTCCTACATCACAACAGTGACTACACTTCAAAAAGTACTTCATTGGCAGTAAAGCGCTTTGGGACGCCCTGAGGTCATGAAAGGCAATTTATTAATGCAAGTCTTTCTTTTATTTGTGGGCTCCTTGGTGCCAACACAAACATTCTCAGGTGCATTTCCCCAAATTCGATCTCTACATCCTATTAAATTTCCACGCTAAGGGGGTTTCCTTCCAACCCAAGCACTCGGATGCACTAAAGGCTTCTTTTACACCAGTCAAAGAATTAGATCAAACTTTTATCTCTGTACTAGTCACTAGGTAACATACTCATTTGTATTTCACCATTTTGTGAATCCATCAATAATGTTTGCTACTATCGGGGATCAGGAATGGATCGGGATCCTCCAATTCTGTTTTAAAAGCGAATGTAAGTAAACCGTAAATAACAGCAAAATAGTGCGGATGCTGGAAATCCAAAATAAAAACAGAAAATGCCAGTAACACTCAGCGGGTCAGGCAGCATCTGTGGAGAGAGAAACAGAGTTAACGTTTCAGGTCGATGACCCTTCGTCAGAACTGGAAGATGTTAGAGATTTAACAGTTTTTAAGGAAGGACAGAGCCAGGGAAAGGGGGGCTAGGAAAGAACAAAAAGAGGACGTCTGCGATAGGGTGGAGGGCAGGAGTGGTTAAATGATGAATGGGATGATGGTGCAAGGCAAGGAGGGTGGTAATGGGACAAGTAAAGGAACATAAGATGGAGGAGCTGCAAATTGTAACAGCAGAACCATTACCAGCACCTGTTGTCCAAGAAAATGAGAGCAGTGGTTATAATCTAAAGTTGTTGAACTCAATGTTGAAGCCGGAAGGCTGTAAAGTGCCTAATGGAAAGATGAGGTGCTGTTCCTCGAACTTCCACTCAGCTACATTGGAACTGTGTAGGAGGCCGTGGACAGGTTCCTCATTAATAAACCATGACTTCAAATTATTAATGACAGCAGAGGTTAGGGCTGCATTGGAGTGTAAACTACCTTGTGTAACAAGTCCCAATCAGCAAACACGTTTAGCACATTTAGTCATTTAAAAGCAATCAGTGAATGCATTATAAAGTCAATAAATCTGCCCGGCCACCAGCGCCATTATTTTTCAGTCTAAGTAGCAGCGGAGTGAATATTGGTTTAAATGCAGGAAAATCGGAATTATCATTGATTTCAAGGGTGGGGGTCGGAGTTATGATGAAAACCTTCTAACTGTTTTTGACGAGGATAACGGCGGAGTGGAACAAAGTCCAAGGGAAATATGAAGCAACATAATTAATGGTGTAAGTTACTTACTCCAGAATTTCCAATTTCTTTTGCGCTATTCAAGGGTCCCTATCCCCATGTGTGCTGTTACAATGGTGCAAGGCTCCAGGAAAATCTGTGCCAATGTTGCATTGATTGGAGGAACGTAATCCAGAAATCAGACTGTGATGTTACAACACTGCACGCTGAAGGAGTTCAGAGCTGGGAACCCAAGCTGCTCGAGACTGTGTTTGCAGGGAAGTGATTTGTAATTGAGGTTTGAAATCGTAGTTACTGGAGGTTTCAGTACCCAAAGGAGTCAGCTCTCCGATCTTGAAGTTTAAATTCACTCTTAGTAGCTAGAGTAGATCTTCTCGGTTCTATTCTTATCACAGTCGTTAATACATTTGTTTAAATTCCTGTCTTGTGCTGTTTTGAAGCAATCGTTCACCCATTTAAATAAATGAGCTAACGAGTACGTCAAAATAGTGCAGGACATGAAAGTGTGCGAATGTCGCACTAAAAATAGCGCACACAAGGAATGAAACTTGATTTGGCAATTCAAAATCTGTGAAAGAAGTGGTAAATCTGCATTGCCGATGTAATTATCCCATCTGCGTGCTGCTGCTCGTAGCGATGGGATAAAACCCATGGTTTCATTACAGTGCTGGCATTACTTCTGGTTGTCAAAACAGCTGCTTTAGACAACTATAATTAACCAGTTGTGTGTGGTCTCTTGACTTCCCCTCTCCCACTCAAAGGACATGAGTTCCACCCACCAGACTCCCTGTGTCTTTTGGTAAAGTTTGACAAACATAGAGAATAAAAGCGCATACTATACACACACTAAAACAATAACATTGGTTAGACACGGTGAGAAAAGGGCTACAACATGAATAAATTATGCAAATAAAACTGTCTGCCCATCGCTGGTTTGACTTTGTACCTCGGCACGGTTTTTTCATTTAGCTGCTCTCCTCCAGGTATTGCTCACAGATATTCTGGGCACCAGCGCTTGGCAGTTAATATTTAGCTGTTTAACTCCGCCTGCCCCTTTACGGTCACTCCCCGTGGGAAATAATCTAAATAGGAACACGTTGAGGCCAATTGGAGGCTAATTGATTTTCCTGTTGGATGTTTCTCCAGAGGGGCAAGGTTATCTCAAGGTCAGGAAAACCAGCAAGATATGACTGGCTTTCTTTTCCTTTATCTATATATATATTATCCAGCTGTGATTTGCTGGTTTGTTGATTTCAGTTTATGCAAAGTATGATGCCTGAAGTGTGACAGATACTCTACATTTTTATATTTATAGATGGATTCCACATTTGTTCCTAGTTTCTTTAAGTAATAAAGTTTAAATGTTAAAAGGTTGAGTTTTAAATGCCATTACTATCAAACCCTCAGCACCACTTGGATTTCTTTTCTCTAGGTTAGCAATCTTGAATATTATAAATACAACAGCAGTTTGCATTTATATAGTGCCTTCAACATAGAAAAACATCCCAAGGCGCTTCACAGAAGGAAAACCAGAAGATGCTGAGCTAAGGAAGAAGGGGCTTGGTCAAAGAAGTCGGCATTAAGGAGGGTCTTAAAGGAAGAGAGGGAGATAGAGAGGGTAGAGTGGTTTAGGGAGGGAATTCTAGAGCATGGGGCCTAGGTGGCTTGAGACATGCTCGCCAATAGAGGGGCAAAGGAAGGGGCGATGTACAAGAGGCTAGAGTCAGAGAAAAGGAGAGTTCTGGGGGGGGTGGTAGGCTGCAGGAGGTTACATTGATAGGGAGGGATGAGGCAGTGCAGGGATTTAAACACCAGGATGGTTTAAAGTATTGGGGGACCAGAAACCAATGTAGATCAACAAGGGCAGGGTTGATGGGTGAGCAGATTGGGCACGAGAAAGGATATGGGCAGCAGAGATTATGGAGGATAGGAAGGAAATAAGGAAGGGAGGGAGGGAGGGAGAGGGAGGGAAATGCTTTACAGACTATGAAGTACATTTTTAAATCGTACTGACTGTTGTAATGAAGGAAAAGCAGCAGCCAATTTACACACAAGGTCCCACAAACAGTATGAAATAAATGACCAAATAATCTGTTTTAGTGACATTGGCTGCCCCATGCAGTCACTGTTGTAAAGTAGGAAACACAGCAGCCAATTTCTGTACAGCAAGGTCCCACAAACAGCAATGTGATATTTGACCAGATAATCTGTTTTAGGTGTTGGTTGAGGGATAAATACTTGGAAATATATTGCCATTCCTTCATCATCACTGGGTCAAAATCCTGGAACTCCCGATCTAACAGCACTGTGGGAGAACCTTCACCACACGGACTGCAGCGGTTCAAGAAGGCGGCTCACCACCACCTTCTCAAGGGCAACTACGGATGGACAATAAATGTGGCCTTGCCTGTATTGCCCACTTCCCAAGAATGAATATATATTAAAAATGAATATCCAGCAGATCTCATATTCCTTCTCTCTAGATTTAGACTGTAACTTTAACACCTCTACAAAGTGGAAACCGCTTTGCAATGACGCTATAGTTAAGCACGAGCTAAGTATCTTACCAGACTAAATGGAACTAAAGAAAGACCCACCCATCCAAAACACTGTGCATAAGAGATACTCAGATAGGCTCACTCGCTAATTAAAAACCTATGGTTTATCATTCAATTTACATTGGATGGAGTACATAGAAATACATAGAATTTACAGCACAGGAACAGGCCATTTGGCCCAACTGGTCTGTGTCGATGTGTATGCTCCACACAAGCCTTCACCACCATACTTCATCTCACCATATCAACATATCCTTCTCCCTCATGTGTTTATCTAGCTTCCCCTTAAATGCATCTGAGCTATTCACCTCAACTACTCCATGTGGCAGCCAGTTCCATCTTCTAACCACTCTCAGGGTAAAGAAGTTTCTCCTGAATTCCTTATTGGATTTATTAGTGACTATCTTATACTTATGGCCTCTAGTTTTGGTCTACGATAACATACGATAGAGACTACACGATAACATCAACAAGTTCCATCCCACCATCAAACTCACCATGGACTACTCCTCAGAATCGGTTTCTTTCTTGGACACACGAATCTCCATCAAAGACAGGCACCTCAGCACCTCACTCTACCGCAAGCCCACGGACAACCTCACGATGCTCCACTTTTCCAGCTTCCACCCTAACCACGTCAAAGAGGCCATCCCTTATGGACAGGCCCTGCAAATACACAGGATCTGTTCAGACGAGGAGGAACGTGATGGACACCTACAGACGCTGAAAGACGCCCTCGTCAGAACAGGATATGATGCTCGACTTGTTGATCGACAGTTCCGACGGGCCACAGCGAAGAATTGCATAGACCTCCTCAGAAGACAAACATGGGACGCAACCAACAGAGTACCCTTCGTCGTCCAGTACTTCCCCGGAGCGGAGAAACTACACCATGTTCTCCGCAGCCTTCAACATGTCATCGATGACGACGAACACCTCGCTAAGGCCATCCCCATGCCTCCACTACTCAACTTCAAACAGCCGCCCAACCTCAAACAGACCATCGTTCGCAGCAAATTACCCAGCTTTCAGGAGAACAGCGTCCACGACACCACACAACCCTGCCACGGCAACCTCTGCAAGACATGCCAGATCATCGACACAGATACCACCATCACACGAGAGGACACCACCCACCAGGTACATGGTTCATACTCCTGTGACTCGGCCAACGTTGTCTACCTCATACATTGCAGGAAAGGATGCCCCGGAGCATGGTACATTGGCGAGACCATGCAGACACTGCGACAACGGATGAACGGACACCGCGCAACAATCGCCAGACAGGAGGCTTCCCTCCCAGTCGGGGAACACTTTAGCAGTCAAGGACATTCAGCCACCGATCTTCGGGTAAGCGTTCTCCAAGGCGGCCTTCGAGACACACGACAACACAAAATCGTCGAGCAGAAGTTGATAGCCAAGTTCCGCACCCATGAGGACGGCCTCAACCGGGATCTTGGGTTCATGTCACGCTACACGTAACCCCACCAGCGAATAAAGGTTATCTGTTTTTAATACAACTGGACATTCTCTCTCTCTCTCTCTCTCTCTGCCTTTCGGGTCTCTTTCTCTCTTTGTCTGTGTAATCTGACCCATTGTGAATTCAGTATACTGGGATGTACTGTTTTCCGTGGCTAACCTGTCTGAACACCAACGACACCTTTGATTGGTGTGATCGTCTCCCAGCCTAATATAAGATGTGCGATTTGAGAACCTTTCACTCACTCACCTGACGAAGGGGATAATCTCCGAAAGCTTGTGATTTTCAAATAAAACTGTTGGACTATAACCTGGTGTTGTAAGATTCCTTACATTTCTCTTTTCTAGAGAGTGGATCTGACTAAAATGTCTAATGAATAATAGGGGGTTAAATTCGATAACCCCCGAAACTGGGTGCTGGGATCGGGGTGCGCAATTAACCCGAGCCTGGACATTGAGATGCAGGCAGCACATGAGATTCCATGCTGCCTGGTCATTTACTTGATATCTGCGAGCAGCCAGGCCTAGCTGTTTTGTTGAGTGGCCCAGTCGGGGGGCCCGATATCATGAGTGGCTGGCACCACTTAAAGGCAGCCTGCACCTCTTAAAGGCCTTTGGGTTCTTAGGCCGTGTAGTGCCTACAAAACGAGCACCAGGCGACCCAATTTATAGCCCGTACACTCTTAATTATAAAACTTCCTACTTTGCTTCACAGTTGATATTTTTTTTTTATTCGTTCATGGGATGTGGGCGTCGCTGGCAAGGCCAGCATTTATTGCCCATCTCTAATTGCCCTTGAGAAGGTGGTGGTGAGCCGCCTTCTTGCGAGATTTTACAACTGAGTGGCTTGCTAGGCCATTTCAGAGGGCATTTAAGAATCAACCACATTGCTGTGGGTCTGGAGTCACATATAGGCCAGACCGGGTAAGGGCGGCAGGCTTCCTTCCCTAAAGGACATTAGTGAACCAGATGGGTTTTTACGACAATCCGGTAGTTTCATGGCCATCATTACTGATACTAGTATTTTAATTCCAGATTTTTTATTTAATTAATTGAATTTAAATTCGCCAGCTGCCGTGGCGGGATTTGAACTCATGACTCTGGATTTTTGTCCAGGCCTCTGGATTACTAGCCCACTAACATAACCACTATGCTACCGTACCCTATCAAATAAATATTGCTTGTATGTACTCCTTACTTTTGTGTTCACCAATACCCGATGAACTTGCTCAGTGATGCTTTGAAGCAACACAGATCGATGGAGGTTTGCAAAAGGAGAAATTGTTCTCTCCAGAGGATTTACAGTCTAAGTACTGACTGTCGTGGCATTGACAGGGCCTCAGTGCCTGTGCCAGTTCGTGCACAACAGTGAAGCTTTATTGACGTTTGTTATATATTGAATGCTGACCTGGAGTAACCCTCACTCATAACTATTCCATCGCCTGTAGCTATGAAAAGAATTGCAGCAATGCATTTCATCCCACAGGCTCCTTTCAAGAGCCAGGCAGTCATTACCTTTCCATCTGGTAGGTAACAATGTCTGATTGCATCCAGGAGGTCAGTGATACGGTCTTACTGTGGGCTTGCAGAGTTAATTATTTCCCAAAACACAAATAAATAACAATTTTGTCAAGTAGCACACGTCGACTTAAAAGCAGACTTTCCACGGGTTCCGAGGATGGAGGGGGAGGCGATTTTAACTCTATCCGCCTTACGGAAACCGGACGAGTGGGCAGTTAAAATTGCCCAGGTTACTAACCCCCCCACCTGCCTTAGGCCGCAGGGATCCTGCCGATCGCAACTTTTACCCAGGCTTCTGGATGGGAGCTACCCATGGGAAGCCAGTGGGGTCCTTTGTTAAATATGCAAATAGAGGTCCAATGATGTCATCGGACCCTGACTGCAATTTTAACTCCATCCTGATGAGGAAAGCTTTCTCGCCCAGCCGAATCTGGTCAGAAGAGGATTGGGACGCGAAGGGTAAGTTTTTCACTTTTCTTTATGGGGCCAGGAGTGCTCCTCCGGGCTCCACAGCGGTAAAGTTTAGGCCTCCCCTGCCTGAGAACATGAGAAATAGGAGCAAGAGCAGGCCATACGGCCCCTCGAGCCTGCTCTGCCATTCAATCAGATCATGGCTGATCTTCAGAGAGAGTCCTCCTCTTCCCTCCCGCAAGAACCTCCACTGGATCCCCTTCCCCACACCTACCTGCATGCCGGTGGGTGACCACTGGCTGCCCGATTGTCCACAAGCTGGCAGTCACTTCTTGCCCATTCTGGGTGGGAAGGGGGACTGGCAATGTGGTAATGAGGGATGAGCCTTAAAATTGCCCGGGCCTGATTTCTGCAGCAGTGAGTGAATTTCTAACTCACCTTGCAACCCATCCGCCCAAAACCACGTCGCAGTTAAAATCAGGGCCTAAGACACAGGCACCAATTCACAATGCTACGGCAGATGTCGGCAGAAGGATTATCATTCTTGGATTGCAGGTCGTAAGCAGCGTCCAGTGTCTGCCAGCTTTGCTGAGTCAAATTTTGACTCGTTTATTGTTTATGATTCTTGTTCATGACTGGCTCCCAGGTGACCGATATTCCAGCCTCCTATCCTTCCTCATCTTCGATGAACACCTGCTCAGTATGTGCTCATTTGCTTGTGTTTGTCTCCCATTCATGTTAGCAGAGGCGACACTGATATGGAAGAGAATAGACACCACAATTCTGCACTGAAAGATTGCGAACAGAGGTTGATAGATGATTTGTGCTTCAGAGAAACTAATGCATTCTTCACGCTTACTGAAGGGCACACTGTTTTTTTTTGTCACTTCAAATGATGTGTTGCTTGGAGTTCTCACCACCATGGGCATAATTCTGACCAGAGAACCTTCTTCCTGCCTAATGTGTTCCAAACCTATTTGTATTATAGATTTCAGAGTCTTTGAACTGTCACCTGCCTGGCTGAAACCAGTTTGGACGACATCCCAAAAGTTTTATAATCCTAACACACATCACAAACACGAAATCACTGTTAATGTCAGTAAATCCCACACACAAGGCAGATTGTATCTCAGCCTTTATATCAGATAAACCAATAGTCAGAGCAGATTGTAGACTAACCCCAGTGTCAGTTACAACGGGCCAGGTTTTGCTGTCAAGATAATGGTGAGGCTAATGGCACTCGCCTTTATTTATGCGCAAATGATACAGTAACTTTAGGCTAGAAGCAGATGCGAGGTTATATTCAAAAGTTACTGTCTGAGTTGCGCAGCTCTGCCATTAGCTTCGTGAAAACGGCATCTCGCTGTCTGCCTCACCATTGAAATACACTGGAATGCTCCCCCCCGGGCCCCTTCAGGAAAGCCTTCAGCATCCCCCCTGCCTCTCTCTTCCTCCCTGTCGCGTTTACCGACCTCCCCCCAGCACAGCCCTGATAGCCTCTCTCTCCCCCCCCCCCCATCCCCAATGGCCTTCCCACCCTCCCCACCCTGCCACCTCCGCCCTGCCACCTCCAGCCCCGATCGCCGACCATCCCCCCTCCTGGTTGCCAGGGACCGTCCCCGGGTGCGGCCTCCTGCCGCTGGTTTTCCCTCCAGCTGCCGGCCAGGCTGTCCATTTGGCCAGCTGTCCGGCGGGCGACCGTTAACATCAGTGTCTGACATTGATATAAATTGGTCAGATTAATTTACGCTTGGACTCCTTAGGGAGCTGACAAGTTAAGTGCATTTGACAGCCAGTCTGATGATTAGATTAATGCCTATCTGCTTATGGTTAACAATATTTCCAGAACTTATGCAACTTCACCTTTCTGAGCTGCCATGGATTAATTGGCTGCTTCACCTTCCTCCGGGAGGATGGTTTTAGCCTTCTGAGACCACAGTGTGATGAATCTGTCGGTAGAGGTGCTAATCCATTCCTGCTGGATCCTCTGCTTCTGGGTAAATTCACCTTCAGCACTAGTAGCTGTTTCTGGACTAGCTGGCTGAAGTCTCACCTCCTACGATCTCACACCTATATCTCAACACTCTTATATCTGCTCGTAATAGTTGTACAATCTTAACTGCTGGAAACCTTTCTCTCTCTCTCTCTCTCTGACAGAGGTACACTTTCTGACAGACACCCTTCAACATATAAAAATGTTCTGGTACAAAGATTACTAAAAGAACTGGAACTAAACTAATACTGAAAGCTGAAAATGAAAGACTGAGGATTTTAGTGCCAAAAACACCATCTTATATATCCCTAATTTCCAAAGAAACTGCCTTAATTCTATTGACCAATCTAAGTGACACATGTGTTCGATGAGTTCGACCTTTCTGGTGTCAATCACCTCGCACAGCCCTAATGACCCTTGATGACCTCAAAATCAAGGAAGCGTCACACCTTGACATGTTAGGTCACTTGTTTACTCCCTCGCTTCTCAGGCCTTTGCTAACAAAAGGAGTCGCACACAGGTTCAGATATGGCAGGACATCTTTACGTCCCACTTAACGAGTCGTCTAAGGACCTGTGGTCTTTATGGCTTGTTTCTATCCCAGAAAAGGAATGGTTTGTCTGTATAAGCCGTCATGGTTTAATTAGCATTAACCCTTTCTTTTCCCAGCATTTCGGCCTGAATACTGACTCCATTTTGAAGACACATTTAAAAGCAATTCTTAGGACATTGCTGCTACAACTATTCCACTGTGTAATGTGGACTGTAAGTCCTATGTGATTTGGTGCATTGAAATCTGTAGGTTTCTCCCATCCACTTCCACATCTTGCTGATGAGATCTTTCCTCAGGGGCAAGGAATTTTCACCATCTTGCTTCTTCCTGCTGTGCTTGTTGGCTCCATCATCTTAAGTTTAAACAAGGTACCTTGATGTACTTCCTTCCTCTGGCAGTAAATCATCCTCAAACACTGTGAGCTTTTGGCCCTGATATTCCTCACCCTTGCTCTTGGGGAATGTTCATTTCCCAGGCACGAAGGAGAGGAAAAGGGGACAGAGAAACTTTACCTTAGTTTCTGCCTCCTTTACATTTCTCCAGGATTTCCAGGGCTTTCCCGCACAGCTAGTCCTGGGCCTGCACCTACAACATGCGCAGAGTGAGGGCGGCTGTGATAATGGACAGGCGGGGACTTCCCCGCCCCTCCCACACAAACGTCCTGTATCTTCATCCAAGAGGCGCCCAATTCCAGTGGGCTCTGAAGAGTTTGGCAGTGGGATTTGCATCTGGGATTGGGAGACAGACCTCACAATGTGGGGGGGGGGTGGGGGGTGTGAGGGGGGGCCAGATTGCAAGGCAAGGGAGGCCACACAGGGAAGTGTCACCTTTCTTTTGCAGTCTCCCATCAGATCCTGGAAGCCTGGGGCTCCAACAACGGCCAAAAGGCCCCAAGCCGATCCCGCAGCCGTAGACCTCTTGGACCAGGGCTTGGTGGGGGGGGGGGGGGGGTGGTGGGAGTTGGGGGTTTGGTGGACAGAGTTATACTAATGACCTGGTCCACCAAATTTGGGCACTCTGATGCCTGGACATGTGGCATGCATTTTGGGGGTGCTCTGTCTGTCCAAAGTCTGACCATAGGGGTCGAAGAATATCAGGTCTTTTATATCCCAGTGAAGATGCCTGTGCATTGTACTTATGATGGTGCAGATTCCCGGTGTTGGTTACATTATCGGTGTATATTGTGCCACCAGGGATGTCTTGAATGTGCTCCTGGTGTTAGTTCCCCTTGTGATGCCACAGTTATAAATAGAATCATAGAAAATTATACGGCACAGAATAAGGCCATTTGGCCCATCGTGTCCGCGCCGGCTGTGAAACGAGCCACCCAGCCTAATCCCACTTTCCCACATTCGGTCCATAGCCCTGCAGGTCACGGCTCTTCAGGTGCACATCCAGGTATTTTTTAAATGAGTTGAGGGTTTCTGCCTCTACCACTCTCTCAGGCAGATGCTGCCCTTGAAATCCTTTGTGGTTGAAGCAGATGGCAAACAGAGGCTCAAAGAATAATATAAAGAAATGTAAAAAATAGAAAATCTATTACATGAATGAAAGTGCATGCAATGTTGTGCATTAAAATTATAATTGAAAATGTCACCTTTTATGTGTGGTATCTTGACCAATGTACTTTTTAAGTTATTGCAGTAAACATTTACAGAAACTCGTCAAAACCAATGGTGGCCCCAGCAACATCATAACCTCCAACTCCCTCCAAACACTTTATGTAAAACAGCTTAGAGACCCTCCCCTCAACAACTAGTGATCTCAGGATAGTAGGTCCTGGCACATAAGAACATAAGAAATAGGAGCAGGAGTAGGCCAATCGGCCCCTCGAGCCTGCTCCGCCATTCAATAAGATCATGGATGATCTGATCCTAACCTCAATCTAAATTCATGTCCAATTTCCTGCCCGCTCCCCGTAACCCCTAATTCTCTTTACTTCTAGGAAACTGTCTATTTCTGTTTTAAATTTATTTAATGATGTAGCTTCCACAGCTTCCTGGGGCAGCAAATTCCACAGACCTACCACCCTCTGAGTGAAGAAGTTTCTCCTCATCTCAGTTTTGAAAGAGCAGCCCCTTATTCTAAGATTATGCCCCCTAGTTCTAGTTTCACCCATCCTTGGGAACATCCTTACCGCATCCACCCGATCAAGCCCCTTCACAATCTTATATGTTTCAATAAGATCGCCTCTCAATCTTCTGAACTCCAATGAGTAGAGTCCCAATCTACTCAACCTCTCCTCATATGTCCGCCCCCTCATCCCCAGGATTAACCGAGTGAACCTTCTTTGTACTGCCTCGAGAGCAAGTATGTCTTTTCTTAAGTATGGAGACCAAAACAGTATTCCAGGTGCGGTCTCACCAATACCTTATATAACTGCAGCAATACCTCCCTGTTTTTATATTCTATCCCCCGAGCAATAAAATCCAACATTCCATTGGCCTTCTTGATCACCTGCTGCACCTGCATACTAACTTTTTGATTTTCTTGCACTAGGACCCCCAGATCCCTTTGTACTGCTGTACTTTCCAGTTTCTTGCCATTAAGATAATAACTTGCTCTCTGATTTTTCCTGCCAAAGCGCATAACCTCACATTTTCCAATATTGTATTGCATCTGCCAAATCTCCACCCACTCACCCAGCCTGTCTATATCTCCTTGTAGGTTTTTTATGTCCTCCTCACTCTCTACTTTCCCTCCCATCTTTGTATCATCTGCAAACTTTGATATGTTACACTCGGTCCCCTCCTCCAAATCGTTAATATAGATTGTAAAGAGTTGGGGACCCAGCACCGACCCCTGTGGAACACCACTGGCTTCTGGTTGCCAGTCCGAGAATGAACCATTTATCCCAACTCTCTGTTTCCTGTTAGATAACCAATCCTCCACCTATGCCAGAATATTACCCCCAATCCAGTGATTCTTTATCTTGAGCAATAATCTTTTATGTGGCACCTTGTTGAATGCCTTCTGGAAGTCTAAATACACTACGTCCACTGGTTCCCCTTTATCCACCCTGTACGTTATGTCCTCAAATAACTCAAGCAAATTTGTCAGACATGACTTCCCCTTCATAAAGCCATGCTGACTTTGTCCTATTAAATTATGTTTATCCAAATGTTCCGCTACTGTCTCCTTAATAATAGACTCCAAAATTTTACCCACCACAGATGTTAGGCTAACTGGTCTATAATTTCCAGCCTTCTGCCTACTACCCTTTTTAAATAAGGGTGTTACATTAGCAGTTTTCCAATCTACCGGGACCTTTGCCAAGTCCAGAGAATTTTGGAAAATTATTACCAAAGGCACACCTGATAAATCCTAGCAGTTGAACAGAATTTTCTCCTTGGTAATCTTTTTGATTTCTTTTGCACCCATCCTGGCCAGTTCTTTTATTCTGGGTGATTACATTCAATTGCTCAACAACTTTATCCTATACTCTTCTTCAAGCCCTGCAATTTGGGGAATTTATGGTGATCTCAAATATGGCAGTCCGTCAATAAGAAGAAAAAAAAACAATCCTTCCTTCTGCTGAGTGAACCTGAGCTTCTTCAGTTGTTTCAGTTAGTAATCTCAGGTCGATGCAATTGATAGAATTTCATTTTCAATTAATTTGGTTAAACCAGTAATTGAAAAATAAGCACATGTTTAGTATCTCAACTTACCTAAAACACAGTACATGCACTGAAATGCATGAGTTATATGCATATATGTGTTATATATATATTTTACACATATGTAAAAATTAATTTGAAAAGGGAACAGTGCCAGAAGACTGGTGGACAGCTAATGTTATTCCTATATTTAAAAAGGGAGATAGAACAAGTCCAGGGAACTATAGACCAATTAGCTTAATGACAATGGTAGAAAACATAGTGGAATCATTATTCAAAGATGTAATAGAAAAATATCTAGAGAACAAAAATGTAATAAAGAATAGTCAGCACGGATTTCAGAAGGGAAGCTCATGCTTGACCAACCCTATTAATTCGTTGAAGAAGTAACAGAAAGAGTAGACAAGGGTAATGTAGTAGATGTAATATATATAGAATTTCAAAAGGCCTTCGATAAGGTACAGACTCATGACTAAGGTCAGAGCATGTGGAGTCAGGGGACAGGTAGCAGAATGGATAGCAAATTGGCTACCAAACAGAAAACAGAGAGTAGAGGTTAAGGGTAGCTACTCAGACTGGCAAAAGATGTTCCACAGGGATTGGTGCTAGAACCATTGTTGTTCACAATTTACATTATGATTTGGATTCAGGAATCGGAAGTACAAATTCAAAATTTGCGGATGACACGAAATTGGGGGATATAGTTAATACAAAGGAAAAATGTGTCAAAATGCAAGAGGGCATTAATAAACTTATCAGGAAAGGCTGAACAGGCTGAGGCTCTTTTCTCTAGAAAATAGAAAGCTGAGGGGTGACCTGATAGAGGTCTTTAAGATAATGAAAGGGTTTGATAGGATAGACGTGGTGAAAATGTTTCCACTTGTGGGGGTGACCAGAACTAGAGGTTAGAAACATAAGATAGTCGCTAATAAATCCATAGGGAATTCAGGAGAAACTTCTTTATCCAAAGAGTGGTTAGAATGTGGAACCCGCTACCACAAGGAGTAGTCGAGGCAAATAGCAAAGATGCATTTAAGGGAAAGCTAGATAAACACATGAAGAAGAAAGGAATATAAGGATATGCTGATAGGATTAGATGAAGTAGGGAGGGAGGAGACTCATGTGAAGCATAAATGCCAGCATTGACCAGTTGGGCTGAATGGCCTGTTTTTGTGCTGTAGTTTTGATGTAACTCGATGTAACTCAATGAGATGGAGAACAGCAGAGAGGCCCCAGCAACAAAATCAATCACTCCATTAGTGTCATGCAAAAACATCAGCGTTCAGCCGTCATGCCATATACTCAGCCCACGGTCATAAGAGCAATAAAAAGAGGCAAAATGAAGCAACGGCTCAGACTGCTGAGCTTTGGTCACAAAGGAACATAAATGAAGACCGTCAACAAAAAAATGTTGTTGTTCCAGTTGGAGAGGATAGATGATGTGCCATCTGCCACAACATATGAATCCAAATCATCATATCCAGCAGCACAGCTTGGTATCACAACACCATTACACAATGCCAGCCAGCCCACACAATCAGAGAATTATAAACATTTAAGCATTGGAGCAGGCCATTTCGATCCACGCTGCTAGTTCCACACTGGTGCTATTTATTTTCTGTGCTCTTTAATATTTTTCTTCAAGTGTTTTTCCAGTTCCCTCTTAAACATTGTGATTGAATTGGCTTCAATAGCCATTTGTGGCGATGGATTCCACATTCTAATAATCCTCTTTGTAAAAAAAGTTCCTTCTAACTTCCTTTTCATGCATCTGATACCAAATCCTTAATTTATACCACCCTGTGGTACCTTGTGTTACCACTTCACCAACCAGTGGAAATAACCTTTCCCCACTTACCCTCTCAAACTTTGAACATTTCGATTAGATTTCCCCTGAATCTTCTCTACTCCAGTAAACGCAGCCCTAGTCCCTCATCATTAACCTGCCATTCCCGCTCCTGTCCCAGTCAATCTGTACCTGTTCCATTCCATCAGTAGTCTTTCTGTGATGGAGAGCCTCAAACTAATACCTTGTGCCGATGAATTGGTGCGTCTAATCTAATCTTCTTTTATTCTTTTCGCTTTTTATCTAAGATTTTAAGAACAGCCAAAATATAAAAATGGTAAAAGGGTACGCAAGCCAGAGCAGTAGTTATTCCAGATATAATAAATATAAATAGGATTCTTATTCTCTGACCACAGCACTAGTGTAAGGCATGATCTGCTTTATTATTCACAGGCTCGGTCTTAGGCACCTGCCATTCAAAAGAAATTGAGCAATGGGTTGGCCCAGAAATTTGACGGTAGTAGAGGCTATCCGAACAAAGACAAATTGAAACAAGTACAGCAGCTGGGGAAATGTATTCATTTCCAAAATATAACGGCTGATAATGCGGCCCCGTTACAGGGATGGAATGACCTAGGCGCATTGGGCAAATAGGGAAAATATCCAGTGAGTCATTAGCCATTAAATGGTTACTGTCCTCAGTTAAAGCAGGGCTGGACATTGCCAAATTGAAAGTCTTCCTAGCACCTCTTCAGGAGAGAAAGGAGCAGGATTGTTCTGGAGACCTTGCTCCAGAAAGTGCTGCAAAAGTAGGGTTGCTCCACCTGGAGCTGAGGGGCACCTCCAATTAGAATCACTGTTGCCTCTGTCGAGTGAGTTAGTGCAGATTCCCCTAGGTCATGGGAACGGCTGAGAAAGAAATCATCTGATCCCTTGAAGATTGTCAAGATAAGACGACCCACAGTTTGCCTACTTTTGGTATATGGCCTCACACTCAATCCTGCAAGCGTTTACTCTCAACTTGGTGTTGCTTCACTGAGGCAACATGCAGAGCACTCAAGACCCGCTAAGCTTGTTGGCACATGCACCTGTTGCTGCAGGGCCCACTTGGTTGCTGGCACAGAAGTATGCGTCTAATATCGAACTACTTGCATGCTGCACGCTCGCGGATTCACTCAGATTGGCATATAGGCTGGGCAATTGAGACTGTCTCTACTCTTCCCAATTACAACATATGTGCATTTTGTATCTGCTCATAGGAATAAACCGCACATAACAGGCAGGAACACATGTGGGTCTGAGGGAGCCCTTGTAACTATCACTCATTGACTTCCGATGAGGACAGTGCCTGGCACATTGTGCAGCTGGCAGCCATTAAGGGAGTGGAAGAGGGTGAGGTCAGTGTTCCCCTCTCCGCAGAAGCTCAGAGTTAGTACCACCCTGTCCTTATTATCTTTTTTTTCCCTTTACTCTCTCATTTAATCATTCGTTCACATACACTTGTACACTGCACCCCAGCAGCAGAGCACACATTGGGCTGGATTTTGCTGTGAGCGGTGAACGATTGGCCCCCGCAGTTCCTCAGCCTTGCACTCGCCCATAGACTTTCTATGAGCTTTTACACGGCAAGTTACTGTCAACAGGACAGCCATTCAGCACAGGGCCCTCTACAGGGCATCTGGCACCTGTGTGAGCAGGGCAAGCAACTGTGGGTCTCCTTAACCAATCAGATTGAAGAATCATTAAAAACAGTAGAGACTGAACCAGGAAGTGTAAGTTAGAATAGTGAATTCAATGTTAAATCAGGTACCGAAAGCAAAATAAAGAGAGGGAAAGAAAGACTGAATTAAGAGACAGAGTTAAAAGAGACAGAAAGAAAAGTGTCCAACAATAGTTCAAATCTGAAGTAATGAGAGTCCACACTTGTGAAAGTAAATGTTCAGTACCAGAGAGGTTATTTGACAGTAATTAAGACTTACCACGCCATTAAAATGGTACTTAGACTTGAAATGACTTGACTTAACTTTCAAGTTTAGTCCGTATCTATGAGGTAAGTACAGGAACTTCACACCGTTCAATGTATTTGAATGGGGAGCCAGACGGCAAGATGCCGTTTTCGCAGAGTTTGCGGAGGAGGATCGCGCCTCGGACAGCAACTTCCCGACTTCCGCGCATGTTAGTGAGCGCTGTTAGCCTCACCGTTATCTTTACAGCAAAATCCAGCCCAATATTTTCCCATGTGAGCTCAGTTTGAAAGAAAGTCTTACTGGTAGCATATCTGTAAACAATTTTACAACACCAAGTTATAGTCCAGCAATTTTATTTTAAATTCACAAGCTTTCGGAGGCTTCCTCCTTCACATCGTTCACCTGACGAAGGAGGAAGCCTCCGAAAGCTTGTGAATTTAAAATAAAATTGCTGGACTATAACTTGGTGTTGTAAAATTGTTTACAATTGTCAACCCCAGTCCATCACCGGCATCTCCACATCATGGTAGCATATCAACATAGGTTCTTGCATGATTCCTATAGTTGTCCATGAGGAGGGAACCCCATTGTCCATCCATCCCCAGCACTTCACAGCACCCTGCATCGCTCACAGTGGCGATCCCCTGCAGAAATCTGGCCAGTGAGTTGCAGGAGAGAGCACTGGTTGGTTTACAAAGTACAAACAAGGAGGAGCAGGTGGAGCTGGTGGTGGAGGAACAGGAACTTGCTTCAGTTCTCATTCAGCAGCAGAGCCCAGGGAATTCAACGCAAACAAATATTGGGCGGGGTGTAAAACGGGCTGCTGGTTCGCCACCGCCCACTTTGCTCTACCATCTGAGACCAAATTCACCCCTGACGTTCCTTAAAGATTTGGTGGAATTCTCTCCATGGGAGTGTGGAGCAATAAGATCGGTGAGTTACCTCACTGCTCAGTGAGTAGGGGGTAACGCTTGTGACAGCAGGATTGCTTGGATATGTGAGATGACAAGGTTTGCCACATGGGCCCCGATATTTCTGGGGAGACGGGGAGGGTGCGGGGGACGGCCTAAGATCCCGGCGAGGCCGGGGACGTGGAGTTCCCGCCAAATTTAACGGCAGGACCTCGTTACCATTTTTTTTCTCCCGTTTCCCGCCCGGCAGCCGGACAAATTGACAGCCTGGCCGGCTGCCGGGCTGAGAAACCAGCGGCAGGAGGCCGCAGCCGGGGACCCTTAGGGACGGTCCCCGGCAATTGGGGGGTTGGTGGGGTCGGTCGCGATCGGCTCGACAGAGATAGAGGCCATTGCGGCTTGGGTGGGAGGTTTGCAATCGTGGCAGGGGGGAGAGAGAGGCCGCGATCAGCAGAGGGGAGGCCGAAGGCTTCCTTGAGTGTTTGGAGAGGGGGGTGGGGGAGGTGGGGAGCACTCCTGCTCTTCCTGGCCCACAAGGGGTGCTGTAAAAAGCACTTACCTTCTTGAGCCGGCAGCTTCTGCCTCCCTTTCACTGCTGGGTTTCCTGAGCCCTGGGTAACAGCACGGCAACTGTTAAATTTAATTCAGGCCCCCAATTGCAGTGGGAGCCCAATCTAAATATGTTAATGAGGTGTCCGCCTCTTGATGGCAGGGCACTCGCACAACTCGAAACCCACCGCCGTTAAAGCGGCAATGTCTGCGTACGCGGCGGGTTGGGGACTCGTTCCCCGTTTTTCATTTTTAACCTACCCCCCCCCGACCCTCTCCCCCCTTCCCCCACCACACCCCCCCCCTCCCCGCCGTCATGGGGGGTTGGGGGTTTTACCGAGGCCCATGGCTTTCATTGAAGGCATGATTTTTTTTTTCGCGTGTTCGCGTTTCTGTAAAATAGAAAATTGGTGTCTTCTGTGGATTAATTATTAAATAACAAACTGAAGTTTGCCTCAGGCTAGTGCATTAAGCAAGAGAGAGTGGTTGATTGTTACATGATGCAGGGAAGCCGAGCGAACATATAATGGGAGTGTGAGCAGTGGTGGAGCGAGGTTTGATCGACTGGGGTTGGGGGGGGGAGGGCAATGGGAGGATGTCGAACTCGAGATTTGGCTGGCTTGGCAGGAAGGGGAGCGAGCTGGGATCTGGGGAGTGCCGCCTTACTGAGTCGGAAGGCCAAGTCGGAAACCACACAGACACGCGGGCCGATCCTGGAGGCCAAAGACAGGTGGCAGAGGTTCTCATGAGCAAAATGCAGGCCATCCTCTAAAGTCACGTTGGCCGACCTCAAAACAATTGGGTGGGGTCATGACCCCACTGGCTCTGCCCCTGCGTGTAGGTGCTATGGAGCGAGGCACAGCAGTGTCAGGGTGCTGTGGGGTACAGCACCCTGCGGTAACCTTGAGCTTGTTTCAGTTTTCTCTTCAGGTAAAGTATTGCTCTGGATATCACACCTCACTGATTTACAAATATCTCACTGTGGTTCCATCAATTTGTCCAGCCACAAATGTTTCCCATCAATTGTCGAAACGGTATTTCAGCAGTTAATAACACAATATTTCTTCGTATTTTATTTCTTCCTTTTTGAAATGTTTTCATTTTATTTTTTTTAACAAAGCAATTGTTTACTGAATCTCTAGGGGCAACTCCAGTCTGGTGTCTGGGTGGGGGTGTTCACAGATTGCTAAAATGCAAACAAGATACATCTGATCAGAGTTTTTTTAAATTGAGCCCATGACAGGGTAGATGCTGAGAGGATGTTTCCCCTGGCTGGGGAGTCTAGAACTAGGGGGCATAGTCTCAGGATAAGGGGTCGGATATTTAGGACTGAGATGAGGAGGAATTTCTTCACTCAGAGGGTTGTGAATATTTGGAATTCTCTACCCCAGAGGGCAGTGGATGCTCAGTCGTTGAGTGTATTCAAGGCTGAGATTGATAGATTTTTGGGCTCTAAGGGATATGGGGATCGGGCGGGAAAGTGGAGTTGAGGTTGAAGATCAGCCATGATCTTATTGAATGACGGAGCAGGCTCAAGGGGCCGTGTGGCCTACTCCTGCTCCTATTTCTTATGTCTTGACATGTGTGGGCAGTAGCTGCTAAAGTTATTCAGGTTCCAGTGAATTTTCAAACAAAGGAATGTTGTTCACAGCCTCTGACTGGCACCATTCTGCTCCCAATATCTCTTTGGATTTGAAAGCAACCATGACGGTGTTCGATATTGGCAATGTGCAGCAGGGCCGTTCAATCCTTGTCTTCGTGGACTGCGAGGTGTGCACCCGTGAAATTTAGGGTGAGGAGGGGGACACGTATTTACTAGGATCCTTCCACTCCCCGCGCCCCCACCCTCCCCAGCCTGATCCGTGTTGTTGGAGTGACAGAGATGGCTTTGTGCCCAGTCGGCTGGCCTGTATCTGACACTGGTAAACTTTCTGAGGTCTCGTTAATCTGCATATCTTCCGCGAGCTCCCAATGGGGTTTCCGTCACCTCTTGGGGCCTTTATCAGGGGTTGGGGTGGGGTGGGAGGGGGTGGTGGGAATGGGGGAGAAGGAGGGCAAATGGGCTGCTGCTGCAGGAGTCCGACAATTGTGGCAGCTTAAAGGGGCGAGCAGCCTGGAAGAGTGAAAAAAGTCTCGATAAACGGTTGCAGAATCTGCCACTGGGGATCTGTGCATCAATCGCCTAAAAATTGATTCCATCACTGATGTGCTCTATAAAATTGTTGACCACATAACACTTGCCCCAGCAACGTTGAACACCTCTGGTGCAGGGGTTTAATCAGCATCCAGTGTTGACACGGCAACAGTGATAGAAAATGTGGCGTAAGATGTCACTCTGACATCATCGTCTCATTTTAATGCATCCCCGCGCCTCTGGTGGGGGACAGAGGAAAATCATGCCTGGAAAAATTAAATCAATGCTCAAGTTATTTGCATATATCTCTAATTGCATGAACAGATAGAATTGGAGACATTTACAGCACAGAAGGAGGTCGTTCCGCTCATTGTATGTTTGCTAAGATAATCTAAAATTAATTCCACAGCAGATCTTAGTGTTTTGATTCAGGGATTTACCCACCAGTGAGGCAAGAGCACTAGAATCATAGAATCATAGCATAATACAATGCAGAATGAGGCCATTTGGCCCATCGTGCCTGTGCCAGCTCTTTGAAAGAACTATCCAATTCGTCCCACTCCCCTTTCCCCTTGCTCCTTCCCCATAGCCCTGCAAATTTTCCCTGCACTAAGAACACTAAAAACTCCAGGCCCATGAAATTCAAACGGGACAAGCCAACGAGTGAGAAGTTTAAGCACCAGTAGGGCTGAGTTGTCTGGGTTTAAAGGGTCAGATTGTCAGGGGGCTAGAGGTTGGATAGCTCCCGGGTACATCACACTTTTCTTTTGCGTCACTGCATTTTGTTCATCTTTAAATGAGATACTTTGGCATAATTGCCTCGATTAGTCACAGGAGCAGAAATGGCCATCATCCAATGCCAGTGCTAGATGTGAGCAGTTCTAGGCTGGCCATGGAGCCTGGCAATTTACACCATATAAAGCCTCCATTTCAACACCACAATTTACACTGCTCTGATGGGTTATAATTTGCAATGCAACAAATTAAATGGCTACAGTTTGTGAGTTGTTCTGAGTATTTCACAAGTGCTGATTGGGGCGAGTGATATCAGCATGCTCGGGCTTCACAAAGCGAGGTATCATACGAACATAAGAAATAGGAGCAGGAGTAGGCCATACGGCCCCTCGAGCCTGCTCCGCCATTCAATCAGATCATGGCTGATCTTCAACCTCAACTCCACTTTCCCGCCCATTCCCCATATCCCTTGATTTCTCTAGAACCTAAAAATCTATTGATCTTAGTCTTGAATATACTCAATGACTGAGCATCCACAGCCCTCTGGGGTAGAGAATTCCAAAGATTCACAACCCTCTGAGTGAAGAAATTTCTCCTCGTCTCAGTCCTAAATAGCAGACCCCTTATCCTGAGACTATGCCCCCTAGTTCTAGACTCTCCAGCCAGGGGGAAACAATCTCTCAGCATCTACCCTGTCATGCCCCCTCAGAATCCTATATGTTTCAATGAGATCACCTCTCAATCTTGTAAACTCCAGAGAGTATAGACCCATTCTACTCAATCTCTCTTCATAGGACATCCCTCTCATCCCAGGAATCAATCTAGTGAACCTTCGTTGCACCGCCTCTAAGGCAGGTATATCCTTCCTTAGATAAGGAGACTAAAACCGTACGCAGTACTCCAGGTGAGGTCTCACCAATTCCCTGTACAACTGTAGTAAGGCTTCCTTATTCTTGTACTCCAACCCCCTTGCAATAAAGGTCAACATACCATTTGCCTTCCTAATTGCCTGCTGTATCTGCATGCTAACTTTTTGTGTTACTTGTACCAGGACACCCAAGTCTCTCTGAACACCAACATTTAATAGTTTCTCACCATTTAAAAAATATTCTGTTTTTCTATTCTTCCTACCAAAGTGAATAACCTCACATTTCCCCACATTATACTCCATCTGCCATCTTCTTGCCCACTCACTGTCGATATTCCTTTGCAGACTCTTTGGGGGATAAATTGGATAAGGGTCTGTTCTGGGCGATGCACTACCACCCCGCGCCCGACAGACCCTGGGCAGGCAAGACGCAAGTTTGGTCCCAAGGCAGCACTTCCCTGCGATCAGTGTTCCATTCCGGGCCTTGCACATGGAATCAATGCAATTGGCAATTTCCACCACCAGAGGGAGCTCAATCTCTTAAAGGGAGGATGTTTCTTTGAAATCTCTTAAAGGTCGCTGATACCTGTAATTTGCTGAAAATAACAGTCTACTGTCTGCATGGAGTCTGAACAGAGATCAGACATTGCACACGTAAAATTCATATGCTGATCCCATCCCTAGGTTTATGCACTGATGAGTTATGTTAAAACATTAAATAAAGGTTGCGCGCTACTAAATTCCACATCCTCCAATCTGCACACCAGACCTCACCAATCTGCCGATCTGAGTTGGTACCAGGCCTGCAAGAGTGCATGCACCAAGGTTCTCTGCTGATGCACTAGAGACCTTGGGTGCAAGAGGTGGACAGAAGGAGGGACATCCTTTATCCGCCGGGGAGGAGGGGAGGGGAGGGAGCAAGAGGCCCTCCAGACATATATCCAAAAGGCAGTGGGAGGCAGCGGGGGATGAAGTCAATGCCAGACACACAGCATCATGAACATGGATTCAGTGCAGGAAGAAGTTCAATGATTTGACATGAGTGGTCAAGGTGAGTGAGGTCAACTGTCAAGTGGCGTCTCCTACCAACTGCACCACACACTACACCCCCATCACCCACATACCAACAAACTCTTTCCATCAGTGCTCAACCCTTCCAATCAGATGCTTCCTCTTGCCCTTACACATTAGCACTGTTTCAAGCCGCCCACCCACAACTCACAGGCCACACGCACTGGCAGCTATTCAACCATGACAGGCACATCACCCAGGCACAAGTCCCGCTTTCTTGCAGGAGAAGTTGGCGCATATCAAGAGGCAGCAAGTGGCAGTGGCATTTAGCCCCTCGAGCCTGTACCATTCAATGAGATCATGGTGACCTAACTCCATATACCCGCCTTAGCCCCATATCCTTTAATACCCTTGGTTCACAGAAATCTATCAATCTCAGCTTTAACATTCACAAGTGAGCTAGCATCAACTGCTGTTTGCAGAAGAGCGTTCCAAACGTCTCCCACCCTTTGTAGAAGTATTTCCTAACTTCACTCCTGCACGTCCTGGCTCTAAATGTTAGGCTATGTCTCTGCGTCCTAGTATTGAAGTCTCGGAGACCTCAAAAAACAGTTACAAATGTTTCCGCAGCCAGAGGCAATAATCCAGCCACTAACCTGTAAATCCTGTATGGTCCCTTGATATAGCGCTGGTGGGGGGGTCCTCCAGGCACTCTAAGACACGTTCAGATGGTCGGGGTTAAGACTGTGCGTTGAGTTGAGCGTTAAGTCCCAAAATGGTGTCTATCACTTTAAATCAGCGTTGCACACCGATTGAAGCCATTTTCTCCCGACTTTATATGATTCCAGCGTTTCTTATCTGCCTCTGCGCAAACTCCCATACCAAGATGGTGTCTAGCGCACGTCATGCAGGAAATGTGCGTGCGCATCCAAGACGCCATCTTGAATGTCGGGGAGGCTGGGTAGCGCCGAAACAACGGGCGCTACGCAGCCCAATTTAACACCCTTTGTGTCCTGCTCACAGCTTGCTTTCCCACCTAGCTTCATACCGTCAGCAAATTTGGACACATTACACTCGGTCCCTTCATTAATATAGATTGTAAATAGCTGAGGCCCAAGCACCGATCCTTGCAGCACCCAACTAGTTACAGCCTGCCAACCTGAAAATGACCCATTTATTCCTACTCTCTGTTTTCTGACCTTTAACCAATCATCAATCCATGCTGATATATTACCCCCAATCCCATGAGCCCTTATCTTGTGTAACAACCTTTTATGTGACACCTTATCGAATGCCTTTTGAAAATCCAAATATACTACATCCACTGGTTCCCCTTTATCTACCCTACTACTTACATTCTCAAAAAACTCTAATAAATTTGTCAAACACGATTTCCCTTTCATAAAACTATGTTGATTCTGCCTAATCATATTATGATTTTCTAAGTGCCCTGTTGCCACTTACTTAATAATGGATTCCAGCATTTTCCTGATGACTGATGTCAGGCTTACTGGCCTGTAGTTCCCTGTTTTCACTCTCCCTCCCTTCTTGAATAGCGAAGTTACATTTGCTACCTTCCAATCCACTGGGACCGTTCTAGAATCTAGAGAATTTTGGAAGATCATAACCAATGCATCCGCTATCTGTGCAGCCACCTCATTTAGAACCCTCGGATGTAGGTCATCAGGTCCAGGGGATTTATCAGCTTTTAGTCCCATTGTCCAGTACTTTTTCTCTAGTGATATTAATTGTTTTAAGTTCCTCTCTCTCAATCACCACTTGGTTCCCTCAGGGTGTATGGATGCCATGTCAACTTTATAGATTGGTCTGACATGCATGGTTTGAAAGGATTTTGATTTGATAAGTAAATGCTTTCTGACCTTTGTGGGGAGTTAAGGGATGATTTGGAGAGTTATATTCAAACATTGCACACTGCAAGTGCAGATGAAGATGCTTGCAGCATTCACCTATGACATTAACATCTTTCATATCCCCGTTGGAGTAACCTTTGGCAGCTGCCAGTCACCAATGTCCAAACTAATCTCTCAAGACATTGTTACTTTGTTTGGGAGCATGCCTCGCTAAAACGTTTTTTTCTACCATCTCCTCAGCAACACCAGAGAACGAATGAGGGATACTTTGCTCTTGTTGAATCATTCAATGTCCTGGATTCTGTCAACTAACCACGTATGGTTTATAGAAGTGGAAGATCAAAAGGTTTTCTTCTGGAGAAGCTGAGAAAAGCAACTACGCCAGCATGAGAGACCATCCACCCCTTGATGCACTTGGAAAGAAGAGACTTGTTCATATTAACACTGAATCCTCCAGACCATGAATGTTATGGGCTGAAACCGGAAACATCATCACGGATAGGTATGCCAGCTACCGACAATTGACTTATTTTTACCAGTTCAGGACTTGTCAAGAGGCTCCTGCCATGATGTTTAGCTTGGAAATGGCTTCTAGACATTCAAAGAAAAGGACTTCAGCCAACATCCCATGACCTGGGCCACAAAGCTTTAAAATCTTCACCATCTTTGGCAGTGGTGAAATCTTACTGGAAATAAACTGTGTGCAATGATAAACATATCTATTTATTAAATATGACTTTTTTTGTCATTTATATTTACATCACTTGCTCATTATGAATGTTCCCTGAAACTAGATTGCTAAAAATAGCAGAAAACTAACATTTTGATGGATTTTGTTGAATAATAAAACTGTGAAATAAAACACTCTAATATCTTAACCTGATAAAAAATAGCAAGATTGGAGTTTTATGGACAGCCTGTTAGAATTATGATTTACTATGTAATTGTTGTGCATTGTGCGATGAGCCCTGTTTTCAATCACAAGTTACACATCACCTGGTGGGACATAGCACGTAATTATAACTGACGCTGGGTGAGAGTTTTAAAGAGCCCAGCATCTGTATAAAACCGTTTTCATTAATTTTCAACCAACCAGCAGGCTAATGTCAGGAATTTAATAAAGTTTGTCTTTAACACGGGAACATTAGCGCTCATGTTGTTTACTCTAAAGGTCTGGGATTATCCCACGTTTCTGAAAACGCAGTCAAGACCCTGTACTCACAATTACAATATCACTGCACTAAACAGTATCCTTTCAATCCCTTTGAAATTGGGAAGGTTATCAGGAAGCAGCTGCTTGACTCCATTATCTCTGGAAATTGGATTCAGAACTGATATCAAAGCCGCTTTGGAGAAGGAAGCCCCAACAAACTCAGGTCTGACTTTACTAATTGTAAGTGCACGTTCCATGATTCTACAACATGCGTAACCAGCAGGTGAAGCTCCCTCCTGGGAGCTGCCCAACTTAATATCAGCCCTGACAAGCCTCGATTTGTGAGGCTCCACTGGTGGCATGGAGCCTTGCTACTGGCAGGCACACGTCATGACATTGAGCATGCAGGTTCATGGACCTGATTCACAGCGGTCCGCAGTTTATAGCAAAGGGAACTGCTGGCATTTTGGAGGTTGTAGATCTGCCAGAGAGTTAGCTGAGGTCTGAAGTTGCTTCAGTCAGTGTTCAAACCAAAGGGCTGCAGAATGCCAGGAGAAAGGCGAGACACTTTTGTTGAAGTTTGCTTTGAACTTGGTAGGAACATTGTAGGAAGCCAAAGACAGAAAGATCAGGGTAGGATTGGCTCACCACTTCAAAATGGGATCACTGTTGAGGACAATACCGAGATATTCAGCAAACTGTGTAGGGAAGACTATCTTCGAGCAGTGAATACCAGGTGTACTAGATTGGAAGAAATGCTCACAGGTTGCTGTCTCACACGGAAAAAGTATCTGGGGCCCTGGACAGTGCTGTGGGGAAAGGTGAATGAACAGGGTGCTGAAATTACTATAGTTGCAGAAGAAAGTGACAGGGGAAAGGCAGGCGCGATCAGATGAGAGAAGAACAAATAAGAGGGAATAGATCCTTTAGAAATCAGATAGGCAAGAGGAGAGAAGGGGAAATGTGCTGGGTGTTGGGATTATGTTGTAACTTATGGAAATGGCAGAAGATGATCTGACAAATGCAGTGGCTGGTAGGGTGGAAGATGAGGTCAATGGGGTTGTGAGAGGGTGAGAGTGTAAGCACAACAAACGAGGTGGACAGGGGAAATCCTCAGCAGAGGAAAAAGGGGGACATTTCAGATGGTGCAGAAAGTGCAGTTATCAGAGCAGACACAACAGAGCTGGTGATACAGAGAGAAAGGGATTGTGCGCGGACACGAAACAGGGTGAGAAAAAAGCGTAATCCAGTTAGCTGTGGGAATCTGAGGGCTTGCAGTAGACATTTGTGGAAAGCCCATTGCAAAGAATGGAGAGCGAGAAGTCCAGGAAGGGCAAAGAAGAGTCAGAAATGGATCCGATAAAGATGAGGGATGGGTGGACATTGGAAGCATAGTCAATGGATTTCTCAGGATTGCAGCAAGAGCAGAAATGACACCAAAACAGTCATCAACTTTACAGAGAATGAGGGGGATGAGTACTCCACACATCCTAAAAAAGACAAGCACAGGTTCTTATATTGACAGCATTTATCTAGAGAAAGTGAGTGGAGATAAATGAGAAGTTCTTCAAAATGAATGGAGATCTCATTGAAACATATAAAATCCTTAGAGGCCTTGACAGGGTAGATACTGAGAGGTTGTTTCCCCTGGCTGGAGTGCCTAGAACCAGAGGTCATAGTCTCAGGATAAGGGGTCAGCCATTTAGGACTGAGATGAGGAGGGATTTCTTCACTCAGAGGGTTGTGAGTCTTTGGAATTCTCTACGCCAGAGGGCTGTAGATGCTGAGTCGTTGAGTGCGTCAAGACTGAGATCGATAGATTTTTGGACTCTAAGGGAATCACGGGATATGGGGGTGGGCAGGAAAGTGGAGTTGAGGTCAAAGATCAGCCATGATTTTATTGAATGGCAGAGCAGGCTCAAGGGGCTAAATGGCCTACTCCTGCTCCTATTTCTTATGTTCTTATGTTCTTATTACTTGTCCCCTCCCTACTTCAGAAAGTTCTCAAACTGAAACATTAACAATGACTAACCTGCTGTGTCTATGCAGCATTTTCTGTTTTTGATACGAATTTCCAGCATTTGCCATTTGGTTTTCAATCTGTGGATCTACGGATAACTGAATGAATCCCACCTGCTGGTGTTTATAGAGATACACTATTCACTTTCCCAATCAAATATTTGCTCTCTAATGACCAATGCATGTTTGTTAAAGGCCGGGGATGGGGTGGGGGGGAAGGGGAGGGGGTTAGCTCTGTTAGCATTAAATGGGCAATGGGTGGAGTGTGAAAATTCTGTGGTGAAAACCTGGGCAACATTTGCCTGTTAACAAACACCAGAAGGTCTATTGGACACCTCTTAGTCAGTGCTACACTTCTGAAAACCAACTTTTGTGTGAGTCAGCTTCCTGCACCGAGCAATGGTAAAAATAGAGACAGTGTTATGTAAAATAGTCTGACCTCGGTACATGGGCACTGTACATCCTTGGCTCTGTTTGCTTAGGGATTCAAAGCTAAATTACAGAGAGATTAAATCTAGTGCGACAGTCTTATTCAACAGGCTGTGAACTATATAAAAACACATGCTTCGTCACCTTTAGAACAAAAACACTCATCAGTATTCAAGACGTAGTCTAAATTTTATAGAGTGCACTGTGGCATCAATCATTTCACTTTTACATGTCTACTATGGCTATCAGGTGGTTAATTCAAACCATGTGCAGTTCGGCCTGGTTTAATATGAAATAATTTTTTTTCTGCTGCAGCAATTTTCTAAAGATTTCACCAACTTTTTTTTTTCCCGACAACATTTCTGATCAATAAGAATCATAGAATCATAGAAAGGTTACAGCACGGAAGGAGGCCATTCAGCCCATCGAGTCCGTGCCGGCTCTCAGCAAGAGCAATCCAGCCAATCCCACTCCCCCGCCCTTTCCCCGTACCCCTGCAAATTTTTTCCTCTCGAGTACTTATCCAGTTCCCTTTTGAAGGCCATGATTGAATCTGCCTCCACCACCCCCTCGGGCAGTGCATTCCAGATCCTAACCACTGGCAGTGTAAAAAAGGATTTTCCTCATGTCACCTTTGGTTCTTTTGCCAATCACCTTAAATCTATGCCCTCAAATAAATGCTAGATGGTTTTGCAGTTACGTTTTTAAATTTTTTAAATTTTCAATTTGTAATGTATCAAATACATGCATTTCGCAAATAATATTCCCCAAGCTGCAAGCAAGCATTAACAGAAACTATGAGCATTTTTAGCAATAAAATGAAAAGAATTAAAATATAAATCTCCAATTGGTGTAAACAAGAAGTAGTTGGTAAATTATTTAGACATGGTTGAACAAGAAAGTGCATTTTTATTGTGGAATCAGCACATCAGAGATTGATTTTGACACAAAGCAAAGCTAAGTGCGGAAACAGGCCCTTGTGTAATATAAATTAAATAAGCTTAAATCTTAGAGTTTGTTGTTGGGTTATGGCTGTAGGTGTCCATTATGTGATGTTTTTCTTCACTTTTTAAAGAAACACTGCCCAAAATTCCAATCCAGGCCAATGTAGAATCTCAGCAACCGAGGCCCCAATCTGCCTTCACAGGTGGACGTAAGAGAGGCCATGACACTATTCGAAGAAGAGCAGGGGAATTCTCCCTGGTGTCCTGGCCAATATTTATCCCTCAACCAACATGACTAAAAACAGATTATTTGGACATTATCACATTGCTGTTTGTGGGACCTTGCTGTGTGCAAATTGGCTGCCGTGTTTCCTACATTACAATCGTGACTTTGCTTCAAAAGTACTTCATTGGCTGTAAAGAGCTTTGGGACATTCTGAGGTCGTGAATAGCACCATAGAAATGCAAGTCTTTTTCTGGCTGGGAAAAGGGGCCGAACCTGAACCTGCACCATTTGTTTCCGGCTGCCATTTTCTGGTGGGGTGGGGGGTCTGGAAACTCCATGCACTTCTCCCTTGTAAGGTCTCATAAGAATTCAAATGTCTCCTGCTCCAGGGAACTGCCCCTACATCCTGTGGGTCTCCCTGACCCACAGGATATCTGTGTGTGCAGTGCTCCTCAGCTCTGCTCTCCGGAAGTTGGGATTTATGGGGCCGACAATACTATTTCACTTCCAATGCTGCCCTATCATTGACCACATGAGGTGTGTGATATTAAGAAAAGAAGAAAGAAATAACTTGCATTTATATAGCGCCGTTCATAACCACACATTGTCCCAATTTACTTTACAGCCGACGAACTGCTTTGAAAGTGTAGTCACTATTGTTTTGTTACGCAAATGCGGCAGGCCATTTAAGTACAGCAAGGTCCCACATACAAAAATAAGATAATATCAATCTATTTTTTGTTTGGTGTAGGTTGAGAGTCAAATGTTGGGTAGGAAACCAGGAAAACCCCCTCCCCCACCCTGCTCTTCTTCGAATAGTACATTGGGATCATTTACAACCGAAAAGGCTGACAGGGCCTTGGTTTAGCATTGCATCTGTACTGCACTGAAGTGTTAACCTCGATGAAATGGTTTCAATTCCTGTAGTGAGGCTTGAATTCACAACCTTCTGAGTCAGAGGCAAGACACGACTGGCAATTAAAAGAGCAAGTTAACACCCCCTCTAACTTTTCTTGCGGAGAAGCAACTTGCCTGATTCCGTGACTAAGATTCAGAGTCATCCGTGGGCATGAGCTTTTGGCCCATGACTGCTTGTCACAGCACGGTGGGACTCTGATTCCCCTAATGTTGCAGCAAGCAGCTCGAGACAGAGCAACGAAAGGATCTGAGGCTCGATGACAAATTATAGACATTTGTCATTGTACGTACACTTCAAGATGAGAGTCACCAGAAGAACTCCATGGATGAACTCATCTACCCCTCTCCCTTTTTAGGTTTTAAGGATAGTTGGTGACAAGCAACTTCTGGAGACAGATAAATATGGAGGAAATCGAGTGCCATGAATAAAACATGCAAGAAAAGACAAGGGCAGCTGCCAACCTGAAAACTCGTAACACTGTACAATGTGCCAGAACCCTACAGAGCTAAATATAACTTCACTGTTTGTTTTGTCACTGTTGAACGTACTGCTTCTGAAAGTAAATGGGCTGCAAATATATCATTTTTTTTCATAAGAATGGAACCAGTGGCAACTTTTACTTGTCAGAATCCAATTCACATTTGGTAATGGTTCGGGATGTTTCCCTCTGATTTTGTACAGGGGACGAGCAGCAATTTAGCTGTTTCTATTTAAAATAATTGTACATAAACGTGGCAGACATTTTCATAATTTTGTTGCATTTTCGTTCCCATTTTGTGTCCTTTTTGTTTTCATTGTGTGCTAGTTATTTCTGTGCAATTTTCCAACATGCCGAGTGCATTCAGACTGAAGGCGAGAAATCCAACTGTTCGATAGATAGCACAAGAACAAATAAATAACAACAATTCCAAACCTTTATCCCTGGCTTTTTGCAGGACACCTGGTTTTTAAGGACACAGAAGTATTTTGTTGTACAAATTAGCAGCTGTTAAAAAAAATTGGCTGTAAAGCACTTTGAGCCGTCCTGAGGTCGTGAAAGGTGCTATGTAACTGAAAATGAATTCTTTCTTTCTATAGAATTTAATCTTTCCCTCTGCACCATTGCCAGTTTGCATCATTCGGCTAAATTACCCGAGTGAGGAGTCTTGCCCGAGATTTTCCGATCTGTATTGACAGCAGGTAGGGCCCCCCCACTGGCAGCAAGTACTCTGAAAATTACCCCCTTTAAATAAAACTACTTCCAAGTATTGAGAAGTCTTAATAAGCCCCGGGCACCACTTCTCAAGAATCAAAGCACAAGCCACAGTGGAGTGACGGACTGCTCTGCAGGATACTGAAAGGCCAGCTTACTGTTAGTTATCAGCTTTGGCTCAATGGTAATAATCTTGCCTCTGAGTTTTAAAGGTTGTGGGTTCAAGTCCCACTCCAGGGAAAGGGCATGACTTTAGCTCAGAGCCAGGAACCTAGTGAGTCTGTGGATATTCACATTGGGAGCCTAGAAGCCAAGTGAGTGTGTTGCAATCTGCGATCACAACTCAACTGAAAGTAAGTATTTGTGCTTCTGGGTTTCCAATGCACCAGGCAACCAGATTGTCAGGCTGGCTGCCTGTTGGGAGGGAAAGGAGCCACGAGAGGGAGAGGGAAGGAGAGAGAGAGATTGTGGACTGTGGAAGAAATTAGAGGTGAGGTGGGGGGAGGTGTAGGGACATGGATAACATTGGGTGGGCCGTGGAGAAGATCAAGGGGTTTAGCATCGGGGGGATGTATCTAGTATTGGTGGATCCACCATGGAGGGGGTGGGGTCTGATCGTGCCAGGTGAACTTGTTGGTCCTGGATAAAACACTCCTGCTCCTCCAGGCCCACAAGCAGTGCAATAAAGGCACTCACCTCATGGGTCTGGCCCTTCCTGCCTGCTTTCACCTGATGTGAATCAGAAGTGATGGGAAACCTGAACAGGTAAATTTAAATTTGTCTGACATTTCTAATACACAGAAAACTAAGTGCCTCAACTATCACAATGAGGTACATTGCCCCTTTAAGTATCAGCCCGCCGGCTTTAAATGGGGGCAGGACTTCTGGGTTTCTGTTGCACGCGCAGCCTAACGCACCTGGGTTAATCCCGGATTTGGGCACATTGGAGCCGGGATGTGGTCCCGATCCAAAAATCCCCAATTTTACTGCCCACCCAATCTTGGGGTTAACATTACCCCCTGAACACAAAATCCAGACTGACACTCCAGTGTAGTACTGAGGGAGTTCAGCACTGTTGAAGGTGCCATCTTTCAGATGAGATGTTAAATTGAGGCCCTGTCTGCCACGACACTATTTGAAAAGAGCAGGGGAGTTCCCCCCAGTGTCCTGGGCAACATTTATCCTTCAGCTAATGTCACAAAAACAGATTATCTGGTCATCATCACATTGCTGTTTGTGGGATCTTGCTGTGCGCAAATTGGCTGCCACGTTTCCTACATTACAACAGTGGATACACTTCAAAAGTACCTCATTGGCTGTAAAGCACTTTGAGACGTCCTGAGGTCATGAAAGGTGCTATAGAAATGCAAGTTTGTTCTTTCTTTATAACTGACACAAGCTCCCTGGCAATGTCACTAAGCCCTTTTTGCAGGAAGGTCTGAGGGAGGTGTTCATTTTTCCAATTTTGGAAATGAGATTTCTGAATTAAAAAGGGTTGTGATTTTTTTTTCCACTTTGAAGAGAAGCATGTAGCTTCGAAAAATCCGTCAATAATGCAAGTTGGGAAATCCCTCAGTGTTAGAAATACTTTGGATTGAGGTCTACCGCTTGAGGGCAGTGGAGGAAAGAGCACTGGGGCCAAGCAAAAACCAGTTAGATGCTCAAACGGAAGATTTAGCAGGTTGAGCTGAATAGGGGTGAGTGGGATTTTCTTGATCTTAACATTTTGTGTTCTTATTGGTACGCAGATTTATTTATGTTGGTTCAGGTCCATATTATGGGCCAAATTTCCAATGGGCGGAGCCTCACTTGACGGGAGCACAGGTTAGAAAACGTGTGAAGATCAATTTGCCCAATAGAGTAACATCAACAACAACTCGCATTTACAAAACACCTTTTATGTAGAAAAACGTCCAAAGGCGCTTCACAGAGGTGTAAAGAACAATGGACAGCAAGCCAATAAAGTAGATTGGAAGGGGTGACTGAGAGCTTTGGTCAAAGTGATGGATTTTAAGCATCTTAAAGGAGGAGAGAGAGGTGTAGAGGCGGAGGGGTTTTGCGGAGGGATTCACTGCATTCCCAATTTTCCAGTCATTCCAAACATTGAGGAATGGAATTTCTGCGGGGATTGTCCTGCTGTAACTATAATGGAAGATCGCTGGACATCCAGAACAAACGGTGTAAATGCTGGTTACGCCAAAGTTACAGCCGGAGATCGGAAGAGCCCCCCGCACAAACTCCACGTGTGCGTCTCAAAAACTTTACCACGAGGCCCGATTTTAACCCGGAGCGGGAAATCGGGTGGGCAGGGGGTCGAGGCGAGTGTCAAACATCCCCATACTTCGGCAGTTTGAAGCCCAGGCAATTTTAACTCCCGGGCCTCTTCAGCTCACCCCGGTCAGATTCCTGCCTAAAACCGACAGGAAGTGACAGGTGGCCGGTGGGCAGGAGCGCAATGGCGGGCTGCAGCAGACCTCTGGCCGAGGCAGGGGGGGGGGGCCGAGGGAGCGGTCACTGGCACTCAGGTACGTTACGGGGAGGGGGTTTCGGTGGGGGCAGGGGGGTGGCGAGAGCCTGGGACAGTGGAGGCCTAAACTTTCCATGTTGCGGGGGTGGGGGGGCACGTGGCGCACTCCTGATCCTCCTGGCCCTGCAAGGGGTTTTATTTACCTCAATGGGCCTCTTCTGGCCCCGACTCCTCTTCCTGCCATCTTCACCTGGTGGGAAAGTCACAACTGCTTCGCCGCTCAGACTGGCCGCTCGGGCCCTGATGACATCATCAGAGCCCGATCCGCATACTTAAAGAAGGACTCGGTTTCAGGCGGGCTTCCTTGCTGCCTGCTCAGAAGAGCTGGTTAAAATTCCAGACTGCGGGAACAGAGCAGGTCGTCTGCGGCTAAGTCTCTCATTGATTTTACCTGCTCGCCCGCCCGATTTCTGCCAGGGTTAAAATTGCTCCTTTTATGTTTCCTTGACAATCAGTTAATATCTTTTTAATAGAATATATCCAACATGAAGTTGGACTAAATACATCCAGTGTTCAGTGCTGGAAATTATCATTGAAAATTGCAACTGGATGTCGCACCTGCTGTTCAGCCCCTGAACTATGAATTTAATTTTCCCTGAATGAATTGGGCAGCGAGTGAACGCCTGCTCAAATGCTAACGACAATGGGAAAAGTCAGAGCAATATCATTAATAACATAACCCCATGGCACTTTGTATTGTTTGTGTAAATCCACCTTGTAATTATTCCAGTGTAAGTATTCGAAGTGAAACTCATTATTATACCTGTGAATTAAGTTATAATAGTCACTGCTTGTAATGATTATTCAACTGAACGGACTAAATCTTACTCTCCAAACCCATTTCCGATTAGCACCAGTGCGTTTTCCCTCACTTATAATGATCAGCAGGTAATGGCGATAAGGAACAGATTAAAAGTGATTTCCTTCAATGTTTCATCGGCAGAAGAACTTGTATCTTGCTGAGCAGAACCGAGGAAGCGATTAAGAATTGAGCAGCTCCTGGGAATGCAACGAGGAGTCAATTAGAACTGGATTGACCTACGTAGGCGCTAACATTGGTGTGCAGTGTCTTGTGTTTCCTTTCTCTGGAGTGAAACGCTTTGCGCTGAGTTCCTTGTTAAATTAAAATGCCTGATAGAACTCACTCTGTGCACCCACAGGGAAGTGAGTGGAGATTGTCGAGGGGGTTGCGACAATATTGGAAAACCAGGCAAAGAGATCTGGTGAAACCATTTCAAATCCCACAATCCAGGTGATACAACCTCATAAAGAACAAGGATAAATTCATGAATGGCTGGCTGACCATTCAGAGCCCTAACAAATAGGCCATGACAATAACCCTGATGTTCAGGATAGATCTACAGATACTTTAGATTAACGCTTTTATCTCACATCTATTCTGTTTATGCCATATCTGGGGCTATAAATTGGGCCGTGTAGCAATCATTGCGTAGGCGCTACGCAGCCTCCTATGGACCCAAAATGGCGTCGGGAATCCATGCGCAAACTTCTCGCGCGATGTGCGCTGGACGCCATCTTGGAAAAGACGTTCGCGCACACGCAGATAAAGAATGCCGGCACCATGTAAAGGTAGGGAGAATATGTGGTAGATCAGTGTGCAATGCTGATTTAAAGGGAAGATGCAATTTTGGAACTCAACGCTCCAGACAACGCAACATCTTAACCTCGCATGGCTGAACAGGTCATAGACAGACTGGACGAGCCCCCACCCAGCACTATTTAACGGGATCGTGCAGGTGTTGCAAGTTAGTTGATGGATTACTGCTTCTGGCTGCTGGTACAATTGTGCATGTTTGTTGAACATACGAACATAAGAAATAGGAGCAGGAGTAGACCATACGTCCCCTCGAGCCTGCTCCACCATTCAATGAGATCATGGCTGATCTTCAACATCAACTCCACTTTCCCGCCCAACCCCTTATCCCTTGATTCCTCTAGAGTCCAAAAATCTATCGATCTCAGTCTTGAATATATTCAACGACTCAGCATCCACAGCCCTCTGGGGAGAGAATTCTGAAGATTCACCACCCTCTGAGTGAAGAAATTCCAACTCATCTCAGTCTTAAATGGTCAACCCCTTATACTGAGACTATGACCTCTAGATCTAGACTCTCCAGCCAGGGGAAACATCCTCTCAGTGTCTACCCTGTCAAGCCCCCTCAGAATCTTATATATTTCAATGAGATCACCTCTCATCCTTCTAAACTCCAGAGAGTATAAGCCCATTCCACTCAATCTCTCCTCATAGAACATCCCTCTTATCCCAGGAATTAATCTAGTGAACCTTTGTTGCACCGCCTCTAAAGCAAGTATACCCTTCCTTAGGTAAGGAGACCAAAACTGTACGCAGTACTCCAGGTGAGATCTCACCAAAGCCCTGTACAATTGCAGTAAGACTTCCTTACTCTTGTACTCCAACCCCCTTGCAATAAAGGTCAACATACCATTTGCATTCCTAATTGCTTGCTGTGCCTGCATGTTAACTTTCTGTGATTCGTGTACAAGGTCGCCCAAAACTCTCTGAATTGCAACATTTAATAGTTTCTCACCATTTAAAAAATATTCTGTTTTTCTATTCTCCCTACCAAAGTGAATAACCTCACATTTCCCCACATTATACTCCATCTGCCACCTTCTTGCCCATTCACTTAACCTGTCTATATCCCTTTGCAGCCTCTTTGCACCCTCCTCACAACTTACTTTCCCACCTAGCTTGGTAGCGTCAACAAACTTGGATACATTACACTCGGTCCCTTCATCGAAGTCATTAATATAGATTGTAAACAGCTGAAACCCAACCACAGATCTGTGTGGCACTCCACTAGTTACAGCCTGCCAACCTGAAAATGACCTGTTTATTCCTACTCTCTGTTTTCTGTCTGTTAACCAATCCTGCATCCATGCTAATATATCACACTCAACTCCATGAGCCCTTATCTTGTGTAACAACCTCTTGTTGAAGCTTCCTATAATTGGAGAAAGTCGCAATATTATATAGAGAGTGATCTGGCATGGGATGTGGGCATCGCTGGCAAGGCCAGCATTTATTGCACATCCCTAATTGCCCTTGAGAAGGTGGTGGTGAGCTGCCTTCTTGAACCACTACAGTCTGTGTGGTGACGGTTCTCCCACAGTGCTGTTAGGTAGGGAGTTCCAGGATTTTAACCCAGCGATGATGAAGGAACAACGAATTATTTCCAAGTCGGGATGGTGTGTGACTTGGAGGGGAACATACAGGTGTTGTTGTTCCCAATGTGCCTGCTGCCCTTGTCCTTCTAGGTGGTAGAGGTCGCCGGTTTGAGAGGTGCTGTCGAAGAAGCCTTGGTGAGCTTCTGCATTGCATCTTGTAGATGGTACACAATCTAAATTGCATGCAGCCTTTCTGGCAGGCTTTCCAGTGCACCAAGCAGTTGGTTGTGTACGCCCATCAGCCGTCTTCTGTAGCCTGGCCCATCGAAATCATCATCTGACTCCTCTGCAGCATGAACAAGTGAGCGACCTCACCTTCGGCGAGCTGGCGGTATCCGTTCCCCCCACCCTGGTTCCTGCACACTTGTGCCCAGTGTCTCACCATGTGCAGATCCCTCCTTTAACCTAGCCTCTAAACGACGTGCAGTGTCAGTGTCTCTGCCGGTGGATGCGAGTGTCAGATCGAGTGACGGTGTGGCTTCGTTATCACTGTCCTCCTCCTCCTCCTCCACCTCGGACGGTGCCGGCTCCAGTTCTTGGGTATCTGCAATGACAAAGGGAGACGGGTTGAGTTATGAGGAGAAAGTAAGACGGGCGTGCTGACTCCATCTCAGCACGTGAATCAGAAAAGGTTGTGGGATGAGGGAGATGTGGGAAATGAGAAGGATTATTAGATATGCCGAGACCCTCATCATCGATACCTCCAGCACCGCCAGTGGCTACGGCCGCAGCGACGGCCCGCTCAATGATCCCCAGCACTGTCTCCTCCATGGGGGTGAGGGCGTGTAGCCGTGCCTGTCCTCCCCCAGGTATGTGCTGCTGCGGGCTGTAATGCTTCATCTTCTCCTGCACGACAGAGGGAAGTTTGTCAGTGAGCGTCCTGCAAGGTATTTGGGTAATGTGCCTGTCATGGTTGAATAGCTCCCATGTGTGACCTGTGAGTTGCGGGTGTGTGGATTGCGGGAGTGGTACTGTGTGAGGATGAGATGCAGCATCTGAAGTGCAGTGTTGCGTCCGGATGGGAAGCGTTTGTTGGTGGGTGGGTGACGGGTGTATCGTGCGTGGAGCAGTGGTGCAGTTTAGGATGTGCCCACTTGATACTTGCATTCACTCACCTTGACCACTCGTGTCAAATCATTGAACTTTTTCCTGCACTGCATCCAGGTGTGTGGTGCAATGCTCCTGCCATTCACTTCCAGGGCCACTTCCTCCCACTGCCTCCACAGCTGGTGTCTGGAGGGTCTCCTGCCACGCTGTGGGTACAGGATGGCCCTCCATGTATCCACGTCCTCCATCAGGGCCTCCAGTGCGTCATCAGAGGACTTTAGTGCATGGTTTCTCGCAGGTCCTGCCATTAGAGTTTTCTTCCACCACTGATTGAATTGACACCTCCCCTATAAGAGGTGCAGGCTGCCTTTAAGTAGTGCTGGCCACGCCCCATATCGGGCCCCCGCTGTTGCGTGCAGCCACTCAACAATGCAGGTAGCGCTGGCTGCACGCAGCAATCATGCAGACTATCAGGCAGCACCAATCTCACGTGCTGCCTTCATCTCAACGACCGGGCGTGGGTTTGTCGCGCCCCAGAACCATACTGCTGTTTCTCAATAAGCAAAATTGATAACATCTGCTCTGCCTGACTGTCTGGTTAGCGAAATCACTGCACTGCGTGGAACTGCATATAGCGATCAACTGGATGCGATGATCAGGGGCTGAATAAATCTACTGTAACCCATTAACATGCTGCTCCGAATACCAGGATGAATATATGCTCCAATTTGGTTCACTAGTGCCCTTCAGGGAAGGGAGCCTACCTCCCCTACCCAGTCTGGGCCTACACGTGACTTGTGGTCAACTCTCAATGCCCTCTGAAGTACCCAAGCAAGTCACTCAGTTACAAACAATTCATGCGAAGCTCAATAATAAGAAAAAAAAATTGGACAAAGTTGTCAAGCCAAGTCCTCCGCACTATCACCCGATGACGGCCATGTGCCCAGCCTGAAGTCCATGCTGAATGTCAGCAGGTAACCATTGTGATCCAATGTTTTAATGTGTGAAGCCCTTGAAAGGCTTTCAGTTGCACTTTCACATTGGCTCCTGGTCCAGCAACACCTCGATTTTAAAATTTGCATCCTTGTTTTCAAATCCCTCCATGGCCTCGCCCCTCCCTATCTCTGTAACCTCCTCCAGCCCTCCGAGATATCTGCGCTCCTCCAATTCTGGCCTCTTGCACATCCCCAGTCTTCATCGCTCCATCATTGGCAGCCTAAGCACCCTAAGCTCTGGAATTCCCTCCCTAAACCTCTCCGCTTCTCCACCTCTCTCTCTCCTCCTCCTCCTTTAAGACACTCCTTAAACCTACCTCTTTGATCAAGCTTTTGGTCACCTGTCCTGTTATCTCCTTACATGACGCGGTGTCAAATTTTGTCGGATAACTCTCCTGTGAAGCGCCTTGGGACATTTTAATACATTAAAGGCGCTTTATAAATGCAAGTTGTTGTTGTTGTAAGTTGCATCTTGACTGTGTTGAATGCTGACACCTGCATATAAATATATGAGATGCAATGAAAGATAGTATGGGTGAGCGGTAAATGTGGACAATGATTGATTGGCCTCATTTCACATATTCTATGCTTCAGTGTAGCCTAGATTTCTAAATAATTCATGATATTTATATGTTTTAGGAGTGTGAAGGAGGCCTATACATCAGCTACAGTTTATGTATATAAATATTTTGAATACTTCTAGCAAATACTATTGCTCAGTGCACTCACTAACAATTCTAAACCGTGCATGTGCCTGTAATTTGAAAAGTATGTGAGAGTCACCACACGTTTAGATGTTTCGGTCAAGCCTCCATCTTTTTTCTTCTCCGTGGTTTCCATCCCAAACGGCTGCACCTGCATTGAAATGAAATTTGACTCCATCTCCCACTCTAACCCATCCTTTCTCAAAGCTCCAAGACAGCTCATGCCTCTCAGCCTCCTTTTTTCTCTTAGAATCTGCAAGCTTTTGAAATTCAGGCATTGCATCAGCGAACACTTACTGCTCCATTGCTCGCTCCTCTTTTCAGCATTGATGGTCTCCTGCTCTATAAGTATTGTCTGTGCTCTTAAGCTTCTCAATTTAAAGAAAAACTCTTTCTCCTCAGCACAGATGAAAGGTTTTTTGTGCCAATGAACTCCTCCGGATACATCTCCCAGTTACTGATTAAATGGGACTTTAGCCTTAACCGTTTTTCAGTCGTTCAGGCTTTTCTGCACACAACCCTACCTTGACTTAAGCTTGAAATTGTTCTTCATCAAAAATTCTGCCAATGTGCGGACCACATTTCCCATCAGATGTTGCTACATTTTTTCGTGACCTATATATATATATCTTCACACCATTTCAAAACAACGTCTGCCTGTGGATCCACCTCTGCTCTTCTCATTTGTTTTCCTCTGCCATTGCACATTGGTGAAAGCAACAGTACATTTGCTTGGAATGGTCAAGTTACTCATCGTTGGATTGTTAAAGCGATTAATTTGCATGATGTCAATATGATTCACAATCAACGGATTTATTGCTGTGCTAAAAGTACAAATTGCTGGGTTAATGCATTGGGGGTAATGAGCAAGACGCTTTCAGCAGACAACGAGGAAGTACAAGCCATGGTCACCCCTTGGATCGTGTGCTGACTGTTACTGTTTTGCTTTCCATCTGATATGTAAATTGTACAGTTATCTGAAGTAGGTACTTAATCAAGTACGTTGTTAAAAAAAATCTCAGTATAACATTTATTAGCATTTAGTGAAACACTGCTGAACAAACATTCTAATATTAAGTTAGGACAAACAAATGCTGTTCGTAATCACGGTGATGGAAAAAGTGTAAACCCTACTGTAAATATATCGTAAGGCTTTTCAAAATGGGTTGACGATGAAAAGCACAACAGTTCTTTGAACAGTGCAGAGATGTATGTGATTAAATTGTCTGTACTCCTGGGTTTGCTCCAGTTCATGTTTTTTGTAGTGACTAAAACAAGACCTGAGTATGTCCTGTAAGTACTACACTGAATAAATAATACACTGAGGCCTTGCTGTGTGGCTGAACGAGATGCTGATTTCTGGTCCCTTCAGTTTAAGAACAATGAGTGACTGAACCATATCAACCAGGAAAATGGGCCTGGATTTTTAACTTGGAGCCAGGAAGCGAGCGAGGGCGAGGGAGGGTGGGGGGGAGCGTTTGCGAACGGGAAAGGGTTTAAGGATTGAAGGAAGTAAGGGTTTCCCGCAGATCCTGCCGAATTTAACAGCAGGACCTGTTTTAAATTGATCAAATCGGTTTCCCGTCTGCAGCCTCTCAGATTGCAGGCCGCAGCCAAGGATCGGAGAGGAGGGAGGGAGGGAGAGTTCTTGGGACGTGGAGGACATGGGCGGGGGGTGGGAGGGATGCCAGGGAGAAGATCGTGGGCCGGGACATAGAGATCGGAGCGGTGGGGGCGGGGTGGGGGGGATGCGATTCTGAGTTCCAAATTCGCATCTGTCCCGTTAAATCACACTGATCTACCGCATAGTCTCTCTACTTTACATGCTGCCGGTGTTCGTTATCTGCGCCTGCGCAAATGCCTTTACCAAGATGGCGTCCAGCGCACGTCACGCTAGAAGTATGCAAACTCATTCCGGACACCATTTTGGGTCCTTCGGAGGCCACGCGGGCCCAATTTATAGCCCGGTGAACGCAGCTTCAGAAATGCTGCGATTCGATTGGTCGCAGGGAGGGATCGCTTCTCCCAGGGTCCTAGCTTTGCTTGAACTGACGCTGGGCTCGTCTCCGCTTCCTAATCGAGGAAGTGCCCGAAGAAAAGTGGGTTAAGTAAGTTAGTGGGTTAGTATAAATCTACGGAGCGGCGAGGAATACTGGTTCTCCTCGCTGAGCAATTTCTACCCCGTTATTTTAACTTCACACTTGCCCCCCAACCCTCCCGCTCTTGCGGGGTTAAACGGGGTTAAAACTCCCCCCCGCCCCAGGCCCTTGTTGAGTTGGCTGACCACAGTCAGGGCACTAGTATGGGCACTACAATTGGCCTGAGGACCCCGGTTTAGGGAGTGTAAAATCGGCCTGCTCCTGATCACTATCCAAGTGATGCACCTGCTGAAAGTGCTTTGGAGTGGACATCGGGAGGAGAAGGTCAGGATTGGCAGCGATGCCTTCTGCCGACTGGCATATGAGTGAAGTATTGGGGGACACCCAGCAGCCTTGGCACCGTAACTTACCAGGAGCCAACAACGTTCAGGAGATGAGAGGAGAAGGTAAGCAGACAAAATTCCCAGGAAAAGGAAAGCTATATGGGGTTGTTCCCATGGGATTTACTTACTCTCCTCTTAAAAGGGACTCGGTGGGATGATTTTGTTTTAATATTCCTTCTCGGGGAGTGGGTGTCACTGGCAAAGCTGGCATTTATTGCCCATCCCTAGGTGCTGTGAGTAGTGGTTCGATACAACTGAATGGCCACTTCACAGGGCTGTTGAGAGTAAACCACGTTGGAGTGAGGCTGGAGTCACATATCACCTGGGTAAGGGCAAAGGTTTCATTCCCTGAACGTCATTACTGATCCAGTTGGGTTTTTACGACAATCCGACAGCCTCATGGTCACTTTTACTGATACCAGCTTTCTATTTCCAAATGTTTTCTCTCTAACTGCCAGGGTGGGGTTTGAACTCACGTTCTCTGAGTTACTATTCCAGTAACATAATCACTACACTACTGTACCCATTCCATGTATTCAGTACACACAGAAACCAAATTAAATCATCAAAGCTGGAGTAACTGATACCAGGTTCCACCTGAAAACGAATTTACAAGATAGATGTACCAAACCTCTGGACCGTTTGTTGCCTAATCAGTCCTTCTGATTCCATTTTTATTCCTCATTTTAGCATGGGTTCAGTCCTGGTTAGTACAGGTAAAATTAATACAGAGCATTCTGCCTTCATTAAGGAACAAATTTGGTCTTGATAGCATATGATTGGAGAATAGTTCATTCCCAATGGGTTACGTATCATTAGGTAGGCAGTACTTGAAAACAATTGATGTAACACAAATGCCATAAATTTAAACTAAATGCTACAGGATCACCAACAGATTTTTACTGCAACTTACATTCATTACAAAAGCAACGCTACAATTCAGTGGCTATAAGAATTACATTTGATCCCCGGTTATTTATTTATAATGTGATTTTTCTTCTATATTCTTTTCAAGGTCTCCCAAGCTTGGCTCTTCCTGTCTGTCTTCTCTCTCTTCACAATCACTATAAGGAGCAAAATGTATGACTTCCAAACGGGGACTGAATTACACCCGGTCAAATTATCCCCCTCCCCAATAATGCTTCACCTGTAGACCGCACTTGAGAGGAAAGCTTAACTCCTGTGCGGGGCCTGCTCCATTTTAATAGCCGGGCCTCATTTAAATGTAGCTCTCCTGCTGCCCCTGATCCCAGAAATATTAGTTTTTGTCCTCACCTCTTGGGGCCTGTTCTTCTGCTGTGACTGCTTCTTCTACTGAGTGGCATGTCCATGGCCCACACCCCACTCTATGGTGCATTAAAGTGGCTTCAGGGTCCTATCTAAGTGATGGTGCCCCGATTTGCATATATTTATGGGGAAGCTGCCCAGGAAATCAGCGGCATGGTGGTAAAGAAGTGGCCAGTGGGTCTTCATGGACCATAATCAGCCATTGCATCTTTAAGGTTGATGTATCACACATCATCTCCTGTTACATCGGGCCGAATCTTGCCGGAGTGGGGAATCTCGCGGCGTTGGTTAGATTTATTCCTGCAACCTTCAACTCGAAAAACGTTTGCGCCGTATCTTGCCGGAAGTGCGAGCTGATAACGGGACATCCGGGACCTTAGTGATCGGAGGGGCTAACAGTGTATCTCCTTAATCAACGAGATTTAAGGATTGAGAAAGAAACAGAGGAACGACGGAGAAAGAAATAGAGTGAATTAGAATCAAATTAGGTACAGAAAGAGAAAAAAAGAGGGAAAGAAAGAGTGGATTAACAGAGAGAGAAGAAAGAGATAGACAGGAAAAGTAAGAAAAAAAAAATTTAAATTTAAATTTTGACATTTTTAAAGTCTCCAACAACAATTTGCTACCTGCAGCAATGAGATTGAACAGTTTAAATTGTTCCCATTCTGGGCCAGAGAGGTCGATTGGCATTGCATTAACAATTATCATGTTGTTAAAAAGGTACTTACACTGTTAGTTACCAGCCTTAACTTTCTGCGGCGAGTTTAATGGGCAATTAATGTGCAAATCCAGCAAGTTCTTAAAAATAACGGGGAGGCTAACGGCGAGATGCCGTTTGCGTGAAGCAATTGATGGAGCGGAGTAAATCGACCAGCTAGTTCTGGAGATTGGCAACTCACGGAGTATCTCTTAATCCCCTGAACCTGCTGGCCGATTTGCTCATTAATAACGACGGGCGTCGTTAACACGCCGTTATTTTTCCAGCAAGATGCGGATCATCATATCCTGTTGAGTCGCTCTGATGCTGCACAACCACCACACACACTCAGAGGCTCTACAATTCGGTGACTATGGTTTCTGGAAGGGTACCTGATGTACTCCATCGTTTTCTGTAAGCCAGGCCAGAAATAAAAAGGTCCAATCGCAGATTTTTGAAGATATAAAGCCATTAGTGAAAACATCAATAATGCAAGCGTTTGGTGTTCTCTGCCCATCACCACAATCAGAATTCCTCCAAAATCTCCTGAGGATTACCCATTTGGACATGAAACATTCTGCAGTAGATAATATAGGTCACTGCAACCAGTTTAATGGTATGAATAAGAGCCTTAAAGTTCTCAATTCAGTCCTTACAATGGATCATCAGGTATGTTTAGATAAAACAATACAGTCCTATTATGAAAATTCTCTTTTTGTTTATGAAGTCAACTAAATATTATTTTCTGCTTTATAATCTTGGCCAATTTTGTATGGCAGGAGTTATTTTATAAAAATGGAACGTCTGAAATATCCATTTTAAATACTTAAAGACTTTTTAAAAAACAGAACAGAATCGTGCTCCCACTTGCAACCATTTATCTTTAAGTAGCCACATCTCTTTTTTAGAAACCTGCGAGTAATTTATTCTACACAGGTTAAATTAACAACTTTATTTGGACATTAGGTGCTTGTGGTAATGAAAGTCTAGAAAATGAAAATATTCCTTATATTACTTATTATAATATTTTTTTAATATAAATATGGCATGGTACTTAACTCTTATTTCTTGTGAACCTTGGCTTCCTTAGCAGTTGGCTCCTTATGTATTAAAACCTAATCCCTTTTTTTTGAAGCCAGTCTCCGTCTCTCAACGAATCATGTGCTCAGAGATATGACTTATCTCATTAAGAGTTACAGAAAAATAAGCCAAACACATATGTGCCCATTAACCTTATCTGTTGCGACGTACCGGGATTGAGCGAGCAACAGTTGTAGCCAAAATCCGATTACGAAAGATTACAATGATCTCACTCTAGCACCCCAGCTTGGCTATATGTCTCTCCCTAACAGTTCATCAGTAATTAACATGCAGAGTCACTGTGTTGTGCCGGGTGCATTAGTTAACAGTCTTTGCAGATTTTCCAAGCGTTTTATTGTAATCTGCCCTCATGAAATCCAGACACAAATCTCACATCTTTATGACTACCTGCGAGCTCGGAGGGAGGGTGATCTTCTCTCCCCGACTAGCGCTTGGCTTTGTTGATTTGGCACAGAGATCATAGGCTGTAGCTTCAGACTATTACCAGCAAAAGACTGAACGATATTAACGTGACAAAGAACTAAGCTCAGATGTTGATATCCAATGGCTAATCTGTTACCTAGCAGCCAGCCACCGCTCAATTCTCCTCGCATAATCCTTCAGAGGAATCCAGGACTGTAGAGGGTGAATGAATTATGGATGCTGGCAGAAATAATTGGAACACACATCCATGAGGACATTCTTGGCATTATATTCTAAGAGCACATTATGGAGCGAAACCATTCCCTGCTAACACAGGCATGCACAATGGACAAGTGTGTGGATAGAAGTGATGGCAACAACTATATTGAGCATTGTGGTGGTGACACAGATTGCCTCTCTGGTTACTTCAGGGACATCACAAACCTGTTTTTGAGAGGCATGCTCCTCAGTGAAGCTTTAATTTTGGACATTGCTGAGTGATGCCCACAGTTACTGGGCTGGGGGTCTGAAATGTGCCAATGTTAATGTAAATGCAGCAGCTAACTTCACTCTTTGGTAGCACTAAATTCACATGAGCGCGTGCTCTAATTCCAAATTTTCTCTTTTTTTATTTTTCACACAGATTTCTCGATTTTTTTTAAGTCTACAAACCAAAAACAGTACATGTCAGGCCAGCCCAAAGAGTAACATTCCCATCTACAAAACCTTAGGGGTGTTGTTCTTTCCACATGACAAGCTTTCCAGTACCATTGATAACTTCTGTCACTTTGAAGTTAACAAAACAACTCATAGACTGCCGACATTTATACTCTAAGGCCTCACTTAGGCCTCTAAGAGTGGTGTAAATATTGGTGCGGGAATTGGTTATGTTAATGTTGTGTGTTTCAATGTGAGTAAAACAGATGGGCCAAAGGCAGGTATATGGAGTTAGATCACAGATCAGCCATGATCTTATCAAATGTGGGAGCAGGCACGAGGGGCTGAATGGCCTACTCCTGTTCCTATGTTCCTCTGTTCCTGGAACCTGAATGGAAATAAGCCTGAAAACGCAAAACATGTCAGTGTAGAATTTATCCGGATCTGTTCCTGTTTCCACTGGAGACCGGAACATGTCTATTGGAGGTATTGGGGGAGAACTTTGACTTGCGCCCAAAATGGGTGTGAAATTGTCAGGCAGTGCTCTCTCCACGCTGGTCCGTAGCCAAATTCCGCCTCCGGCCTCATTTAAATACCACTGGTGAGCTGCAGGTGCCGAGCAGGCATCCTGCTGCAGCTCACAAGTCGGGGAGTGCGGCAAATTAGCCAGCTCTCATGGGGAGCTGGCCCCCAGGTCAGATCTGTGAGGGAGGAGGTAATCCTGGGTTGGGGTTGGGGAGGGGTAGTCCTCAAATGAACTAGTAGTGGGCAAGTGTTTCTTTTGTGGGTCCAGGAGGAAGTCTCCTGTTTCTTCTGGGCCCACAAAAATAAAAGCTGAAAATTTCCTGGGCCTTTTTGTGAGCGGCTCTTTAACGGCTGCTGGTTAGGCTGCTCAAGAGCTGCTACAACCAGGTGAAGCATGCGCAGCACAAGCTCCGCCCCTTTGCAGCTGAATTTCACATTCGGGCTCCTACAACCCACGTAAGACCCCGATTTTCACATTGAAGGAGTCTAACACTTGTTTCAAGCGGGCGACCTTTTGGTCCGGAATGGGCGCGACAGATCGCAACACGAAATTCGAAGGCGTAACACTCATATTACCTTGTATTTCCGCCATACGAATAAGTAAGTAAATGAAGGAGTGAGCACTGAACGAAAGAGGATATTGATATCAGCTGAGTCAAGGAGCAAGAATCCAGTCCATGCCAGAGGTCTTCCTGCACAACACTGCAGATCAGGCCCAAACTGCTGGTCTGCTATAAGATTACAATCATAAGAACCGTTAACAATTAAGCAAGACATGCACATTTATATCAGGAACACAAGTGTTCTCATGGCTCAAACGATCTGAATCAATGCAAAAAGTCCAGATGGAATACCAAAGATAAAGCTTCAGATAGCACTGTGTCCCGTCAGACTAAAAGTTAATAATGTCCCGGTGAGCTGCAGGTTTCAAATCAATGTCAGGTATACTTGTCCTCATCAGTTCCATCTGTTTGCAACATTTCATTATCCCACCTAATATGGTGCCCCCCACCCCCACCTTCAAAGCAAGACACACTGGTGTTAGATACCTCCAAAAGCAAGACAGGGAGAGGTGAGCTACGATCTCGGTGGTGTGGGAAGAAACCGAAGGAGACAAAAAAAAATAATTTGCAAGAACGGGAAAACCTTTTTTTTAATATAAAATTTAATTTTTCTGGCACGCTACGAAAATCCCAAAGGTATTGCGTGTAGTTGAGATATTACAGCAGACTGACATACACAGAGGCATTGTCATAATGAGGTTAGGTCTCGCTAAATATGTATTAGGTATGATTAGACTCTGCTTTCTATATTGCTTGAAGTGGTGATGGATTACTGGATGATACCCGAGCCCACAGATTTCACTGTTTAAAGCATCGAAGAGATTAATAGTGTTGGATTACTTCCTTGTTTTTATGTTATTAATATTCATAAAACTGGTCACAATTTTGTAGATGAAATGAGATGCTACATCCACATCTCCACTGAACAAATCTATAGCATCTTATTTGTTGCAAAAATTATAGCAAAGCCAGTGTCAGCGTAAAGATCATAATTTTTAAATGGGACACATATTTGCCGTCATAATCTGTTGACCTATTTAATCACAGTTATGTGAAAGCTTCAGTTCTGTCAGTCCGTTTTAAGCCGAAGGTAAACGAAAAATATGTAGATGACTTATACCATAAATAATAAAACTGACGACCTTTTCACAAATTACTCTAGTTTGAACTATGTCTCCTGGTAATCTCTAGCACTTCACACTTGAGAAGCTATGTTTGGTGCAGGTTTAGCTAGTGTGAAATCTTGTCAGCTTTATTGACCCCGGTGACTCCCATTTCTCCCAAGACTTAAAGTAATCGTTTTCTCCAGACAAACCAGCGCTGTCAGGTCATCTATCAGTGTTCCCCACTTGTCCAACCTGCACAGATTGGCTGTCGTCAGACTCTACCTCGAGGCCACTAAACGTGTCACCTTTCATAAAATAATCCCATGAATCTCCCCAGACATAACTCTCTTTCTGTAAATGTCGTTACTAATATTGCACTATCGCTATACTGTTATTTGACGTATGCTTTCTACCTAAAACTAGGGCACAGCCATTACATGTGCAAACAGGGCTCTTTGTTACTGACTGTAGACCTTTGGACTGCCTGTCATCCATTATGCTGACACACTCCATCTGGCTTTCCCAAGCAATCCTGCTAAAGCTGTTTCGTATCCTCTTGACCAATCTAGACGCTCTAAATTTAGATTGCAACATTCCCTACATAAAAGGAATGAGGAGTTACTCTCGATTTAAAAATCCGATGGTTTAGTAAGTAAAGGATGTAGTGTGAAGCCATTTGACCTGGTCTGTAATGAGAATAGCTCATGTCAGTCCTGATGTGGGCACTGACAACATCCCGCCTGCAGTCCTGAAGACTTGTGCTCCAGAACTAGCCGCGCCACTAGCCAAACTGTTCCAGTACAGCTACAACACTGGCATCAACCTGACAATGTGGAAAATTGCCCAGGTATGTCCTGTCCACAAAAAGCAGGGCAAATCCAATCAGATCAATTACCGCCCAATCAGTCTACTCTCAATCATCAGCAAAGTGATGGTTGGTGTCGTTAACAGTGCTATCAAATGGCACTTACTCACCTGCTCACCGATGCTCAGTTTGGGTTCCGCCAGGACCACTCGGCTCCAGACCTCATTACAGCCTTGGTCCAAACATGGACAAAAGAGCTGAATTCCAGAGGTGAGGTGAAAGTGACTGCCCTTGACATCAAGGCAGCATTTGACCAAGTGTGGCACCAAGGAGCCCTAATAAAATTGAAGTCAATGGGAATCAGGGGGAAAACTCTTCAGTGGCTGGGGTCATACCTAGTACAAAGGAAGATGGTAGTGGTTGTTGGAGGCCAATCATCTCAGCCCCAGGACATTGCTGCGGGAGTTCCTCAGGGCAGTGTCCTAGGCCCAACCATCTTCAGCTGCTTCATCGATGACCTTCCCTCCATCATAAGATCAGAAATGGGGATGTTCACTGATGATTGCACAGTGTTCATTTCCATTCGCAACCCCTCAGATAATGAAGCAGTCCCTGCCCGCATGCAACAAGACCTGGACAACATCCAGGTTTGGGCTGATAAGTGGCAAGAAACATTCGCGCCAGATAAGTGCCAGGCAATGACCATCTCCGACAAGAGAGAGTCTAACCACCTCCCGTTGACATTCAACGGCATTACCATTGCTGAATTCACCCACCATCAACATCCTGGGGATCACCATTGACCAGAAACTTAACTGGACCAGCCACATAAATACTGTGGCTACAAGAGCAGGTCAGAGGCTGCCTATTCTGCGGTGAGTGACTCACCTCCTGACTCCATAAAGCCTTTCCACCATCTGCAAGGCACAAGTCAGGAGTGTAATGGAATACTCTCCACTTGCCTGGATGAGTGCATCTCCAACAACACTCATGAAGTTCGACACCATCCAGGACAAAGCAGCCCGCTTGATTGGCACCCTATCCACCACCCTAAATATTCACTCCCTTCATCACCGGCGCACCGTGACTGCAGTGTGTACCATCCACAGGATCCACTGCAGCAACTCGCCAAGGCTTCTTCGACAGTACCGCCCAAACCCGCGACCTCTACCACCTAGAAGGACAAGGGCAGTAGGCACATGGGAACAACACCACCTGCACATTCCCCTGTCACACACCATCCTGACTTGGAAATATATCGCCGTTCCTTCATCGTTGCTGGGTCAAAATCCTGGAGCTCCCTACCTAACAGCACAGTGGGAGAACCTTCACCACACGGACTGCAGCAGTTCAAGAAGGCGGCTCACCACCACCTTCTCAAGGGCAATTAGGAATGGGCAATAAATGCCGGCCTCGCCAGCGACGCCCACATCCCATGAATGAATTAAAAAAATGTCACAGCTCTACAGTTGTCCTTGGACTGGAGAGGAAGTAAAAAAATCATTCATAGATACAAGATTAAATGTAAGAAATTCAGAACAGAGAGCAGGAGCAAGTTCTTTACTCAGAGAGTTGTGAGGATGTGAAATTCACTTCCAGGTTGAGTCAGAAACTGTGTCAACATTCAACAAGATCTTGTATTTATAGAGTGCCTTTAACATGGTGAAACATCCCAAGGCACTTCACAGGAGCGTTATCAAACAAAATTAGACACCGAGCCACATAAGGAGATATTAGGACAGGTGATCAAAAAGCTTGGTCAAAGAGGTAGGTTTTAAAGGAGGAGAGATAGAGAGGTGGAGAGATTTAGGGAGGGAATTCCAGAGGTTAGGACCTAGGCACCTGAAGGCACGGCCGTTAATGATGGAGCGATGGAAATCTTAATTCAAGATTAGATTGGATAGGCGGATAAAGAAAAAGGGGCCGAAGCAACAGGGGAACAGGGTGGGTAAATGTGATCTATTTGTTTGCATGGAGTGGTTGGGCCGAATGGCCTGTTTCCATGTTGTAACTTCTAGGTATTTCTATGGACCATGGGCCCCGGTTTTAACTCCCCCAACCTGGCAGGAATCAAGTGGGGGGGGGGCAGTTAAAATGGAGTGGGGGACTTACCCACTCCTTTCCCATTCCAATCTGACCACCTACAATTTTAAATTTCAGGAGAATGGGAGTGCAAATACGACACTAGAAAAAATGTTGCATTGCTCGTTTGCCAATTCACCATCATATGTCAAATCTCACAGATGCATAATGAGAACATTATGAGCAACATGAAAGAGTAATTAGAAGGATAATCAAAATCTAATCTTAGCTCTAAAACAAATCCTATAAGTAACAGTAGATTAGGAATGATTGGGGCTGATATTGGTGAAGGAGCAGTGAGCACATTGGAATGACTTTTCTTTTTGGCTGCATATTCTGGCCATAATCCCTGCCAGAATGGAAATGATTCCCCCGTCAATCACGCCTGGAGACAACACTGCTGTAAGAAACTGGGATTGATTTTATGTGAATAATTTGTATTATGTAACTATCCTCCACTCATTGCATTTTGCTGGAGAAATAATCTTGCTTTAATCGGGAGACTTTGCTGCAGTATCGGTCATGAGTTCTGTTTGCTGTAGTTCGTAGAGACTCTGTTTTAATAGGCTCTGTTTGCAGTTTGCTGCATGAATAGATTTTGTTTGCTGTAAAAAGACTCTGTTTGCTGTGAGTTATCTCAGATACCAGGGGCTGGATTTTCTGACGATCTGATTGGGTTGGACTTCTGCTCAAACACCACCACACCCCGTGACCCATTTCCCTAGGCCATGGTTAATTGCCCATGAACAGCAGACTCCCAGTAGGATTTCTGCCACTAAGACAGAGCCCACTGGTATCATGGAGGGACATTGGGCGATACTGTAACATCCAAAGATGGGTTGGGATGGCAGGAACTGCGCTCTTTGTAAACCTCGGCAGAGACTGCAGCCAACAAACTGCTCTGTGCGAAGGCAGCTGGCCATCCATGGAACTAAACCACAGTGGGGGTGGGGGCATGGCAGCCTGATTGGATAGAGATGAGGCATTTTTCCTCCAGCTGGGGCCATTACCTCGGGCCTACTGCCGGGGGCCAGATAGTACAGGAGGCCAGGTCCCACCCTCACCAGCAGTTACAAGCAGTGAACAGGGAATGGGAGACCAACAGCTGTCCTAGAGAGGGCAGGGGGTTAGAAACTCAGATGGAATAGTGTGAGAAAATCCAGCCCCTGAACTCAATCAGGCAACAATACATGCTGAAAGAAAAGGCAGCATGGATTTGTTAAAGGCAAATTGTGTCTGACTAAATTAATTGAGTTCTTTGATGAAAGAATAGAGAAGGTTGATGAGGTTGATGTTGTGTATATGGACTTTCAAAAGGCGTTTGATAAAATGCCACATAATAAGCTTGTTAACAAAATTAAAGCCCATGGGATTAAAGGGACAGTGGCAGTGGATGCGAAATTGGCTTTTGGACAGAAAGCAGAGAGTAGTGGTGAACAATTGTTTTTCAGACTGGAGGGAAGTATACAGTAATGTTCCCCAGGAGTCGGTATTCAGACCACTGCTCTTTTTGATATATATTAATGACCTGGACTTGGGTATAGAGAGTATAATTTCAAAGTTCACAGATAATACAAACTAAGAAATCTGATAAACAATGAGGAGGATAGTAACAGACTTCAAGAGGCAATAGACAGGCTGGTGAAATGGACAGACACATGGCAGATTACATTTAACGCAGAGAAGTGTGAAGTGATTCATTTCGGTTGGAAGAATGAGGAAAGGCAATATAAATAAATGGTACAATTTTAAAGAGAGTGCAGGAACAGAGAGACCTGGGGGGTGCACATATACAAATCTTTGAATAATGCAGGACAAGTTGAGAAGGCTGTTAAAAGGGCACAGGGGATCCTTGATTTTATTCATTGAGGCATAGAGTACAAAAGCAAGGAAGTTATACCTTGAAGGGGAAAACATTGCAAGGCTAGCTCTTTCAAAGAGCTGGCACAGGCACGATAGGCCGAATGGCCTATTTCTGCTCTGTATCATTCTATGATCCTACGATTCAAAGTCCTGCCCCGCTCCAAATCATTGGCTGACACAGTGGTGTCAATACTCACTTGTCTCTTTCTCTGTTATTTTAGCCCTGGTGTAAATTCAATTAAAATGAAGTGTTGATACCTGCGTTAAAATAAAGGACAAAGGAACATCATATGAATGTGTTAACAATTCATCTGTCAATACCACAAACAATGATTTCTGGGCTACTTATCGCAACAATAATAATATCTGATAGCAGATACACTCCAAATCCATGATCCAGGAATATAAACAATGATATAATCCTATCAAATGAAAGTTCATTTTGTTAAAACAAAGTCCATACAATTCATTCAAGTTTGACTAAATCTATAATCATACTGACATCTCACATTTTCATGCTACACAGTTTACAGCTGTAAAATGTGCATTATTATAAGCATAAAAAGTAGTGGTAACACATCCAGCAACTATAACCTTCTAACACGCTTGCATGTGACATGTGATGCCATCTGACATTATTTGCTCTTGTCACAATGCATCTTCTCTAAAAATCCCTTATGAATGGAACACACGCTGCTCTAACAAAGTCACATAGCTCAACTAAAGTAAAAGCAAATTGAACTGAATGTACGATGCATCTGTTAAAAAGAGGTAATTCTACATACAGGGTAAAACCTCATTGGTTCTTATTAAAAATTGCTATCATATCCCAAAACATCATTTTGGATTACAGTTGCAACCTGCCCTGACAAGTTTTCAGATGCCTGTTGTCTGAGCATTTTGCAATAAGGCAGTATTACAATCCTGGAGTTCAACGACTTCATCAGCCACAAGAGATTTGCTAATGGGGTTTATGATTTCAGTTGCAGCTGCTCATTGCATTTCAAAGAGGATACATGTTGGGTGACTGTTGGTTACAGTATTTATCTCATGGGCCGATCTAACGTACAAACATTTTTTTTTATTCGTTCATGGGATGTGGGCGTCGCTGGCAAGGCCGGCATTTATTGCCCATCCCTAATTGCCCTTGAGAAGGTGGTGGTGAGCCATCTTCTTGAACCGCTTCAGCCCGTGTGGTGAAGGTTCTCCCACAATGCCGGGTTACCTCTCTGCTTCTTGAAGTCATTCAGGGAAATTGTGCTGTATTTGAAAGAAGACTTTACTTACATCAACACTTACTGAACAAACAAACACTGAAGGTGGCACAGAGAAGACCACAAGGGTGATTCACAGCAGTAGAGGATTGAGCTGCAAGAACTTTCAATGGTTGAAAGCAGTGGGACCAACGATACCTTGGTCTGATTTAAAAAAACAATACAGTTTGGCAATGTGAACCTTCTCAACAAGCTCTGTGATAGCGATGTGGTTGAAGTGTCCAGTGGTTGATTTATATAAGTGTTAAATATCTGTAGAGGTTGTTGCTAGCTGATGGGAACTAGCAGTTTTTTTAATTGGTTGATGTTATTACTCTGATTGTGGCACTGTGATTGTTTCTAGGATAAGTGAGGCCTGTTTTTGAATGAGGTCCTTTGGTCTTCCTTACTTTAAAAAAATGTTTTATTCTGCAATGGGAAAATAGAATTAGTCGGGTTTGGGTTCAAGTGATGTTATAACAATGAATCCAACCTTTATCCCCACTGTTTTGTTTCCACACCAATGTATAAAAATAATATATAAAGACCACTTCCTGATGCTATTGTGAGACATTTGTCAGATGATAGATTACTTATTTGATTCAATTAACGATTTACAGTGAACACGTAAAATGAAGCCTTCACTGGCGAAGAGTGATTCCTCTCCATCTGAGTCTGTGGGATTTTCACAGATTAACCCACCTGGACTCAGCAAGTTAATTTGAAATTGGATGCAATTCTTCAGCTCCATTTGGAGGCTCAGTCTTTCAAGACTAGATTTTCCACTTGAGATCACAAATTGGGCAATATCGATTGGAAAAATGGGCAGAGATTAGTAACCAACAATTTCCAGTGTCCACCTCAAACTGACAGGACCTTTATTTAAACATTGGGCTGGATCTTTCTGGAAAAATAATGGCGTGTTAACGACGGATGGTGTTATTAATGCACAAATCGGCCAGCAGGTTCAGGGGATTAAGAGATACTCCGTGAGTTGCAAATCTTCAGAACTAGCTGGTCGATTTACGCTGCTCCGTAGTTTGCTTCTCACAAACAGCATCTCTCCCTTAGCCTTCCCGTTATTTTTAAGAACTTGCTGGATTTGCACATTAATTGTCCATTAAGCTTGCCACACAAAGTTAGGGCTCATATTTAATAGCATATTTTAATGATGTGATAATTGCTAATGTAATGTCAATCAACCTCACTGGCCCAGAAAAGGAACAATTTAAACTGTTCAATATCATTGCTGCATTTGCAGTAAATTGTTAGAAATTTAAAATCTGTCAAATTTTAATTTTTTTACATGTTTTCTTACTTTTTCTTTCCGTCCCTTTTTTTTTCTCTCTCTCTCTTAATCCAATCTTTCTTTCCCTCTATTTCTTTTTCAGTTCCTGATTTGACTCTAATTCACCCTGTGTCTGCCCATTTCACCAGTCTGTGTCCTCCTGAAGTCTGTTACTATCCTCCACGTTGTTTACTACATTTCCGAGTTTTGTGTCATCTGCAATCTTTGAAATTATACCCTGTATGCCTAAGTCCAGGTCATTAATATGTTTATCAAAAATTGTAGGAAACACAGCAGCCAATTTGTGCATAGCAAGCTCCCACAAACAGCAATGTGATATGTGACCAGAGAATCTGTTTTTTTTAGTGATGTTGGTTGAGGGATAAATATTGACCAGGTCACCAGGGAGAACTCCCCTGCTTTTCTTCGAAATAGTGCTGTGGGACCTTTTACAGCCACCTGAGAGGGCAGACAGGGCCTCAGTTTAACATCTCATCCAAAAGACGGCACCAACGACAGTGCAGCACTCCCCTCAGTACTGCACTCGGAGTTTCAGCCTAGATTATCTGCCTAAGTATCTGGAGTGAGACTGGAACCCACAACCATCCGACTCAAGAGGAAAGAGCGAGATATCACTGAGTCACGGCTGACACTGTCAGGGACCAAAACTCCTGTGTTACACTCCCCGCATGCAAAGCTCTGTTCCAGGAAAATGACCTCTACGGTTCGGCTGGCACCAGCAACTTTAGGGGCAGAATCTTCAACTTCGGCAGCGGTGAAAGACGAGCGGTAGCTGATCAGCTGTAGGGTGCAGGAAAAAGTCTAACTAAATGGGGCACGCCGCGAGATGCCCCACACACCAGCGAGATTTAACCCATTCATTTGGAGTGGGGACATTCGGGTTTCAAAGATGTAATTTCCATCATTCCTCTGTTTCTTTCTGAATCCTTAAATCTCATTCATTAAGGAGATACACTGTTGGTCCCATTGTTCACTGAGGTCTCAGATACCTCATCGCCCCCATTATCAATTCACACTTCCAGCAAGTTACGGCACAAAAGTTTTTCGAGCTGTAGGGTGCAGGAAAAAGTCTAACTAAATGGGGCACGCCGCGAAATGCCCCACACACCAGCGAGATTTAACCCATTCATTTGGAGTGGGGACATTCGGGTTTCAAAGATGTAATTTCCAAATCACATCCATGTGAAAGAAATATACAGAGTTGCTAAGTAATGACAGAGAAGATCATGGAAAGAACATAGAAAGGTTCAGGTAAGTGTATTTCAGACATCTTTCAACCAGTTTTCTCTTTTTTTTTCCTACTGGCATTTAGGTTTTAAAGGCTTTTGTTCCAATTGTTCTCAAATAATTTGCCCCCAAATACATTACTGGCATTTGCTGGTTACCCAATGGGAATCCATTTTGCCATCTGGAATAAAACGCAAAACGTTGCAGATGCTGGAAATCTGAGTCAAAAGTCGAAAATGTTGGGAACCTAAAGCAGGTCAATCAGTGCCTGAAAGGATAATCGGGTTGGCTGTATAACGGGTGGCTGATCAGCTACCGCTCGTCTTTCACCGCTGCCGAAGTTGAAGATTCTGCCCCTAAAGTTGCTGGTGCCAGCGGAACCGTAGAGGTCATTTTCCTGGAACAGAGCTTTGCATGCGGGGAGTGTAACACAGGAGTTTTGGTGCGGAGATCACTGCTCCCTGACAGTGTCAGCCGTGACTCAGTGATATCTCGCTCTTTCCTCTTGAGTCGGATGGTTGTGGGTTCCAGTCTCACTCCAGAGACTTAGGCAGATAATCTAGGCTGAAACTCCGAGTGCAGTACTGAGGGGAGTGCTGCACTGTCGTTGGTGCCGTCTTTTGGATGAGATGTTAAACTGAGGCCCTGTCTGCCCTCTCAGGTGGCTGTAAAAGGTCCCACAGCACTATTTCGAAGAAAAGCAGGGGAGTTCTCCCTGGTGACCTGGTCAATATTTATCCCTCAACCAACATCACTAAAAAAAACAGATTCTCTGGTCACATATCACATTGCTGTTTGTGGGAGCTTGCTATGCACAAATTGGCTGCTGTGTTTCCTACAATTTTTGATAAACATATTAATGACCTGGACTTAGGCATACAGGGTATAATTTCAAAGATTGCAGATGACACAAAACTCGGAAATGTAGTAAACAACGTGGAGGATAGTAACAGACTTCAGGAGGACACAGACTGGTGAAATGGGCAGACACATGGCAGATGAAATTTAACGCAGAGAAGTGTGAAGTGATACATTTTGGTTGGAAGAACGAGGTGAGGCAATATAAACTAAATGGTACAAATTTAAAGCGAGTGCAGGAACTAAGAGACCTGGGAGCGTATGTACACAAATCTTTGAAGGTGGCAGGACAAGTTGAGAAGGCTGTTAAAAAAACATATGGGATCCTTGGCTTTATTAATAGAGGCACAGAGTACAAAAGCAAGGAAGTTATGCTAAACCTTTATAAAACACTGGTTAGGCCTCAGCTGGAGTATTGTGTTCAATTCTGGGCACCACACTTTAGGAAGGATGGCAAGGGCTCAGAGAGGGTGTAGAAGAGATTTACCAGAATGGTACCAGGGATGAGGGACTTCAGTTATGTGGAGAGACTAGAGAAGCTGGATTTGTTCTCTTTAAAGCAGAGAAGGTTAAGATTAGATTTGATAGGGGTGTTCAAAATCATAAACGGTTTTGATAGAGTAAATAAGGAGAAACTGTTTCCAGTGACAGAAGGGTCGGTAACCAGAGGACACAGATTTAAGGTGATCGGCAAAAGAACCAGAGGCGAGATGAGGAAACATTTCTCTACACAGCGAGTTGTTATGATCTGGAATGCACTGCCTGAAAGGGCGGTGGAAGCAGATTCAACTGTGGCTTTCAGAAAGGAATTGGATAAATACTTGAAGGGACAAACATTGCAGGGCTACGGGGAAAGAGCGGGGGAATGGGACTAACTGGATAGCTCTTTCAAAAAGCCGGCACAGGCACGATGCGCCGAATGGCCTCCTTCTGTGCCGTATCGTACTATGATACCATTACAACAGTAACTACACTTCAAAAGTACTTCATTGGCTGTAAAGTGCATTCGGACATCCAGATGAAAAATTCTGCAGAGCTCACTCACCCTCACACTCGCAATCCCTTTTTTCCTTTACATCTCTGTGAAGCGCCTTGGAGCTTTGATCTGCATTAATTAATATACTATATAAACGCAAGTTGTTGTTGTTACTGGTTTTTGATATATGTTGATGATTTGGACTTGGGTGTACAGGGCACAATTTCAAAATTTGCAGATGACACAAGTGGAAGTGTAGTGAACAGTGAGGAGGATAGTGATAGACTTCAGGAGGACATAGGCAGGCTGGTGGAATGGGCAGACACGTGGCAGATGAAATGTAACGCAGAGAAGTGTGAAGTGATACATTTCGGCAGGAAGAACGAGGAGAGGCAATTTAAAATAAATGGTACAGTTTTAAACAGAGTGCAGGAACAGAGACCTGGGTTATATGTGCACAAATCTTTAAAAGGTGGCAGGACAGGTTCAGAAAGCAGGTAAAAAAGCATGTGGGATCCTGGGCGTTATAAATAGAAACAAACGGCACGAAATTGGGCCATGTAGCGCCCGTTGTTTCAGCGCTACACGGCCTCTCTAACATCCAAGATAGCGTCTTGGATGCGCACACACGTTTCCAGCGTGATGCGCGTCGGACGCCATCTTGGTATAGGAGTTAGCGCAGGCACAGGTTACAAACACTGGAATCATGTAAGTTAGGGAGAAAATGGCTTCAATCAGTGTGCAACGCTGATTTAAAGTGATAGACACCATTTTGGGACTTAACGCTCACCTCAACCCACATTCTTAACCCCGACCATCTGAACGTGTCTGAGTGCCTGGAGGACCCCCCACCAGCGCTATTTAAAGGGACCATGCAGGATTTACAGGTTAGTGGCTGGATTATTGCTTCTGGCTGCCGAGACATTTGTAACTGTTTTTGGAGGTCTCCTACACTTGAATACTAGGACGTAGGGACATAGCCCAACATTTAGAGCCAGGACGTGCAGGAGTGAAGTTAGGAAATGCTTTTACACGCAAAGGGTGGGAGAGGTTTGAAACACTCTTCTGCAGATGGCAGTTGATGCTAGTTCACTTGTGAATGTTAAATCTGAGATTGATAGATTTCTGTGAACCAAGGGTATTAAGGGGCATGGGACTAAGGCGGGTATATGGAGTTAGGTCACAGGTCCACCATGATCTCATTGAAAAGTGGAACAGGCTCGAGGGGCTAAATGCCACTGCCACTTGCTGCCTCCTGATATGCGCCACCTTCTCCTGCAAGAAAGCGGGACGTGTGTCTGGGCGATGTGTCTGTCATGGTTGAATAGCTGCCAGCGTGTGTGGCCTGTGAGTTGTGGGTGGGCGGCTTGCAACAGTGGTAATGTGTAATGTGTAAGGGTGAGAGGAAGCATCTGATTGGAAGAGTTGAGTACTGATGGAAAGAGTTTGTTGGTATGTGGGTGATGGGGGTGTAGTGTGTGGAGCAGTTGGTAGTAGACGCCACTTGACAGTTGACCTCACTCACCTTGACCACTCATGTCAAAGCATTGAACTTCTTCCTGCACTGCATCCATGTTCATGGTGCGTCTGGCATTGACTTCATCCCCCGCTGCCTCTCACTGCCTTTTGAATTTATGTCTGGAGGGCCTCTTGCCCCCCCCTCCCTGCGGATATAGGATGTCCCTCCTTCTGTCCACCTCTAGTGCATCAGCAGAGAACCTTGGTGCATGCACTCCCACAGGCCTGGTACCAACTCAGATCGGCAGATTGGTGAGGGCTGGCGTGCAGATTGGAGGATGTGGGATTTAGTAGTGCGCAACCTTTATTCAATGTTTTAACATAACTCATCAGTGTGTAAACATAGGGATGGGACCTGCATCTGTGTTTTACGTGTACGATGTCTGATCTCCATTCAGACTCCATGCAGAAAGTAGGCTGTTATTTTCAGCAAGTAACAGTTACCAGCTACCTTTAAGAGATTTCTAAGAAACATCCTCCCTTTAAGAGATTGTGCTCCCCTAGTGGTGGAAAGTGTGAATTGCATTGTTTCCAGGTGCAAGGCCTGGAATGGAACACTGATTGCAGGTGAGTCCTCGGGTGGGGTGAAACTGGCATTCCTGCCTGCGTAGGGGTCATTGAGCGTGGGATAATAGCTCATCACACTACCCGCACCCAAAAACGGCTCCTATCCAATTTTTTTCCCCCAAGGAGTACAAAGGTTCAGTTCTGTTGAACCTTTATAAAACACTGGTTTGGCCACAACTGGAGTATTGTGTCCAATTCTGGGCATTGCATTTTAAGAAGAATGTGAAGGCCTTAGAGAGGGTGCAGAAAAGATTTACCAGAATGTTTCCAGGGATTAGGGACTCGAGTTTGTGGAGAGACTGGAGAAGTGGGGTTTTTTCTCCTTTTAGCAGAGAAGGTTAAGAGGAGATTTGATAGAGGTGTTCAAAATCATGGAGGGTTTAGATAAAGTAAATAAAGAGAAACTGTTCCCATTGGCGGAAGGGTCGAGAACCAGACAACACTGATGTAAGGTGATTGGCAAAAGAACCGAAGGTGACATGAGGAAAAATTTTTTTACTCAGCAAGTAGTTATGATCTGGAATGCGCTGCCTGAAAGGGTGGTGGAAGCAGATTCAATCGTGGCTTTCAAAAAGGAATTGGATAAATACTTGAAGGGAAAAAATTTGCAGGGCTACGGGAAAAAAGCGGGGGAATGGGACTAACTGGATTGCTCTTACAAAGAACCGGCACGGGCTCGATGGGCTGAATGGCCTCCTTCTGTGCTGCAACCATTCTATGATTCATTGATTCTATAATGTCTTTCAGTACCAACTGGATATCATTCACAGACTCTCGGGTACAGATTCTTATGTTTACTGCAGTCCTATTGCAGCCTGAAGGCTACACTGATTGGTCGATCACATAATGCAGCACATTTACTAAACCAATATATCACCGTGTCACAAATGTTTCATTGTCCGTATTATTGATTGAATTCCTTATTAATAGTAACAGTGCACACAAGGTTAATAATGACTCCCATCAACTGTTTCTACAATGTACAGTGGTACACATTTTCATTCAGGCAGGTGAAGATCAATTAATATGTGTCAGAGTCTCAGTTCTTTGCACTGATAATGCAGTTCGAAGGAAGTTTACAAATGATACCTGTATTCCTGACCACTTGCTGCAGTGCAGCAGGAGCAAAAATATTACCCTAATTCTTATGTCAGACTATAAATGGTGTGTTACAGATGGAGGGGAATATCGTCTTCCGCCTGCCCCTCTGTATCCGCCCCAGCCCTGACACCTTTCCCTGTGCAGGGACTCATTAGGTCTGAACGCTGGGCTCCTGGTGGGAATTCCAAGGAAGCCTCAAAGGGAGGAAACTCCAACGGTGCTTCAAGCAACACCACGACAACCAGCGAGGAACCCCAAACGGGCAGAATGTCCCCACCATCCAAAGATCTGAAACCAAGACCCACGGAAGGCCTCGGCTGGAGCCTCTTCCCAGGGCCCTCCGTCAGCTTCCCCATGACAGCCCCGGGAAGCAATGGTAACATGGGCGGAAAGATGGAAAAATCTGCCAGGAACTGCGACCCCCCCCCCATCACCATTTGCATGCGGTGGCCAGGGAGAGAGCGGGCAACGGTGGTAGACGTCACCGTCCTATTTTCTCGGCCAGCTTCGGGCCGGATTGTGGTGCAAAATCTCCTCGTAGTGTAGAAGACTATGGATGTACAATGTGTATTGTTTCTCGTTACTCCCCAGTAGTCTGTTGAAAGGCCAAAGAACGTCGTTACACAACAATCTTCTACATGTCATGCTATTATTCTTCAGGTCAAACATTATCAAACCAGTGTTACAGGCTTACAGCGAAAGCCAGCACACAGCATGAGCACAAAGAACTCTCTACTACCAGGTCATTTCATAATCCACAAAGTAATCGCTCAACTCCAAACAAAACAAGCTTTAGCTTAAATAAATGTACTGTTTAATCACCTCTTAATCAAAGTCTTCTCCCTGAAGCACTCAGTCAGTCTCAATTTTATAATTAATAAATTACAAAGCTACAATCACCTAGTGCAATCCTTAAGGAGATCTCATCACAGGCGAAACATTACTAATGTGTATCTTTAGTACTTTCAGCTCGTAGACTGCCAGCGGCACCCCAGTGCAAAGATGCGCTCTAACTTCTACAGTTAAAACACAGTTGGTATAATATAAAATAATTAATACCTGGGAGTGCAGTGTCTCCATGTCAGGCAGTTCACATAACATTCATAAACATTTCTGACATCAATTGAATTCTTTAATAGAATTACTGGGGTGGATTTAGTGTGAAACGGGCTGCTGACTCACTATCGCCCGTTTTACATTATCGCACAAAGTCAAGATCTACCCCTCTGCCTCTGCTTCACTCCATAGGGTATATTAGGGACAATTTTAACTGCGCCCGCCTGGCAGAAACAGTTTGGTTGGTGGAATTGAAATCGCGGCGGTGGGTTTCCCGCCCCCCGCCATATTGCCTCCGGAGTTTCCCAGCGCTCGGATACAATTTTATTGGCCGTGGCCACTCCACAGTGACACCCGGCAGGCAAGAGAAAGAGGCCCCGAAAAGGCTAAGTGTTAAAATTATTTTTTGTGGGGCCACAAGAAGCACAAATTGCTCCGCAAGAATAATGTGGGCCTCTACGACCTCGGCCCCCACCCCCCACCCCCCTCCCCTCACGATCACACCTCCCCAACCGCTCCCTCCCGCCGCCCCACCCCGCCAGACCTACCTTCCGGCCAGCCGGTTGCCCGATATTGTGCTGGCTCCGAGCCAGTGAGATGCAGCGGGCGCTGGTTCAGGGCCTGCAACTCACCGGATGTACGTTACATAGAATTACATAGAATTTATGTCCGTGCTGGTGTTAATGCTCCACATGAGCCTCCTCCTCCCTCCTTACTTCATCTATCCCTATCAACATATCCTTCAATTCCTTTCTCCCTCATGTATTTATCCAGCTTTCCCTTTAAATGCATCTATTCTAATCATCTCAACAGCTCCATGTGGTAGTGAGTTCCACATTCTAATCACTCCCTGAGTAAAGAAGTTTCTCCTGAACTTCCTATTGGATTTATGAGTGACTAACTTATATTCAGGGCTCCTAGTTCTGGTCTCCCCCACAAGTGGAAACACCTTCTCTACGTCTAGCCCAATCAAACCCTTTCATAATCTTAAGGACCTCTATCAGGTCACCCCTCAATCTTCTCTTTGCTAGAGAAAAGACACCCAGCCTGTTATATCTTTCTTGTTAGGTATAACCTCTCAGTTCTAGTATCATCCTAGTAAATCTTTTTTGCACCTTCTCCAGTTACTCTATATCCTTTTTATAATATGGAGACCCGAACTGTTCAGAATACTCCAAGTGTGGTCTAACCAAGGTTCCATACAAGTTTAACGTAACTTCTCTGCTTTTCAATTCAATCCCTTTGGAAATAAACCCAAGTTCTTGGTTTGCAATTTTTATGGCCTGATTAACCAGCCTTGCTACTTTGAATGATTTGTGAATCTGTTGATGAGGCCTGGGCTTCAAAATTGACCTGGTCTCCTGTTGGCAGTTAATGGGCGGCCCAGCCCATGGATTCTGTGGGCAGGCAATGGGCGGCCCAGCCCAAGGATTCTGTGGGCAGGCAATGGGGGGCCCAGCCCATGGATTCTGTGGGCAGGCAAAGGGGCCTGTCCATGGGTTCTGAGGGCATGAAATGGGGGGCCTGTCCATGGGTTCTGAGGGCATGTAATGGGGGGCCTGTCCATGGGTTCTGAGGGCATGTAATGGGGGGCCTGTCCATGGGTTCTGAGGGCATGTAATGGGGGGCCTGTCCATGGGTTCTGAGGGCATGTAATGGGGGGCCTGTCCAGGGGTTCTGAGGGCATGTAATGGGGGGCCTGTCCATGGGTTCTGAGGGCATGTAATGGGGGGCCTGTCCATGGGTTCTGAGGGCATGTAATGGGGGGCCTGTCCATGGGTTCTGAGGGCATGTAATGGGGGGCCTGTCCAGGGGTTCTGAGGGCATGTAATGGGGGGCCTGTCCACAGAAGAATATTGTAGCTGTATAACGGACCAGATAGTGGAGCCCTGATATAACGAACCAGATAGTGGAGCCCTGATACAACGGACCAGATAGTGGAGCCCCGATATAACGGACCCGATAGTGGAGCCCCGATATAACGGACCAGATAGTGGAGCCCCGATATAACGGGCCAGATAGTGGAGCCCTGATATAACGGACCAGATAGTGGAGCCCTGATATAACGGACCAGATAGTGGAGCCCTGATATAACGGACCAGATAGTGGAGCCCCGATATAACGGACCAGATAGTGGAGCCGTGATACAACGGACCAGATAGTGGAGCCCTGATATAACGGACCAGATAGTGGAGCCCCGATATAACGGACCGGATAGTGGAGCCCTGATATAACGGACCAGATAGTGGAGCCCCGATATAACGGACCGGATAGTGGAGCCCTGATACAACGGACCAGATAGTGGAGCCCCGATATAACGGACCCGATAGTGGAGCCCCGATATAACGGACCAGATAGTGGAGCCCCGATATAACGGACCAGATAGTGGAGCCCTGATATAACGGACCAGATAGTGGAGCCCCGATATAACGGACCAGATAGTGGAGCCCCGATATAACGGACCAGATAGTGGAGCCCCGATATAACGGACCGGATAGTGGAGCCCTGATATAACGGACCAGATAGTGGAGCCCCGATATAACGGACCGGATAGTGGAGCCCCGATATAACGGACCAGATAGAGGAGCCCTGATATAACGGACCAGATAGTGGAGCCCTGATATAACGGACCCGATAGAGGAGCCCTGATATAACGGACCAGATAGTGGAGCCCCGATATAACGGACCAGATAGTGGAGCCCTGATATAACGGACCCGATAGAGGAGCCCTGATACAACGGACCAGATAGTGGAGCCCCGATATAACGGACCAGATAGTGGAGCCCTGATATAACGGACCAGATAGTGGAGCCCTGATATAACGGACCAGATAGTGGAGCCCTGATATAACGGACCAGATAGTGGAGCCCCGATATAACGGACCAGATAGTGGAGCCCTGATATAACGGACCAGATAGTGGAGCCCCGATATAATGGACCAGATAGTGGAGCCCCGATATAACGGACCGGATAGTGGAGCCCCGATATAACGGACCAGATAGTGGAGCCCCGATATAACGGACCGGATAGTGGAGCCCCGATATAACGGACCGGATAGTGGAGCCCTGATATAACGGACCAGATAGTGGAGCCCTGATATAACGGACCAGATAGTGGAGCCCTGATATAACGGACCAGATAGTGGAGCCCTGATATAACGGACCAGATAGTGGAGCCCCGATATAACGGACCGGATAGTGGAGCCCCGATATAACGGACCGGATAGTGGAGCCCCGATATAACGAACCGGATAGTGGAGCCCCGATATAACGGACCGGATAGTGGAGCCCCGATATAATGGACCAGATAGTGGAGCCCCGATATAACGGACCGGATAGTGGAGCCCCGATATAATGGACCAGATAGTGGAGCCCCGATATAACGGACCGGATAGTGGAGCCCCCATATAACGGACCAGATAGTGGAGCCCCGATATAATGGACCAGATAGTGGAGCCCCGATATAATGGACCAGATAGTGGAGCCCTGATATAACGGACCGGATAGTGGAGCCCTGATATAACGGACCCGATAGTGGAGCCCCGATATAATGGACCAGATAGTGGAGCCCTGATATAACGGACCGGATAGTGGAGCCCCGATATAACGGACCGGATAGTGGAGCCCTGATATAACGGACCAGATAGTGGAGCCCCGATATAACGGACTAGATAGTGGAGCCCCGATATAATGGACCAGATAGTGGAGCCCTGATATAACGGACCGGATAGTGGAGCCCCGATATAATGGACCAGATAGTGGAGCCCTGATATAACGGACCAGATAGTGGAGCCCCGATATAACGGACCAGATAGTGGAGCCCCGATATAACGGACCGGATAGTGGAGCCCTGATATAACGGACCCGATAGTGGAGCCCTGATATAACGGACCAGATAGAGGAGCCGTGATACAACGGACCAGATAGTGGAGCCCCGATATAACGGACCAGATAGTGGAGCCCCGATATAACGGACCAGATAGTGGAGCCCCGATATAACGGACCTGATAGTGGAGCCCCGATATAACGGACCAGATAGTGGAGCCCCGATATAACGGACCAGATAGTGGAGCCCCGATATAACGGACCAGATAGAGGAGCCCCGATATAACGAACCGGACAGTGGAGCCCCGATATAACGGACCAGATAGTGGAGCCCCGATATAACGGACCTGATATTGGAGCCCTGATATAACGGACCTGATAGTGGAGCCCTGATATAATGGACCAGATAGTGGAGCCCCGATATAACGGACCAGATAGTGGAGCCCTGATATAACGGACCGGATAGTGGAGCCCTGATATAACGGACCTGATAGTGGAGCCCCGATATAACGGACCAGATCGAGGAGCCGTGATACAACGGACCAGATAGTGGAGCCCTGATATAACGGACCGGATAGTGGAGCCCCGATATAACGGACCGGATAGTGGAGCACTGATATAACGGACCGGATAGTGGAGCCCCGATATAACGGACCAGATAGTGGAGCCCTGATATAACGGACCAGATAGTGGAGCACTGATATAACGGACCAGATAGTGGAGCCCCGATATAACGGACCAGATAGTGGAGCACTGATATAACGGACCAGATAGTGGAGCCCCGATATAACGGACCAGATAGTGGAGCACTGATATAACGGACCAGATAGTGGAGCACTGATATAACGGACCAGATAGTGGAGCCCCGATATAACGGACCAGATAGTGGAGCCCTGATATAACGGACCAGATAGTGGAGCACTGATATAACGGACCAGATAGTGGAGCCCCGATATAACGGACCAGATAGTGGAGCACTGATATAACGGAACAGATAGTGGAGCCCCGATATAACGGACCAGATAGTGGAGCCCCGATATAACGGACCGGATAGTGGAGCCCAGATATAACGGACCGGATAGTGGAGCCCCGATATAACGGACCGGATCGTGGAGCCCCGATATAACGGACCAGATAGTGGAGCCCCGATATAATGGACCAGATAGTGGAGCCCTGATATAACGGACCGGATAGTGGAGCCCTGATATAACGGACCAGATAGTGGAGCCCCGATATAACGGACCGGATAGAGGAGCCCCGATATAACGGACCAGATAGTGGAGCCCTGATATAACGGACCGGATAGTGGAGCCCCGATATAACGGACCAGATAGTGGAGCCCTGATATAACGGACCAGATAGTGGAGCCCTGATATAACGGACCAGATAGTGGAGCCCCGATATAACGGACCGGATAGAGGAGCCCCGATATAACGGACCAGATAGAGGAGCCCTGATATAACGGACCCGATAGTGGAGCCCCGATATAACGGACCAGATAGTGGAGCCCCGATATAACGGACCGGATAGTGGAGCCCTGATATAACGGACCAGATAGTGGAGCCCTGATATAACGGACCAGATAGTGGAGCCCCGATATAACGGACCAGATAGTGGAGCCCCGATATAACGGACCGGATAGAGGAGCCGTGATACAACGGACCAGATAGTGGAGCCCCGATATAACGGACCGGATAGTGGAGCCCCGATATAACGGACAAGATAGAGGAGCCCTGATATAACGGACCGGATAGTGGAGCCCTGATATAACGGACCAGATAGTGGAGCCCCGATATAACGGACCAGATAGTGGAGCCCCGATATAACGGACCGGATAGTGGAGCCCCGATATAACGGACCAGATAGTGGAGCCCCGATATAACGGACCGGATAGTGGAGCCCTGATATAACGGACCAGATAGTGGAGCCCTGATATAACGGACTGGATAGTGGAGCCCTGATATAACGGACCAGATAGTGGAGCCCCGATATAACGGACCGGATAGTGGAGCCCTGATATAACGGACCAGATAGTGGAGCCCCGATATAACGGACCGGATAGTGGAGCCCTGATATAATGGACCAGATAGTGGAGCCCCGATATAACGGACCGGATAGTGGAGCCCCGATATAACGGACCGGATAGTGGAGCCCTGATATAACGGACCAGATAGTGGAGCCCCGATATAACGGACCGGATATTGGAGCCCCGATATAACGGACCGGATAGTGGAGCCCCGATATAACGGACCGGATAGTGGAGCCCTGATATAACGGACCGGATAGTGGAGCCCTGATAAAACGGACCGGATAGAGGAGCCCCGATATAACGGACCGGATAGTGGAGCCCCGATATAACGGACCGGATAGTGGAGCACCGATATAACGGACCAGATAGTGGAGTCCCGATATAACGGACCAGATAGTGGAGCCCTGATATAACGGACTAGATAGTGGAGCCCTGATATAACGGATCAGAGAGTGGAGCCCCGATATAACGGACCAGATAGTGGAGCCCCGATATAACGGACCAGATAGTGGAGTCCCGATATAACGGACCAGATAGTGGAGCCCTGATATAACGGACCAGATAGTGGAGCCCCAATATAACGGACCAGATAGTGGCGCCCTGATATAACGGACCGGATAGTGGAGCCCCGATATAACGGACCAGATAGTGGAGCCCCAATATAACGGACCAGATAGTGGCGCCCTGATATAACGGACCGGATAGTGGAGCCCCGATATAACGGACCAGATAGTGGAGCCCCGATATAACGGACCCGATAGTGGAGCCCCGATATAACGGACCGGATAGTGGAGCCCCGATATAACGGACCAGATAGTGGAGCCCCGATATAACGGACCTGATAGTGGAGCCCCGATATAACGGACCAGATAGTGGAGCCCCGATATAACGGACCGGATAGTGGAGCCCCGATATAACGGACCGGATAGTGGAGCCCCGATATAACGGACCGGATAGTGGAGCCCCGATATAACGGACCGGATAGTGGAGCCCTGATATAACGGACCAGATAGTGGAGCCCCGATATAACGGACCAGATAGTGGAGCCCCGATATAACGGATCAGATAGTGGAGCCCTGATATAACGGACCGGATAGTGGAGCCCCGATATAACGGACCGGATAGTGGAGCCCCGATATAATGGACCAGATAGTGGAGCCCTGATATAACGGACCAGATATAACGGACCGGATAGTGGAGCCCTGATATAACGGATCAGATAGTGGAGCCCCGATATAACGGACCGGATAGTGGAGCCCTGATGTAACGGACCGGATAGTGGAGCCCCGATATAACGGACCGGATAGAGGAGCCCCGATATAACGGACCAGATAGTGGAGGCCCGATATAATGGACCAGACAGTGGAGCCCCGATATAACGGACCGGATAGTGGAGCCCCGATATAACGGACCGGATAGTGGAGCCCTGATATAACGGACCGGAGAGTGGAGCCCAGATATAACGGACCAGATATAACGGACCAGATAGTGGAGCCCCGATATAACGGACCGGATAGTGGAGCCCGATATAACGGACCAGATAGTGGAGCCCTGATATAACGGACCAGATATAACGGACCAGATAGTGGAGCCCCGATATAACGGACCGGATAGTGGAGCCCCGATATAACGGACCGGATAGTGGAGCCCAGATATAACGGACTGGATAGTGTAGCCCAATATAACGGACCGGATAGAGGAGCCCTGATATAATGGACCAGATAGTGGAGCCCCGATATAACGGACCAGATATAACGGACCAGATAGTGGAGCCCCGATATAACGGACTGGATAGTGGAGCCCCGATATAACGGACCAGATAGTGGAGCCCCGATATAATGGACCAGATAGTGGAGCCCCGATATAACGGAACAGATAGTGGAGTCCGATATAACGGACCAGATAGTGGAGCCCTGATATAAGGGACCCGATAGTGGAGCCCCGATATAACGGACCAGATATAACGGACCAGATAGTGGAGCCCCGATATAACGGACCGGATAGTGGAGCCCCGATATAACGGACCAGATAGTAGAGCCCCGATATAATGGACCAGATAGTGGAGCCCCGATATAACGGAACAGATAGTGGAGCCCTGATATAACGGACCGGATAGTGGAGCCCCGATATAACGGACCGGATAGTGGAGCCCAGATATAACGGACCAGATATAACGGACCGGATAGTGGAGCCCCGATATAACGGACCTGATAGTGGAGCCCCGATATAACGGACCGGATAGTGGAGCCCCGATATAACGGAACAGATAGTGGAGCCCTGATATAACGGACCGGATAGTGGAGCCCAGATATAACGGACCAGATATAACGGACCAGATAGTGGAGCCCTGATATAACGGACCGGATAGTGGAGCCCCGATATAACGGACCGGACAGTGGAGCCCCGATATAACGGACCGGATAGTGGAGCCCTGATATAACGGACCAGATAGTGGAGCCCTGATATAACGGACCAGATAGTGGAGCCCTGATATAACGGACCAGATAGTGGAGCCCTGATATAACGGACCAGATAGTGGAGCCCTGATATAACGGACCAGATAGTGGAGCCCCGATATAACGGACCGGATAGTGGAGCTCCGATATAACGGACCGGATAGTGGAGCCCTGATATAACGGACCAGATAGTGGAGCCCTGATATAATGGACCAGATAGTGGAGCCCTGATATAACGGACCAGATAGTGGAGCCCCGATATAACGGACCAGATAGTGGAGCCCCGATATAACGGACCAGATAGTGGAGCCCTGATACAATGGACCAGATAGTGGAGCCCCGATATAACGGACCAGATAGTGGAGCTCCGATATAACGGACCAGATAGTGGAGCCCCGATATAACGGACCAGATAGTGGAGCCCTGATATAACGGACCAGATAGTGGAGCCCCGATATAATGGACCGGATAGTGGAGCCCCGATATAACGGACCGGATAGTGGAGCCCCGATATAATGGACCGGATAGTGGAGCCCCGATATAACGGACCGGATAGTGGAGCCCTGATATAACGGACCAGATAGTGGAGCCCCGATATAACGGACCGGATAGAGGAGCCCTGATATAACGGACCAGATAGTGGAGCCCTGATATAACGGACCGGATAGTGGAGCCCTGATATAATGGACCAGATAGTGGAGCCCTGATATAATGGACCAGATAGTGGAGCCCCGATATAACGGACCAGATAGTGGAGCCCCGATATAACGGACCAGATAGTGGAGCCCCGATATAACGGACCGGATAGAGGAGCCCTGATATAACGGACCAGATAGTGGAGCCCTGATATAATGGACCAGATAGTGGAGCCCTGATATAACGGACCGGAGAGTGGAGCCCCGATATAACGGACCAGATAGTGGCGCCCAGATATAATGGACCGGATAGTGGAGCCCCGATATAACGGACCGGATAGAGGAGCCCCGATATAACGGACCGGATAGAGGAGCCCCGATATAACGGACCGGATAGTGGAGCCCTGATACAACGGACCGGATAGTGGAGCCCCGATATAACGGACCAGATAGTGGAGCCCCGATATAACGGACCGGATAGTGGAGCCCCGATATAACGGACCAGATAGTGGGGCCCTGATATAACGGACCAGATAGTGGAGCCCCGATATAACGGACCAGATAGTGGAGCCCTGATATAACGGACCAGATAGTGGAGCCCCGATATAACGGACCAGATAGTGGAGCCCCGATATAACGGACCGGATAGTGGAGCCCCGATATAACGGACCAGATAGAGGAGCCCCGATATAACGGACCAGATAGAGGAGCCCCGATATAACGGACCAGATAGTGGCACCCTGATATAATGGACCAGATAGTGGAGCCCTGATATAACGGACCGGATAGAGGAGCCCCGATATAACGGACCAGATAGAGGAGCCCCGATATAACGGACCAGATAGAGGAGCCCCGATATAACGGACCAGATAGTGGAGCCCCGATATAACGGACCGGATAGAGGAGCCCCGATATAACGGACCGGATAGAGGAGCCCCGATATAACGGACCAGATAGTGGCACCCTGATATAATGGACCAGATAGTGGAGCCCCGATATAACGGACCAGATAGTGGCACCCTGATATAATGGACCAGATAGTGGAGCCCTGATATAACGGACCGGATAGTGGAGCCCCGATATAACGGACCAGATAGTGGAGCCCCGATATAACGGACCGGATAGTGGAGCCCCGATATAATGGACCGGATAGAGGAGCCCCGATATAACGGACCGGATAGTGGAGCCCTGATATAACGGACCGGATAGTGGAGCCCCGATATAATGGACCAGATAGTGGAGCCCTGATATAACGGACCGGATAGTGGAGCCCTGATATAACGGACCAGATAGTGGAGCCCTGATATAACGGACCGGATAGTGGAGCCCCGACATAACGGACCGGATAGTGGAGCCCCGATATAACGGACCGGATAGTGGAGCCCCGATATAACGGACCAGATAGTGGAGCCCCGATATAACGGACCAGATAGTGGAGCCCTGATATAATGGACCAGATAGAGGAGCCCCGATATAACGGACCAGATTGTGGAGCCCCGATATAACGGACCAGATTGTGGAGCCCCGATATAACGGAATAGATAGTGGAGCCCCGATATAACGAACCGGATAGTGGAGCCCCGATATAACGGACCAGATAGTGGAGCCCCGATATAACGGACCGGATAGTGGAGCCCTGATATAACGGACCGGATAGTGGAGCCCCGATATAACGGACCGGATAGAGGAGCCCTGATATAACGGACCGGATAGTGGAGCCCTGATATAACGGACCCGATAGTGGAGCCCTGATATAACGGACCGGATAGTGGAGCCCTGATATAACGGACCGGATAGTGGAGCCCTGATATAACGGAATGGATATTGGAGCCCTGATATAACGGACCGGATAGTGGAGCCCTGATATAACGGACCGGATAGTGGAGCCCTGATATAACGGACCGGATAGTGGAGCCCTGATATAACGGACCGGATATTGGAGCCCCGATATAACGGACCAGATAGTGGAGCCCTGATATAACGGACCAGATAGTGGAGCCCCGATATAACGGACCGGATAGTGGAGCCCCGATATAACGGACCAGATAGTGGAGCCCCGATATAACGGACCAGATAGTGGAGCCCTGATATAATGGACCAGATAGTGGAGCCCTGATATAACGGACCTGATAGTGGAGCCCTGATATAACGGACCAGATAGTGGAGCCCTGATATAACGGACCGGATAGTGGAGCCCTGATATAACGGACAGGATAGTGGAGCCCTGATATAACGGACCAGATAGTGGAGCCCCGATATAACGGACCGGATAGTGGAGCCCCGATACAACGGACCAGATAGTGGAGCCCTGATACAACGGACCAGATAGTGGAGCCCCGATATAACGGACCAGATAGTGGAGCCCCGATATAACGGACCGGATAGTGGAGCCCCGATATAACGGACCAGATAGTGGAGCCCTGATATAACGGACCAGATAGAGGAGCCCCGATATAACGGACCAGATAGTGGAGCCCTGATATAACGGACCGGATAGTGGAGCCCCGATATAACGGACCAGATAGTGGAGCCCTGATATAACGGACCAGAGAGTGGAGCCCTGATATAACGGACCAGATAGAGGAGCCCCGATATAACGGACCAGATAGTGGAGCCCCGATATAACGGACCAGATAGTGGAGCCCTGATATAACGGACCAGAGAGTGGAGCCCCGATATAACGGACCAGATAGTGGAGCCCCGATATAACGGACCAGATAGTGGAGCCCCGATATAACGGACCGGATAGTGGAGCCCCGATATAACGGACCAGATAGTGGAGCCCCGATATAACGAACCGGATAGTGGAGCCCCGATATAACGAACCGGATAGTGGAGCCCCGATATAACGGACCAGATAGTGGAGCCCTGATATAACGGACCGGATAGTGGAGCCCTGATATAACGGACCGGATAGTGGAGCCCTGATATAACGAACCAGATAGTGGAGCCCCGATATAACGGACCGGATAGTGGAGCCCCGATATAACGGACCGGATAGTGGAGCCCTGATATAACGGACCAGATAGTGGAGCCCGATATAACGGACCGGATAGTGGAGCCCTGATATAACGAACCAGATAGTGGAGCCCTGATATAACGGACCGGATAGTGGAGCCCCGATATAATGGACCAGATAGTGGAGCCCCAATATAACGGACCAGATAGTGGAGCCCCGCTATAACGAACCGGATAGTGGAGCCCCAATATAACGGACTGGATAGAGGAGCCCCGATATAACGGACCAGATAGTGGAGCCCGATATAACGGACCGGATAGTGGAGCCCTGATATAACGGACCGAATAGTGGAGCCCCGATATAACGGACCAGATAGTGGAGCCCCGATATAACGGACCGGATAGTGGAGCCCCGATATAACGGACCAGATAGTGGAGCCCCGATATAACGGACCAGATAGTGGAGCCCCGATATAACGGACCAGATAGTGGAGCCCCGATATAACGAACCGGATAGTGGAGCCCCGATATAACGGACCAGATAGTGGAGCCCCGATATAACGAACCGGATAGTGGAGCCCCGATATAACGGACCAGATAGTGGAGCCCCGATATAACGGACCGGATAGTGGAGCCCCGATATAACGGACCAGATAGTGGAGCCCTGATATAACGGACCGGATAGTGGAGCCCTGATATAACGAACCAGATAGTGGAGCCCCGATTTAACGGACCGGATCGTGGAGCCCCGATATAACGGACCAGATAGTGGAGCCCCGATATAACGGACCAGATAGTGGAGCCCTGATATAAGGGACCCGATAGTGGAGCCCCGATATAACGGACCGGATAGTGGAGCCCCGATATAACGGTCCAGATATAACGGACCAGATATAATGGACCGGATAGTGGAGCCCAATATAACGGACCGGATCGTGGAGCCCCGCTATAACGAACCGGATAGTGGAGCCCCAATATAACGGACTGGATAGAGGAGCCCCGATATAACGGACCAGATAGTGGAGCCCGATATAACGGACCGGATAGAGGAGCCCGATATAACGGACCAGATAGTGGAGCCCCGATATAACGGACCAGATAGTGGAGCCCCGATATAACGGACCAGATAGTGGAGCCCTGATATAAGGGACCCGATAGTGGAGCCCCGATATAACGGACCGGATAGTGGAGCCCCAATATAACGGTCCAGATATAACGGACCAGATATAACGGACCAGATAGTGGAGCCCCGATATAACGGACCAGATAGTGGAGCCCCGATATAACGGACCGGATAGAGGAGCCCCGATATAATGGACCAGATAGTGGAGCCCCGATATAACGGACCAGATAGTGGAGCCCCGATATAACGGACCAGATAGTGGAGCCCGATATAACGGACTGGATAGTGGAGCCCTGATATAACGGACCAGATAGTGGAGCCCGATATAACGGCCCAGATAGTGGAGCCCTGATATAAGGGACCCGATAGTGGAGCCCCGATATAACGGACCGGATAGTGGAGCCCCAATATAAGGGACCCGATAGTGGAGCCCCGATATAACGGACCGGATAGTGGAGCCCCGATATAACGGACCAGATATAACGGACCAGATATAACGGACCAGATAGTGGAGCCCCGATATAACGGACCAGACAGTGGAGCCCCGATATAACGGACCGGATAGAGGAGCCCCGATATAACGGACCAGATAGTGGAGCCCCGATATAACGGACCAGATAGTGGAGCCCCGATATAATGGACCAGATAGTGGAGCCCCGATATAACGAACCGGATAGTGGAGCCCCGATATAACGGACCAGATAGTGGAGCCCCGATATAACGGACCAGTTAGTGGAGCCCCGATATAACGGACCGGATAGTGGAGCCCTGATATAACGGACCGGATAGAGGAGCCCCGATATAACGGACCGGATAGTGGAGCCCCGATATAACGAACCAGATAGTGGAGCCCCGATATAACGGACCGGATAGTGGAGCCCTGATATAACGGACCAGATAGTGGAGCCCCGATATAACCGACCGGATAGTGGAGCCCTGATATAACGGACCAGATAGTGGAGCCCCGATATAACGGACCGGATAGTGGAGCCCCGATATAACGGACCGGATAGTGGAGCCCCGATATAACGGACCGGATAGTGGAGCCCCGATATAACGGACCGGATAGTGGAGCCCCGATATAACGGACCATATAGTGGAGCCCTGATATAACGGACCGGATAGTGGAGCCCCGATATAACGGACCATATAGTGGAGCCCTGATATAACGGACCAGATAGTGGAAACCCGATATAACGGACCGGATAGTGGAGCCCCGATATAACGGACCGGATAGTGGAGCCCAGATATAACGGACCATATAGTGGAGCCCTGATATAACGGACCAGATAGTGGAAACCCGATATAACGGACCGGATAGTGGAGCCCCGATATAACGGACCATATAGTGGAGCCCTGATATAACGGACCAGATAGTGGAGCCCCGATATAACGGACCAGATAGTGGAGCCCCGATATAACGGACCGGATAGTGGAGCCCTGATATAACGGACCGGATAGTGGAGCCCCGATATAACGGACCAGATAGTGGAGCCCTGATATAACGGACCAGATACTGGAGCCCTGATATAACGGACCAGATAGTGGAGCCCCGATATAACGGACCGGATAGTGGAGCCCTGATATAACGGACCAGATAGTGGAGCCCTGATATAACGGACCAGATTTTGGAGCCCCTTTATAACGGACCGGATAGTGGAGCCCCGATATAACGGACCAGATAGTGGAGCCCCGATATAACGGACCAGATAGTGGAGCCCCGATATAACGGACCGGATAGTGGAGCCCCGATATAACGGACCAGATAGTGGAGCCCCGATATAACGGACCAGATAGTGGAGCCCTGATATAACGGACCAGATTTTGGAGCCCCTTTATAACGGACCGGATAGTGGAGCCCCGATATAACGGACCAGATAGTGGAGCCCTGATATAACGGACCAGATAGTGGAGCCCTGATATAACGGACCAGATAGTGGAGCCCCGATATAACGGACCAGATAGTGGAGCCCCGATATAACGGACCGGATAGTGGAGCCCTGATATAACGGACCAGATAGTGGAGCCCCGATATAACGGACCGGATAGTGGAGCCCCGATATAACGAACCGGATCGTGGAGCCCCGATATATTGGACCGGATAGAGGAGCCCCGATATAACGGACCGGATAGTGGAACCCTGATATAATGGACCATCTTCAGCCAGAAGTGCCGAGTGGATAATCCATCTCAGACTCCTCCCGATATCCCCACCATCACGGAAGCCAGTCTTCGGCCAATTCGATTCACTCCACGTGATATCAAGAAACGGCTGAGTGCACTGGATACAGCAAAGGCTATGGGCCCCGACAACATCCCAGCTGTCGTGCTGAAGACTTGTGCTCCAGAACTAGCTGCGCCTCGAGCCAAACTGTTCCAGTACAGCTACAACACTGGCATCCACCCGACAATGTGGAAAATTGCCCAGGTATGTCCTGTCCACAAAAAGCAGGACAAATCCAATCCGGCCAATTACCGCCCCATCAGTCTGCTCTCAATCATCAGCAAAGTGATGGAAGGTGTCGTCGACAGTGCTATCAAGCGGCAATTACTCACCAACAACCTGCTCACCGATGCTCAGTTTGGGTTCCGCCAGGACCACTCGGCTCCAGACCTCATTACAGCCTTGGTCCAAACATGGACAAAAGAGCTTAATTCCAGAGGTGAGGTATGAGTGGCACCAAGGAGCCCTTGACATCAAGGCAGCATTTGACCGAGTGTGGCACCAAGGAGCCCCAGTAAAATTGAAGTCAATGGGAATCAGTGGGAAAACTCTCCAGTGGCTGGAGTCATACCTAGCACAAAGGAGGATGGTGGTGGTTGTTGGAGGCCAATCATCTCAGCCCCAGGGCATTGCTGCAGGAGTTCCTCAGGGCAGTGTCCTAGGCCCAACCATCTTCAGCTGCTTCATCAATGACCTTCCCTCCATCATAAGGTCAGAAATGGGGATGTTCGCTGATGACTGCACAGTGTTCAGTTCCATTCGCAACCCCTCAGATAATGAAGCAGTCCGAGCCTGCATGCAGCAAGACCTGGACAACATCCAGGCTTGAGCTCAGAAGTGGCAAGTAACATTCGCGCCAGATAAGTGCCAGGCAATGACCATCTCCAACAAGAGAGAGTCTAACCACCTCCCCTTGACATTCAACGGCATTACCATCGCCGAATCCCCCACCATGAACATCCTGGGGGTCACCATTGACCAGAAACTTAACTGGACCAGCCATATAAATACCGTGGCTACGAGAGCAGGTCAGAGGCTGGGTATTCTGCGGCGAGTGACTCACCTCCTGACTCCCCAAAGCCTTTCCACCATCTACAAGGCACAAGTCAGGAGTGTGATGGAATACTGTCCACTTGCCTGGATGAGTGCAGCTCCAACAACACTCAAGAAGCTCGACACCATGCAAGATAAAGCAGCCCGCTTGATTGGCACCCCATCCACCACCCTAAACATTCACTCCCTTCACCATCGGTGCACCGTGGCTGCAGTGTGCACCATCCACAGGATGCACTGCAGCAAATCGCCAAGGCTTCTTCGACAGCACCTCCCAAACCCGCGACCTCTACCACCTAGAAGGACAAGGGCAGCAGGCGCATGGGAACAACACCACCTGCACGTTCCCCTCCAAGTCACACACCAACCCGACTTGGAAATATATCGCCGTTCCTTCATTGTCGCTGGGTCAAAATCCTGGAACTCCCTTCCTAACAGCACTGTGGGAGAACCGTCACCACACGGACTGCAGCGGTTCAAGAAGGCGGCTCACCACCACCTTCTCAATGGCAATTAGGGATGGGCAATAAATGCCGGCCTTGCCAGCGACGCCCACATCCCGTGAACGAATAAAAAAAATTTTTAAAAAATAGTGGAGCCCTGATATCATGGACCAGATAGTGGAGCCCTGATATAATGGACCAGACAGTGGAGCCCCGATATAACGGACCAGATAGAGGAGACCCGATATAACGGACCAGATAGTGGAGCCCCGATATAACGGACCAGATAGTGGAGCCCTGATATAACGGACCGGATAGTGGAGCCCTGATATAACGGACCAGATAGTGGAGCCCCGATATAACGGACCAGATAGTGGAGCCCCGATATAACGGACAGGATAGTGGAGCCCCGATATAACGGACCGGATAGTGGAGCCCCGATAAAACGGACCAGATAGAGGAGCCCCGATATAACGGACCAGATAGTGGAGCCCCGATATAATGGACCAGATAGTGGAGCCCTGATATAACGGACCAGATAGTGGAGCCCCGATATAACGGACCGGATAGAGGAGCCCCGATATAACGGACCAGATAGTGGAGCCCCGATATAACGGACCAGATAGTGGAGCCCCGATATAACGGACCAGATAGTGGAGCCCCGATATAACCGACCAGATAGTGGAGCCCTGATATAATGGACCAGATAGTGGAGCCCCGATATAACGGACCAGATAGTGGAGCCCCGATATAACGGACCAGATAGTGGAGCCCCGATATAACGGACCAGATAGTGGAGCCCTGATATAACGGACCAGATGGTGGAGCCCTGATATAACGGACCGGATAGTGGAGCCCCGATATAACGGACCAGATAGTGGAGCCCCGATATAACGGACCGGATAGTGGAGCCCTGATATAACGGACCAGATAGTGGAGCCCTGATATAACGGACCGGATAGTGGAGCCCCGATATAACGGACCAGATAGTGGAGCCCCGATATAACGGACCAGATAGTGGAGCCCCGATATAACGGACCGGATAGAGGAGCCCCGATATAATGGACCACATAGTGGAGCCCCGATATAACGGACCAGATAGTGGAACCCCGATATAACGGACCAGATAGTGGAGCCCCGATATAACGGACCAGATAGTGGAGCCCTGATATAACGGACCAGATAGTGGAGCCCTGATATAACGGACCGGATAGTGGAGCCCTGATATAACAGACCAGATAGTGGAGCCCTGATATAATGGACCGGATAGTGGAGCCCTGATATAACGGACCAGATAGTGGAGCCCCGATATAACGGACCGGATAGTGGAGCCCCGATATAATGGACCAGATAGTGGAGCCCCGATATAACTGACCAGATAGTGGAGCCCCGATATAACGGACCAGATAGTGGAGCCCCGATATAACGGACCAGATAGTGGAGCCCCGATATAACGGACCGGATAGTGGAGCCCCGATATAACGGACCACATAGTGGAGCCCCGATATAACGGACCAGATAGTGGAGCCCCGATATAACGGACCGGATAGTGGAGCCCCGATATAACGGACCAGATAGTGGAGCCCCGATATAACGGACCAGATAGTGGAGCCCCGATATAACGGACCGGATAGTGGAGCCCCGATATAACGGACCACATAGTGGAGCCCCGATATAACGGACCAGATAGTGGAGCCCTGATATAACAGACCAGATAGTGGAGCCCCGATATAACGGACCATATAGTGGAGCCCCGATATAACGGACCAGATAGTGGAGCCCTGATATAAAGGACCGGATAGTGGAGCCCCGATATAACGGACCAGATAGTGGAGCCCTGATATAACGGACCGGATAGTGTAGCCCCGATATAACGGACCGGATAGTGGAGCCCCGATATAACGGACCGGATAGTGGAGCCCTGATATAACAGACCAGATAGTGGGGCCCTGATATAACGGACCGGATAGTGGAGCCCCGATATAACGGACCAGATAGTGGAGCCCTGATATAACGGACCGGATAGTGGAGCACTGATATAACGGACCAGATAGTGGAGCCCTGATATAACGGACCAGATAGTGGAGCCCTGATATAACGGACCAGATAGAGGAGCCCCGACATAACGGACCGGATAGTGGAGCCCTGATATAACGGACCGGATAGTGGAGCCCCGATATAACGGACCAGATAGTGGAGCCCCGATATAACGGACCGGATAGTGGAGCCCCGATATAACGGACCCGATAGTGGAGCCCCGATATAACGGAACAGATAGAGGAGCCCCGATATAACGGACCGGACAGTGGAGCCCCGATATAACGGACCAGATAGTGGAGCCCCGATATAACGGACCAGATAGTGGAGCCCTGATATAACGATCCAGATAGTGGAGCCCCGATATAACGGACCAGATAGAGGAGCCCCGATATAACGGACCGGATAGTGGAGCCCCGATATAACGGACCAGATAGTGGAGCCCTGATATAACGGACCAGATAGAGGAGCCCCGATATAACGGACCGGATAGTGGAGCCCTGATATAACGGACCGGATAGTGGAGCCCCGATATAACGGACCGGATAGTGGAGCCCCGATATAACGGACCAGATAGTGGAGCCCCGATATAACGGACCGGATAGTGGAGCCCTGATATAACGGACCGGATAGTGGAGCCCCGATATAACGGACCAGATAGAGGAGCCCTGATATAACAGACCGGATAGTGGAGCCCCGATATAACGGACCCGATAGTGGAGCCCCGATATAACGGACCAGATAGAGGAGCCCCGATATAACGGACCGGATAGTGGAGCCCCGATATAACGGACCAGATAGTGGAGCCCCGATATAACGGACCAGATAGTGGAGCCCTGATATAACGATCCAGATAGTGGAGCCCCGATATAACGGACCGGATAGTGGAGCCCCGATATAACGGACCAGATAGAGGAGCCCCGATATAACGGACCGGATAGTGGAGCCCCGATATAACGGACCAGATAGTGGAGCCCTGATATAACGGACCGGATAGTGGAGCCCTGATATAACGGACCAGATAGAGGAGCCCCGATATAACGGACCGGATAGTGGAGCCCCGATATAACGGACCAGATAGTGGAGCCCTGATATAACGGACCGGACAGTGGAGCCCTGATATAACGGACCAGATAGTGGAGCCCTGATATAACGGACCAGATAGTGGAGCCCTGATATAACGGACCAGATAGTGGAGCCCTGATATAACGGACCGGACAGTGGAGCCCTGATATAACGGACCGGACAGTGGAGCCCTGATATAACGGACCAGATAGTGGAGCCCTGATATAACGGACCGGACAGTGGAGCCCTGATATAACGGACCGGACAGTGGAGCCCTGATATAACGGACCAGATAGTGGAGCCCTGATATAACGGACCGGACAGTGGAGCCCTGATATAACGGACCGGATAGTGGAGCCCTGATATAACGGACCGGATAGTGGAGCCCTGATATAACGGACCAGATAGTGGAGCCCCGATATAACGGACCGGATAGTGGAGCCCTGATATAACGGACCGGATAGTGGAGCCCCGATATAACGGACCGGATAGTGGAGCCCCGATATAACGGACCGGATAGTGGAGCCCTGATATAACGGACCAGATAGTGGAGCCCCGATATAACGGACCGGATAGTGGAGCCCTGATATAACGGACCGGACAGTGGAGCCCTGATATAACGGACCAGATAGTGGAGCCCCGATATAACGGACCAGATAGTGGAGCCCTGATATAACGGACCAGATAGTGGAGCCCCGATATAATGGACCAGATAGTGGAGCCCCGATATAACGGACCGGATAGTGGAGCCCCGATATAACGGACCGGATAGTGGAGCCACGATATAACGGACCAGATAGTGGGGCCCTGATATAACGGACCGGATCGTGGAGCCCTGATATAAGGGACCGGATAGTGGAGCCCCGATATAACGGACCAGATAGTGGGGCCCCGATATAACGGACCGGATCGTGGAGCCCCGATATTACGGACCAGATAGTGGAGCCCTGATATAACGGACCGGATAGTGGAGCCCCGATATAACGGACCAGATAGTGGGGCCCCGATATAACGGACCGGATAGTGGAGCCCTGATATAACGGACCAGATAGTGGAGCCCCGATATAACGGACCAGATAGTGGAGCCCCGATATAACGGACCAGATAGTGGAGCCCCGATATAACGGACCGGATAGTGGAGCCCCGATATAACGGACCGGATAGTGGAGCCCTGATATAACGGACCGGATAGTGGAGCCCCGATATAAAGGACCGGATAGTGGAGCCCCGATATAACGGACCAGATAGTGGAGCCCCGATATAACGGACCGGATCGTGGAGCCCCGATATAACGGACCAGATAGTGGAGCCCCGATATAACGGACCGGATAGTGGTTCCCCGATATAACGGACCGGATAGTGGAGCCCCGATATAACGGACCGGATAGTGGAGCCCTGATATAATGGACCGGATAGTGGAGCCCTGATATAACGGACCGGATAGTGGAGCCCTGATATAACGGACCGGATAGTGGAGCCCCGATATAACGGACCGGATAGTGGAGCCCCGATATAACGGACCGGATAGAGGAGCACTGATATAAGGGACCAGATAGTGGAGCCCTGATATAACGGACCGGATAGTGGAGCCCCGATATAACGGACCAGATAGTGGAGCCCCGATATAACGGACCGGATAGTGGAGCCCCGATATAACAGACCAGATAGTGGAGCCCTGATACAACGGACCGGAGAGTGGAGCCCCGATATAACGGACCAGATAGTGGTGCCCCGATATAACGGACCAGATAGTGGAGCCGTGATACAACGGACCGGATAGTGGAGCCCCGATATAACGGACCGGATAGTGGAGCCCCGATATAACGGACCAGATAGTGGAGCCCCAATATAATGGACCAGATAGTGGAGCCCCGATATAACGGACCGGATCGTGGAGCCCCCATATAACGGACCGGATAGTGGAGCCCCGATATAACGGACCGGATAGTGGAGCCCTGATATAACGGACCGGATCGTGGAGCCCCCATATAACGGACCGGATAGTGGAGCCCCGATATAAAGGACCAGATAGTGTAGCCCCGATATAACGGACCGGATCGTGGAGCCCCCATATAACGGACCGGATAGTGGAGCCCCGATATAACGGACCGGATAGTGGAGCCCCGATATAATGGACCGGTTCGTGGAGCCCCCATATAACGGACCGGATAGTGGAGCCCCGATATAACGGACCGGATCGTGGAGCCCCCATATAACGGACCGGATAGTGGAGCCCCCATATAACGGACCGGATAGTGGAGCCCTGATATAACGGACCGGATAGTGGAGCCCCGATATAACGGACCGGATAGTGGAGCCCCGATATAACGGACCAGATAGTGGAGCCCCGATATAACGGACCGGATAGTGGAGCCCTGATATAACGGACCGGATAGTGGAGCCCCGATATAACGGACCAGATAGAGGAGCCCTGATATAACAGACCGGATAGTGGAGCCCCGATATAACGGACCCGATAGTGGAGCCCCGATATAACGGACCAGATAGAGGAGCCCCGATATAACGGACCGGATAGTGGAGCCCCGATATAACGGACCAGATAGTGGAGCCCCGATATAACGGACCAGATAGTGGAGCCCTGATATAACGATCCAGATAGTGGAGCCCCGATATAACGGACCGGATAGTGGAGCCCCGATATAACGGACCAGATAGAGGAGCCCCGATATAACGGACCGGATAGTGGAGCCCCGATATAACGGACCAGATAGTGGAGCCCTGATATAACGGACCGGATAGTGGAGCCCTGATATAACGGACCAGATAGAGGAGCCCCGATATAACGGACCGGATAGTGGAGCCCCGATATAACGGACCAGATAGTGGAGCCCTGATATAACGGACCGGACAGTGGAGCCCTGATATAACGGACCAGATAGTGGAGCCCTGATATAACGGACCAGATAGTGGAGCCCTGATATAACGGACCAGATAGTGGAGCCCTGATATAACGGACCGGACAGTGGAGCCCTGATATAACGGACCGGACAGTGGAGCCCTGATATAACGGACCAGATAGTGGAGCCCTGATATAACGGACCGGACAGTGGAGCCCTGATATAACGGACCGGACAGTGGAGCCCTGATATAACGGACCAGATAGTGGAGCCCTGATATAACGGACCGGACAGTGGAGCCCTGATATAACGGACCGGATAGTGGAGCCCTGATATAACGGACCGGATAGTGGAGCCCTGATATAACGGACCAGATAGTGGAGCCCCGATATAACGGACCGGATAGTGGAGCCCTGATATAACGGACCGGATAGTGGAGCCCCGATATAACGGACCGGATAGTGGAGCCCCGATATAACGGACCGGATAGTGGAGCCCTGATATAACGGACCAGATAGTGGAGCCCCGATATAACGGACCGGATAGTGGAGCCCTGATATAACGGACCGGACAGTGGAGCCCTGATATAACGGACCAGATAGTGGAGCCCCGATATAACGGACCAGATAGTGGAGCCCTGATATAACGGACCAGATAGTGGAGCCCCGATATAATGGACCAGATAGTGGAGCCCCGATATAACGGACCGGATAGTGGAGCCCCGATATAACGGACCGGATAGTGGAGCCACGATATAACGGACCAGATAGTGGGGCCCTGATATAACGGACCGGATCGTGGAGCCCTGATATAAGGGACCGGATAGTGGAGCCCCGATATAACGGACCAGATAGTGGGGCCCCGATATAACGGACCGGATCGTGGAGCCCCGATATTACGGACCAGATAGTGGAGCCCTGATATAACGGACCGGATAGTGGAGCCCCGATATAACGGACCAGATAGTGGGGCCCCGATATAACGGACCGGATAGTGGAGCCCTGATATAACGGACCAGATAGTGGAGCCCCGATATAACGGACCAGATAGTGGAGCCCCGATATAACGGACCAGATAGTGGAGCCCCGATATAACGGACCGGATAGTGGAGCCCCGATATAACGGACCGGATAGTGGAGCCCTGATATAACGGACCGGATAGTGGAGCCCCGATATAAAGGACCGGATAGTGGAGCCCCGATATAACGGACCAGATAGTGGAGCCCCGATATAACGGACCGGATCGTGGAGCCCCGATATAACGGACCAGATAGTGGAGCCCCGATATAACGGACCGGATAGTGGTTCCCCGATATAACGGACCGGATAGTGGAGCCCCGATATAACGGACCGGATAGTGGAGCCCTGATATAATGGACCGGATAGTGGAGCCCTGATATAACGGACCGGATAGTGGAGCCCTGATATAACGGACCGGATAGTGGAGCCCCGATATAACGGACCGGATAGTGGAGCCCCGATATAACGGACCGGATAGAGGAGCACTGATATAAGGGACCAGATAGTGGAGCCCTGATATAACGGACCGGATAGTGGAGCCCCGATATAACGGACCAGATAGTGGAGCCCCGATATAACGGACCGGATAGTGGAGCCCCGATATAACAGACCAGATAGTGGAGCCCTGATACAACGGACCGGAGAGTGGAGCCCCGATATAACGGACCAGATAGTGGTGCCCCGATATAACGGACCAGATAGTGGAGCCGTGATACAACGGACCGGATAGTGGAGCCCCGATATAACGGACCGGATAGTGGAGCCCCGATATAACGGACCAGATAGTGGAGCCCCAATATAATGGACCAGATAGTGGAGCCCCGATATAACGGACCGGATCGTGGAGCCCCCATATAACGGACCGGATAGTGGAGCCCCGATATAACGGACCGGATAGTGGAGCCCTGATATAACGGACCGGATCGTGGAGCCCCCATATAACGGACCGGATAGTGGAGCCCCGATATAATGGACCAGATAGTGTAGCCCCGATATAACGGACCGGATCGTGGAGCCCCCATATAACGGACCGGATAGTGGAGCCCCGATATAACGGACCGGATAGTGGAGCCCCGATATAATGGACCGGTTCGTGGAGCCCCCATATAACGGACCGGATAGTGGAGCCCCGATATAACGGACCGGATCGTGGAGCCCCCATATAACGGACCGGATAGTGGAGCCCCCATATAACGGACCGGATAGTGGAGCCCTGATATAACGGACCGGATAGTGGAGCCCCGATATAACGGACCGGATAGTGGAGCCCCGATATAACGGACCAGATAGAGGAGCCCCGATATAACGGACCGGATAGTGGAGCCCTGATATAACGGACCAGATAGTGGAGCCCCGATATAACGGACCGGATAGTGGAGCTCTGATATAACGGACCAGATAGTGGAGCCCCGATATAACGGACCAGATAGTGGAGCCCCGATATAACGGACCAGATAGTGGAGCCCTGATATAACGGACCGGATAGTGGAGCCCTGATATAACGGACCGGATAGTGGAGCCCTGATATAACGGACCAGATAGTGGAGCCCTGATATAACGGACCGGATAGTGGAGCCCTGATATAACGGACCAGATAGTGGAGCCCCGATATAACGGACCGGATAGTGGAGCCCTGATATAACGGACCGGATAGTGGAGCCCCGATATAACGGACCGGATAGTGGAGCTCCGATATAACGGACCAGATAGTGGAGCCCCGATATAACGGACCAGATAGTGGAGCCCCGATATAACGGACCGGATAGTGGAGCCCCGATATAACGGACCGGATAGTGGAGCTCCGATATAACGGACCAGATAGTGGAGCCCCGATATAACGGACCAGATAGTGGAGCCCCGATATAACGGACCAGATAGTGGAGCCCCGATATAACGGACCAGATAGTGATGCCCCGATAAAACGGCCCGGATAGTGGAGCCCCGATATAACGGACCGGATAGTGGAGCCCCGATATAACGGACCGGATAGTGGAGCCCCGATATAACGGACCAGATAGTGGAGCCCCGATATAACGGACCAGATAGTGGAGCCCCGATATAACGGACCAGATAGTGGAGCCCTGATATAACGGACCGGATAGTGGAGCCCTGATATAACGGACCAGATAGTGGAGCCCCGATATAACGGACCAGATAGTGGAGCCCCGATATAACGGACCGGATAGTGGAGCCCCGATATAACGGACCGGATAGTGGAGCCCCGATATAACGGACCAGATAGTGGAGCCCCGATACAACGGACCAGATAGTGGAGCCCCGATATAACGGACCAGATAGTGGAGCCCCGATATAACGGACCAGATAGTGGAGCCCTGATATAACGGACCGGATAGTGGGGCCCTGATATAACGGACTGGATAGTGGAGCCCTGATATGACGGACCAGATAGTGATGCCCTGATATAACGGACCGGATAGTGGAGCCCCGATATAACGGACCGGATAGTGGAGCCCTGATATAACGGACCGGATAGAGGAGCCCTGATATAACGGACCGGATAGTGGAGCCCCGATATAACGGACCAGATAGTGGAGCCCCGATATAACGGATAGAGGAGCACTGATATAACGGACCGGATAGTGGAGCCCTGATATAACGGACCGGATAGTGGAGCCCCGATACAACGGACCGGATAGTGGAGCCCCGATATAACGGACCAGATAGTGGAGCCCCGATATAACGGACCAGATAGTGGAGCCCCGATATAACGGACCAGATAGTGGAGCCCCGATACAACGGACCGGATAGTGGAGCCCTGATATAACGGACCAGATAGTGGAGCCCCGATATAACGGACCAGATAGTGGAGCCCCGATATAATGGACCAGATAGTGGAGCCCCGATATAACGGACCAGATAGTGGAGCCCCGATATAATGGACCAGATAGTGGAGCCCCGATATAACGGACCAGATATAACGGACCAGATAGTGGAGCCCCGATATAACGGACCAGATAGTGGAGCCCCGATATAATGGACCAGATAGTGGAGCCCCGATATAACGGACCAGATAGTGGAGCCCCGATATAACGGACCAGATAGTGGAGCCCCGATATAATGGACCAGATAGTGGAGCCCCGATATAACGGACCAGATATAACGGACCAGATAGTGGAGCCCCGATATAACGGACCAGATAGTGGAGCCCCGATATAACGGACCAGATAGTGGAGCCCCGATATAACGGACCAGATAGTGGAGCCCCGATATAATGGACCAGATAGTGGAGCCCCGATATAACGGACCAGATAGTGGAGCCCCGATATAATGGACCAGATAGTGGAGCCCCGATATAACGGACCAGATATAACGGACCAGATAGTGGAGCCCCGATATAACGGACCAGATAGTGGAGCCCCGATATAATGGACCAGATAGTGGAGCCCCGATATAACGGACCAGATAGTGGAGCCCCGATATAACGGACCAGATAGTGGAGCCCTGATATAATGGACCAGATAGTGGAGCCCCGATATAATGGACCAGATAGTGGAGCCCCGATATAACGGACCGGATAGTGGAGCCCCGATATAATGGACCAGATAGTGGAGCCCCGATATAACGGACCGGATAGTGGAGCCCCGATATAACGGACCAGATATTGGAGCCCCGATATAACGGACCAGATAGTGGAGCCCCGATATAATGGACCAGATAGTGGAGCCCCGATATAACGGACCAGATAGTGGAGCCCCGATATAACGGACCGGATAGTGGAGCCCTGATATAACGGACCGGATTGTGGAGCCCCGATATAACGGACCGGATAGTGGAGCCCCGATATAACGGACCAGATAGTGGAGCCCCGATTTCACGGACTGGATAGTGGAGCCCTGATATAACGGACCGGATAGTGGAGCCCCGATATAATGGACCAGATAGTGGAGCCCCGATATAACGGACCAGATAGTGGAGCCCCGATATAATGGACCAGATAGTGGAGCCCAGATATAACGGACCAGATAGTGGAGCCCTGATATAATGGACCAGATAGAGGAGCCCTGATATAACGGACCAGATAGTGGAGCCCCGATATAACGGACCGGATAGTGGAGCCCCGATATAATGGACCAGATAGTGGAGCCCCGATATAATGGACCGGATAGAGGAGCCCTGATATAACGGACCAGATAGTGGAGCCCCGATATAACGGACCAGATAGTGGAGCCCTGATATAACGGACCAGATAGTGGAGCCCCGATATAACGGACCAGATAGTGGAGCCCTGATATAACGGACCAGATAGTGGAGCCCCGATATAACGGACCAGATAGTGGAGCCCCGATATAACGCACCAGATAGTGGAGCCCCGATATAACGGACCAGATAGTGGAGCCCAGATATAATGGACCAGATAGTGGAGCCCCGATATAACGGACCAGATAGTGGAGCCCCGATATAACGGACCAGATAGTGGAGCCCCGATATAACGGACCGGATAGTGGAGCCCTGATATAACGGACCAGATAGTGGAGCCCCGATATAACGGACCAGATAGTGGAGCCCTGATATAACGGACCGGATAGTGGGGCCCTGATATAACGGACTGGATAGTGGAGCCCTGATATAACGGACCAGATAGTGGAGCCCTGATATAACGGACCGGATAGTGGAGCCCCGATATAACGGACCAGATAGTGGAGCCCTGATATAACGGACCGGATAGAGGAGCCCTGATATAACGGACCCTATAGTGGAGCCCCGATATAACGGACCAGATAGTGGAGCCCCGATATAATGGACCAGATAGTGGAGCCCCGATATAACGGACCAGATAGTGGAGCCCCGATATAACGGACCGGATAGTGGAGCCCTGATATAACGGACCGGATTGTGGAGCCCCGATATAACGGACCGGATAGTGGAGCCCCGATATAACGGACCAGATAGTGGAGCCCCGATTTCACGGACTGGATAGTGGAGCCCTGATATAACGGACCGGATAGTGGAGCCCCGATATAATGGACCAGATAGTGGAGCCCCGATATAACGGACCAGATAGTGGAGCCCCGATATAATGGACCAGATAGTGGAGCCCCGATATAATGGACCGGATAGAGGAGCCCTGATATAACGGACCAGATAGTGGAGCCCTGATATAATGGACCAGATAGAGGAGCCCTGATATAACGGACCAGATAGTGGAGCCCCGATATAACGGACCGGATAGTGGAGCCCCGATATAATGGACCAGATAGTGGAGCCCTGATATAATGGACCGGATAGAGGAGCCCTGATATAACGGACCAGATAGTGGAGCCCTGATATAATGGACCGGATAGAGGAGCCGTGATATAACGGACCAGATAGTGGAGCCCTGATATAACGGACCGGATAGTGGAGCCCCGATATAACGGACCAGATAGTGGAGCCCCGATATAATGGACCGGATAGAGGAGCCCTGATATAACGGACCAGATAGTGGAGCCCCGATATAACGGACCAGATAGTGGAGCCCCGATATAATGGACCAGATAGTGGAGCCCCGATATAATGGACCGGATAGAGGAGCCCTGATATAACGGACCAGATAGTGGAGCCCCGATATAACGGACCAGATAGTGGAGCCCTGATATAACGGACCAGATAGTGGAGCCCCGATATAACGGACCAGATAGTGGAGCCCTGATATAACGGACCAGATAGTGGAGCCCCGATATAACGGACCAGATAGTGGAGCCCCGATATAACGCACCAGATAGTGGAGCCCCGATATAACGGACCAGATAGTGGAGCCCAGATATAATGGACCAGATAGTGGAGCCCCGATATAACGGACCAGATAGTGGAGCCCTGATATAACGGACCAGATAGTGGAGCCCCGATATAATGGACCAGATAGTGGAGCCCCGATATAACGGACCAGATAGTGGAGCCCCGATATAACGGACCGGATAGTGGAGCCCTGATATAACGGACCAGATAGTGGAGCCCCGATATAACGGACCAGATAGTGGAGCCCTGATATAACGGACCGGATAGTGGGGCCCTGATATAACGGACTGGATAGTGGAGCCCTGATATAACGGACCAGATAGTGGAGCCCTGATATAACGGACCGGATAGTGGAGCCCCGATATAACGGACCAGATAGTGGAGCCCTGATATAACGGACCGGATAGAGGAGCCCTGATATAACGGACCGTATAGTGGAGCCCCGATATAACGGACCAGATAGTGGAGCCCCGATATAATGGACCAGATAGAGGAGCCCCGATATAACGGACCAGATAGTGGAGCCCCGATATAACGGACCGGATAGTGGAGCCCCGATATAACGGACCGGATAGTGGAGCCCCGATATAATGGACCAGATAGTGGAGCCCCGATATAACGGACCGGATAGTGGAGCCCCGATATAACGGACCAGATAGTGGAGCCCCGATATAACGGACCAGATAGTGGAGCCCTGATATAACGGACCAGATAGTGGAGCCCCGATATAACGGACTGGATAGTGGAGCCCCGATATAACGGACCAGATAGAGGAGCCCTGATATAACGGACCAGATAGTGGAGCCCTGATATAACGGACCGGATAGCGGAGCCCCGATATAACGGACCGGATAGTGGAGCCCTGATATAACGGACCGGATAGTGGAGCCCCGATATAACGGACCGGATAGTGGAGCCCCGATATAACGGACCAGATAGTGGAGCCCCGATATAACGGACTGGATAGTGGAGCCCTGATATAACGGACCGGATAGTGGAGCCCCGATATAACGGACCGGATAGTGGAGCCCCGATATAATGGACCAGATAGTGGAGCCCCGATATAACGGACCAGATAGTGGAGCCCCGATATAACGGACCAGATAGTGGAGCCCCGATATAACGGACCAGATAGTGGAGCCCCGATATAACGGCCCGGATAGTGGAGCCCCGATATAACGGACCAGATAGTGGAGCCCTGATATAATGGACCAGATAGTGGAGCCCCGATATAACGGACCGGTTCGTGGAGCCCCGATATAATGGACCAGATAGTGGAGCCCCGATATAATGGACCAGATAGTGGAGCCCCGATATAACGGACCGGATCGTGGAGCCCTGATATAACGGACCAGATAGTGGGGCCCTGATACAACGAACCAGATCGTGGTAAAATACCAGAAAACCTTTCGGTTTTCTTACTCCACTCTTACATATATTACGCTATCATCTATCATTTGAGCCTCCGTTTTCAACGACTGAAGAATTGAATAGTCAAGATTGGCAATTCAACCAGGTTAACTAATAAATATGAGCACTATTTAGTAGCTGAGACTTTTGATGAAATTGAAAACTGTTCAGGCTTTGCTAACACGGTGTGTAGCATCCACAGAATCCATCAATTCAATCTTCTTTCTCACTGCCTACAATCTACAATCCCATGCGTACTCAGCAAGCCTGCAACACGATCAGACACAATACTGTCTGTCACTTTCACTTCCATCTACTATTACTGGAAATTTGCAAGTAACAAGTGTGAATTGGACTGAAGTTACTGGTCGGCATCATTTCTTCTCAAAGATATCACTCACCAATGAGAGAAACAGTTCCAGTCTTGTCAGGATGGGTCATTCGAGTGAAGAGGAGGTGGGTTGAGATTTTAGGTTGTGGACCCTTCATCGGAACACAGTTGTGTGAGAATGGCCTGTGTCCGGGAAGCTGGCCTGTTCTTACACCCTTTTTCCAGCCCTTCTCTGTGTTTCCAGCATTTTCTATTTTTAATTCCGACCTCTGTACCTGCACGGAGGCTTTCAATTTCATCCATTGTCTTGCCTTTTTCCTCATGTGCTTCTTTTCACCACCTTAGCGATTTGCAAATTGGTTTGTTCTTTTCGTATCTTTCTTTTGCTTCACTGTCATAATCGGTCATATCAGTGAAGGATTGTGGACTTTACAAACCAGTTTTTAAGGAAAACTCAAAGGCTGGGCTGGAATCTCTGAATTCATTGCTAAAAGAGCAAAATTTGATTAAAAGTATTAACAACAAAGGATAGAACTCATAACTGTTAAACTTGACCAAAATCAGAAGGCATGCTGGGATGCTTGACCAAGTTCGAAAGCTTTCCTGTGTATCATTATTATTGTTTCGGACTGTTGATGACTTAACTGCTATGATAGCCTTAGTAAAGCTACAAGGCCAGGTAGGATTTGTCATATTTTCAAAGGACAAGGAGAGATAAGGAAACCATGACAAAGATAGCTGCCTATTCAAAACCTGAGAAAGAGAGAGAAAGGAAGAAAACACAGCAGCAAGCTGTTTTTGCAGCAGCAAGAGGGATATAAAAACAGCCATTGTGCAGTAAGTTGGAGGAGACAAAGAAGGAATAGTTCAAAGAATATATCAACAAAAAATGAACTCCTCGGTCTCTCGAAGCAGGATTGGTCGTTCTGAGTTTCGAGTTGTACCACTGACTAAGGTTGCAAGCATCTCTATCTGTAAAAATGTTGGTGGCAAAATTGGGCCACGTAGCGCCCATTTTGTAGGCGCCAAGCGGATACCAAAACCCAGAAAATGGCATCCGAGATGTGCGCGCCCACTTCCGACGTGAAGTGCGCAGGATGCCATCTTGGTAAAGGGGTTTGCACGCTCGCACTTAATGACCGCCGGCAGCGTGTTGAGTGGGGAGATTATAATGTGAATCAGTGTGCACCGCTGATTTGAAGTAGCCAGCAAAAATTTCGGAACTCCACACTCCAGCCAACGCACTGTTCTAACCTCCCACAGCTGAACAGGACTTAAATGGCATGAAGGACACCTGCCCCCACCACCCGCAACTAGCACTAAAAAGGTCGTGACTGAAATTTGTCAACTGCTGCAGGCATAACAGCAACCTCAGAGCAAGGCAAGGACAGCATCGCTTGTGGCTGTCAAGGTAACCGTGGATCTTAATTTTTACGGCTCTGGCTCCTTTCAGGCTGCTGCTGGAGATATAGAAACATCTCACAGTTTACAGTGCACTGCTGTATCAGGGAGGTCACTGAGGCTCTGTCCGCACTCAGAAACAGATTCGTCTCATTCCCCCGTGACAGGGGCAACCAGCAGGAGTGAGCAAGGAGGGTTAGCTCACATTGCAGGCTTCCTCATGGTGCAGGGTGCCATTGACTGCACGCATATTGCCAGGCGTGCTCCACCTCTGAACTCGGCCATATTCATGAACAGAAAGGGGTTCCACTCCCTCAATGTGCAGCAGGTGCGCGACCACACGCAGCACATCGTGCAGGTCAATGCCCACTACCCTGGCAGCAGTCACGATTCCTCCATCCTGCGGCAGACAAGCGTGTCACCTATATTTCAACCAGCACGACAAGGCTGGCTGCTGGGCGACAAGGGCTATCCCCTCATGAAGTGGCTCATGACTCCTGTCAGGAAAGCATGCACACATGCACAGCAGACCTACCACGGGACCCATGCAGCCACATGGAACATCACCGAGCATACCGTAGGCATCCTCAAGCAACGCTTCCCCTGCCTGGACCGCTCTGGAGGAGCCCTGCAGTCCTCAGCTGAGCGGGTATCGAGACTTGTCATTTTATGCTGCATGCTGCACAACCTCGCCATTATGAGGGGACAGCCCTTACCACTGCCTATCAGGTGAGAACCTGAGCCAGAGGAAGAGGAGGAAGAGGAGGATGAAGTGCAATAGGAAGTGGAGGCAGAGGCAGACAGGCAGCAAGATAGACAGGCCCTGTCTGCCCAGGCTCTGTGTGATCAGATGATTAATGAGCGATACCAGTAACCACAACGACACCTCCCCATTCACCAACAGTCCCACACTCCTTACCTTTCCGCTCTCACATGACCATCAAATCGTCCTCAAGATTACACATTGCTTCCTCCCTCAGCTCATCGCAGAAATGAAAACCAACACAAAATGCAAATTCAAATCCAAATTTACAAATTAACACGTAATGATGCAAACAAAATAATACTATTCACCCTTGTGCATTCCCTTAGTGCCTGTTGTTCGTGTGCCTTTACCTTTCCTAGTGCTCCTATGAGGTGCATCCCCAGTGGCTGGAGCATGGGTGGTGGGAGGCTGCTGATCTTCGGAGAAACATAGAAACATAGAAAATAGGAGCAGGAGTCGGCCATTTGGCTCATCGAGTCTTCTGTGTCATTCAATATGACACAGAAGACTCGATGAGCCAAATGGCCGACTTCATTTCCACATCGTTCACCTGAGGAAGGAGGTAGCCTCCGAAAGCTTGTGAATTTAAAATAAAATTGCTGGACTATAACTTGGTGTTGTAAAATTGTTTACAATTGTCAACCCCAGTCCATCACCGGCATCTCCACATCATTCAATATGATCATGGCTGATCCTCTATCTCAGTACCATATTCCCGCTCTCTCCCCATACCCCTTGATGCCTTTTGTGTCTAGAAATCTATCTAGCTCCTTCTTAAATATATACAGTGACTTGGTCTCCACAGCCTTCTGTGGTAGAGAATTCCACAGGTTCACCACCCTCTGAGTGAAGAAATTTCTCCTCATCTCAGTCCTAAATGTCCTACCCCGTATCCTGAGACTGTGACCCCTCATTCTGGACCCCCACCCCAGCCAGGGGAAATATCCTCTCTGCATTCAGTCTGTCTAGCCCTGTCAGAATTTTATATGTTTCAATGAGATCCCCTCTCATTCTTCTAAACTCGAGTGAATACAGGCCTAGTCAACCCAATATAAATACTGTGGCTACAACAGCAGGTCAGAGGCTGGGTATTCTGCGGCGAGTGACTCACCTCCTGACTCCCCACAGCCTTTCCACCATCTACAAGGCACAAGTCAGGAGTGTGATGGAATACTGTCCACTTGCCTGGATGAGTGCAGCTCCAACAACACTCAAGAAGCTCGACACCATCCAGGACAAAGCAGCCCGCTTGATTGGCACCCCATCCACCACCCTAAACATTCACTCCCTTCACCACCAGCGCACTGTGGCTGCAGTGTGTACCATCCACAGGATGCACTGCAGCAACTCGCCAAGGCTTCTTCGACTGCACCTCCCAAACCCGCGACCTCTACCACTTAGAAGGACAAGAGCAGCAGGCACATGGGAACAACACCACCTGCACGTTCCCCTCCAAGTCACACACCATTCCAACTTGGAAATATATCGCCGTTCCTTCATCGTCGCTGGGTCAAAATCCAGGAACTCCCTTCCTAACAGCACTGTGGGAGAACCTTCACCACACGGACTGCAGCGGTTCAAGAAGGCAGCTCACCACCACCTTCTCAAGGGCAATTAGGGATGGGCAATAAATGCTGGCCGCGCCAGCGATGCCCACATCTCATGAACGAATAAAAAAAAATCTCTCCTCATATGATAGTCCTGCCATTCTAGGATCAGTCTGGTGAACCTTCGCTGCACTCCCTCTATGGCAAGTATATCCTTTCTTAGATAAGGAGACCAAAACTGCACACAATACTCCAGGTGTGGTCTCACCAAGGCCCTGTACAACTGCAGTAAGACATCCTTTCTCCTGTACTCAAATCCTCTTGCAATGAAGGCCAACATAACATTTGCCTTCCTAACTGCTTGCTGCACCTGCATATTTGCTTTCAGTGACTGCTGTACAAGGACACCCAGGTCCATTTGTACATCAACATTTCCCTATCTAGCACCATTTAAATAATACTCTGCCTTTCTGTTTTTCCTTCCGAAGTGGATAACTTCACATTTATCCACATTATACTGCATCTGCCATGTATTTGCCCACTCACTCAACTTGTCTAAATCGCCTTGAAGCCTCTTTGCATCCTCCTCACATCTCACGATCCCACCTAGTTTTGTGTCATCATCAAACTTGGAAATATTACGTTTGGTTCCCTCATCCAAATCATTGATACATATTGTGAATAGCTGGGGCCCAAGCGCTGATCCCTGCGGTACCCCACTAGTCACTGCCTGCCACCCCGAAAAAGACCCATTTATTCCTACTCTCTGTTTCCTGTCCGTTAACCAATTTTCAATCCATGCCAGTATATTACCACCAATCCCATGTGCTTTAATTTTGCACACTAACCTCTCATGTGGGACTTTATCAAAGGCCTTCTGAAAATCCAAATAAACCACATCTATTGGTTCTCCCTTATCTATTCTACCGGTTACATCCTCAAAAAACTCCCGTAGGTTTGTCAAACATGATTTCCCTTTCATAAATCCATGTTGACTTTGTCTAATCCCGTTGATATTTTCTAAGTGTCCTGTTATCACATTCTTTATAATAGACTCTAGCATTTTCCCTACTACTGATGTTAGGCTAACCGGTCTATAGTTCCCTGTTTTCTCTCTCCCTCCTTTTTTAAATCGTGGGGTTACATTTTCCACCCTCCAATCTGCAGGAACTGTTCCATGATCTATCGAATTTTGGAAGATTCAATTGAGGAGAGTGCAGATGGCCTTGGAGCAGCTCTGAGCTGGGAGGGCCCGGTTTCAGATTGCACCATCCCGGCCTGGGCTAAAGCAGCCTTACCTGGCTGGCTGTCAGGCAACTGCAAGGACACTGGCGGAGTGGCAGGGGTGGGAGCAAGAATGCTGACATCCTGAGAAAGGACAGCAGGTTCATCTTCCATGCCGCCACTGCTACTCTCCCGCGGTGGCACCTCAGCAATCCTGGTGATCTGCTGCAGAACAGATTGCTGGAGTGCTGTGATGCCCTGGAAGCCCCATTCCACAGTGGAACCTAAAGCCACAATAACATCAGTCTGAGCTTCCAAAGCAGCAGTCAGACCTTGGATGGAAGCTGTTTGTGCTGCAATGGAAGCTGTGACATCGGTCATCGGACGCTGTATCATGCTGGGTTTCACAGTTGTGCTGATGGAGGTGACCACCCGTTCCATGTGGGAAAGGATGGGCTCCAAGCTCTGCACAAAGCCCTGTGCCAAGTTGGAGCTGGAGTCCTCAATCGTCCTTGACATTGTGTGCAAGCTTTCTGACATGCTTTCCAGCACTCCCATCAGCCTTCTTCTGTAGCCTGGCCCATCGAAGTCATCATTTGACTCCTCAACAGCAGAACTAGTGTGCGACCTCACCCTCCGACGAGCTGGCACCTTTGGTATCCTTTCCCCCCTTGGCTCCTGTGCACTTGTGCCCGGTGTCTCGCCATGTTCAGATCCCTCCTCTATCCTAGCCTCTAAAGTACGGACAGTCTCATTCTCTGAGCTGGTGGCTGCGAGTGTAAGATCGAGTGACGGTGTGTCTTCATCATCACTGTCATTGTCCTCTGCCTCCTCTGACTGTGCCGGTTCCAGTTCTTGGGTATCTGAAATGGCAAAGGGACACGGTGGTGAGAGGAGAGGAGAAAGTAAGACGTGTGTGCTGACACCATCTCCAGCGCGTGAGTCAGAAAAGATTGTGAGATGAGGGAGAAGTGGGAAGTGAGAAGGAGGATTAGGTATGCAGAGACCCTCATCATTGAGACCTCCAGCACTGCCAGTGGCCATGACCGCAGCGATGGCCCTTCTAATGATGGACAGCACTGACTCCTCCATGGGGTTGAGGACGTGCAGGCGTGCCTGTTCTACCCCAGTTCTTTCTTGCTGCCTCATGCTATGCACAACCTTCTCCTGCAAGAAAGATGGAATTGTGTCGGTGAGTGTCCTGCAAGATGTTTGGGTGATGTGGCTGTCATGGTTGAATAGCTGTCAGTGTGTGTGAACTCTGAGTTGTGGGTGTGCGGCTTGTGACAGTGGTAATATGTGAGGGTGAGAGGAAGCATCTGATTTGAAGAGTTGAGTACTGATTGAAAGAGTTTATTGGTAGGTGGGTGATGGGGGGGTGTAGTGCGTGGAGCATTGGATGATGCTAGTGGTGCAGTTGGTAGGAGACGCCACTTGACAGTTGAACTCACTCACCTTGACCACTCGTGTCAAATCATTGAACTTCTTCCTGCAATGCATCCATGTTTGTGGCGCTATGCTCCTGGCATTGACCTGGTCCACTATTACCTCCCACTGCCTTGGGAGCATGGGTCTGGAGGGCCTCTTGCCCCCCCACCCCCTGCGGATATAGGATGCCCCTCCTTCTGTCCACCTCTTGCACCAAGGCCTCGAGTGCATCATTTGAGAACCTTGGTGCACGCTCTTTTGCAGGCGCAGCCATTCTTCCAACAATTCAGCCCAGGAATCACTTCTCACACCACTTCCTGCAGCCATAGTGTACCTCCCCTTTAAGAGGTGCCGGCTGCCTTTAAGTAGCATGAGCCATTGCCAATATCGGGGCCCTCTGCTGATTCCTACAGCCACTCAGCGCTGGCTGCGCGCTGTAAACATTTAAATCACCAGGCAGCACGAACGTTACATGCTGCCTGCATCGCAACCAATGAGCGCAAGTTAATCGCGCACCGCGATCCCAGCACCCGTTTTCGGGGGCTATCCAATGTAACCCCTGTTGTATTTTAATGTCAATAAAACCAATTATTTTAAGAAGTTTTCAGTTTCAGCTGATGCTTACCTCTCAGTACCATAAAGCAGTAAAGAGAGAGTTAAAAACCCTACATTTCCTATGAAGTAATTTGCAGGTCATTCACTCACTAACTTGCTCTTTGCGATTGCAGCAGGGGTTGCTACCCCCATACCCCAACCCAATTCTTAACTTCAACCCTACTCAGCTTCCAGTTCTGGTGAACAGTTAGACCTGAAATCTCAACCTGTTCTCTCTTTACAGATGCTCACTGGCCTCCTGTGTATTTCCAGTAACTTCTGTTTTTGTTTCAGTTTGCAGCAATTTGCAGTTTGAATTTTGTCTTTTAATTGGAATTTTGCCCTTGATTGAAGTGATCTATTATCAGTGAGTGAGACAGGGGGTGGAACTCTTGGACTTTTGGTGCGATTGATTCCAAATATTAAGATCAGTTCTCAGAATACAGTCATAAAAGTTTTACATATAAAAGTGTATCTTTTCAAAATAGCTTTTATTAAAACTCTTATAGGTTACGGTACACTAGTGGTCATGGTACTGGATTAGCAACCCAGAGATCCTCACTTCTAAATGGGCAAGCTGCGAAATTGAATTCAATAAATCAGGTAACCAAAAAAAATGTCCATGAAAACTGCTGGATTGTCATAAAAACCCAACTGGTTCACTAATGTCCTTTCAGAGAAGGGAACCTGCCACCCCTTACCTGGTCTGGCCTATACAGGGCTCCAGTAGTTTAAAATTCAGCCTGCTCTCTCTTTTGCTATTTGAACCATTCATTTCCTGAACATGACTTCGAATCAGTTCAAATATGCGATCCGTAGGCTGATGAGATGTGACAAAATTCGCTGCATTTACCTTTGTGGCTGGAATGTTTCCATTTTAATGTTCCTGCAGGAGTTCCTTTTCACATTCTAACATATGGATGCCCTGCAGGGGTTACTTGCTGGAGCATCAAGAGGTAGAGCTCGCGCAAATTCACAATCGCAGCTGGGCGAGGAGAAACCAAACAGACCTCAGGCACTTCTCCTGAGAGAGCGAGGGATAAATCAAAAGGCAAGTCGATGCACACCATTCATATGAGCATTCTAGCAAGAAGTACAACCCCGGGAAGAGGTTATCTCCAGTGGCAAAAAGTTTAAAGAGATGCAAGAAAAACTGGAGATAAGAGACGGAATTAATTTAACATCTAAAATTGTGCGTGTAGGAACAGTAACCGCTGGATAAGTAATATGCAAACAACGCACCTGTTTTTGTAGCTAAACAGCCAGGTGTGAGGTATTTCTGTACGAGAACTCAAACCCATTGAGATTTAATGTGAGGCCAACCATTAAACCACATTTCAGCTATGTGATTTAACAGGCAGCAAGGCAAATAGACCTTTATCCCTTCTGTGCACTAGATTAGAATCTGGGTCTCTAGAGCTGGAGCAGCTATGGCTTGGAACAGCCCAACCCTTTCAGTCTTTATCTTTTGCAAGTTGGTTTTTGTTTGTCGCTTTTTAGAATAACATCATTAACCATCTGAAGACTGAAAGACTCTCAAAATACACCACCCCTCCGATCATGTAACGATTACAATAATGACCTTTGGTAAGTTTCAGTAGCTGGGGGATTGAGAGTTGCTGTGAGTTTCGATGCGTTTGGATCCAGCCTATTTTGTCTGCTGGTTGTAAGGATCCAAAAGTGGAATGTGGTTTAATGGTCTCCACCCAATTTCTAGCAATGATGGCTTCACAGCACAAAATCAGCAATTTAATTTAGAAAGGTCAAAGGGTTGGAGAATGAAAAGCCAGTCGCTCTGGTCCAATATGGGGGTAGTCTTCTGGTTGGTTTTAAGGGAAAGGCAGATTGTTGGGATAGAGTAGAGGGAGATTTCAGGGGGTAACACCGACACAGAAGATTCGACCTCCCCACCCACCCTCCCTTACTGTAAAGCCAGCTGTGTTATACCTGATCCAGGGCCACTTGCTGCAGCTCACTGGCGATAAAAGTGACAAAATGTTCCATTCCTCAACAGCCCTTCATTTCGAAAAAACATCGCCATTACAAAATAAATCAAAGGCTAACATTTTAACGAAGCAGAGATATAACAACATAAGAAGTTCCATAATATACAAGGCTAGAAATGACTGTTTGCGACATTAACAGACAAATTCTTAAAGTATTCATCTGGCTTTCTTCGTACGCTTATTTTGCTGCAGATGTTAATCCATTTATTTTAAGCAGGTGACTGCCTGTTAAAAGTGGACAGAGGAAAGTAAGCTGGACACTTTAAGCAGTTGTTAATATTGCCAGCAGTGACATCCAGCCTGTACTTTATTCACCAGTAATTGGCACCCTCCCAAAATAAAATCATCCACACATTGAATTGCCAGTCATCTATTTTCTTATTATTCAGAATATTCTTGGAATAAAGGAACAATTTCAGGTCACGTATACTGAAGTACAGGAAGGTATAGATTGGTTTTGGTGCTAAATCTCAATGGAGTGTTTGTGCATTACTGTTACCCTACACCTCTCTACTTTTAAAACTAAAGTCAATCTTGGCCTTTCTTTTTAAGGCACTAACTGGGAGATCATCTCACGAAAGTAGCATGACACCCAAAATATCTTATACTGAATAATACCTGGGAGTGCATTACACTAAGCGGTTGATAACATTTTGTCTCAAGGAATTATGCATCATCACCTGACGCTGACACTTGTTACTGCCTTAAAACATTCTCCCAAATATGTATTTACAACAAAAATAATAACCAAATCGTGAGTATACCACATGATTCCAACAAGTGATGCAAGGTTTAGATCAACTCCACTATCAGGTATGTATCTTATGTGCGAGTTCTTTTTTTCAGTGAAATATTCATTACTTTGTATGCAAAGTATTGTGATATGTCACCATATTCTGTGTCCCCAATTCACTTCATATTGTGAATTCTCTTCACAGCTGGGAGAGACGAAGAGTGCGTTGTGCCTTTGTTCTTAGATCCATTTCTCTGTAGGATTTTACTCTTGCATTCTTATAATAAGAAATGGAAGAGCAGTTTTCAGCGTTCTGATTTTTGAGTAGGTTATTACAAGATAGGTTTGCAATTTCTGGCCTTGGAGGCATGAAAATCACCTTTCAATGCCTCAACAGCCTGAGCCAATTATACAAATTCAACAAGTCGTCCTGTTCAGTGGTTAACTTAATTATCACAGCACGGAATGCTAAATACACCATTAGCTTTAGCCTGCTGCTCCTGTCTGTGGGAATAGTCTGGCTCAGATCTCCAATCCACTGGGACATGTTCATTCCCTTTCCAATAATATGTGGTGTGTGTTTGGTGGGTACTTTATTCAGTGCCTTCCACAGAAATGGAAACACAGTGCAGGGTTTTTATTTTGAGAAAGGAGATCTTTGCCATATTTTCTCCATTGTGCTTCTAAAGCACAAATCTTGGCTCTTTTTTTTGTTTGGATTTGCATCTATAGCTGCCGATGTTTGAGATCCCTTAAACTAGGGCTAATTATGTAAGCATGCATCAATAATGAGGATGAGATACATTTATACCGTTCTCTGGATACTAAAATACTCTGTTTGAATTCACTCTGTCACTCATAAGGACAATGTCCTGTAAAGTATCTTAAAGGACCCTCAGAAGGGTTGCCAGCTGTTCATATAGTTGGTTGCTTTCCTGATCAGATCTTTGATCACAAGCACTTATAATCTATAACTCATTTTTAGTGAATAAATATATTTGATTAGGCATCTGTGATAAATAACATTGCTGAAATAAAGTACTCTAACTTAATTTTTGCCTGCTTTTTATTCACCTTGACAAAGGTAATTGCTGAATTGCAGATAGCTCCTGTTAACTTCCAATGTAAAAGGTGTCCAAGGTGGAATTATACTGTGGGGCAATAATGGACAACACCGAATGCAATGGGCTAAAAAGAACCAGGGGGGAGATGAGGAGAATTTTTTTATGCAGCGAGTTGTTATGATCTGGAATGCACTGCCTGAAAGGGCGGTGGAAACACGTTCAATAGTGAGTTTCAAAAGGGAATTGGATAAATACTTGAAAAGGAAAAATTTGCAGGTCTATGGGGAAAAGCAGTGGAGTGGGAGGAGGCACAGGCATGACAGGCTGAATGGCTGAGTCACAGGAGTATGAACCATGTACCTGGTGGGTGGTGTCCTCTCGTGTGATGGTGGTATCCGTGTCGATGATCTGGCATGTGTTGCAGAGGTTGCCGTGGCAGGGTTGTGTGGTGTCGTGGACGCTGTTCTCCTGAAAGCTGGGTAATTTGCTGCGAACGATGGTCTGTTTGAGGTTGGGTGGCTGTTTAAAGGCGAGCAGTGGAGGCGTGGGGATGGCCTTAGCGAGGTGTTCGTTGTCATCGATGACATGTTGAAGACTGCTAAGAACGTGGCGTAGTTTCTCCGCTCCGGGGAAGTACTGGACGACGAAAGGTACTCTGTTGGTTGCGTCCTGTGTTAGTCTTCTGAGGAGGTCTATGCGATTCTTTGCTGTGGCCCGTCGGAACTGTCGATCGATGAGTCGAGTTGTTATTTTAACAACAGATTCTAGCCCAAGCGAACTGGACCTGACAAGAGTGATTTAGTTCTGCATGGGATCAAACTAGTAATTCCGAAGAGTTTTAGGAGCTGCAGCGTGAAGGATATCAGGGTGTGGTTGAAATCAAATCCTCCTTTAGAGGAGAGATATGATTCCGGGCTGGTGACAGATAATAGTAGCCATTACTGAGATGTGGGGCTCTATTTTAGCACCCGCTATCAGGTGCGTTCCTGGCGGGGGGGCTCCGAAAATCGGGGAATCCCGGAGCGGGTCGGGAGCCCGGCTCCAACCCGCCTACTTCCGGGTTCCCCACAGACGCGCTGACTTTTGCGCGCAGCCCCCGCATGTGGGACTCCCGCAGGCAATTAAAGCCGGCGGGGGGCCACTTAACAGTATTTACTTAGATATTTCAGGATTGGTTAATGGACATAAAACAGAGAGTAGGAATAAAAGGGTCATTTTCAGGTTGGCAATTGTAACTAATGCGGTGCCGCAAGGATCAGTGCTTGGGCCTCAGCTATTTACAATATATATCAATGACCTTAAATGAGGGGACTGAGTGTAATGTATCCAAGTTTGCTGATGATACCAAGCTAGGTGGGAAAGTAAGTTGTGAGGAGGACACAAAGAGGCTGCAATGGGATATAGACAAGTTAAGCGAATGGGCGAGAAGGTGGCTGATGGAGTATAATGTGAGGAAATGTGAAATTATCCACTTTGGTATGAAGATTAGAAAAGCAGAATTATTTTAAAAGGTGAGGACCTAAGAAATGTTGGTATTTAGAGGAATTTGGGTGTCCTTCCACATGAATCACAGAAAGTTAACATGCAGGTACAGCAAGCAATTAAGAAGGCAAACGATACGTTGGCCTTTATTGCAAGGGGGTTGACGTATAAGAGTAAGGAAGTCTTGCTGCAATTATATAGGGCTCTGTTCATAGCACACCTGGAGTACTGTGTACAGTTTTGGTCTCCTTATCTAAGGAAGGATATTCTTGCCTTAGAGGCGGCAAAACGAAGGTTCACTAGATTGATTCCTGGGATGAGAGGGTTGTCCCATGAGGAGAGATTGAGTAGAATGGGCCTATACTGTCTGGAGTATCGAAGAATGAAAAGTGATCTCATTGAAAAGTATAAAATTCTTAGAGGGCTTGACAGGGTAGATGCTGAGAGGCTGTTTCCCCTGGCTGGAGAGTCTAGAACTAGGGGTCAAAGTCTTAAGTTAAGGGGTCAACCATTTAGGACCGGGATGAGGAAAAATTTCTTCACTCAGAGGGTTGTGAATCTTTGGAATTCTCTACCCCAGAGGGCTATGGATGCTCAGTCGTTGAGTATATTCAAGACTGAGATGGATAGATTTTTGGACATTAAGGGGATCAAGGGATATGGGGATAGGACGGGAAAGTGGAGTTGAGGTAGAAGATCAGCCATGACCTTCTTGAATGGCAGAGCAGGCTCAAGAGGCTCCTGCTTTATTTCTTATGTTCTTACATATAGATGTTGACAGGTATACAGACATTTACATTAAGAACTGTCTACCCTGACAAACCACGGTGGCTGACATCTCCAATGCACAATTGCAGGTGAGGATTGTCAACTAAACCCATGGACTGACATCTGTAACCTCCCCCATGGCAGATACCTGCTGGTCATAATGGATGGCCATTTGAGATTTACAAAAATTGGGCCAGCAATAATAATCTCAGCTACAATTGTCGTAACAAAGCATGAGAAAGTTGTTGTAGTGTACAGCCTTCCACCAGTTGTTAAAAGAGACCATGGCTCAACCTTAATGGTGCCACATCTATATTGTTTGTTGGCCACCTTGGTTTTCAGCACAGGAAGGTAACTCTGCATTGTGTTCAAGCACACAGTGAAATTGAGATATTCACAAAAACCTGAATGGAAGTTCTTTGCACTGAAGTAAAACCTTAAGCCAAGACTTGTTTCAGTTTGTCTGAAACTGCCGAGCAACTCCTTGCACCTCAACCGATGCTCCATCAACAAAGCAGTGTCCTGTACACCCTCACGGTGTAAACTCCCCACTCTGCTCAAAAAAAGGAGAGAGTTATTGAGAAGAGAAAACGAAAAATAATTCACCAATTTACACAAGAATGGTAAAGAATCCGCTCTGAAAGTCGGAATCATTGTGCTCATAACTGCACCACAGAAGTTCAACACCCAATCGCTCTTAACCGTATCGAGCCATTGAGAAAAAGAGGCTATAGGTTACTGCTGAAAGAGGAAACTATGCAGTTACCACAAACACCTCTGTTTTACAGGAGAAACATCTGTTACCTTCCCCCGAGTCTAATGAAAATGATTGTGACATCTTCATTACAGATCAGGAGCTAACAAGATCTCCGGTTTATCAAGAAAGTGCAGCTCGAGAAAGTTGTGCATTGTTGTATCGCAGGTGGACAGGAATGAGACGTCCTGCCCATCTAAAGGATGATCTGTCATAATGTAAAATATTATTTTAAGTCACATTACATACGAACATATGAAAATGACAGGCAGGAATAGACCAGCTTGTTCACCAAGCCTGCCCCATGGGTTAAAGGATTTAAAGTTGGTTTTGAAAAATAATTAGGTGAGCAGGTGGGCATTGAGTGGGTGGGCAGTGAGTGAGTGGGCAGTGAGTGGGTGGGCAGTGAGTGGGTGGGCAGTGAGTGGGTGGGCAGTGAGTGGGCAGTGAGTGGGTGGGCAGTGAGTGGGTGGGCAGTGAGTGGGTGGGCAGTGAGTGGGTGGGCAGTGAGTGGGTGGGCAGTGAGAGAGTGGGCAGTAAGTGGGTGGGCAGTGAGTGGGTGGGCAGAGAGAGTGGGCAGTGAGTGGGTGGGCAGTGAGTGGGTGGGCAGAGAGAGTGGGCAGTGAGAGAGTGGGCATTGAGTGGGTGGGCAGTGAGTGGGTGGGCAGTGAGTGGGTGAGCAGTGAGTGGGTGGGCAGTGAGAGAGTGGGCAGTGAGTGGGTGGGCAGTGAGAGAGTGGGCAGTGAGTGGGTGAGCAGTGAGAGAGTGGGCAGTGAGTGGGTGAGCAGTGAGAGAGTGGGCAGAGAGTGGGTGGGCAGTGAGAGAGTGGGCAGAGAGTGGGTGGGCAGTGAGAGAGTGGGCAGTGTGTGGGTGGGCAGTGAGTGGGTGGGCAGTGAGTGGGTGGGCAGTGAGTGGGTGGGCAGTGAGTGGGTGGGCAATGAGTGGGTGGGCAATGAGTGGGTGGGCAGTGAGTGGGTGGGCAGTGAGTGGGTGGGCAATGAGTGGGTGAGCAGTGAGTGGGTGGGCAGTGAGTGGGTGGGCAGTGAGAGAGTGGGCAGTGAGTGGGTGGGCAATGAGTGGGTGGGCAGTGAGTGGGTGGGCAGTGAGTGGGTGGGCAGTGAGTGGGTGGGCAGTGAGTGGGTGGGCAATGAGTGGGTGGGCAATGAGTGGGTGGGCAGTGAGTGGGTGGGCAGTGAGTGGGTGGGCAATGAGTGGGTGAGCAGTGAGTGGGTGGGCAGTGAGTGGGTGGGCAGTGAGTGGGTGGGCAGTGAGAGGGTGGGCAGTGAGTGGGTGAGCAGTGAGTGGGTGGGCAGTGAGTGGGTGGGCAGTGAGTGGGTGGGCAGTGAGTGGGTGAGCAGTGAGTGGGTGGGCAATGAGAGAGTGGGCAGTGAGAGAGTGGGCAGTGAGTCGGATGAGAACAGTGAGTGGGTGGGCAGTGAGAGAGTGGGCAGTGAGAGAGTGGGCAGTGAGTGGGTGGGCAGTGAGTGGGTGGGCAGAGAGAGTGGGCAGTGAGTGGGTGGGCAGTGAGTGGGTGGGCAGTGAGAGAGTGGGCAGTGAGTGGGTGGGCAGTGAGAGAGTGGGCAGTGAGTGGGTGGGCAGTGAGTGGGTGGGCAGTGAGAGAGTGGGCAGTGAGTGGGGTGAGAACAGTGGCCGCCCAGAGGAGGCAGCGAGGATTCCCTGCGATTTCCTGGGTCTGTTTGCTCCTTTTGAGCCTGCAGCAGCAGGTAGAAGGGAAGTGCATTATTTGCGTGGCACAGGGAAAAACGACACAGCAGCAGGTAAAATAAAGGCAGAATCTAACGCACCAGCTATAGTACTTTCAAATACTTTACAGTGAAGAAACCCACAACCTACTGCAAGGAGATGTCTTCAAAAGCTCGAGGCAGCTTTACCCGAGAGTAACTGAGGATCCTTCGAAATATTGCTCCAAATGGGGGCCTCCCGACTTGTACCACCCATGGACGATTGGTGGGAGCAGGAACTGGCTACAGTCGGGCGGTGAGGGCAGAAAATGGCGTCGCGGTGTAAACGACATCACTTGACCCCCGATTTGCAAATGTACATGAGGTTGCCACCTGTTTCAGACCGAGTTCTGACAGCCAGGATTCATCTCTGCCTGCGAATCGGACCGTGTGCAAAAGCGGGCGTGACCTGTAGCCGCCTCATTTTCGGGCTGCTACTCTTCTGTTTTTTATGTACAAATGGGGAGGGGGGGAAACAAACCAAAGATCACCACGGTGTGTTCCAACACACTGGGAGAAGGGATGGGCCAGAAATCGGGCAGTGTGGCAAGACAACGATCACCGCAGCTCCTGCGAATTTAATGAGCGATAACACTTACTGCGGGCTCTGTGGCGTCGAATTACTTGATTTTGAACTTGAAAAAAATTGTGCGCTATCAACCCAGCCTCTGAGCAGCGTATGTGGACGCGCGTGGAACAGTCTGTGAGAACAGTAAGGAAGAGAAGTCACACCCACAGAAAGAGGCGTCAAATTGGGGTTGTATTCTCTAGAGTTCAGAAGGTTAAGGGGTGATCTGATCGAAGTTTATAAGATATTAAGGGGAACAGATAGGGTGGATAGAGAGAAACTATTTCCGCTGGTTGGGGATTTTAGGAGTAGGGGGCACAGTCTAAAAATTAGAGCCAGACCTTTCAGGAGCGAGATTAGAAAACATTTCTACACACAAAGGGTGGTAGAAGTTTGGAACTCTCTTCCGCAAACGGCAATTGATACTAGCTCAATTGCTAAATTTAAATGTGAGATAGATAGCTTTTTGGCAACCAAAGGTATTAAGGGATATGGGCCAAAGGCAGGTATATGGAGCTAGATCACAGATCAGCCATGATCTTATCAAATGGTGGAGCGGGCTCGAGGGGCTGAATGGCCTACTCCTGTTCCTATGTTTCCATGTTCATTGCTCAAGCAGGCAAGCAGACTTCATTCATTTAAATTTAGTTATTCTGTATGTCATTGTAAATTAAAAAAAAATTATAAAAAGCCAAAGAAATAATTGAAATAAATTAAAAAGAGACAAAAGGGAAAAATTTCAATTTCTAATTTTTAATTTTTTTTAAATGACCAAAAACTATTAAAATAAGAAGTGATATGAGACTCCAAATTTTTAAAATTCAATTTTTAGATGTTTGGCAGTCATGAAGGCTGACTACGCTTTAAAAACTTACTTCAGACCTGGTATTTTCAAGCGGACCTGTTCGGTGGCGGAATTAGTTACTTTCCAATTGGGCAGATGAGCAAGTTTGCGATTTTTCAATGATGTCTCTGATTGTAGCGTGCGATGGCCCTTTAATTCGAAGCTGTCACATCGTCGGCGAACTGATAGGAGCAAGTTCACGATTTCTGCGTTTTAGTGCGCACGTGCAAAGGCGGAAACTACCTCCTTTAATTTGCCATTAAAAACGGAGAGCGCCGTCGAAACCATTAAAAACGGAGAGCGCCGTCGACATCATTAAAAACGGAGAGCGCCGTCGAAACCACTAAAAACGGAGAGCGCCGTCGACATCATTAAAAACGGAGAGCGCCGTCGAAACCATTAAAAACGGAGAGCGCCGTCGACATCATTAAAAACGGAGAGCGCTGTCGACACCATTAAAAACGGAGAGCGCCGTCGACATCATTAAAAACGGAGAGCGCTGTCGACACCATTAAAAACGGAGAGCGCCGTCGACATCATTAAAAACGAAGAGCGCCGTCGACATCATTAAAAACTGAGAGCGCTGTCGACACCATTAAAAACGGAGAGCGCTGTCGACACCATTAAAAACGGAGAGCGCTGTCGACACCATTAGAAACGGGGAGCGCCGTCGACACAATTAAAAACGGAGAGCGCTGTCGACACCATTAAAAACGGAGAGCGCCGTCGACACCATTAAAAACGGAGAGCGCTGTCGACATCATTAAAAACGGAGAGCGCCGTCAACATCATTAAAAACGGAGAGCGCCATCGACAATATTAAAAACGGAGAGCGCCTTCGACTCCATTAAAAACGGAGAGCGCCGTCGACACCATTAAAAACGGAGAGCGCTGTCGACATCATTAAAAACGGAGAGCGCCGTCGACATCATTAAAAACGGAGAACGCCGTCGACATCATTAAAAACGGAGAGTGCCGTCGACAATATTAAAAATGGAGAGCGCTGTCGACATCATTAAAAACGGAGAGCGCTGTCGACATCATTAAAAACGGAGAGCGCCGTCGACATCATTAAAAACGGAGAGCGCTGTCGACATCATTAAAAACGGAGAACGCCGTCGACATCATTAAAAACGGAGAGCGCCGTCGACAATATTAAAAACGGAGAGCGCTGTCGACATCATTAAAAACGGAGAGCGCCGTCGACAATATTAAAAACGGAGAACGCCGTCGACAATATTAAAAACGGAGAGCGCCGTCGACAATATTAATTACGGAGAGCGCCGTCGACAATATTAAAAACGGAGAGCGCTGTCGACATCATTAAAAACAGAGAGCGCCGTCGACAATATTAAAAACGGAGAGCGCTGTCGACATCATTAAAAACGGAGAGCGCCGTCGACAATATTAAAAACGGAGAACGCCGTCGACAATATTAAAAACGGAGAGCGCCGTCGACAATATTAAAAACGGAGAACGCCGTCGACATCATTAAAAACGGAGAGCGCCGTCGACAATATTAAAAACGGAGAACGCCGTCGACATCATTAAAAACGGAGAGCGCCGTCGACAATATTAAAAATGGAGAGCGCCGTCGACACCATTAAAAACGGAGAGCGCTGTCGACAATATTAAAAACGGAGAGCGCCGTCGACACTATTAAAAACGGAGAGCGCCGTCGACTCCATTAAAAACGGAGAGCGCCGTCGACATCATTAGAAACGGAGAGCGCCGTCGACATCATGAAATACGGGGAGCGCCGTCGACTCCATTAAAAACGGAGAGCGCCTTCGACATCATTAAAAACGGAGAGCGCCGTCGACACCATTAAAAACGGAGAGCGCTGTCGACACTCTTAAAAACGGAGAGCGCCGTCGACACCATTAAAAACGGAGAGCGCCGTCGACATCATTAAAAACGGAGAGCGCCGTCGACATCATTAAAAACGGAGAGCGCCGTCGACACTCTTAAAAACGGAGAGCGCTGTCGACATCATGAGAACGGAGAGCGCCGTCGACACCATTAAAAACGGAGAGCGCCGTCGACAATATTAAAAACGGAGAGCGCCGTCGACATCATTAAAAACGGAGAGCGCCGTCGACTCCATTAAAAACGGAGAGCGCTGTCGACATCATTAGAAACGGAGAGCGCCGTCGACTCCATTAAAAACGGAGAGCGCCGTCGACACCATTAAAAACGGAGAGCGCCTTCGACATCATTAAAAACGGAGAGCGCCGTCGACATCATTAAAAACGGAGAGCGCCGTCGACATCATTAAAAACGGAGAGCGCCGTCGACACCATTAAAAACGGAGAGCGCCGTCGACATCATTAAAAACGGAGAGCGCCGTCGACACCATTAAAAACGGAGAGCGCTGTCGACACTCTTAAAAACGGAGAGCGCCGTCGACATCATGAGAACGGAGAGCGCCGTCGACATCATTAAAAACGGAGAGCGCCTTCGACATCATTAAAAACGGAGAGCGCCGTCGACACCATTAAAAACGGAGAGCGCCGTCGACATCATTAAAAACGGAGAGCGCCGTCGACATCATTAAAAACGGAGAGCGCCGTCGACACTCTTAAAAACGGAGAGCGCTGTCGACATCATGAGAACGGAGAGCGCCGTCGACACCATTAAAAACGGAGAGCGCCGTCGACAATATTAAAAACGGAGAGCGCCGTCGACATCATTAAAAACGGAGAGCGCCGTCGACTCCATTAAAAACGGAGAGCGCTGTCGACATCATTAGAAACGGAGAGCGCCGTCGACTCCATTAAAAACGGAGAGCGCCGTCGACACCATTAAAAACGGAGAGCGCTGTCGACACCATTATAAACGGAGAGCGCTGTCGACACCATTAAAAACGGAGAGCGCCGTCGACATCATTAAAAACGGAGAGCGCCGTCGACACCATTAAAAACGGAGAGCGCTGTCGACTCCATGAAAAACAGAGAGCGCTGTCGACACTCTTAAAAACGGAGAGCGCTGTCGACATCATGAGAACGGAGAGCGCCGTCGACATCATTAAAAACGGAGAGCGCCGTCGACATCATTAAAAACGGAGAGCGCTGTCGACACCATTAAAAACGGAGAGCGCTGTCGACACCATTATAAACGGAGAGCGCTGTCGACACCATTAAAAACGGAGAGCGCCGTCGACATCATTAAAAACGGAGAGCGCCGTCGACATCATTAAAAACGGAGAGCGCCGTCGACACCATTAAAAACGGAGAGCGCTGTCGACTCCATGAAAAACAGAGAGCGCCGTCGACACTCTTAAAAACGGAGAGCGCTGTCGACATCATGAGAACGGAGAGCGCCGTCGACACCATTAAAAACGGAGAGCGCTGTCGACACCATTAAAAACGGAGAGTGCTGTCGACACCATTAAAAACGGAGAGCGCCGTCGACATCATTAAAAACGGAGAGCGCCGTCGACACCATTAAAAACGGAGAGCGCCGTCGACAATATTAAAAACGGAGAGCGCCGTCGACAATATTAAAAACGGAGAGCGCCGTCGACAATATTAAAAATGGAGAGCGCCGTCGACAATATTAAAAACGGAGAGCGCTGTCGACACTCTTAAAAACGGAGAGCGCTGTCGACATCATGAGAACGGAGAGCGCCGTCGACATCATTAAAAACGGAGAGCGCCGTCGACACCATTAAAAACGGAGAGCGCTGTCGACACTCTTAAAAACGGAGAGCGCCGTCGACATCATTAAAAACGGAGAGCGCCGTCGACATCATTAAAAACGGAGAGCGCCGTCGACACCATTAAAAACGGAGAGCGCCGTCGACATCATTATAAACGGAGAGCGCCGTCGACACCACTAAAAACGGAGAGCGCTGTCGACTCCATTAAAAACAGAGAGCGCCGTCGACACTCTTAAAAACGGAGAGCGCTGTCGACATCATGAGAACGGAGAGCGCCGTCGACATCATTAAAAACGGAGAGCGCCGTCGACATCATTAAAAACGGAGAGCGCCGTCGACACCATTAAAAACGGAGAGCGCTGTCGACTCCATTAAAAACAGAGAGCGCTGTCGACACTCTTAAAAACGGAGAGCGCTGTCGACATCATTAAAAACGGAGAGCGCCGTCGACACCATTAAAAACGGAGAGCGCTGTCGACACCATTAAAAACGGAGAGCGCTGTCGACACCATTAAAAACGGAGAGCGCCGTCGACAATATTAAAAATGGAGAGCGCCGTCGACATCATTAAAAACGGAGAGCGCCGTCGACAATATTAAAAACGGAGAGCGCCGTCGACAATATTAAAAACGGAGAGCGCCGTCGACATCATTAAAAACGGAGAGCGCCGTCGACACTCTTAAAAACAGAGAGCGCCGTCGACATCATTAAAAACGGAGAGCGCCGTCGACACTCTTAAAAACGGAGAGCGCTGTCGACATCATGAGAACGGAGAGCGCCGTCGACACCATTAAAAACGGAGAGCGCCGTCGACAATATTAAAAACGGAGAGCGCCGTCGACATCATTAAAAACGGACAGCGCCGTCGACTCCATTAAAAACGGAGAGCGCCGTCGACTCCATTAAAAACGGAGAGCGCCGTCGACACTCTTAAAAACAGAGAGCGCCGTCGACATCATTAAAAACGGAGAGCGCCGTCGACATCATGAGAACGGAGAGCGCCGTCGACACTCTTAAAAACGGAGAGCGCTGTCGACATCATGAGAACGGAGAGCGCCGTCGACACCATTAAAAACGGAGAGCGCCGTCGACAATATTAAAAACGGAGAGCGCCGTCGACATCATTAAAAACGGAGAGCGCCTTCGACTCCATTAAAAACGGAGAGCGCTGTCGACATCATTAGAAACGGAGAGCGCCGTCGACTCCATTAAAAACGGAGAGCGCCGTCGACACCATTAAAAACGGAGAGCGCCTTCGACATCATTAAAAACGGAGAGCGCCGTCGACATCATTAAAAACGGAGAGCGCCGTCGACATCATTGAAAACGGAGAGCGCCGTCGACATCATTAAAAACGGAGAGCGCCGTCGACATCATTAAAAACGGAGAGCGCTGTCGACATCATGAGAACGGAGAGCGCCGTCGACATCATTAAAAACAGAGAGCGCCGTCGACACCATTAAAAACGGAGAGCGCTGTCGACACTCTTAAAAACGGAGAGCGCCGTCGACATCATGAGAACGGAGAGCGCCGTCGACATCATTAAAAACGGAGAGCGCCGTCGACATCATTAAAAACGGAGAGCGCCGTCGACACCATTAAAAACGGAGAGCGCCGTCGACATCATTAAAAACGGAGAGCGCCGTCGACATCATTATAAACGGAGAGCGCCGTCGACACCACTAAAAACGGAGAGCGCTGTCGACTCCATTAAAAACAGAGAGCGCTGTCGACACTCTTAAAAACGGAGAGCGCTGTCGACATCATGAGAACGGAGAGCGCCGTCGACACCATTAAAAACGGAGAGCGCCGTCGACAATATTAAAAACGGAGAGCGCCGTCGACATCATTAAAAACGGAGAGCGCCGTCGACATCATTAAAAACGGAGAGCGCTGTCGACACCATTAAAAACGGAGACCGCTGTCGACACCATTATAAACGGAGAGCGCTGTCGACACCATTAAAAACGGAGAGCGCCGTCGACATCATTAAAAACGGAGAGCGCCGTCGACATCATTAAAAACGGAGAGCGCCGTCGACACCATTAAAAACGGAGAGCGCTGTCGACTCCATGAAAAACAGAGAGCGCTGTCGACACTCTTAAAAACGGAGAGCGCTGTCGACAACATGAGAACGGAGAGCGCCGTCGACACCATTAAAAACGGAGAGCGCGTTGACACCATTATAAACGGAGAGCGCCGTCGACACCATTAAAAACGGAGAGCGCTGTCGACACCATTAAAAACGGAGAGCGCTGTCGACACCATTAAAAACGGAGAGCGCCGTCGACAATATTAAAAACGGAGAGCGCCGTCGACAATATTAAAAACGGAGAGCGCTGTCGACACTCTTAAAAACGGAGAGCGCTGTCGACATCATGAGAACGGAGAGCGCCGTCGACATCATTAAAAACGGAGAGCGCCGTCGACAATATTAAAAACGGAGAGCGCCGTCGACACCATTAAAAACGGAGAGCGCCGTCGACAATATTAAAAACGGAGAGCGCTGTCGACACTCTTAAAAACGGAGAGCGCTGTCGACATCATGAGAACGGAGAGCGCCGTCGACATCATTAAAAACGGAGAGCGCCGTCGACACCATTAAAAACGGAGAGCGCTGTCGACACTCTTAAAAACGGAGAGCGCCGTCGACATCATTAAAAACGGAGAGCGCCGTCGACATCATTAAAAACGGAGAGCGCCGTCGACACCATTAAAAACGGAGAGCGCCGTCGACATCATTATAAACGGAGAGCGCCGTCGACACCACTAAAAACGGAGAGCGCTGTCGACTCCATTAAAAACAGAGAGCGCTGTCGACACCATTAAAAACGGAGAGCGCTGTCGACATCATGAGAACGGAGAGCGCCGTCGACATCATTAAAAACGGAGAGCGCCGTCGACATCATTAAAAACGGAGAGCGCCGTCGACACCATTAAAAACGGAGAGCGCTGTCGACTCCATTAAAAACGGAGAGCGCTGTCGACACTCTTAAAAACGGAGAGCGCTGTCGACATCATTAAAAACGGAGAGCGCCTTCGACATCATTAAAAACGGAGAGCGCTGTCGACACCATTAAAAACGGAGAGCGCCGTCGACACCATTAAAAACGGAGAGCGCCGTCGACACCATTATAAACGGAGAGCGCTGTCGACACCATTAAAAACGGAGAGCGCTGTCGACACCATTAAAAACGGAGAGCGCTGTCGACACCATTAAAAACGGAGAGCGCCGTCGACAATATTAAAAACGGAGAGCGCTGTCGACTCCATTAAAAACGGAGAGCGCCGTCGACACTCTTAAAAACAGAGAGCGCCGTCGACATCATTAAAAACGGAGAGCGCCGTCGACACTCTTAAAAACGGAGAGCGCTGTCGACATCATGAGAACGGAGAGCGCCGTCGACACCATTAAAAACGGAGAGCGCCGTCGACAATATTAAAAACGGAGAGCGCCGTCGACATCATTAAAAACGGAGAGCGCCGTCGACTCCATTAAAAACGGAGAGCGCTGTCGACATCATTAGAAACGGAGAGCGCCGTCGACTCCATTAAAAACGGAGAGCGCCGTCGACACCATTAAAAACGGAGAGCGCCTTCGACATCATTAAAAACGGAGAGCGCCGTCGACATCATTAAAAACGGAGAGCGCCGTCGACATCATTGAAAACGGAGAGCGCCGTCGACATCATTAAAAACGGAGAGCGCCGTCGACATCATTAAAAACGGAGAGCGCTGTCGACATCATGAGAACGGAGAGCGCCGTCGACATCATTAAAAACAGAGAGCGCCGTCGACACCATTAAAAACGGAGAGCGCTGTCGACACTCTTAAAAACGGAGAGCGCCGTCGACATCATGAGAACGGAGAGCGCCGTCGACATCATTAAAAACGGAGAGCGCCGTCGACATCATTAAAAACGGAGAGCGCCGTCGACACCATTAAAAACGGAGAGCGCCGTCGACATCATTAAAAACGGAGAGCGCCGTCGACATCATTATAAACGGAGAGCGCCGTCGACACCACTAAAAACGGAGAGCGCTGTCGACTCCATTAAAAACAGAGAGCGCTGTCGACACTCTTAAAAACGGAGAGCGCTGTCGACATCATGAGAACGGAGAGCGCCGTCGACACCATTAAAAACGGAGAGCGCCGTCGACATCATTAAAAACGGAGAGCGCCGTCGACATCATTAAAAACGGAGAGCGCTGTCGACACCATTAAAAACGGAGAGCGCTGTCGACACCATTATAAACGGAGAGCGCTGTCGACAACATGAGAACGGAGAGCGCCGTCGACACCATTAAAAACGGAGAGCGCTGTCGACACCATTAAAAACGGAGAGCGCTGTCGACACCATTAAAAACGGAGAGCGCCGTCGACACCATTATAAACGGAGAGCGCTGTCGACACCATTAAAAACGGAGAGCGCCGTCGACAATATTAAAAATGGAGAGCGCCTTCGACATCATTAAAAACGGAGAGCGCCGTCGACAATATTAAAAACGGAGAGCGCCGTCGACACCATTAAAAACGGAGAGCGCCGTCGACAATATTAAAAACGGAGAGCGCCGTCGACAATATTAAAAACGGAGAGCGCTGTCGACACTCTTAAAAACGGAGAGCGCTGTCGACATCATGAGAACGGAGAGCGCCGTCGACATCATTAAAAACGGAGAGCGCCGTCGACACCATTAAAAACGGAGAGCGCTGTCGACACTCTTAAAAACGGAGAGCGCCGTCGACATCATTAAAAACGGAGAGCGCCGTCGACATCATTAAAAACGGAGAGCGCCGTCGACACCATTAAAAACGGAGAGCGCCGTCGACATCATTATAAACGGAGAGCGCCGTCGACACCACTAAAAACGGAGAGCGCTGTCGACTCCATTAAAAACAGAGAGCGCTGTCGACACCATTAAAAACGGAGAGCGCTGTCGACATCATGAGAACGGAGAGCGCCGTCGACATCATTAAAAACGGAGAGCGCCGTCGACATCATTAAAAACGGAGAGCGCCGTCGACACCATTAAAAACGGAGAGCGCTGTCGACTCCATTAAAAACGGAGAGCGCTGTCGACACTCTTAAAAACGGAGAGCGCTGTCGACATCATTAAAAACGGAGAGCGCCTTCGACATCATTAAAAACGGAGAGCGCTGTCGACACCATTAAAAACGGAGAGCGCCGTCGACACCATTAAAAACGGAGAGCGCCGTCGACACCATTATAAACGGAGAGCGCTGTCGACACCATTAAAAACGGAGAGCGCTGTCGACACCATTAAAAACGGAGAGCGCTGTCGACACCATTAAAAACGGAGAGCGCCGTCGACAATATTAAAAACGGAGAGCGCTGTCGACTCCATTAAAAACGGAGAGCGCCGTCGACACTCTTAAAAACAGAGAGCGCCGTCGACATCATTAAAAACGGAGAGCGCCGTCGACACTCTTAAAAACGGAGAGCGCTGTCGACATCATGAGAACGGAGAGCGCCGTCGACACCATTAAAAACGGAGAGCGCCGTCGACAATATTAAAAACGGAGAGCGCCGTCGACATCATTAAAAACGGAGAGCGCCGTCGACTCCATTAAAAACGGAGAGCGCTGTCGACATCATTAGAAACGGAGAGCGCCGTCGACTCCATTAAAAACGGAGAGCGCCGTCGACACCATTAAAAACGGAGAGCGCCTTCGACATCATTAAAAACGGAGAGCGCCGTCGACATCATTAAAAACGGAGAGCGCCGTCGACATCATTGAAAACGGAGAGCGCCGTCGACATCATTAAAAACGGAGAGCGCCGTCGACATCATTAAAAACGGAGAGCGCTGTCGACATCATGAGAACGGAGAGCGCCGTCGACATCATTAAAAACAGAGAGCGCCGTCGACACCATTAAAAACGGAGAGCGCTGTCGACACTCTTAAAAACGGAGAGCGCCGTCGACATCATGAGAACGGAGAGCGCCGTCGACATCATTAAAAACGGAGAGCGCCGTCGACATCATTAAAAACGGAGAGCGCCGTCGACACCATTAAAAACGGAGAGCGCCGTCGACATCATTAAAAACGGAGAGCGCCGTCGACATCATTATAAACGGAGAGCGCCGTCGACACCACTAAAAACGGAGAGCGCTGTCGACTCCATTAAAAACAGAGAGCGCTGTCGACACTCTTAAAAACGGAGAGCGCTGTCGACATCATGAGAACGGAGAGCGCCGTCGACACCATTAAAAACGGAGAGCGCCGTCGACATCATTAAAAACGGAGAGCGCCGTCGACATCATTAAAAACGGAGAGCGCTGTCGACACCATTAAAAACGGAGAGCGCTGTCGACACCATTATAAACGGAGAGCGCTGTCGACACCATTAAAAACGGAGAGCGCCGTCGACATCATTAAAAACGGAGAGCGCCGTCGACATCATTAAAAACGGAGAGCGCCGTCGACACCATTAAAAACGGAGAGCGCTGTCGACTCCATGAAAAACAGAGAGCGCTGTCGACACTCTTAAAAACGGAGAGCGCTGTCGACAACATGAGAACGGAGAGCGCCGTCGACACCATTAAAAACGGAGAGCGCTGTCGACACCATTAAAAACGGAGAGCGCTGTCGACACCATTAAAAACGGAGAGCGCCGTCGACACCATTATAAACGGAGAGCGCTGTCGACACCATTAAAAACGGAGAGCGCTGTCGACACCATTAAAAACGGAGAGCGCTGTCGACACCATTAAAAACGGAGAGCGCCGTCGACAATATTAAAAATGGAGAGCGCCTTCGACATCATTAAAAACGGAGAGCGCCGTCGACAATATTAAAAACGGAGAGCGCCGTCGACACCATTAAAAACGGAGAGCGCCGTCGACAATATTAAAAACGGAGAGCGCCGTCGACAATATTAAAAACGGAGAGCGCTGTCGACACTCTTAAAAACGGAGAGCGCTGTCGACATCATGAGAACGGAGAGCGCCGTCGACATCATTAAAAACGGAGAGCGCCGTCGACACCATTAAAAACGGAGAGCGCTGTCGACACTCTTAAAAACGGAGAGCGCCGTCGACATCATTAAAAACGGAGAGCGCCGTCGACATCATTAAAAACGGAGAGCGCCGTCGACACCATTAAAAACGGAGAGCGCCGTCGACATCATTATAAACGGAGAGCGCCGTCGACACCACTAAAAACGGAGAGCGCTGTCGACTCCATTAAAAACAGAGAGCGCTGTCGACACTCTTAAAAACGGAGAGCGCTGTCGACATCATGAGAACGGAGAGCGCCTTCGACATCATTAAAAACGGAGAGCGCCGTCGACATCATTAAAAACGGAGAGCGCCGTCGACACCATTAAAAACGGAGAGCGCTGTCGACTCCATTAAAAACGGAGAGCGCTGTCGACACTCTTAAAAACGGAGAGCGCTGTCGACATCATTAAAAACGGAGAGCGCCTTCGACATCATTAAAAACGGAGAGCGCTGTCGACACCATTAAAAACGGAGAGCGCCGTCGACACCATTATAAACGGAGAGCGCTGTCGACACCATTAAAAACGGAGAGCGCTGTCGACACCATTAAAAACGGAGAGCGCTGTCGACACCATTAAAAACGGAGAACGCCGTCGACAATATTAAAAATGGAGAGCGCCGTCGACATCATTAAAAACGGAGAGCGCCGTCGACAATATTAAAAACGGAGAGCGCCGTCGACAATATTAAAAATGGAGAGCGCCGTCGACATCATTAAAAACGGAGAGCGCCGTCGACAACATTAAAAACGGAGAACGCCGTCGACATCATTAAAAACGGAGAGCGCCGTCGACAACATTAAAAACGGAGAGCGCCGTCGACAACATTAAAAACGGAGAGCGCTGTCGACATCATTAAAAACGGAGAGCGCCGTCGACATCATTAAAAACGGAGAGCGCCGTCCACACCATTAAAAACGGAGAGCGCCGTCGACAATATTAAAAACGGAGAGCGCCGTCGACATCATTAAAAACGGAGAGCGCCGTCGACAATATTAAAAATGGAGAGCGCCGTCGACATCATTAAAAACGGAGAGCGCCGTCGACTCCATTAAAAACGGAGAGCGCTGTCGACATCATTAAAAACGGAGAGCGCCGTCGACATCATTAAAAACGGAGAGCGCTGTCGACAATATTAAAAACGGAGAGCGCCGTCGAGACCATTAAAAACGGAGAGCGCCGTCGACATCATTAAAAACGGAGAGCGCTGTCGACAATATTAAAAACGGAGAGCGCCGTCGACACTATTAAAAACGGAGAGCGCCGTCGACTCCATTAAAAACGGAGAGCGCCGTCGACATCATTAGAAACGGAGAGCGCCGTCGACATCATTAAATACTTGGAGCGCCGTCGACTCCATTAAAAACGGAGAGCGCCTTCGACATCATTAAAAACGGAGAGCGCCGTCGACACCATTAAAAACGGAGAGCGCCGTCGACACCATTAAAAACGGAGAACGCCGTCGAGACCATTAAAAACGGAGAGCGCCGTCGACATCATTAAAAACGGAGAGCGCTGTCGACAATATTAAAAACGGAGAGCGCCGTCGACACCATTAAAAACGGAGAGCGCCGTCGACATCATTAAAAACGGAGAGCGCTGTCGACAATATTAAAAACGGAGAGCGCCGTCGACACCATTAAAAACGGAGAGCGCCGTCGACATCATTAAAAACGGAGAGCGCCGTCGACATCATTAAAAACGGAGAGCGCCGTCGACACTCTTAAAAACGGAGAGCGCTGTCGACATCATGAGAACGGAGAGCGCCGTCGACACCATTAAAAACGGAGAGCGCCATCGACATCATTATAAACGGAGAGCGCCGTCGACACCATTAAAAACGGAGAGCGCCATCGACATCATTATAAACGGAGAGCGCTGTCGACACCATTAAAAACGGAGAGCGCCGTCGACACCATTAAAAACGGAGATCGCCGTCGACTCCATTAAAAACGGAGATCGCCATCGACTCCATTAAAAACGGAGAGCGCCGTCGACTCCATTAAAAACGGAGAGCGCCGTCGACATCATTAAAAACGGAGAGCGCTGTCGACATCATTAAAAACGGAGATCGCCGTCGACTCCATTAAAAACGGAGAGCGCCGTCGACATCATTAAAAACGAAGAGCGCTGTCGACATCATTAAAAACGGAGAGCGCCGTCGACATCATTAAAAACGGAGAGCGCTGTCGACATCATTAAAAACGGAGAGCGCCGTCGACATGATTAAAAACTGAGTGCGCCGTCGACACCATTAAAAACGGAGAGCGCCGTCGACACCATTAAAAACGGAGAGCGCCGTCGACATGATTAAAAACGGAGAGCGCCGTCGACATCATTAAAAACGGAGAGCGCCGTCGACATCATTAAAAACGGAGAGCGCCGTCGACATCATTAAAAACGGAGAGCGCCGTCGACACCATTAAAAACGGAGAGCGCCGTCGACATGATTAAAAACGGAGAGCGCCGTCGACATCATTAAAAACGGAGAGCGCCGTCGACATCATTAAAAACGGAGAGCGCCGTCGACATCATTAAAAACGGAGAGCGCCGTCGACATCATTAAAAACGGAGAGCGCCGTCGACATCATTAAAAACGGAGAGCGCCGTCGACACCATTAAAAACGGAGAGCGCCGTCGACATCATTAAAAACGGAGAGCGCCGTCGACACCATTAAAAACGGAGAGCGCTGTCGACATCATTAAAAACGGAGAGCGCTGTCGACATCATTAAAAACGGAGAGCGCCGTCGACACCATTAAAAACGGAGAGCGCCGTCGACATCATTAAAAACGGAGAGCGCCGTCGACATAATTAGAAACGGAGAGCGCCGTCGACATCATTAAAAACGGAGAGCGCCGTCGACACCATTAAAAACGGAGAGCGCCGTCGACACCATTAAAAACGGAGAGCGCCGTCGACATCATTAAAAACGGAGAGCGCCGTCGACACCATTAAAAACGGAGAGCGCCGTCGACACCATTAAAAACGGAGAGCGCAGTCGACATCGTTAAAAACGGAGAGCGCCGTCGACAATATTAAAAACGGAGAGCGCCGTCGACTCCATTAAAAACGGAGAGCGCCGTCGACATCATTAAAAAAGGAGAGCGCCGTCGACACCATTAAAAACGGAGAGCGCAGTCGACATCGTTAAAAACGGAGAGCACCGTCGACATCATTAAAAACGGAGAGCGCCGTCGACACCATTAAAAACGGAGAGCGCCGTCGACATCATTAAAAACGGAGAGCGCCGTCGACACCATTAAAAACGGAGAGCGCAGTCGACATCGTTAAAAACGGAGAGCGCCGTCGACATCATTAAAAACGGAGAGCGCCGTCGACATCATTAAAAACGGAGAGCGCCTTCGACACCATTAAAAACGGAGAGCGCCGTCGACATCATTAAAAAAGGAGAGCGCCGTCTACACCATTAAAAACGGAGAGCGCCGTCGACACCATTAAAAACGGAGAGCGCCGTCGACATCATTAAAAACGGAGAGCGCCGTCGACATCATTAAAAACGGAGAGCGCCGTCGACACCATTAAAAACGGAGAGCGCCGTCGACATCATTAAAAACGGAGAGCGCCGTCGACATCATTAAAAACGGAGAGCGCCGTCGACACCATTAAAAACGGAGAGCGCCGTCGACTCCATTAAAAACGGAGAGCGCCGTCGACTCCATTAAAAACGGAGAGCGCCGTCGACATCATTAAAAACGGAGAGCGCCGTCGACATCATTAAAAACGGAGAGCGCTGTCGACAATATTAAAAACGGAGAGCGCCGTCGAGACCATTAAAAACGGAGAGCGCCGTCGACATCATTAAAAACGGAGAGCGCTGTCGACAATATTAAAAACGGAGAGCGCCGTCGACACTATTAAAAACGGAGAGCGCCGTCGACTCCATTAAAAACGGAGAGCGCCGTCGACATCATTAGAAACGGAGAGCGCCGTCGACATCATTAAATACTTGGAGCGCCGTCGACTCCATTAAAAACGGAGAGCGCCTTCGACATCATTAAAAACGGAGAGCGCCGTCGACACCATTAAAAACGGAGAGCGCCGTCGACACCATTAAAAACGGAGAACGCCGTCGAGACCATTAAAAACGGAGAGCGCCGTCGACATCATTAAAAACGGAGAGCGCTGTCGACAATATTAAAAACGGAGAGCGCCGTCGACACCATTAAAAACGGAGAGCGCCGTCGACATCATTAAAAACGGAGAGCGCTGTCGACAATATTAAAAACGGAGAGCGCCGTCGACACCATTAAAAACGGAGAGCGCCGTCGACATCATTAAAAACGGAGAGCGCCGTCGACATCATTAAAAACGGAGAGCGCCGTCGACACTCTTAAAAACGGAGAGCGCTGTCGACATCATGAGAACGGAGAGCGCCGTCGACACCATTAAAAACGGAGAGCGCCATCGACATCATTATAAACGGAGAGCGCCGTCGACACCATTAAAAACGGAGAGCGCCATCGACATCATTATAAACGGAGAGCGCTGTCGACACCATTAAAAACGGAGAGCGCCGTCGACACCATTAAAAACGGAGATCGCCGTCGACTCCATTAAAAACGGAGATCGCCATCGACTCCATTAAAAACGGAGAGCGCCGTCGACTCCATTAAAAACGGAGAGCGCCGTCGACATCATTAAAAACGGAGAGCGCTGTCGACATCATTAAAAACGGAGATCGCCGTCGACTCCATTAAAAACGGAGAGCGCCGTCGACATCATTAAAAACGAAGAGCGCTGTCGACATCATTAAAAACGGAGAGCGCCGTCGACATCATTAAAAACGGAGAGCGCTGTCGACATCATTAAAAACGGAGAGCGCCGTCGACATGATTAAAAACTGAGTGCGCCGTCGACACCATTAAAAACGGAGAGCGCCGTCGACACCATTAAAAACGGAGAGCGCCGTCGACATGATTAAAAACGGAGAGCGCCGTCGACATCATTAAAAACGGAGAGCGCCGTCGACATCATTAAAAACGGAGAGCGCCGTCGACATCATTAAAAACGGAGAGCGCCGTCGACACCATTAAAAACGGAGAGCGCCGTCGACATGATTAAAAACGGAGAGCGCCGTCGACATCATTAAAAACGGAGAGCGCCGTCGACATCATTAAAAACGGAGAGCGCCGTCGACATCATTAAAAACGGAGAGCGCCGTCGACATCATTAAAAACGGAGAGCGCCGTCGACATCATTAAAAACGGAGAGCGCCGTCGACATCATTAAAAACGGAGAGCGCCGTCGACACCATTAAAAACGGAGAGCGCCGTCGACATCATTAAAAACGGAGAGCGCCGTCGACACCATTAAAAACGGAGAGCGCTGTCGACATCATTAAAAACGGAGAGCGCTGTCGACATCATTAAAAACGGAGAGCGCCGTCGACACCATTAAAAACGGAGAGCGCCGTCGACATCATTAAAAACGGAGAGCGCCGTCGACATAATTAGAAACGGAGAGCGCCGTCGACATCATTAAAAACGGAGAGCGCCGTCGACACCATTAAAAACGGAGAGCGCCGTCGACACCATTAAAAACGGAGAGCGCCGTCGACATCATTAAAAACGGAGAGCGCCGTCGACACCATTAAAAACGGAGAGCGCCGTCGACACCATTAAAAACGGAGAGCGCAGTCGACATCGTTAAAAACGGAGAGCGCCGTCGACAATATTAAAAACGGAGAGCGCCGTCGACTCCATTAAAAACGGAGAGCGCCGTCGACATCATTAAAAAAGGAGAGCGCCGTCGACACCATTAAAAACGGAGAGCGCAGTCGACATCGTTAAAAACGGAGAGCACCGTCGACATCATTAAAAACGGAGAGCGCCGTCGACACCATTAAAAACGGAGAGCGCCGTCGACATCATTAAAAACGGAGAGCGCCGTCGACACCGTTAAAAACGGAGAGCGCAGTCGACATCGTTAAAAACGGAGAGCGCCGTCGACATCATTAAAAACGGAGAGCGCCGTCGACATCATTAAAAACGGAGAGCGCCTTCGACACCATTAAAAACGGAGAGCGCCGTCGACATCATTAAAAAAGGAGAGCGCCGTCTACACCATTAAAAACGGAGAGCGCCGTCGACACCATTAAAAACGGAGAGCGCCGTCGACATCATTAAAAACGGAGAGCGCCGTCGACATCATTAAAAACGGAGAGCGCCGTCGACACCATTAAAAACGGAGAGCGCCGTCGACATCATTAAAAACGGAGAGCGCCGTCGACATCATTAAAAACGGAGAGCGCCGTCGACACCATTAAAAACGGAGAGCGCCGTCGACTCCATTAAAAACGGAGAGCGCCGTCGACTCCATTAAAAACGGAGAGCGCCGTCGACACCATTAAAAACGGAGAGCGCCGTCGACATCATTAAAAACGGAGAGCGCCGTCGACATCATTAAAAACGGAGAGCGCCGTCGACATCATTAAAAACGGAGAGCGCCGTCGACATCATTAAAAACGGAGAGCGCCGTCGAGAACATTAAAAATGGAGAGCGCCGTCGACTCCATTAAAAACGGAGAGCGCCGTCGACATCATTAAAAACGGAGAGCGCCGTCGACACCATTAAAAACGGAGAGCGCCGTCGACATCATTAAAAACGGAGAGCGCCGTCGACATCATTAAAAACGGAGAGCGCCGTCGACATCATTAAAAACAGAGAGCGCCGTCGACATCATTAAAAACGGGGAGCGCCTTCGACAACATTAAAAACGGAGAGCGCTGTCGACATCATTAAAAACGGAGAGCGCTGTCGACATCATTAAAAACGGAGAGCGCCGTCGACAATATTAAAAACGGAGAGCGCCGTCGACAATATTAAAAATGGAGAGCGCCGTCGACATCATTAAAAACGGAGAGCGCCGTCGACAATATTAAAAACGGAGAGCGCCGTCGACAATATTAAAAATGGAGAGCGCCGACGACATCATTAAAAATGGAGAGCGCCGTCGACATCATTAAAAACAGAGAGCGCCGTCGACATCATTAAAAACGGAGAGCGCCGTCGACTCCATTAAAAACGGAGAGCTTCTCGACATCATTAAAAACGGAGAGCGCCGTCGAGACCATTAAAAACGGAGAGCGCCGTCGACTCCATTAAAAACGGAGAGCGCCGTCGACACCATTAAAAACGGAGAGCGCCGTCGACACCATTAAAAACGGAGAGCGCCGTCGACACCATTAAAAACGGAGAGCGCCGTCGACACCACTAAAAACGGAGAGCGCCGTCGACTCCATTAAAAACGGAGAGCGCCGTCGACACCATTAAAAACGGAGAGCGCCGTCGACACCATTAAAAACGGAGAGCGCCGTCGACACCATTAAAAACGGAGAGCGCCGTCGACACCATTAAAAACGGAGAGCGCCGTCGACACCATTAAAAACGGAGAGCGCCGTCGACTCCATTAAAAACGGAGAGCGCCGTCGACTCCATTAAAAACGGAGAGCGCCGTCGACATCATTAAAAACGGAGAGCGCCGTCGACTCCATTAAAAACGGAGAGCGCCGTCGACATCATTATAAACGGAGAGCGCCGTCGACTCCATTAAAAACGGAGAGCGCCTTCGACTCCATTAAAAACGGAGAGCGCCGTCGACTCCATTAAAAACGGAGAGCGCCGTCGACATCAATATAAACGGAGAGCGCCGTCGACATCATTAAAAACGGAGAGCGCCGTCGATACCATTAAAAACGGAGAGCGCCGTCGACTCCATTAAAAACGGAGAGCGCCTTCGACACCATTAAAAACGTAGAGCGCTGTCGACGCCATTTCAAACGGAGAGCGCTGTCGACGCCATTAAAAACGGGGAGCGCCGTCGACATCATTAAAAACGGAGAGCGCCGTCGACAATATTAAAAACGGAGAGCGCCGTCGACATCATTAAAAACGGGGAGTGCCGTCGACATCATTAAAAACGGAGAACGCCGTCGACATCATTAAAAACGGAGAGCGCCGTCGACAATATTAAAAACGGAGAGCGCCGTCGACACCATTAAAAACGGAGAGCGCAGTCGACATCGTTAAAAACGGAGAGCGCCGTCGACATCATTAAAAACGGAGAGCGCCGTCGACATCATTAAAAACGGAGAGCGCCTTCAACACCATTAAAAACGGAGAGCGCCGTCGACATCATTAAAAAAGGAGAGCGCCGTCTACACCATTAAAAACGGAGAGCGCCGTCGACACCATTAAAAACGGAGAGCGCCGTCGACACCATTAAAAACGGAGAGCGCCGTCGACATCATTAAAAACGGAGAGCGCCGTCGACATCATTAAAAACGGAGAGCGCCGTCGACACCATTAAAAACGGAGAGCGCCGTCGACATCATTAAAAACGGAGAGCGCCGTCGACATCATTAAAAACGGAGAGCGCCGTCGACACCATTAAAAACGGAGAGCGCCGTCGACTCCATTAAAAACGGAGAGCGCCGTCGACTCCATTAAAAACGGAGAGCGCCGTCGACATCATTAAAAACGGAGAGCGCCGTCGACACCATTAAAAACGGAGAGCGCCGTCGACATCATTAAAAACGGAGAGCGCCGTCGACATCATTAAAAACGGAGAGCGCCGTCGACATCATTAAAAACGGAGAGCGCCGTCGACATCATTAAAAACGGAGAGCGCCGTCGAGAACATTAAAAACGGAGAGCGCCGTCGACTCCATTAAAAACGGAGAGCGCCGTCGACATCATTAAAAACGGAGAGCGCCGTCGACACCATTAAAAACGGAGAGCGCCGTCGACATCATTAAAAACGGAGAGCGCCGTCGACATCATTAAAAACGGAGAGCGCCGTCGACATCATTAAAAACAGAGAGCGCCGTCGACATCATTAAAAACGGGGAGCGCCTTCGACAACATTAAAAACGGAGAGCGCTGTCGACATCATTAAAAACGGAGAGCGCCGTCGACAATATTAAAAACGGAGAGCGCCGTCGACAATATTAAAAATGGAGAGCGCCGTCGACATCATTAAAAACGGAGAGCGCCGTCGACAATATTAAAAACGGAGAGCGCCGTCGACAATATTAAAAATGGAGAGCGCCGACGACATCATTAAAAATGGAGAGCGCAGTCGACATCATTAAAAACAGAGAGCGCCGTCGACATCATTAAAAACGGAGAGCGCCGTCGACTCCATTAAAAACGGAGAGCTTCTCGACATCATTAAAAACGGAGAGCGCCGTCGAGACCATTAAAAACGGAGAGCGCCGTCGACTCCATTAAAAACGGAGAGCGCCGTCGACACCATTAAAAACGGAGAGCGCCGTCGACACCATTAAAAACGGAGAGCGCCGTCGACACCATTAAAAACGGAGAGCGCCGTCGACACCACTAAAAACGGAGAGCGCCGTCGACTCCATTAAAAACGGAGAGCGCCGTCGACACCATTAAAAACGGAGAGCGCCGTCGACACCATTAAAAACGGAGAGCGCCGTCGACATCATTAAAAACGGAGAGCGCCGTCGACAACATTAAAAACGGAGAGCGCCGTCGACATCATTAAAAACGGAGAGCGCTGTCGACATCATTAAAAACGGAGAGCGCCGTCGACATCATTAAAAACGGAGAGCGCCGTCGACACCATTAAAAACGGAGAGCGCCGTCGACATCATTAAAAACGGAGAGCGCCGTCGACATCATTAAAAACGGAGAGCGCCGTCGACATCATTAAAAACGGAGAGCGCCGTCGACATCATTAAAAACGGAGAGCGCCGTCGACACCATTAAAAACGGAGAGCGCCGTCGACACCATTAAAAACGGAGAGCGCCATCGACACCATTAAAAACGGAGAGCGCTGTCGACATCATTAAAAACGGAGAGCGCCGTCGACTCCATTAAAAACGGAGAGCGCTGTCGACGCCATTTCAAACGGAGAGCGCTGTCGACGCCATTAAAAACGGGGAGCGCCGTCGACATCATTAAAAACGGAGAGCGCCGTCGACAATATTAAAAACGGAGAGCGCCGTCGACATCATTAAAAACGGGGAGAGCCGTCGACATCATTAAAAACGGAGAACGCCGTCGACATCATTAAAAACGGAGAGCGCTGTCGACACCATTAAAAACGGAGAGCGCTGTCGACACCATTAAAAACGGAGAGCGCTGTCGACATCATTAAAAACGGAGAGCACCGTCGACTCCATTAAAAACGGAGAGCGCCGTCGACTCCATTAAAAACGGAGAGCGCCGTCGACACCATTAAAAACGGAGAGCGCCGTCGACACCATTAAAAACGGAGAGCGCCGTCGACACCATTAAAAACGGAGAGCGCCGTCGACTCCATTAAAAACGGAGAGCGCCGTCGACTCCATTAAAAACGGAGAGCGCCGTCGACATCATTAAAAACGGAGAGCGCCGTCGACTCCATTAAAAACGGAGAGCGCCGTCGACATCATTATAAACGGAGAGCGCCGTCGACTCCATTAAAAACGGAGAGCGCCTTCGACTCCATTAAAAACGGAGAGCGCCGTCGACTCCATTAAAAACGGAGAGCGCCGTCGACATCATTATAAACGGAGAGCGCCGTCGACATCATTAAAAACGGAGAGCGCCGTCGATACCATTAAAAACGGAGAGCGCCGTCGACTCCATTAAAAACGGAGAGCGCCTTCGACACCATTAAAAACGTAGAGCGCTGTCGACGCCATTTCAAACGGAGAGCGCTGTCGACGCCATTAAAAACGGGGAGCGCCGTCGACATCATTAAAAACGGAGAGCGCCGTCGACAATATTAAAAACGGAGAGCGCCGTCGACATCATTAAAAACGGGGAGTGCCGTCGACATCATTAAAAACGGAGAACGCCGTCGACATCATTAAAAACGGAGAGCGCCGTCGACAATATTAAAAACGGAGAGCGCTGTCGACATCATTAAAAATGGAGAGCGCCGTCGACACCATAAAAAACGGAGAGCGCCGTCGACAATATTAAAAACGGAGAGCGCCGTCGACATCATTGAAAACGGAGAGCGCCGTCGACTCCATTTAAAACGGGGAGCGCCGTCGACATCATTATAAATGGAGAGCGCCGTCGACATCATTAAAAACGGAGAGCGCCGTCGACATCATTAAAAACGGGGAGCGCCGTCGACATCATTAAAAACGGGGAGCGCCGTCGACATCATTAAAAACGGGGAGCGCCGTCGACATCATTAAAAACGGAGAGCGCCGTCGACATCATTAAAAACGGAGAGCGCCGTCGACATCATTAAAAACGGGGAGCGCCGTCGACATCATTAAAAACGGGGAACGCCGTCGACATCATTAAAAACGGAGAGCGCCGTCGACATCATTAAAAACGGGGAGCGCCGTCGACATCATTAAAAACGGAGAGCGCCTTCGACTCCATTAAAAACGGAGAGCGCCGTCGATACCATTAAAAACGGAGAGCGCCGTCGACAATATTAAAAACGGAGAGCGCCGTCGACATCATTAAAAACGGAGAGCGCCGTCGACTCCATTAAAAACGGAGAGCGCCGTCGACATCATTAAAAACGGAGAGCGCCGTCGACTCCATTAAAAACGGAGAGCGCCGTCGACATCATTAAAAACGGAGAGCGCCGTCGACTCCATTAAAAACGGAGAGCGCCGTCGACATCATTAAAAACGGAGAGCGCCGTCGACTCCATTAAAAACGGAGAGCGCCGTCGACATCATTAAAAACGGAGAGCGCCGTCGACTCCATTAAAAACGGAGAGCGCCGTCGACACCATTAAAAACGGAGAGCGCCTTCGACACCATTAAAAACGGAGAGCGCCGTCGACACCATTAAAAACGGAGAGCGCCGTCGACATCATTAAAAACGGAGAGCGCCTTCGACACCATTAAAAACGGAGAGCGCCGTCGACATCATTAAAAACGGAGAGCGCCTTCGACACCATTAAAAACGGAGAGCGCTGTCGACACCATTAAAAACGGAGAGCGCCTTCGACATCATTAAAAACGGAGAGCGCCGTCGACACCATTAAAAACGGAGAGCGCCGTCGACATCATTAAAAACGGAGAGCGCTGTCGACACCATTAAAAACGGAGAGCGCCTTCGACACCATTAAAAACGGTGAGCGCCGTCGAAACCATTAAAAACGGAGAGCACTGTCGACGCAATTAAAAACGGACAGCGCGGTCGACGCCATTAAAAACGGAGAGCGCAGTCGACGCCATTAAAAACGGAGAGCGTCGTCGACGCCATTAAAAACGGAGAGCGCTGTCGACGCCATTAAAAACGGAGAGCGCTGTCGACGCCATTAAAAACGGAGAGCGCCGTCGACATCATTAAAAACGGAGAGCGCCTTCGACGCCATTAAAAACGGAGAGCGCCGTCGACAATATTAAAAACGGATAGCGCCGTCGACATCATTAAAAACGGAGAGCGCCTTCGACGCCATTAAAAACGGAGAGCGCCGTCGACAATATTAAAAACGGATAGCGCCGTCGACATCATTAAAAACGGAGAGCGCCGTCGACAATATTAAAAACGGAGAGCGCCGTCGACACCATAAAAAACGGAGAGCGCTGTCGACGCCATTTCAAACGGAGAGCGCCATCAACATCATTAAAAACGGAGAGTGCCGTCGACATCATTAAAAACGGAGAGCGCCGTCGACGCCACTTCAAACGGAGAGCGCCGTCGACAATATTAAAAACGGAGAGCGCCGTCGACACCATTAAAAACGGAGAGCGCTGTCGACGCCATTTCAAATGGAGAGAGCCGTCGACACCATTAAAAACGGGGAGCGCCGTCGACATCATTAAAAACGGAGAGCGCCGTCGACGCCATTTCAAACGGAGAGCGCCGTCGACAATATTAAAAACGGAGAGCGCCGTCGACACCATTAAAAACGGAGAGCGCTGTCGACGCCATTTCAAATGGAGAGAGCCGTCGACACCATTAAAAACGGAGAGCGCTGTCGACATCATTAAAAACGGAGAGCGCCGTCGACACCATTAAAAACGGAGAGCGCCGTTGACATAATTAAAAACGGAGAGCGCCGTCGACACCATTAAAAACGGAGAGCGCTGTCGACACCATTAAAAACGGAGAGCGCCGTCGACATCATTAAAAACGGGGAGCGCCGTCGACATCTTTAAAAACGGAGAGCGCCGTCGACGCCATTAAAAACGGAGAGCGCCGTCGACACCATTAAAAACGGAGAGCGCTGTCGACACCATTAAAAACGGAGAGCGCTGTCGACATCATTAAAAACGGAGAGCGCTGTCGACATCATTAAAAACGGAGAGCGCCGTCGACATCATTAAAAAAGGAGAGCGCCGTCGACATAATTAGAAACGGAGTGCGCCGTCGACATCATTAAAAACGGAGAGCGCCGTCGACTCCATTAAAAACGGAGAGCGCCGTCGACATCATTAAAAACGGAGAGCGCCGTCGACATCATTAAAAACGGAGAGCGCCGTCGACACCATTAAAAACGGAGAGCGCCGTCGACACCATTAAAAACGGAGAGCGCCGTCGACACAATTAAAAACGGAGAGCGCCGTCGACACCATTAAAAACGGAGAGCGCTGTCGACTCCATTAAAAACGGAGAGCGCCGTCGACATCATTAAAAACGGAGAGCGCTGTCGACTTCATTAAAAACGGAGAGCGCTGTCGACTTCATTAAAAACGGAGAGCGCCGTCGATATCATTAAAAACGGAGAGCGCTGTCGACACCATTAAAAACGGAGAGCGCCGTCGACACCATTAAAAACGGAGAGCGCCGTCGACTCCATTAAAAACGGAGAGCGCCGTCGACACCATTAAAAACGGAGAGCGCCGTCGACATCATTAAAAACGGAGAGCGCCGTCGACATCATTAAAAATGGAGAGAGCCGTCGACACCATTAAAAACGGAGAGCGCCGTCGACTCCATTAAAAACGGAGAGCGCCGTCGACACCATTAAAAACGGAGAGCGCCGTCGACACCATTAAAAACGGAGAGCGCTGTCGACATCATTAAAAACGGAGAGCGCCGTCGACATCATTAAAAACGGAGAGCGCTGTCGACATCATTAGAAACGGAGAGCGCTGTCGACATCATTAAAAACGGAGAGCGCCGTCGACACCATTAAAAACGGAGAGCGCTGTCGACATCATTAAAAACGGAGAGCGCTGTCGACATCATTAAAAACGGAGAGCGCCGTCGACATTATTAAAAACGGAGAGCGCCGTCGACTCCATTAAAAACGGAGAGCGCCGTCGACACCATTAAAAACGGAGAGCGCTGTCGACACCATTAAAAACGGAGAGCGCCGTCGAAATCATGAGAACGGAGAGCGCCGTCGACACCATTAAAAACGGAGAGCGCTGTCGACACCATTAAAAACGGAGAGCGCTGTCGAAATCATGAGAACGGAGAGCGCCGTCGACACCATTAAAAACGGAGAGCGCCGTCGACATCATTAAAAACGGAGAGCGCCGTCGACACCATTAAAAACGGAGAGCGCTGTCGACATCATTAGAAACGGAGAGCGCCGTCGACAATATTAAAAACGGAGAGCGCCGTCGACATCATTAAAAACGGAGAGCGCTGTCGACGCCATTAAAAACGGAGAGCGCTGTCGACGCCATTAAAAACGGAGAGCGCCGTCGACATCATTAAAAACGGAGAGCGCCGTCGACGCCATTAAAAACGGAGAGCGCCGTCGACAATATTAAAAACGGAGAGCGCCGTCGACATCATTAAAAACGGAGAGCGCCGTCGACAATATTAAAAACGGAGAGCGCCGTCGACACCATAAAAAACGGAGAGCGCTGTCGACGCCATTTCAAACGGAGAGCGCCGTCAACATCATTAAAAACGGAGAGTGCCGTCGACATCATTAAAAACGGAGAGCGCCGTCGACGCCACTTCAAACGGAGAGCGCCGTCGACAATATTAAAAACGGAGAGCGCCGTCGACACCATTAAAAACGGAGAGCGCTGTCGACGCCATTTCAAATGGAGAGAGCCGTCGACACCATTAAAAACGGGGAGCGCCGTCGACATCATTAAAAACGGAGAGCGCCGTCGACGCCATTTCAAACGGAGAGCGCCGTCGACAATATTAAAAACGGAGAGCGCCGTCGACACCATTAAAAACGGAGAGCGCTGTCGACGCCATTTCAAATGGAGAGAGCCGTCGACACCATTAAAAACGGAGAGCGCTGTCGACATCATTAAAAACGGAGAGCGCCGTCGACACCATTAAAAACGGAGAGCGCCGGTGACATAATTAAAAACGGAGAGCGCCGTCGACACCATTAAAAACGGAGAGCGCTGTCGACACCATTAAAAACGGAGAGCGCCGTCGACATCATTAAAAACGGGGAGCGCCGTCGACATCTTTAAAAACGGAGAGCGCCGTCGACGCCATTAAAAACGGAGAGCGCCGTCGACACCATTAAAAACGGAGAGCGCTGTCGACACCATTAAAAACGGAGAGCGCTGTCGACATCATTAAAAACGGAGAGCGCTGTCGACATCATTAAAAACGGAGAGCGCCGTCGACATCATTATAAACGGAGAGCGCCGTCGACATAATTAGAAACGGAGAGCGCTGTCGACATCATTAAAAACGGAGAGCGCCGTCGACTCCATTAAAAACGGAGAGCGCCGTCGACATCATTAAAAACGGAGAGCGCCGTCGACATCATTAAAAACGGAGAGCGCCGTCGACACCATTAAAAACGGAGAGCGCCGTCGACACCATTAAAAACGGAGAGCGCCGTCGACACCATTAAAAACGGAGAGCGCCGTCGACACCATTAAAAACGGAGAGCGCCGTCGACACCATTAAAAACGGAGAGCGCTGTCGACTCCATTAAAAACGGAGAGCGCCGTCGACATCATTAAAAACGGAGAGCGCCGTCGACGCCATTAAAAACGGAGAGCGCCGTCGACAATATTAAAAACGGAGAGCGCCGTCGACATCATTAAAAACGGAGAGCGCCGTCGACAATATTAAAAACGGAGAGCGCCGTCGACACCATAAAAAACGGAGAGCGCTGTCGACGCCATTTCAAACGGAGAGCGCCGTCAACATCATTAAAAACGGAGAGTGCCGTCGACATCATTAAAAACGGAGAGCGCCGTCGACGCCACTTCAAACGGAGAGCGCCGTCGACAATATTAAAAACGGAGAGCGCCGTCGACACCATTAAAAACGGAGAGCGCTGTCGACGCCATTTCAAATGGAGAGAGCCGTCGACACCATTAAAAACGGGGAGCGCCGTCGACATCATTAAAAACGGAGAGCGCCGTCGACGCCATTTCAAACGGAGAGCGCCGTCGACAATATTAAAAACGGAGAGCGCCGTCGACACCATTAAAAACGGAGAGCGCTGTCGACGCCATTTCAAATGGAGAGAGCCGTCGACACCATTAAAAACGGAGAGCGCTGTCGACATCATTAAAAACGGAGAGCGCCGTCGACACCATTAAAAACGGAGAGCGCCGTTGACATAATTAAAAACGGAGAGCGCCGTCGACACCATTAAAAACGGAGAGCGCTGTCGACACCATTAAAAACGGAGAGCGCCGTCGACATCATTAAAAACGGGGAGCGCCGTCGACATCTTTAAAAACGGAGAGCGCCGTCGACGCCATTAAAAACGGAGAGCGCCGTCGACACCATTAAAAACAGAGAGCGCTGTCGACACCATTAAAAACGGAGAGCGCTGTCGACATCATTAAAAACGGAGAGCGCTGTCGACATCATTAAAAACGGAGAGCGCCGTCGACATCATTATAAACGGAGAGCGCCGTCGACATAATTAGAAACGGAGAGCGCTGTCGACATCATTAAAAACGGAGAGCGCCGTCGACTCCATTAAAAACGGAGAGCGCCGTCGACATCATTAAAAACGGAGAGCGCCGTCGACACCATTAAAAACGGAGAGCGCCGTCGACACCATTAAAAACGGAGAGCGCTGTCGACTCCATTAAAAACGGAGAGCGCCGTCGACATCATTAAAAACGGAGAGCGCTGTCGACTTCATTAAAAACGGAGAGCGCTGTCGACTTCATTAAAAACGGAGAGCGCCGTCGATATCATTAAAAACGGAGAGCGCTGTCGACTCCATTAAAAACGGAGAGCGCCGTCGACATCATTAAAAACGGAGAGCGCTGTCGACTTCATTAAAAACGGAGAGCGCTGTCGACTTCATTAAAAACGGAGAGCGCCGTCGATATCATTAAAAACGGAGAGCGCTGTCGACACCATTAAAAACGGAGAGCGCCGTCGACACCATTAAAAACGGAGAGCGCCGTCGACTCCATTAAAAACGGAGAGCGCCGTCGACACCATTAAAAACGGAGAGCGCCGTCGACATCATTAAAAACGGAGAGCGCCGTCGACATCATTAAAAATGGAGAGAGCCGTCGACACCATTAAAAACGGAGAGCGCCGTCGACTCCATTAAAAACGGAGAGCGCCGTCGACACCATTAAAAACGGAGAGCGCCGTCGACACCATTAAAAACGGAGAGCGCTGTCGACATCATTAAAAACGGAGAGCGCCGTCGACATCATTAAAAACGGAGAGCGCTGTCGACATCATTAGAAACGGAGAGCGCTGTCGACATCATTAAAAACGGAGAGCGCCGTCGACACCATTAAAAACGGAGAGCGCTGTCGAAATCATTAAAAACGGAGAGCGCTGTCGACATCATTAAAAACGGAGAGCGCCGTCGACATTATTAAAAACGGAGAGCGCCGTCGACTCCATTAAAAACGGAGAGCGCCGTCGACACCATTAAAAACGGAGAGCGCTGTCGACACCATTAAAAACGGAGAGCGCCGTCGAAATCATGAGAACGGAGAGCGCCGTCGACACCATTAAAAACGGAGAGCGCTGTCGACACCATTAAAAACGGAGAGCGCTGTCGAAATCATGAGAACGGAGAGCGCCGTCGACACCATTAAAAACGGAGAGCGCCGTCGACATCATTAAAAACGGAGAGCGCCGTCGACACCATTAAAGACGGAGAGCGCTGTCGACATCATTAGAAACGGAGAGCGCCGTCGACAATATTAAAAACGGAGAGCGCCGTCGACATCATTAAAAACGGAGAGCGCTGTCGACATCATTAAAAACGGAGAGCGCCGTCGACACCATTAAAAACGGAGAGCGCTGTCGACATCATTAAAAACGGAGAGCGCCGTCGACATCATTAAAAACGGAGAGCGCCGTCGACATTATTAAAAACGGAGAGCGCCGTCGACATCATTAAAAACGGAGAGCGCTGTCGACATAAATAAAAACGGAGAGCGCCGTCGACATCATTAAAAACGGAGAGCGCCGTCGACTCCATTAAAAACGGAGAGCGCCGTCGACACCATTAAAAACGGAGAGCGCTGTCGACACCATTAAAAACGGAGAGCGCTGTCGACATCATGAGAACGGAGAGCGCCGTCGACATCATTAAAAACGGAGAGCGCCGTCGACACCATTAAAAACGGAGAGCGCTGTCGACTCCATTAAAAACGGAGAGCGCTGTCGACATCATTAGAAACGGAGAGCGCCGTCGACATTATTAAAAACGGAGAGCGCTGTCGACACCATTAAAAACGGAGAGCGCCGTCGACATCATTAAAAACGGAGAGCGCCGTCGACATCATTAAAAACGGAGAGCGCCGTCGACAATATTAAAAACGGAGAGCGCCGTCGACATCATTAAAAACGGAGAGCGCCGTCGACAATATTAAAAACGGAGAGCGCCGTCGACATCATTAAAAACGGAGAGCGCCGTCGACATCATTATAAATGGAGAGCGCCGTCGACATCATTAAAAACGGAGAGCGCCGTCGACATCATTAAAAACGGAGAGCGCCGTCGACACCATTAAAAACGGAGAGCGCCGTCGACACCATTAAAAACGGAGAGCGCTGTCGACTCCATTAAAAACGGAGAGCGCCGTCGACATCATTAAAAACGGAGAGCGCCATCGACATCATTAAAAACGGAGAGCGCCGTCGACACCATTAAAAACGGAGAGCGCGGTCGACACCATTAAAAACGGAGAGCGCCGTCGAGACCATTAAAAACGGAGAGCGCCGTCGACATCATTAAAAACGGAGAGCGCCGTCGACACCATTAAAAACGGAGAGCGCCGTCGACATCATTAAAAACGGAGAGCGCCGTCGACATCATTAAAAACGGAGAGCGCTGTCGACATCATTAAAAACGGAGAGCGCTGTCGACATCATTAAAAACGGAGATCGCCGTCGACATCATTAAAAACGGAGAGCGCTGTCGACATCATTAAAAACGGAGATCGCCGTCGACATCATTAAAAACGGAGAGCGCCGTCGACTCCATTAAAAACGGAGAGCGCCGTCGACACCATTAAAAACGGAGAGCGCTGTCGACATCATTAAAAACGGAGAGCGCCGTCGACATCATTAAAAACGGAGAGCGCTGTCGACATCATTAGAAACGGAGAGCGCTGTCGACACCATTAAAAACGGAGAGCGCCGTCGACACCATTAAAAACGGAGAGCGCTGTCGACATCATTAAAAACGGAGAGCGCTGTCGACATCATTAAAAACGGAGAGCGCCGTCGACTCCATTAAAAACGGAGAGCGCCGTCGACACCATTAAAAACGGAGAGCGCTGTCGACACCATTAAAAACGGAGAGCGCCGTCGAAATCATGAGAACGGAGAGCGCCGTCGACACCATTAAAAACGGAGAGCGCTGTCGACACCATTAAAAACGGAGAGTGCTGTCGAAATCATGAGAACGGAGAGCGCCGTCGACACCATTAAAAACGGAGAGCGCCGTCGACATCATTAAAAACGGAGAGCGCCGTCGACACCATTAAAAACGGAGAGCGCCGTCGACATCATTAGAAACGGAGAGCGCCGTCGACAATATTAAAAACGGAGAGCGCCGTCGACATCATTAAAAACGGAGAGCGCCGTCGACATCATTAAAAACGGAGAGCGCCGTCGACACCATTAAAAACGGAGAGCGCTGTCGACATCATTAAAAACGGAGAGCGCCGTCGACATCATTAAAAACGGAGAGCGCCGTCGACATTATTAAAAACGGAGAGCGCCGTCGACATCATTAAAAACGGAGAGCGCTGTCGACATCATTAAAAACGGAGAGCGCCGTCGACATCATTAAAAACGGAGAGCGCCGTCGACTCCATTAAAAACGGAGAGCGCCGTCGACACCATTAAAAACGGAGAGCGCTGTCGACACCATTAAAAACGGAGAGCGCTGTCGACATCATGAGTACGGAGAGCGCCGTCGACATCATTAAAAACGGAGAGCGCCGTCGACAATATTAAAAACGGAGAGCGCCGTCGACATTATTAAAAACGGAGAGCGCCGTCGACATCATTAAAAACGGAGAGCGCCGTCGACATCATTAAAAACGGAGAGCGCCGTCGACATCATTAAAAACGGAGAGCGCCGTCGACACCATTAAAAACGGAGAGCGCCGTCGACACCATTAAAAACGGAGAGCGCCGTCGACATCATTAAAAACGGAGAGCGCTGTCGACATCATTAAAAACGGAGATCGCCGTCGACACCATTAAAAACGGAGAGCGCCGTCGAGACCATTAAAAACGGAGAGCGCCGTCGACATCATTAAAAACGGAGAGCGCCGTCGACACCATTAAAAACGGAGAGCGCCGTCGACATCATTAAAAACGGAGAGCGCCGTCGACATCATTAAAAACGGAGAGCGCTGTCGACATCATTAAAAACGGAGAGCGCTGTCGACATCATTAAAAACGGAGATCGCCGTCGACATCATTAAAAACGGAGAGCGCTGTCGACATCATTAAAAACGGAGATCGCCGTCGACATCATTAAAAACGGAGAGCGCCGTCGACTCCATTAAAAACGGAGAGCGCCGTCGACACCATTAAAAACGGAGAGCGCTGTCGACATCATTAAAAACGGAGAGCGCCGTCGACATCATTAAAAACGGAGAGCGCTGTCGACATCATTAGAAACGGAGAGCGCTGTCGACATCATTAAAAACGGAGAGCGCCGTCGACACCATTAAAAACGGAGAGCGCTGTCGACATCATTAAAAACGGAGAGCGCCGTCGACATCATTAAAAACGGAGAGCGCCGTCGACATTATTAAAAACGGAGAGCGCCGTCGACTCCATTAAAAACGGAGAGCGCCGTCGACACCATTAAAAACGGAGAGCGCTGTCGACACCATTAAAAACGGAGAGCGCCGTCGAAATCATGAGAACGGAGAGCGCCGTCGACACCATTAAAAACGGAGAGCGCTGTCGACACCATTAAAAACGGAGAGTGCTGTCGAAATCATGAGAACGGAGAGCGCCGTCGACACCATTAAAAACGGAGAGCGCCGTCGACATCATTAAAAACGGAGAGCGCCGTCGACACCATTAAAAACGGAGAGCGCTGTCGACATCATTAGAAACGGAGAGCGCCGTCGACAATATTAAAAACGGAGAGCGCCGTCGACATCATTAAAAACGGAGAGCGCCGTCGACATCATTAAAAACGGAGAGCGCCGTCGACACCATTAAAAACGGAGAGCGCTGTCGACATCATTAAAAACGGAGAGCGCCGTCGACATCATTAAAAACGGAGAGCGCCGTCGACATTATTAAAAACGGAGAGCGCCGTCGACATCATTAAAAACGGAGAGCGCTGTCGACATCATTAAAAACGGAGAGCGCCGTCGACATCATTAAAAACGGAGAGCGCCGTCGACTCCATTAAAAACGGAGAGCGCCGTCGACACCATTAAAAACGGAGAGCGCTGTCGACACCATTAAAAACGGAGAGCGCTGTCGACATCATGAGTACGGAGAGCGCCGTCGACATCATTAAAAACGGAGAGCGCCGTCGACACCATTAAAAACGGAGAGCGCTGTCGACTCCATTAAAAACGGAGAGCGCTGTCGACATCATTAGAAACGGAGAGCGCCGTCGACAATATTAAAAACGGAGAGCGCCGTCGACATTATTAAAAACGGAGAGCGCTGTCGACACCATTAAAAACGGAGAGCGCCGTCGACATCATTAAAAACGGAGAGCGCCGTCGACATCATTAAAAACGGAGAGCGCCGTCGACAATATTAAAAACGGAGAGCGCCGTCGACATCATTAAAAACGGAGAGCGCCGTCGACAATATTAAAAACGGAGAGCGCCGTCGACATCATTAAAAACGGAGAGCGCCGTCGACATCATTATAAATGGAGAGCGCCGTCGACATCATTAAAAACGGAGAGCGCCGTCGACACCATTAAAAACGGAGAGCGCCGTCGACACCATTAAAAACGGAGAGCGCTGTCGACTCCATTAAAAACGGAGAGCGCCGTCGACATCATTAAAAACGGAGAGCGCCGTCGACATCATTAAAAACGGAGAGCGCCGTCGACACCATTAAAAACGGAGAGCGCTGACGACACCATTAAAAACGGAGAGCGCCGTCGACATCATTAAAAACGGAGAGCGCTGTCGACATCATTAAAAACGGAGATCGCCGTCGACACCATTAAAAACGGAGAGCGCCGTCGATATCATTAAAAACGGAGAGCGCTGTCGACACCATTAAAAACGGAGAGCGCCGTCGACACCATTAAAAACGGAGAGCGCCGTCGACTCCATTAAAAACGGAGAGCGCCGTCGACACCATTAAAAACGGAGAGCGCCGTCGACATCATTAAAAACGGAGAGCGCCGTCGACATCATTAAAAATGGAGAGAGCCGTCGACACCATTAAAAACGGAGAGCGCTGTCGACATCATTAAAAACGGAGAGCGCTGTCGACATCATTAAAAACGGAGAGCGCCGTCGACATCATTAAAAATGGAGAGAGCCGTCGACACCATTAAAAACGGAGAGCGCTGTCGACATCATTAAAAACGGAGAGCGCCGTCGACTCCATTAAAAACGGAGAGCGCCGTCGACACCATTAAAAACGGAGAGCGCCGTCGACACCATTAAAAACGGAGAGCGCTGTCGACATCATTAAAAACGGAGAGCGCCGTCGACATCATTAAAAACGGAGAGCGCTGTCGACATCATTAGAAACGGAGAGCGCTGTCGACATCATTAAAAACGGAGAGCGCTGTCGACATCATTAAAAACGGAGAGCGCCGTCGACATCATTAAAAACGGAGAGCGCCGTCGACATTATTAAAAACGGAGAGCGCCGTCGACTCCATTAAAAACGGAGAGCGCCGTCGACACCATTAAAAACGGAGAGCGCTGTCGACACCATTAAAAACGGAGAGCGCTGTCGACATCATGAGAACGGAGAGCGCCGTCGACACCATTAAAAACGGAGAGCGCCGTCGACATCATTAAAAACGGAGAGCGCCGTCGACACCATTAAAAACGGAGAGCGCTGTCGACTCCATTAAAAACGGAGAGCGCTGTCGACATCATTAGAAACGGAGAGCGCCGTCGACAATATTAAAAAGGGAGAGCGCCGTCGACATCATTAAAAACGGAGCGCGCCGTCGACAATATTAAAAACGGAGAGCGCCGTCGACATCATTATAAACGGAGAGCGCCGTCGACATAATTAAAAACGGAGAGCGCCGTCGACATCATTAAAAACGGAGAGCGCCGTCGACACCATTAAAAACGGAGAGCGCCGTCGACACCATTAAAAACGGAGAGCGCTGTCGACTCCATTAAAAACGGAGAGCGCCGTCGACATCATTAAAAACGGAGAGCGCCGTCGACATCATTAAAAACGGAGAGCGCCGTCGACACCATTAAAAACGGAGAGCGCCGTCGACACCATTAAAAACGGAGAGCGCCGTCGACACCATTAAAAACGGAGAGCGCCGTCGACATCATTAAAAACGGAGAGCGCCGTCGACACCATTAAAAACGGAGAGCGCCGTCGACACCATTAAAAACGGAGAGCGCCGTCGACACCATTAAAAACGGAGAGCGCCGTCGACACCATTAAAAACGGAGAGCGCCGTCGACATCATTATAAACGGAGAGCGCCGTCGACATCATTAAAAACGGAGAGCGCCGTCGACACCATTAAAAACGGAGAGCGCCGTCGACACCATTAAAAACGGAGAGCGCTGTCGACTCCATTAAAAACGGAGAGCGCCGTCGACATCATTAAAAACGGAGAGCGCCGTCGACATCATTAAAAACGGAGAGCGCCGTCGACACCATTAAAAACGGAGAGCGCCGTCGACACCATTAAAAACGGAGAGCGCCGTCGACACCATTAAAAACGGAGAGCGCCGTCGACACCATTAAAAACGGAGAGCGCCGTCGACATCATTAAAAACGGAGAGCGCCGTCGACTCCATTAAAAACGGAGAGCGCCGTCGACACCATTAAAAACGGAGAGCGCCGTCGACATCATTAAAAACGGAGAGCGCCGTCGACATCATTAAAAATGGAGAGAGCCGTCGACAACATTAAAAACGGAGAGCGCCGTCGACTCCATTAAAAACGGAGAGCGCCGTCGACACCATGAAAAACGGAGAGCGCCGTCGACACCATTAAAAACGGAGAGCGCCGTCGACATCATTAAAAATGGAGAGCGCTGTCGACATTATTAAAAACGGAGAGCGCTGTCGACATCATTAAAAACGGAGAGCGCCGTCGACTCCATTAAAAACGGAGAGCGCCATCGACATTTTTAAAATCGGAGAGCGCCGTCGACACCATTAAAAACGGAGAGCGCTGTCGACATTATTAAAAACGGAGAGCGCCGTCGACATTATTAAAAACGGAGAGCGCTGTCGACACCATTAAAAACGGAGAGCGCCGTCGACATCATTAAAAACGGAGAGCGCCGTCGACATCATTAAAAACGGAGAGAGCCGTCGACAATATTAAAAACGGAGAGCGCCGTCGACATCATTAAAAACGGAGAGCGCCGTCGACAATATTAAAAACGGAGAGCGCCGTCGACATCATTAAAAACGGAGAGCGCCGTCGACATCATTATAAATGGAGAGCGCCGTCGACACCATTAAAAACGGAGAGCGCCGTCGACATCATTAAAAATGGAGAGCGCCGTCGACTCCATTAAAAACGGAGAGCGCCGTCGACATTATTAAAAACGGAGAGCGCTGTCGACACCATTAAAAACGGAGAGCGCCGTCGACATCATTAAAAACGGAGAGCGCCGTCGACATCATTAAAAACGGAGAGCGCCGTCGACAATATTAAAAACGGAGAGCGCCGTCGACATCATTAAAAACGGAGAGCGCCGTCGACAATATTAAAAACGGAGAGCGCCGTCGACATCATTAAAAACGGAGAGCGCCGTCGACATCATTATAAATGGAGAGCGCCGTCGACATCATTAAAAACGGAGAGCGCCGTCGACATCATTAAAAACGGAGAGCGCCGTCGACACCATTAAAAACGGAGAGCGCCGTCGACACCATTAAAAACGGAGAGCGCTGTCGACTCCATTAAAAACGGAGAGCGCCGTCGACATCATTAAAAACGGAGAGCGCCGTCGACATCATTAAAAACGGAGAGCGCCGTCGACACCATTAAAAACGGAGAGCGCCGTCGACACCATTAAAAACGGAGAGCGCCGTCGAGACCATTAAAAACGGAGAGCGCCGTCGACATCATTAAAAACGGAGAGCGCCGTCGACACCATTAAAAACGGAGAGCGCCGTCGACATCATTAAAAACGGAGAGCGCCGTCGACATCATTAAAAACGGAGAGCGCTGTCGACATCATTAAAAACGGAGAGCGCTGTCGACATCATTAAAAACGGAGAGCGCTGTCGACATCATTAAAAACGGAGATCGCCGTCGACATCATTAAAAACGGAGAGCGCTGTCGACATCATTAAAAACGGAGATCGCCGTCGACACCATTAAAAACGGAGAGCGCCGTCGATATCATTAAAAACGGAGAGCGCTGTCGACACCATTAAAAACGGAGAGCGCCGTCGACACCATTAAAAACGGAGAGCGCCGTCGACTCCATTAAAAACGGAGAGCGCCGTCGACACCATTAAAAACGGAGAGCGCCGTCGACATCATTAAAAACGGAGAGCGCCGTCGACATCATTAAAAATGGAGAGAGCCGTCGACACCATTAAAAACGGAGAGCGCTGTCGACATCATTAAAAACGGAGAGCGCTGTCGACATCATTAAAAACGGAGAGCGCCGTCGACACCATTAAAAACGGAGAGCGCCGTCGACACCATTAAAAACGGAGAGCGCTGTCGACATGATTAAAAACGGAGAGCGCCGTCGACACCATTAAAAACGGAGAGCGCTGTCGACATGATTAAAAACGGAGAGCGCCGTCGACACCATTAAAAACGGAGAGCGCCGTTGACACCATTAAAAACGGAGAGCGCTGTCGACATGATTAAAAACGGAGAGCGCCGTCGACTCCATTAAAAACGGAGAGCGCCGTCGACACCATTAAAAACGGAGAGCGCCGTCGACACCATTAAAAACGGAGAGCGCTGTCGACATGATTAAAAACGGAGAGCGCCGTCGACATCATTAAAAACGGAGAGCGCTGTCGACATCATTAGAAACGGAGAGCGCTGTCGACATCATTAAAAACGGAGAGCGCTGTCGACATCATTAAAAACGGAGAGCGCCGTCGACATCATTAAAAACGGAGAGCGCCGTCGACATTATTAAAAACGGAGAGCGCCGTCGACTCCATTAAAAACGGAGAGCGCCGTCGACACCATTAAAAACGGAGAGCGCTGTCGACACCATTAAAAACGGAGAGCGCTGTCGACATCATGAGAACGGAGAGCGCCGTCGACACCATTAAAAACGGAGAGCGCCGTCGACATCATTAAAAACGGAGAGCGCCGTCGACACCATTAAAAACGGAGAGCGCTGTCGACTCCATTAAAAACGGAGAGCGCTGTCGACATCATTAGAAACGGAGAGCGCCGTCGACAATATTAAAAACGGAGAGCGCCGTCGACATCATTAAAAACGGAGCGCGCCGTCGACAATATTAAAAACGGAGAGCGCCGTCGACATCATTATAAACGGAGAGCGCCGTCGACATAATTAAAAACGGAGAGCGCCGTCGACATCATTAAAAACGGAGAGCGCCGTCGACACCATTAAAAACGGAGAGCGCCGTCGACACCATTAAAAACGGAGAGCGCTGTCGACACCATTAAAAACGGAGAGCGCCGTCGACATCATTAAAAACGGAGAGCGCCGTCGACATCATTAAAAACGGAGAGCGCCGTCGACACCATTAAAAACGGAGAGCGCCGTCGACACCATTAAAAACGGAGAGCGCCGTCGACACCATTAAAAACGGAGAGCGCCGTCGACATCATTAAAAACGGAGAGCGCCGTCGACACCATTAAAAACGGAGAGCGCCGTCGACACCATTAAAAACGGAGAGCGCCGTCGACACCATTAAAAACGGAGAGCGCCGTCGACACCATTAAAAACGGAGAGCGCCGTCGACATCATTATAAACGGAGAGCGCCGTCGACATAATTAAAAACGGAGAGCGCCGTCGACATCATTAAAAACGGAGAGCGCCGTCGACACCATTAAAAACGGAGAGCGCCGTCGACACCATTAAAAACGGAGAGCGCTGTCGACTCCATTAAAAACGGAGAGCGCCGTCGACATCATTAAAAACGGAGAGCGCCGTCGACATCATTAAAAACGGAGAGCGCCGTCGACACCATTAAAAACGGAGAGCGCCGTCGACACCATTAAAAACGGAGAGCGCCGTCGACACCATTAAAAACGGAGAGCGCCGTCGACACCATTAAAAACGGAGAGCGGCGTCGACATCATTAAAAACGGAGAGCGCCGTCGACATCATTAAAAACGGAGAGCGCCGTCGACTCCATTAAAAACGGAGAGCGCCGTCGACACCATTAAAAACGGAGAGCGCCGTCGACATCATTAAAAACGGAGAGCGCCGTCGACATCATTAAAAATGGAGAGAGCCGTCGACACCATTAAAAACGGAGAGCGCCGTCGACATCATTAAAAATGGAGAGCGCTGTCGACATTATTAAAAACGGAGAGCGCTGTCGACATCATTAAAAACGGAGAGCGCCGTCGACATCTTTAAAAACGGAGAGCGCCGTCGACACCATTAAAAATGGAGAGAGCCGTCGACTCCATTATAAACGGAGAGCGCCGTCAACATCATTAAAAACGGAGAGCGCCGTCGACATTATTAAAAACGGAGAGCGCTGTCAACAGCATTAAAAACGGAGAGCGCTGTCGACTCCATTAAAAACGGAGAGCGCTGTCGACAGCATTAAAAACGGAGAGCGCTGTCGACTCCATTAAAAACGGAGAGCGCCGTCGACACCATTAAAAACGGAGAGCGCCGTCGACATCATTATAAATGGAGAGCGCCGTCGACACCATTAAAAACGGAGAGCGCCGTCGACATCATTAAAAATGGAGAGCGCCGTCGACTCCATTAAAAACGGAGAGCGCCGTCGACATTTTTAAAATCGGAGAGCGCCGTCGACACCATTAAAAACGGAGAGTGCTGTCGACATTATTAAAAACGGAGAGCGCCGTCGACATTATTAAAAACGGAGAGCGCTGTCGACACCATTAAAAACGGAGAGCGCCGTCGACATCATTAAAAACGGAGAGCGCCGTCGACATCATTAAAAACGGAGAGCGCCGTCGACAATATTAAAAACGGAGAGCGCCGTCGACATCATTAAAAACGGAGAGCGCCGTCGACAATATTAAAAACGGAGAGCGCCGTCGACATCATTAAAAACGGAGAGCGCCGTCGACATCATTATAAATGGAGAGCGCCGTCGACATCATTAAAAACGGAGAGCGCCGTCGACATCATTAAAAACGGAGAGCGCCGTCGACACCATTAAAAACGGAGAGCGCCGTCGACACCATTAAAAACGGAGAGCGCTGTCGACTCCATTAAAAACGGAGAGCGCCGTCGACATCATTAAAAACGGAGAGCGCCGTCGACATCATTAAAAACGGAGAGCGCCGTCGACACCATTAAAAACGGAGAGCGCCGTCGACACCATTAAAAACGGAGAGCGCCGTCGAGACCATTAAAAACGGAGAGCGCCGTCGACATCATTAAAAACGGAGAGCGCCGTCGACACCATTAAAAACGGAGAGCGCCGTCGACATCATTAAAAACGGAGAGCGCCGTCGACATCATTAAAAACGGAGAGCGCTGTCGACATCATTAAAAACGGAGAGCGCTGTCGACATCATTAAAAACGGAGATCGCCGTCGACATCATTAAAAACGGAGAGCGCTGTCGACATCATTAAAAACGGAGATCGCCGTCGACATCATTAAAAACGGAGAGCGCTGTCGACATCATTAAAAACGGAGATCGCCGTCGACACCATTAAAAACGGAGAGCGCCGTCGATATCATTAAAAACGGAGAGCGCTGTCGACACCATTAAAAACGGAGAGCGCCGTCGACACCATTAAAAACGGAGAGCGCCGTCGACTCCATTAAAAACGGAGAGCGCCGTCGACACCATTAAAAACGGAGAGCGCCGTCGACATCATTAAAAACGGAGAGCGCCGTCGACATCATTAAAAATGGAGAGAGCCGTCGACACCATTAAAAACGGAGAGCGCTGTCGACATCATTAAAAACGGAGAGCGCTGTCGACATCATTAAAAACGGAGAGCGCCGTCGACACCATTAAAAACGGAGAGCGCCGTCGACACCATTAAAAACGGAGAGCGCTGTCGACATGATTAAAAACGGAGAGCGCCGTCGACACCATTAAAAACGGAGAGCGCTGTCGACATGATTAAAAACGGAGAGCGCCGTCGACACCATTAAAAACGGAGAGCGCCGTCGACACCATTAAAAACGGAGAGCGCTGTCGACATGATTAAAAACGGAGAGCGCCGTCGACTCCATTAAAAACGGAGAGCGCCGTCGACACCATTAAAAACGGAGAGCGCCGTCGACACCATTAAAAACGGAGAGCGCTGTCGACATGATTAAAAACGGAGAGCGCCGTCGACATCATTAAAAACGGAGAGCGCTGTCGACACCATTAAAAACGGAGAGCGCCGTCGACACCATTAAAAACGGAGAGCGGCGTCGACACCATTAAAAACGGAGAGCGCTGTCGACATGATTAAAAACGGAGAGCGCCGTCGACATCATTAAAAACGGAGAGCGCTGTCGACACCATTAAAAACGGAGAGCGCCGTCGACACCATTAAAAACGGAGAGCGGCGTCGACACCATTAAAAACGGAGAGCGCCGTCGACACCATTAAAAACGGAGAGCGGCGTCGACATCATTAAAAACGGAGAGCGCCGTCGACATCATTAAAAACGGAGAGCGCCGTCGACTCCATTAAAAACGGAGAGCGCCGTCGACACCATTAAAAACGGAGAGCGCCGTCGACATCATTAAAAACGGAGAGCGCCGTCGACATCATTAAAAATGGAGAGAGCCGTCGACACCATTAAAAACGGAGAGCGCCGTCGACATCATTAAAAATGGAGAGCGCTGTCGACATTATTAAAAACGGAGAGCGCTGTCGACATCATTAAAAACGGAGAGCGCCGTCGACATCTTTAAAAACGGAGAGCGCCGTCGACACCATTAAAAATGGAGAGAGCCGTCGACTCCATTATAAACGGAGAGCGCCGTCAACATCATTAAAAACGGAGAGCGCCGTCGACATTATTAAAAACGGAGAGCGCTGTCAACAGCATTAAAAACGGAGAGCGCTGTCGACTCCATTAAAAACGGAGAGCGCTGTCGACAGCATTAAAAACGGAGAGCGCTGTCGACTCCATTAAAAACGGAGAGCGCCGTCGACACCATTAAAAACGGAGAGCGCCGTCGACATCATTATAAATGGAGAGCGCCGTCGACACCATTAAAAACGGAGAGCGCCGTCGACATCATTAAAAATGGAGAGCGCCGTCGACTCCATTAAAAACGGAGAGCGCCGTCGACATTTTTAAAATCGGAGAGCGCCGTCGACACCATTAAAAACGGAGAGTGCTGTCGACATTATTAAAAACGGAGAGCGCCGTCGACATTATTAAAAACGGAGAGCGCTGTCGACACCATTAAAAACGGAGAGCGCCGTCGACATCATTAAAAACGGAGAGCGCCGTCGACATCATTAAAAACGGAGAGCGCCGTCGACAATATTAAAAACGGAGAGCGCCGTCGACATCATTAAAAACGGAGAGCGCCGTCGACAATATTAAAAACGGAGAGCGCCGTCGACATCATTAAAAACGGAGAGCGCCGTCGACATCATTATAAATGGAGAGCGCCGTCGACATCATTAAAAACGGAGAGCGCCGTCGACATCATTAAAAACGGAGAGCGCCGTCGACACCATTAAAAACGGAGAGCGCCGTCGACACCATTAAAAACGGAGAGCGCCGTCGACTCCATTAAAAACGGAGAGCGCCGTCGACATCATTAAAAACGGAGAGCGCCGTCGACATCATTAAAAACGGAGAGCGCCGTCGACACCATTAAAAACGGAGAGCGCCGTCGACACCATTAAAAACGGAGAGCGCCGTCGAGACCATTAAAAACGGAGAGCGCCGTCGACATCATTAAAAACGGAGAGCGCCGTCGACACCATTAAAAACGGAGAGCGCCGTCGACATCATTAAAAACGGAGAGCGCCGTCGACATCATTAAAAACGGAGAGCGCTGTCGACATCATTAAAAACGGAGAGCGCTGTCGACATCATTAAAAACGGAGATCGCCGTCGACATCATTAAAAACGGAGAGCGCTGTCGACATCATTAAAAACGGAGATCGCCGTCGACATCATTAAAAACGGAGAGCGCTGTCGACATCATTAAAAACGGAGATCGCCGTCGACACCATTAAAAACGGAGAGCGCCGTCGATATCATTAAAAACGGAGAGCGCTGTCGACACCATTAAAAACGGAGAGCGCCGTCGACACCATTAAAAACGGAGAGCGCCGTCGACTCCATTAAAAACGGAGAGCGCCGTCGACACCATTAAAAACGGAGAGCGCCGTCGACATCATTAAAAACGGAGAGCGCCGTCGACATCATTAAAAATGGAGAGAGCCGTCGACACCATTAAAAACGGAGAGCGCTGTCGACATCATTAAAAACGGAGAGCGCTGTCGACATCATTAAAAACGGAGAGCGCCGTCGACACCATTAAAAACGGAGAGCGCCGTCGACACCATTAAAAACGGAGAGCGCTGTCGACATGATTAAAAACGGAGAGCGCCGTCGACACCATTAAAAACGGAGAGCGCTGTCGACATGATTAAAAACGGAGAGCGCCGTCGACACCATTAAAAACGGAGAGCGCCGTCGACACCATTAAAAACGGAGAGCGCTGTCGACATGATTAAAAACGGAGAGCGCCGTCGACTCCATTAAAAACGGAGAGCGCCGTCGACACCATTAAAAACGGAGAGCGCCGTCGACACCATTAAAAACGGAGAGCGCTGTCGACATGATTAAAAACGGAGAGCGCCGTCGACATCATTAAAAACGGAGAGCGCTGTCGACATCATTAGAAACGGAGAGCGCTGTCGACATCATTAAAAACGGAGAGCGCTGTCGACATCATTAAAAACGGAGAGCGCCGTCGACATCATTAAAAACGGAGAGCGCCGTCGACATTATTAAAAACGGAGAGCGCCGTCGACTCCATTAAAAACGGAGAGCGCCGTCGACACCATTAAAAACGGAGAGCGCTGTCGACACCATTAAAAACGGAGAGCGCTGTCGACATCATGAGAACGGAGAGCGCCGTCGACACCATTAAAAACGGAGAGCGCCGTCGACATCATTAAAAACGGAGAGCGCCGTCGACACCATTAAAAACGGAGAGCGCTGTCGACTCCATTAAAAACGGAGAGCGCTGTCGACATCATTAGAAACGGAGAGCGCCGTCGACAATATTAAAAACGGAGAGCGCCGTCGACATCATTAAAAACGGAGCGCGCCGTCGACAATATTAAAAACGGAGAGCGCCGTCGACATCATTATAAACGGAGAGCGCCGTCGACATAATTAAAAACGGAGAGCGCCGTCGACATCATTAAAAACGGAGAGCGCCGTCGACACCATTAAAAACGGAGAGCGCCGTCGACACCATTAAAAACGGAGAGCGCTGTCGACTCCATTAAAAACGGAGAGCGCCGTCGACATCATTAAAAACGGAGAGCGCCGTCGACATCATTAAAAACGGAGAGCGCCGTCGACACCATTAAAAACGGAGAGCGCCGTCGACACCATTAAAAACGGAGAGCGCCGTCGACACCATTAAAAACGGAGAGCGCCGTCGACATCATTAAAAACGGAGAGCGCCGTCGACACCATTAAAAACGGAGAGCGCCGTCGACACCATTAAAAACGGAGAGCGCCGTCGACACCATTAAAAACGGAGAGCGCCGTCGACACCATTAAAAACGGAGAGCGCCGTCGACATCATTATAAACGGAGAGCGCCGTCGACATAATTAAAAACGGAGAGCGCCGTCGACATCATTAAAAACGGAGAGCGCCGTCGACACCATTAAAAACGGAGAGCGCCGTCGACACCATTAAAAACGGAGAGCGCTGTCGACTCCATTAAAAACGGAGAGCGCCGTCGACATCATTAAAAACGGAGAGCGCCGTCGACATCATTAAAAACGGAGAGCGCCGTCGACACCATTAAAAACGGAGAGCGCCGTCGACACCATTAAAAACGGAGAGCGCCGTCGACACCATTAAAAACGGAGAGCGCCGTCGACACCATTAAAAACGGAGAGCGGCGTCGACATCATTAAAAACGGAGAGCGCCGTCGACATCATTAAAAACGGTGAGCGCCGTCGACTCCATTAAAAACGGAGAGCGCCGTCGACACCATTAAAAACGGAGAGCGCCGTCGACATCATTAAAAACGGAGAGCGCCGTCGACATCATTAAAAATGGAGAGAGCCGTCGACACCATTAAATACGGAGAGCGCCGTCGACATCATTAAAAATGGAGAGCGCTGTCGACATTATTAAAAACGGAGAGCGCTGTCGACATCATTAAAAACGGAGAGCGCCGTCGACATCTTTAAAAACGGAGAGCGCCGTCGACACCATTAAAAATGGAGAGAGCCGTCGACTCCATTATAAACGGAGAGCGCCGTCAACATCATTAAAAACGGAGAGCGCCGTCGACATTATTAAAAACGGAGAGCGCTGTCAACAGCATTAAAAACGGAGAGCGCTGTCGACTCCATTAAAAACGGAGAGCGCTGTCGACAGCATTAAAAACGGAGAGCGCTGTCGACTCCATTAAAAACGGAGAGCGCCGTCGACACCATTAAAAACGGAGAGCGCCGTCGACATCATTAAAAAAGGAGAGCGCTGTCGACACCATTAAAAACGGAGAGCGCCATCGAAATCATTAAAAACGGAGAGCGCTGTCGACATCATTAAAAACGGAGAGCGCTGTCGACACTATTAAAAACGGAGAGCGCCATCGAAATCATTAAAAACGGAGAGCGCTGTCGACATCATTAAAAACGGAGAGCGCCGTCGACATCATTAAAAACGGAGAGCGCCGTCGACACCATTAAAAACGGAGAGCGCCGTCGACAATATTAAAAACGGAGAGCGCTGTCGACATCATTAAAAACGGGGAGCGCCGTCGACACTATTAAAAACGGAGAGCGCCGTCGACTCCATTATAAACGGAGAGCGCCGTCGACTCCATTAAAAACGGAGAGCGCCGTCGACTCCATTAAAAACGGAGAGCGCCGTCGACTCCATTAAAAACGGGGAGCGCCGTCGACATTAAAAACGGAGAGCGCCGTCGACACCATTAAAAACGGGGAGCGCCGTCGACATCATTAAAAACGGAGAGCGCCGTCGACTCCATTAAAAACGGAGAGCGCCGTCGACTCCATTAAAAACGGGGAGCGCCGTCGACTCCATTAAAAACGGAGAGCGCCGTCGACTCCATTAAAAACGGGAAGCGCCGTTGACATCATTAAAAACGGAGAGCGCCGTCGACACCATTAAAAACGGGGAGCGCCGTCGACATCATTAAAAACGGAGAGCGCCGTCGACTCCATTAAAAACGGGGAGCGCCGTCGACTCCATTAAAAACGGGGAGCACCTTCGACATCATTAAAAACGGAGAGCGCCGTCGACTCCATTAAAAACGGGGAGCGCCGTCGACATCATTAAAAACGGAGAGCGCCGTCGAATCCATTAAAAACGGGGAGCGCCATCGACATCATTAAAAACGGAGAGCGCTGTCGACTCCATTAAAAACGGGGAGCGCCGTCGACATCATTAAAAACGGAGAGCGCCGTCGACTCCATTAAAAACGGAGAGCGCCGTCGACTCCATTAAAAACGGGGAGCGCCGTCGACTCCATTAAAAACGGGGAGCGCCGTTGACATCATTAAAAACGGAGAGCGCCGTCGACATAATTAAAAATGGAGAGCGCTGTCGACTTCATTAAAAACGGAGAGCGCCGTCGACTCCATTAAAAACGGGGAGCGCCGTCGACTCCATTAAAAACGGGGAGCGCCGTTGACATCATTAAAAACGGAGAGCGCCGTCGACATCATTAAAAACGGAGAGCGCCGTCGACATCATTAAAAACGGAGAGCGCCGTCGACATAATTAAAAATGGAGAGCGCTGTCGACTTCATTAAAAACGGGGAGCGCCGTCGACTCCATTAAAAACGGGGAGCGCCGTCGACATCATTGAAAACGGAGAGCGCCGTCGACTCCATTAAAAACGGAGTGCGCCGTCGACATCATTAAAAATGGAGAGCGCCGTCGACTCCATTAAAAACGGGGAGCGCCGTCGACTCCATTAAAAACGGAGAGCGCCGTCGACATCATTGAAAACGGAGAGCGCCGTCGACATCATTAAAAACGGAGAGCGCCGTCGACACCATTAAAAACGGAGAGCGCCGTCGACATCATTGAAAACGGAGAGCGCCGTCAACATCATTAAAAAGGGAGAGCGCTGTCGACATCATTAAAAACGGAGAGCGCCGTCGACACCATTAAAAACGGAGCGCGCCGTCGACATCATTAAAAACGGAGAGCGCTGTCGACGCCATTTCAAACGGAGAGCGCCGTCGACAATATTAAAAACGGAGAGCGCCGTCGACATCATTAAAAACGGAGCGCGCCGTCGACAATATTAAAAACGGAGAGCGCCGTCGACATCATTATAAACGGAGAGCGCCGTCGACATAATTAAAAACGGAGAGCGCCGTCGACATCATTAAAAACGGAGAGCGCCGTCGACACCATTAAAAACGGAGAGCGCCGTCGACACCATTAAAAACGGAGAGCGCTGTCGACTCCATTAAAAACGGAGAGCGCCGTCGACATCATTAAAAACGGAGAGCGCCGTCGACATCATTAAAAACGGAGAGCGCCGTCGACACCATTAAAAACGGAGAGCGCCGTCGACACCATTAAAAACGGAGAGCGCCGTCGACACCATTAAAAACGGAGAGCGCCGTCGACATCATTAAAAACGGAGAGCGCCGTCGACACCATTAAAAACGGAGAGCGCCGTCGACACCATTAAAAACGGAGAGCGCCGTCGACACCATTAAAAACGGAGAGCGCCGTCGACACCATTAAAAACGGAGAGCGCCGTCGACATCATTATAAACGGAGAGCGCCGTCGACATAATTAAAAACGGAGAGCGCCGTCGACATCATTAAAAACGGAGAGCGCCGTCGACACCATTAAAAACGGAGAGCGCCGTCGACACCATTAAAAACGGAGAGCGCTGTCGACTCCATTAAAAACGGAGAGCGCCGTCGACATCATTAAAAACGGAGAGCGCCGTCGACATCATTAAAAACGGAGAGCGCCGTCGACACCATTAAAAACGGAGAGCGCCGTCGACACCATTAAAAACGGAGAGCGCCGTCGACACCATTAAAAACGGAGAGCGCCGTCGACACCATTAAAAACGGAGAGCGGCGTCGACATCATTAAAAACGGAGAGCGCCGTCGACATCATTAAAAACGGAGAGCGCCGTCGACTCCATTAAAAACGGAGAGCGCCGTCGACACCATTAAAAACGGAGAGCGCCGTCGACATCATTAAAAACGGAGAGCGCCGTCGACATCATTAAAAATGGAGAGAGCCGTCGACACCATTAAATACGGAGAGCGCCGTCGACATCATTAAAAATGGAGAGCGCTGTCGACATTATTAAAAACGGAGAGCGCTGTCGACATCATTAAAAACGGAGAGCGCCGTCGACATCTTTAAAAACGGAGAGCGCCGTCGACACCATTAAAAATGGAGAGAGCCGTCGACTCCATTATAAACGGAGAGCGCCGTCAACATCATTAAAAACGGAGAGCGCCGTCGACATTATTAAAAACGGAGAGCGCTGTCAACAGCATTAAAAACGGAGAGCGCTGTCGACTCCATTAAAAACGGAGAGCGCTGTCGACAGCATTAAAAACGGAGAGCGCTGTCGACTCCATTAAAAACGGAGAGCGCCGTCGACACCATTAAAAACGGAGAGCGCCGTCGACATCATTAAAAAAGGAGAGCGCTGTCGACACCATTAAAAACGGAGAGCGCCATCGAAATCATTAAAAACGGAGAGCGCTGTCGACATCATTAAAAACGGAGAGCGCTGTCGACACTATTAAAAACGGAGAGCGCCATCGAAATCATTAAAAACGGAGAGCGCTGTCGACATCATTAAAAACGGAGAGCGCCGTCGACATCATTAAAAACGGAGAGCGCCGTCGACACCATTAAAAACGGAGAGCGCCGTCGACAATATTAAAAACGGAGAGCGCTGTCGACATCATTAAAAACGGGGAGCGCCGTCGACACTATTAAAAACGGAGAGCGCCGTCGACTCCATTATAAACGGAGAGCGCCGTCGACTCCATTAAAAACGGAGAGCGCCGTCGACTCCATTAAAAACGGAGAGCGCCGTCGACTCCATTAAAAACGGGGAGCGCCGTCGACATTAAAAACGGAGAGCGCCGTCGACACCATTAAAAACGGGGAGCGCCGTCGACATCATTAAAAACGGAGAGCGCCGTCGACTCCATTAAAAACGGAGAGCGCCGTCGACTCCATTAAAAACGGGGAGCGCCGTCGACTCCATTAAAAACGGAGAGCGCCGTCGACTCCATTAAAAACGGGAAGCGCCGTCGACATCATTAAAAACGGAGAGCGCCGTCGACACCATTAAAAACGGGGAGCGCCGTCGACATCATTAAAAACGGAGAGCGCCGTCGACTCCATTAAAAACGGGGAGCGCCGTCGACTCCATTAAAAACGGGGAGCACCTTCGACATCATTAAAAACGGAGAGCGCCGTCGACTCCATTAAAAACGGGGAGCGCCGTCGACATCATTAAAAACGGAGAGCGCCGTCGAATCCATTAAAAACGGGGAGCGCCATCGACATCATTAAAAACGGAGAGCGCTGTCGACTCCATTAAAAACGGGGAGCGCCGTCGACATCATTAAAAACGGAGAGCGCCGTCGACTCCATTAAAAACGGAGAGCGCCGTCGACTCCATTAAAAACGGGGAGCGCCGTCGACTCCATTAAAAACGGGGAGCGCCGTTGACATCATTAAAAACGGAGAGCGCCGTCGACATAATTAAAAATGGAGAGCGCTGTCGACTTCATTAAAAACGGAGAGCGCCGTCGACTCCATTAAAAACGGGGAGCGCCGTCGACTCCATTAAAAACGGGGAGCGCCGTTGACATCATTAAAAACGGAGAGCGCCGTCGACATCATTAAAAACGGAGAGCGCCGTCGACATCATTAAAAACGGAGAGCGCCGTCGACATAATTAAAAATGGAGAGCGCTGTCGACTTCATTAAAAACGGGGAGCGCCGTCGACTCCATTAAAAACGGGGAGCGCCGTCGACATCATTGAAAACGGAGAGCGCCGTCGACTCCATTAAAAACGGAGTGCGCCGTCGACATCATTAAAAATGGAGAGCGCCGTCGACTCCATTAAAAACGGGGAGCGCCGTCGACTCCATTAAAAACGGAGAGCGCCGTCGACATCATTGAAAACGGAGAGCGCCGTCGACATCATTAAAAACGGAGAGCGCCGTCGACACCATTAAAAACGGAGAGCGCCGTCGACACCATTAAAAACGGAGAGCGCCGTCGACATCATTGAAAACGGAGAGCGCCGTCAACATCATTAAAAAGGGAGAGCGCTGTCGACATCATTAAAAACGGAGAGCGCCGTCGACACCATTAAAAACGGAGCGCGCCGTCGACATCATTAAAAACGGAGAGCGCTGTCGACGCCATTTCAAACGGAGAGCGCCGTCGACAATATTAAAAACGGAGAGCGCCGTCGATATCATTAAAAACGGAGAGCGCTGTCGACGCCATTTCAAATGGAGAGCGCCGTCAACATCATTAAAAACGGAGAGCGCCGTCGACACCATTAAAAACGGAGAGCGCCGTCGACATCAGTAAAAACGGAGAGCGCCGTCGACATCATTAAAAACGGAGAGCGCCGTCGACATCATTAAAAACGGAGAGCGCCATCGACACCATTAAAAACGGAGAGCGCCGTCGACATCAGTAAAAACGGAGAGCGCTGTCGACATCATTAAAAACGGAGAGCGCCGTCGACATCATTAAAAACGGAGAGCGCCGTCGACTCCATTTAAAACGGAGAGCGCTGTCGACACCATTAAAAACGGAGAGCGCCGTCGACACCATTAAAAACGGAGAGCGCTGTCGACACCATTAAAAACGGAGAGCGCTGTCGACATCATTAAAAACGGAGAGCGCCGTCGACATCATTAAAAACGGGGAGCGCCGTCGACATCATTAAAAACGGAGAGCGCTGTCGACATCATTAAAAACGGAGGGCGCCGTCGACATCATTAAAAACGGAGAGCGCCGTCGACATCATTAAAAACGGAGAGCGCTGTCGACATCATTATAAACGGAGAGCGCCGTCGACAATATTAAAAACGGAGAGCGCCGTCGACATTTTTAAAATCGGAGAGCGCTGTCGACATCATTAAAAACGGAGAGCGCCGTCGACATTTTTAAAATCGGAGAGCGCTGTCGACAATATTAAAAACGGAGAGCGCCGTCGACATTTTTAAAAACGGAGAGCGCCGCCGACACCATTAAAAACGGAGAGCGCCGTCGACACCATTAAAAACGGAGAGTGCTGCCGACACCATTAAAAACGGAGAGCGCCGTCGACAATATTAAAAACGGAGAGCGCCGTCGACAATATTAAAAACGGAGAGCGCCGTCGACACCATTAAAAACGGAGAGCGCCGTCGACATCATTAAAAACGGAGAGCGCCGTCGACACCATTAAAAACGGAGAGCGCCGTCGACTCCATTAAAAACGGAGAGCGCCGTCGACATCATTAAAAACGGAGAGCGCCGTCGACACTATTAAAAACGGAGAGCGCCGTCGACTCCATTAAAAACGGAGAGCGCTGTCGACTCCATTAAAAACGGAGAGCGCCGTCGACACTATTAAAAACGGAGAGCGCCGTCGACTCCATTAAAAACGGAGAGCGCCGTCGAAATCATTAAAAACGGAGAGCGCCGTCGACACCATTAAAAACGGAGAGCGCGGTCGACTCCATTAAAAAAGGAGAGCGCCGTCGACATCATTAAAAACGGAGAGCGCCGTCGACTCCATTAAAAACGGAGAGCGCCGTCGACACCAGTAAAAACGGAGAGCGCCGTCGACTCCGTTAAAAACGGAGAGCGCCGTCGACTCCGTTAAAAACGGAGAGCGCCGTCGACTCCGTTAAAAACGGAGAGCGCCGTCGACTCCGTTAAAAACGGAGAGCGCCGTCGACATCATTAAAAACGGAGAGCGCCGTCGACTCCATTAAAAACGGAGAGCGCCGTCGACATCATTAAAAACGGAGAGCGCTGTCGACATCATTAAAAACGGAGAGCGCCGTCGACATCATTAAAAACGGAGAGCGCCGTCGACTCCATTAAAAAAGGAGAGCGCCGTCGACTCCATTAAAAACTGGGAGCGCCGTCGACTCCATTAAAAACGGGGAGCGCCGTCGACTCCATTAAAAACGGGGAGCGCCGTCGACATCATTAAAAACGGAGAGCGCCGTCGACATCATTAAAAACGGAGAACGCCGTCGACACCATTAAAAACGGGGAGCGCCGTCGACATCATTAAAAACGGGGAGCGCCGTCGACTCCATTGAAAACGGGGAGCGCCGTCGACATCATTAAAAACGGAGAGCGCCGTCGACTCCATTAAAAACGGAGAGCGCCGTCGACTCCATTAAAAACGGAGAGCGCCGTCGACTCCATTAAAAACGGGGAGCGCCGTCGACATCATTAAAAACGGAGAGCGCCGTCGACATCATTAAAAACGGAGAGCGCTGTCGACTCCATTAAAAACGGAGAGCGCCGTCGACATCATTAAAAACGGAGAGCGCCGTCGACATCATTAAAAACGGAGAGCGCTGTCGACTCCATTAAAAACGGAGAGCGCCGTCGACATCATTAAAAACGGGGAGCGCCGTCGACTCCATTAAAAACGGAGAGCGCCGTCGACATCATTAAAAACGGAGAGCGCCGTCGACACCATTAAAAACGGAGAGCGCCGTCGACACCATTAAAAACGGAGAGCGCCGTCGACACCATTAAAAACGGAGAGCGCTGTCGACATCATTAAAAACGGAGAGCGCCGTCGACATCATTAAAAACGGAGAGCGCTGTCGACATCATTAGAAACGGAGAGCGCTGTCGACATCATTAAAAACGGAGAGCGCTGTCGACATCATTAAAAACGGAGAGCGCCGTCGACATCATTAAAAACGGAGAGCGCCGTCGACATTATTAAAAACGGAGAGCGCCGTCGACTCCATTAAAAACGGAGAGCGCCGTCGACACCATTAAAAACGGAGAGCGCTGTCGACACCAATAAAAACGGAGAGCGCTGTCGACATCATGAGAACGGAGAGCGCCGTCGACACCATTAAAAACGGAGAGCGCCGTCGACATCATTAAAAACGGAGAGCGCCGTCGACACCATTAAAAACGGAGAGCGCCGTCGACATCATTAGAAACGGAGAGCGCCGTCGACTCCATTAAAAACGGAGAGCGCTGTCGACATCATTAGAAACGGAGAGCGCCGTCGACAATATTAAAAACGGAGAGCGCCGTCGACATCATTAAAAACGGAGCGCGCCGTCGACAATATTAAAAACGGAGAGCGCCGTCGACATCATTATAAACGGAGAGCGCCGTCGACAGAATTAAAAACGGAGAGCGCCGTCGACATCATTAAAAACGGAGAGCGCCGTCGACACCATTAAAAACGGAGAGCGCCGTCGACACCATTAAAAACGGAGAGCGCTGTCGACTCCATTAAAAACGGAGAGCGCCGTCGACATCATTAAAAACGGAGAGCGCCGTCGACATCATTAAAAACGGAGAGCGCCGTCGACACCATTAAAAACGGAGAGCGCCGTCGACACCATTAAAAACGGAGAGCGCCGTCGACACCATTAAAAACGGAGAGCGCCGTCGACATCATTAAAAACGGAGAGCGCCGTCGACACCATTAAAAACGGAGAGCGCCGTCGACACCATTAAAAACGGAGAGCGCCGTCGACACCATTAAAAACGGAGAGCGCCGTCGACACCATTAAAAACGGAGAGCGCCGTCGACATCATTATAAACGGAGAGCGCCGTCGACATAATTAAAAACGGAGAGCGCCGTCGACATCATTAAAAACGGAGAGCGCCGTCGACACTATTAAAAACGGAGAGCGCCGTCGACTCCATTAAAAACGGAGAGCGCCGTCGAAATCATTAAAAACGGAGAGCGCCGTCGACACCATTAAAAACGGAGAGCGCGGTCGACTCCATTAAAAAAGGAGAGCGCCGTCGACATCATTAAAAACGGAGAGCGCCGTCGACTCCATTAAAAACGGAGAGCGCCGTCGACACCAGTAAAAACGGAGAGCGCCGTCGACTCCGTTAAAAACGGAGAGCGCCGTCGACTCCGTTAAAAACGGAGAGCGCCGTCGACTCCGTTAAAAACGGAGAGCGCCGTCGACATTATTAAAAACGGAGAGCGCCGTCGACTCCATTAAAAACGGAGAGCGCCGTCGACACCATTAAAAACGGAGAGCGCTGTCGACACCATTAAAAACGGAGAGCGCTGTCGACATCATGAGAACGGAGAGCGCCGTCGACACCATTAAAAACGGAGAGCGCCGTCGACATCATTAAAAACGGAGAGCGCCGTCGACACCATTAAAAACGGAGAGCGCCGTCGACATCATTAGAAACGGAGAGCGCCGTCGACTCCATTAAAAACGGAGAGCGCTGTCGACATCATTAGAAACGGAGAGCGCCGTCGACAATATTAAAAACGGAGAGCGCCGTCGACATCATTAAAAACGGAGCGCGCCGTCGACAATATTAAAAACGGAGAGCGCCGTCGACATCATTATAAACGGAGAGCGCCGTCGACAGAATTAAAAACGGAGAGCGCCGTCGACATCATTAAAAACGGAGAGCGCCGTCGACACCATTAAAAACGGAGAGCGCCGTCGACACCATTAAAAACGGAGAGCGCTGTCGACTCCATTAAAAACGGAGAGCGCCGTCGACATCATTAAAAACGGAGAGCGCCGTCGACATCATTAAAAACGGAGAGCGCCGTCGACACCATTAAAAACGGAGAGCGCCGTCGACACCATTAAAAACGGAGAGCGCCGTCGACAGCATTAAAAACGGAGAGCGCCGTCGACACCATTAAAAACGGAGAGCGCCGTCGACACCATTAAAAACGGAGAACGCCGTCGACACCATTAAAAACGGAGAGCGCCGTCGACACCATTAAAAACGGAGAGCGCCGTCGACATCATTATAAACGGAGAGCGCCGTCGACATAATTAAATACGGAGAGCGCCGTCGACATCATTAAAAACGGAGAGCGCCGTCGACACCATTAAAAACGGAGAGCGCCGTCGACACCATTAAAAACGGAGAGCGCCGTCGACTCCATTAAAAACGGAGAGCGCCGTCGACATCATTAAAAACGGAGAGCGCCGTCGACACCATTAAAAACGGAGAGCGCCGTCGACACCATTAAAAACGGAGAGCGCCGTCGACACCATTAAAAACGGAGAGCGCCGTCGACACCATTAAAAACGGAGAGCGCCTTCGACATCATTAAAAACGGAGAGCGCCGTCGACATCTTTAAAAACGGAGAGCGCCGTCGACATCATTAAAAACGGAGAGCGCCGTCGACATCAGTAAAAACGGAGAGCGCCGTCGACATCATTAAAAACGGAGAGCGCCGTCGACATCATTAAAAACGGAGAGCGCCATCGACACCATTAAAAACGGAGAGCGCCGTCGACATCAGTAAAAACGGAGAGCGCCGTCGACACCATTAAAAACGGAGAGCGCCGTCGACATCATTAAAAACGGAGAGCGCCGTCGACTCCATTAAAAACGGAGAGCGCTGTCGACACCATTAAAAACGGAGAGCGCCGTCGACACAATTAAAAACGGAGAGCGCTGTCGACATCATTAAAAACGGAGAGCGCCGTCGACATCATTAAAAACGGGGAGCGCCGTCGACATCATTAAAAACGGAGAGCGCCGTCGACATCATTAAAAACGGAGAGCGCTGTCGACATCATTAAAAACGGAGGGCGCCGTCGACATCATTAAAAACGGAGAGCGCCGTCGACATCATTAAAAACGGAGAGCGCTGTCGACATCATTATAAACGGAGAGCGCCGTCGACTCCATTAAAAACGGAGAGCGCCGTCGACATTTTTAAAATCGGAGAGCGCCGTCGACATCATTAAAAACGGAGAGCGCCGTCGACACCATTAAAAACGGAGAGCGCCGTCGACATCATTAAAAACGGAGAGTGCTGCCGACACCATTAAAAACGGAGAGCGCCGTCGACACCATTAAAAACGGAGAGCGCCGTCGACACAATTAAAAACGGAGAGCGCTGTCGACATCATTAAAAACGGAGAGCGCCGTCGACACCATTAAAAACGGAGAGCGCCGTCGAAATCATTAAAAACGGAGAGCGCCGTCGACACCATTAAAAACGGAGAGTGCTGCCGACACCATTAAAAACGGAGAGCGCCGTCGACACCATTAAAAACGGAGAGCGCCGTCGACAATATTAAAAACGGAGAGCGCCGTCGACAATATTAAAAACGGAGAGCGCCGTCGACTCCATTAAAAACGGAGAGCGCCGTCGACACCATTAAAAACGGAGAGCGCCGTCGACATCATTAAAAACGGACAGCGCTGTCGACATCATTAAAAACGGAGAGCGCCGTCGACACAATTAAAAACGGAGAGCGCCGTCGACATCATTAAAAACGGAGAGCGCCGTCGACACCATTAAAAACGGAGAGCGCTGTCGACACCATTATAAACGGAGAGCGCCGTCGACATCATCAGAAACGGAGAGCGCTGTCGACACCATTATAAACGGAGAGCGCCGTCGACACCATTAAAAACGGAGAGCGCTGTCGACACCATTATAAACGGAGAGCGCCGTCGACAATATTAAAAACGGAGAGCGCCGTCGACAATATTAAAAACGGAGAGCGCCGTCGACATCATTAAAAACGGAGAGCGCCGTCGACAATATTAAAAACGGAGAGCGCCGTCGACACCATTAAAAACGGAGAGCGCCGTCGACAATATTAAAAACGGAGAGCGCCGTCGACAATATTAAAAACGGAGAGCGCCGTCGACACCATTAAAAACGGAGAGCGCTGTCGACTCCATTAAAAAAGGAGAGCGCCGTCGACATCATTAAAAACGGAGAGCGCCGTCGACTCCATTAAAAACGGAGAGCGCCGTCGACACCAGTAAAAACGGAGAGCGCCGTCGACTCCGTTAAAAACGGAGAGCGCCGTCGACTCCGTTAAAAACGGAGAGCGCCGTCGACTCCATTAAAAACGGAGAGCGCCGTCGACATCATTAAAAACGGAGAGCGCCGTCGACTCCATTAAAAACGGAGAGCGCCGTCGACATCATTAAAAACGGAGAGCGCTGTCGACATCATTAAAAACGGAGAGCGCCGTCGACATCATTAAAAACGGAGAGCGCCGTCGACTCCATTAAAAAAGGAGAGCGCCGTCGACTCCATTAAAAACTGGGAGCGCCGTCGACTCCATTAAAAACGGGGAGCGCCGTCGACTCCATTAAAAACGGGGAGCGCCGTCGACATCATTAAAAACGGAGAGCGCCGTCGACTCCATTAAAAACGGGGAGCGCCGTCGACATCATTAAAAACGGAGAACGCCGTCGACACCATTAAAAACGGGGAGCGCCGTCGACATCATTAAAAACGGGGAGCGCCGTCGACTCCATTGAAAACGGGGAGCGCCGTCGACATCATTAAAAACGGAGAGCGCCGTCGACTCCATTAAAAACGGAGAGCGCCGTCGACTCCATTAAAAACGGAGAGCGCCGTCGACTCCATTAAAAACGGGGAGCGCCGTCGACATCATTAAAAACGGAGAGCGCCGTCGACATCATTAAAAACGGAGAGCGCTGCCGACTCCATTAAAAACGGAGAGCGCCGTCGACATCATTAAAAACGGAGAGCGCCGTCGACATCATTAAAAACGGAGAGCGCTGTCGACTCCATTAAAAACGGAGAGCGCCGTCGACATCATTAAAAACGGGGAGCGCCGTCGACTCCATTAAAAACGGAGAGCGCTGTCGACATCATTAAAAACGGAGAGCGCCGTCGACACCATTAAAAACGGAGAGCGCCGTCGACACCATTAAAAACGGAGAGCGCCGTCGACACCATTAAAAACGGAGAGCGCTGTCGACATCATTAAAAACGGAGAGCGCCGTCGACATCATTAAAATCGGAGAGCGCTGTCGACATCATTAGAAACGGAGAGCGCCGTCGACACCATTAAAAACGGAGAGCGCTATCGACATCATTAAAAACGGAGAGCGCTATCGACATCATTAAAAACGGAGAGCGCCGTCGACATCATTAAAAACGGAGAGCGCCGTCGACATCATTAAAATCGGAGAGCGCTGTCGACATCATTAGAAACGGAGAGCGCCGTCGACACCATTAAAAACGGAGAGCGCTATCGACATCATTAAAAACGGAGAGCGCTATCGACATCATTAAAAACGGAGAGCGCCGTCGACATCATTAAAAACGGGGAGCGCTGTCGACATCATTAAAAACGGAGAGCGCTATCGACATCATTAAAAACGGAGAGCGCCGTCGACATCATTAAAAACGGAGAGCGCCGTCGACATTATTAAAAACGGAGAGCGCCGTCGACTCCATTAAAAACGGAGAGCGCCGTCGACACCATTAAAAACGGAGAGCGCTGTCGACACCATTAAAAACGGAGAGCGCTGTCGACATCATGAGAACGGAGAGCGCCGTCGACACCATTAAAAACGGAGAGCGCCGTCGACATCATTAAAAACGGAGAGCGCCGTCGACACCATTAAAAACGGAGAGCGCTGTCGACTCCATTAAAAACGGAGAGCGCTGTCGACATCATTAGAAACGGAGAGCGCCGTCGACAATATTAAAAACGGAGAGCGCCGTCGACATCATTAAAAACGGAGCGCGCCGTCGACAATATTAAAAACGGAGAGCGCCGTCGACATCATTAAAAACGGAGAGCGCCGTCGACACCATTAAAAACGGAGAGCGCCGTCGACATCATTAAAAACGGAGAGCGCCGTCGATACCATTAAAAACGGAGAGCGCCGTCGACACCATTAAAAACGGAGAGCGCCGTCGACACCATTAAAAACGGAGAGCGCCGTCGACACCATTAAAAACGGAGAGCGCCGTCGACATCATTATAAACGGAGAGCGCCGTCGACATCATTAAAAACGGAGAGCGCCGTCGACATCATTAAAAACGGAGAGCGCCGTCGACACCATTAAAAACGGAGAGCGCCGTCGACACCATTAAAAACGGAGAGCGCCGTCGACTCCATTAAAAACGGAGAGCGCCGTCGACATCATTAAAAACGGAGAGCGCCGTCGACACCATTAAAAACGGAGAGCGCCGTCGACACCATTAAAAACGGAGAGCGCCGTCGACACCATTAAAAACGGAGAGCGCCGTCGACACCATTAAAAACGGAGAGCGCCGTCGACATCATTAAAAACGGAGAGCGCCGTCGACATCATTAAAAACGGAGAGCGCCGTCGACATCATTAAAAACGGAGAGCGCCGTCGACATCATTAAAAACGGAGAGCGCCGTCGACATCATTAAAAACGGAGAGCGCTGTCGACATCATAAAAAACGGAGCGAGCCGTCGACATCATTAAAAACGGAGAGCGCCGTCGACATCTTTAAAAACGGAGAGCGCCGTCGACACCATTAAAAATGGAGAGAGCCGTCGACTCCATTATAAACGGAGAGCGCCGTCAACATCATTAAAAACGGAGAGCGCTGTCGACAGCATTAAAAACGGAGAGCGCTGTCGACTCCATTAAAAACGGAGAGCGCTGTCGACGCCATTTCAAACGGAGAGCGCCGTCGACAATATTAAAAACGGAGAGCGCCGTCGATATCATTAAAAACGGAGAGCGCTGTCGACGCCATTTCAAATGGAGAGCGCCGTCAACATCATTAAAAACGGAGAGCGCCGTCGACACCATTAAAAACGGAGAGCGCCGTCGACATCAGTAAAAACGGAGAGCGCCGTCGACATCATTAAAAACGGAGAGCGCCGTCGACATCATTAAAAACGGAGAGCGCCGTCGACATCAGTAAAAACGGAGAGCGCCGTCGACATCATTAAAAACGGAGAGCGCCGTCGACACCATTAAAAACGGAGAGCGCCGTCGACATCATTAAAAACGGAGAGCGCCGTCGACTCCATTAAAAACGGAGAGCGCTGTCGACACCATTAAAAACGGAGAGCGCTGTCGACATCATTAAAAACGGAGAGCGCTGTCGACACCATTAAAAACGGAGAGCGCCGTCGACACCATTAAAAACGGAGAGCGCTGTCGACACCATTAAAAACGGAGAGCGCTGTCGACATCATTAAAAACGGAGAGCGCTGTCGACATCATTAAAAACGGAGAGCGCCGTCGACATCATTAAAAACGGGGAGCGCCGTCGACATCATTAAAAACGGAGAGCGCCGTCGACATCATTAAAATCGGAGAGCGCTGTCGACATCATTAAAAACGGAGGGCGCCGTCGACATCATTAAAAACGGAGAGCGCCGTCGACATCATTAAAAACGGAGAGCGCCGTCGACTCCATTAAAAACGGAGAGCGCCGTCGACATTATTAAAAACGGAGAGCGCCGTCGACACCATTAAAAACGGAGAGCGCCGTCGACACCATTAAAAACGGAGAGCGCTGTCGACATCATTAAAAACGGAGAGCGCCGTCGACATCATTAAAAACGGAGAGCGCTGTCGACATCATTAGAAACGGAGAGCGCTGTCGACATCATTAAAAACGGAGAGCGCTGTCGACATCATTAAAAACGGAGAGCGCCGTCGACATCATTAAAAACGGAGAGCGCCGTCGACATTATTAAAAACGGAGAGCGCCGTCGACTCCATTAAAAACGGAGAGCGCCGTCGACACCATTAAAAACGGAGAGCGCTGTCGACACCATTAAAAACGGAGAGCGCTGTCGACATCATGAGAACGGAGAGCGCCGTCGACACCATTAAAAACGGAGAGCGCCGTCGACATCATTAAAAACGGAGAGCGCCGTCGACACCATTAAAAACGGAGAGCGCTGTCGACTCCATTAAAAACGGAGAGCGCTGTCGACATCATTAGAAACGGAGAGCGCCGTCGACAATATTAAAAACGGAGAGCGCCGTCGACATCATTAAAAACGGAGCGCGCCGTCGACAATATTAAAAACGGAGAGCGCCGTCGACATCATTAAAAACGGAGAGCGCCGTCGACACCATTAAAAACGGAGAGCGCCGTCGACATCATTAAAAACGGAGAGCGCCGTCGATACCATTAAAAACGGAGAGCGCCGTCGACACCATTAAAAACGGAGAGCGCCGTCGACACCATTAAAAACGGAGAGCGCCGTCGACACCATTAAAAACGGAGAGCGCCGTCGACACCATTATAAACGGAGAGCGCCGTCGACATCATTAAAAACGGAGAGCGCCGTCGACATCATTAAAAACGGAGAGCGCCGTCGACACCATTAAAAACGGAGAGCGCCGTCGACACCATTAAAAACGGAGAGCGCCGTCGACTCCATTAAAAACGGAGAGCGCCGTCGACATCATTAAAAACGGAGAGCGCCGTCGACATCATTAAAAACGGAGAGCGCCGTCGACACCATTAAAAACGGAGAGCGCCGTCGACACCATTAAAAACGGAGAGCGCCGTCGACACCATTAAAAACGGAGAGCGCCGTCGACATCATTAAAAACGGAGAGCGCCGTCGACATCATTAAAAACGGAGAGCGCCGTCGACATCATTAAAAACGGAGAGCGCCGTCGACATCATTAAAAACGGAGAGCGCTGTCGACATCATAAAAAACGGAGCGAGCCGTCGACATCATTAAAAACGGAGAGCGCCGTCGACATCTTTAAAAACGGAGAGCGCCGTCGACACCATTAAAAATGGAGAGAGCCGTCGACTCCATTATAAACGGAGAGCGCCGTCAACATCATTAAAAACGGAGAGCGCTGTCGACAGCATTAAAAACGGAGAGCGCTGTCGACTCCATTAAAAACGGAGAGCGCTGTCGACGCCATTTCAAACGGAGAGCGCCGTCGACAATATTAAAAACGGAGAGCGCCGTCGATATCATTAAAAACGGAGAGCGCTGTCGACGCCATTTCAAATGGAGAGCGCCGTCAACATCATTAAAAACGGAGAGCGCCGTCGACACCATTAAAAACGGAGAGCGCCGTCGACATCAGTAAAAACGGAGAGCGCCGTCGACATCATTAAAAACGGAGAGCGCCGTCGACATCATTAAAAACGGAGAGCGCCGTCGACATCAGTAAAAACGGAGAGCGCCGTCGACATCATTAAAAACGGAGAGCGCCGTCGACACCATTAAAAACGGAGAGCGCCGTCGACATCATTAAAAACGGAGAGCGCCGTCGACTCCATTAAAAACGGAGAGCGCTGTCGACACCATTAAAAACGGAGAGCGCTGTCGACATCATTAAAAACGGAGAGCGCTGTCGACACCATTAAAAACGGAGAGCGCCGTCGACACCATTAAAAACGGAGAGCGCTGTCGACACCATTAAAAACGGAGAGCGCTGTCGACATCATTAAAAACGGAGAGCGCCGTCGACATCATTAAAAACGGGGAGCGCCGTCGACATCATTAAAAACGGAGAGCGCCGTCGACATCATTAAAATCGGAGAGCGCTGTCGACATCATTAAAAACGGAGGGCGCCGTCGACATCATTAAAAACGGAGAGCGCCGTCGACATCATTAAAAACGGAGAGCGCTGTCGACATCATTATAAACGGAGAGCGCCGTCGACTCCATTAAAAACGGAGAGCGCCGTCGACATTTTTAAAATCGGAGAGCGCTGTCGACATCATTAAAAACGGTGAGTGCTGCCGACACCATTAAAAACGGAGAGCGCCGTCGACACCATTAAAAACGGAGAGCGCCGTCGACACAATTAAAAACGGAGAGCGCTGTCGACATCATTAAAAACGGAGAGCGCAGTCGACACCATAAAAAACGGAGAGCGCCGTCGACAATATTAAAAACGGAGAGCGCCGTCGACACCATTAAAAACGGAGAGCGCCGTCGACACCATTAAAAACGGAGAGCGACGTCGACAATATTAAAAACGGAGAGCGCCGTCGACACCATTAAAAACGGAGAGCGACGTCGACACCATTAAAAACGGAGAGCGCCGTCGACACCATTAAAAACAGAGAGCGCCGTCGACAATATTAAAAACGGAGAGCGCCGTCGACAATATTAAAAACGGAGAGCGCTGTCGACTCCATTAAAAACGGAGAGCGCCGTCGACATCATTAAAAACGGACAGCGCTGTCGACATCATTAAAAACGGAGAGCGCCGTCGACACAATTAAAAACGGAGAGCGCCGTCGACATCATTAAAAACGGAGAGCGCCGTCGACACCATTAAAAACGGAGAGCGCTGTCGACATCATTAAAAACGGAGAGCGCCGTCGACACCATTATAAACGGAGAGCGCCGTCGACATCATCAGAAACGGAGAGCGCTGTCGACACCATTATAAACGGAGAGTGCCGTCGACACCATTAAAAACGGAGAGCGCCGTCGACAATATTAAAAACGGAGAGCGCCGTCGACAATATTAAAAACGGAGAGCGCCGTCGACAATATTAAAAACGGAGAGCGCCGTCGACACCATTAAAAACGGAGAGCGCCGTCGACATCATTAAAAACGGAGAGCGCCGTCGACTCCATTAAAAACGGAGAGCGCCGTCGACATCATTAAAAACGGAGAGCGCCGTCGACACTATTAAAAACGGAGAGCGCCGTCGACTCCATTAAAAACGGAGAGCGCCGTCGAAATCATTAAAAACGGAGAGCGCCGTCGACACTATTAAAAACGGAGAGCGCCGTCGACTCCATTAAAAACGGAGAGCGCTGTCGACTCCATTAAAAACGGAGAGCGCCGTCGACACTATTAAAAACGGAGAGCGCCGTCGACTCCATTAAAAACGGAGAGCGCCGTCGAAATCATTAAAAACGGAGAGCGCCGTCGACATCATTAGAAACGGAGAGCGCCGTCGACAATATTAAAAACGGAGAGCGCCGTCGACATCATTAAAAACGGAGCGCGCCGTCGACAATATTAAAAACGGAGAGCGCCGTCGACATCATTATAAACGGAGAGCGCCGTCGACATAATTAAAAACGGAGAGCGCCGTCGACATCATTAAAAACGGAGAGCGCCGTCGACACCATTAAAAACGGAGAGCGCCGTCGACACCATTAAAAACGGAGAGCGCTGTCGACTCCATTAAAAACGGAGAGCGCCGTCGACACCATTAAAAACGGAGAGCGCCGTCGACTCCATTAAAAACGGGGAGCGCCGTCGACTCCATTAAAAACGGGGAGCGCCGTCGACATCATTAAAAACGGAGAGCGCCGTCGACATCATTAAAAACGGAGAGCGCCGTCGACATCATTAAAAACGGAGAGCGCCGTCGACTCCATTAAAAACGGAGAGCGCCGTCGACATCATTAAAAACGGAGAGCGCCGTCGACTCCATTAAAAACGGGGAGCGCCGTCGACATCATTAAAAACGGAGAACGCCGTCGACACCATTAAAAACGGGGAGCGCCGTCGACATCATTAAAAACGGGGAGCGCCGTCGACTCCATTGAAAACGGGGAGCGTCGTCGACATCATTAAAAACGGAGAGCGCCGTCGACTCCATTAAAAACGGAGAGCGCCGTCGACTCCATTAAAAACGGAGAGCGCCGTCGACTCCATTAAAAACGGTGAGCGCCGTCGACATCATTAAAAACGGAGAGCGCCGTCGACATCATTAAAAACGGAGAGCGCTGTCGACTCCATTAAAAACGGAGAGCGCCGTCGACATCATTAAAAACGGAGAGCGCTGTCGACTCCATTAAAAACGGAGAGCGCCGTCGACATCATTAAAAACGGGGAGCGCCGTCGACTCCATTAAAAACGGAGAGCGCTGTCGACATCATTAAAAACGGAGAGCGCCGTCGACACCATTAAAAACGGGGAGCGCCGTCGACATCATTAAAAACGGAGAGCGCCGTCGACATCATTAAAAACGGAGAGCGCTGTCGACTCCATTAAAAACCGAGAGCGCTGTCGACTCCATTAAAAACGGAGAGCGCCGTCGACTCCATTAAAAACGGAGAGCGCTGTCGACATCATTAAAAATGGAGAGCGCTGTCGACATCATTAAAAACGGAGAGCGCCGTCGACATCATTAAAAACGGAGAGCGCCGTCGACAATATTAAAAACGGAGAGCGCCGTCGACTCCATTAAAAACGGGGAGCGCCGTCGACATCATTAAAAACGGAGAGCGCCGTCGACATCATTAAAAATGGAGAGCGCCGTCGACTCCATTAAAAACGGAGAGCGCTGTCGACATCATTAAAAATGGAGAGCGCCGTCGACATCATTAAAAACGGAGAGCGCAGTCGACGCCATTAAAAACGGAGAGCGCCGTCGACACTATTAAAAACGGAGAGCGCCGTCGACACCATTAAAAACGGAGAGCGCCGTCGACATCATTAAAAACGGAGAGCGCAGTCGACGCCATTAAAAACGGAGAGCGCCGTCGACACTATTAAAAACGGAGAGCGCCGTCGACACCATTAAAAACGGAGAGCGCCGTCGACACCATTAAAAACGGAGAGCGCCGTCGACACCATTAAAAACGGAGAGCGCCTTCGACACTATTAAAAACGGAGAGCGCCGTCGACATCATTAAAAACGGAGAGCGCCGTCGACACCATTAAAAACGGAGAGCGCCGTCGACTCCATTAAAAACGGAGAGCGCCGTCGACACCATTAAAAACGGAGAGCGCCGTCGACATCAGTAAAAACGGAGAGCGCCGTCGACATAATTAAAAACGGAGAGCGCCGTCGACACCATTAAAAACGGAGAGCGCCGTCGACACCATTAAAAACGGAGAGCGCTGTCGACATCATTAAAAACGGAGAGCGCCGTCGACATCATTAAAAACGGGGAGCGCCGTCGACATCATTAAAAACGGAGAGCGCCGTCGACATCATTAAAATCGGAGAGCGCTGTCGACATCATTAAAAACGGAGGGCGCCGTCGACATCATTAAAAACGGAGAGCGCCGTCGACATCATTAAAAACGGAGAGCGCTGTCGACATCATTATAAACGGAGAGCGCCGTCGACTCCATTAAAAACGGAGAGCGCCGTCGACATTTTTAAAATCGGAGAGCGCTGTCGACATCATTAAAAACGGAGAGTGCTGCCGACACCATTAAAAACGGAGAGCGCCGTCGACACCATTAAAAACGGAGAGCGCCGTCGACACAATTAAAAACGGAGAGCGCCGTCGAGATCATTAAAAACGGAGAGCGCAGTCGACACCATAAAAAACGGAGAGCGCCGTCGACAATATTAAAAACGGAGAGCGCCGTCGACACCATTAAAAACGGAGAGCGCCGTCGACACCATTAAAAACGGAGAGCGACGTCGACTCCATTAAAAACGGAGAGCGACGTCGACACCATTAAAAACGGAGAGCGCCGTCGACACCATTAAAAACAGAGAGCGCCGTCGACAATATTAAAAACGGAGAGCGCTGTCGACTCCATTAAAAACGGAGAGCGCCTTCGACAATATTAAAAACGGAGAGCGCTGTCGACTCCATTAAAAACGGAGAGCGCCGTCGACATCATTAAAAACGGACAGCGCTGTCGACATCATTAAAAACGGAGAGCGCCGTCGACACAATTAAAAACGGAGAGCGCCGTCGACATGATTAAAAACGGAGAGCGCCGTCGACACCATTAAAAACGGAGAGCGCTGTGGGCACCATTATAAACGGAGAGCGCCGTCGACATCATCAGAAACGGAGAGCGCTGTCGACACCATTATAAACGGAGAGCGCCGTCGACACCATTAAAAACGGAGAGCGCTGTCGACTCCATTAAAAACGGAGAGCGCCGTCGACATCATTAAAAACGGAGAGCGCTGTCGACTCCATTAAAAACGGAGAGCGCCGTCGACATCATTAAAAACGGGGAGCGCCGTCGACTCCATTAAAAACGGAGAGCGCTGTCGACATCATTAAAAACGGAGAGCGCCGTCGACACCATTAAAAACGGGGAGCGCCGTCGACATCATTAAAAACGGAGAGCGCCGTCGACATCATTAAAAACGGAGAGCGCTGTCGACTCCATTAAAAACCGAGAGCGCTGTCGACTCCATTAAAAACGGAGAGCGCCGTCGACTCCATTAAAAACGGAGAGCGCTGTCGACATCATTAAAAATGGAGAGCGCTGTCGACATCATTAAAAACGGAGAGCGCCGTCGACATCATTAAAAACGGAGAGCGCCGTCGACAATATTAAAAACGGAGAGCGCCGTCGACTCCATTAAAAACGGGGAGCGCCGTCGACATCATTAAAAACGGAGAGCGCCGTCGACATCATTAAAAATGGAGAGCGCCGTCGACTCCATTAAAAACGGAGAGCGCTGTCGACATCATTAAAAATGGAGAGCGCCGTCGACATCATTAAAAACGGAGAGCGCAGTCGACGCCATTAAAAACGGAGAGCGCCGTCGACACTATTAAAAACGGAGAGCGCCGTCGACACCATTAAAAACGGAGAGCGCCGTCGACATCATTAAAAACGGAGAGCGCAGTCGACGCCATTAAAAACGGAGAGCGCCGTCGACACTATTAAAAACGGAGAGCGCCGTCGACACCATTAAAAACGGAGAGCGCCGTCGACACCATTAAAAACGGAGAGCGCCGTCGACACCATTAAAAACGGAGAGCGCCTTCGACACTATTAAAAACGGAGAGCGCCGTCGACATCATTAAAAACGGAGAGCGCCGTCGACACCATTAAAAACGGAGAGCGCCGTCGACTCCATTAAAAACGGAGAGCGCCGTCGACACCATTAAAAACGGAGAGCGCCGTCGACATCAGTAAAAACGGAGAGCGCCGTCGACATAATTAAAAACGGAGAGCGCCGTCGACACCATTAAAAACGGAGAGCGCCGTCGACACCATTAAAAACGGAGAGCGCTGTCGACATCATTAAAAACGGAGAGCGCCGTCGACATCATTAAAAACGGGGAGCGCCGTCGACATCATTAAAAACGGAGAGCGCCGTCGACATCATTAAAATCGGAGAGCGCTGTCGACATCATTAAAAACGGAGGGCGCCGTCGACATCATTAAAAACGGAGAGCGCCGTCGACATCATTAAAAACGGAGAGCGCTGTCGACATCATTATAAACGGAGAGCGCCGTCGACTCCATTAAAAACGGAGAGCGCCGTCGACATTTTTAAAATCGGAGAGCGCTGTCGACATCATTAAAAACGGAGAGTGCTGCCGACACCATTAAAAACGGAGAGCGCCGTCGACACCATTAAAAACGGAGAGCGCCGTCGACACAATTAAAAACGGAGAGCGCCGTCGAGATCATTAAAAACGGAGAGCGCAGTCGACACCATAAAAAACGGAGAGCGCCGTCGACAATATTAAAAACGGAGAGCGCCGTCGACACCATTAAAAACGGAGAGCGCCGTCGACACCATTAAAAACGGAGAGCGACGTCGACTCCATTAAAAACGGAGAGCGACGTCGACACCATTAAAAACGGAGAGCGCCGTCGACACCATTAAAAACAGAGAGCGCCGTCGACAATATTAAAAACGGAGAGCGCTGTCGACTCCATTAAAAACGGAGAGCGCCTTCGACAATATTAAAAACGGAGAGCGCTGTCGACTCCATTAAAAACGGAGAGCGCCGTCGACATCATTAAAAACGGACAGCGCTGTCGACATCATTAAAAACGGAGAGCGCCGTCGACACAATTAAAAACGGAGAGCGCCGTCGACATGATTAAAAACGGAGAGCGCCGTCGACACCATTAAAAACGGAGAGCGCTGTCGACACCATTATAAACGGAGAGCGCCGTCGACATCATCAGAAACGGAGAGCGCTGTCGACACCATTATAAACGGAGAGCGCCGTCGACACCATTAAAAACGGAGAGCGCTGTCGACACCATTAAAAACGGAGAGCGCCGTCGACAATATTAAAAACGGAGAGCGCCGTCGACAACATTAAAAACGGAGAGCGCCGTCGACAATATTAAAAACGGAGAGCGCCGTCGACACCATTAAAAACGGAGAGCGCCGTCGACATCATTAAAAACGGAGAGCGCCGTCGACTCCATTAAAAACGGAGAGCTCCGTCGACATCATTAAAAACGGAGAGCGCCGTCGACACTATTAAAAACGGAGAGCGCCGTCGACTCCATTAAAAACGGAGAGCGCTGTCGACTCCATTAAAAACGGAGAGCGCCGTCGACACTATTAAAAACGGAGAGCGCCGTCGACTCCATTAAAAACGGAGAGCGCCGTCGAAATCATTAAAAACGGAGAGCGCCGTCGACACTATTAAAAACGGAGAGCGCCGTCGACTCCATTAAAAACGGAGAGCGCTGTCGACTCCATTAAAAACGGAGAGCGCCGTCGACACTATTAAAAACGGAGAGCGCCGTCGACTCCATTAAAAACGGAGAGCGCCGTCGAAATCATTAAAAACGGAGAGCGCCGTCGACATCATTAGAAACGGAGAGCGCCGTCGACAATATTAAAAACGGAGAGCGCCGTCGACATCATTAAAAACGGAGCGCGCCGTCGACAATATTAAAAACGGAGAGCGCCGTCGACATCATTATAAACGGAGAGCGCCGTCGACATAATTAAAAACGGAGAGCGCCGTCGACAACATTAAAAACGGAGAGCGCCGTCGACACCATTAAAAACGGAGAGCGCCGTCGACACCATTAAAAACGGAGAGCGCTGTCGACTCCATTAAAAACGGAGAGCGCCGTCGACACCATTAAAAACGGAGAGCGCCGTCGACTCCATTAAAAACGGGGAGCGCCGTCGACTCCATTAAAAACGGGGAGCGCCGTCGACTCCATTAAAAACGGGGAGCGCCGTCGACATCATTAAAAACGGAGAGCGCCGTCGACATCATTAAAAACGGAGAGCGCCGTCGACTCCATTAAAAACGGGGAGCGCCGTCGACATCATTAAAAACGGAGAACGCCGTCGACACCATTAAAAACGGGGAGCGCCGTCGACATCATTAAAAACGGGGAGCGCCGTCGACTCCATTGAAAACGGGGAGCGCCGTCGACATCATTAAAAACGGAGAGCGCCGTCGACTCCATTAAAAACGGAGAGCGCCGTCGACTCCATTAAAAACGGAGAGCGCCGTCGACTCCATTAAAAACGGTGAGCGCCGTCGACATCATTAAAAACGGAGAGCGCCGTCGACATCATTAAAAACGGAGAGCGCTGTCGACTCCATTAAAAACGGAGAGCGCCGTCGACATCATTAAAAACGGAGAGCGCTGTCGACTCCATTAAAAACGGAGAGCGCCGTCGACATCATTAAAAACGGGGAGCGCCGTCGACTCCATTAAAAACGGAGAGCGCAGTCGACATCATTAAAAACGGAGAGCGCCGTCGACACCATTAAAAACGGGGAGCGCCGTCGACATCATTAAAAACGGAGAGCGCCGTCGACATCATTAAAAACGGAGAGCGCTGTCGACTCCATTAAAAACGGAGAGCGCCGTCGACTCCATTAAAAACGGAGAGCGCTGTCGACATCATTAAAAATGGAGAGCGCTGTCGACATCATTAAAAACGGAGAGCGCCGTCGACATCATTAAAAACGGAGAGCGCCGTCGACAATATTAAAAACGGAGAGCGCCGTCGACTCCATTAAAAACGGGGAGCGCCGTCGACATCATTAAAAACGGAGAGCGCCGTCGACATCATTAAAAATGGAGAGCGCCGTCGACTCCATTAAAAACGGAGAGCGCTGTCGACATCATTAAAAATGGAGAGCGCCGTCGACATCATTAAAAACGGAGAGCGCCATCGACACCATTAAAAACGGAGAGCGCTGTCGACGCCATTTCAAACGGAGAGCGCCGTCGACATCATTAAAAATGGAGAGCGCCGTCGACTCCATTAAAAACGGAGAGCGCCATCGACACCATTAAAAACGGAGAGCGCTGTCGACGCCATTTCAAACGGAGAGCGCCGTCAACATCATTAAAAACGGAGAGCGCCGTCGACACCATTAAAAACGGAGAGTGACGTCGACATCATTAAAAACGGAGAGCGCCGTCGACACCATTAAAAACGGAGAGCGCCGTCGACTCCATTAAAAACGGAGAGCGCCGTCGACACCATTAAAAACGGAGAGCGCCGTCGACACCATTAAAAACGGAGAGCGCCGTCGACATCATTAAAAACGGAGAGCGCCGTCGACACCATTAAAAACGGAGAGCGCCGTCGACACCATTAAAAACGGAGAGCGCCATCGACACCATTAAAAACGGAGAGCGCTGTCGACATCATTAAAAACGGAGAGCGCTGTCGACATCATTAAAAACGGAGAGCGCCGTCGACACCATTAAAAACGGAGAGCGCCGTCGACATCATTAAAAACGGAGAGCGCTGTCGACACTATTAAAAACGGAGAGCGCCGTCGACACCATTAAAAACGGAGAGCGCTGTCGACATCATTAAAAACGGAGAGCGCCGTCGACATCATTAAAAACGGAGAGCGCTGTCGACACTATTAAAAACGGAGAGCGCCGTCGACACCATTAAAAACGGAGAGCGCTGTCGACATCATTAAAAACGGAGAGCGCCGTCGACATCATTAAAAACGGAGAGCGCAGTCGACGCCATTAAAAACGGAGAGCGCCGTCGACATCATTAAAAACGGAGAGCGCAGTCGACGCCATTAAAAACGGAGAGCGCCGTCGACACTATTAAAAACGGAGAGCGCCGTCGACACCATTAAAAACGGAGAGCGCCGTCGACATCATTAAAAACGGAGAGCGCAGTCGACGCCATTAAAAACGGAGAGCGCCGTCGACACTATTAAAAACGGAGAGCGCCGTCGACACCATTAAAAACGGAGAGCGCCGTCGACACCATTAAAAACGGAGAGCGCCGTCGACACCATTAAAAACGGAGAGCGCCTTCGACACTATTAAAAACGGAGAGCGCCGTCGACATCATTAAAAACGGAGAGCGCCGTCGACACCATTAAAAACGGAGAGCGCCGTCGACTCCATTAAAAACGGAGAGCGCCGTCGACACCATTAAAAACGGAGAGCGCCGTCGACATCAGTAAAAACGGAGAGCGCCGTCGACATAATTAAAAACGGAGAGCGCCGTCGACACCATTAAAAACGGAGAGCGCCGTCGACACCATTAAAAACTGAGAGCGCTGTCGACATCATTAAAAACGGAGAGCGCCGTCGACATCATTAAAAACGGGGAGCGCCGTCGACATCATTAAAAACGGAGAGCGCCGTCGACATCATTAAAATCGGAGAGCGCTGTCGACATCATTAAAAACGGAGGGCGCCGTCGACATCATTAAAAACGGAGAGCGCCGTCGACATCATTAAAAACGGAGAGCGCTGTCGACATCATTATAAACGGAGAGCGCCGTCGACTCCATTAAAAACGGAGAGCGCCGTCGACATTTTTAAAATCGGAGAGCGCTGTCGACATCATTAAAAACGGAGAGTGCTGCCGACACCATTAAAAACGGAGAGCGCCGTCGACACCATTAAAAACGGAGAGCGCCGTCGACACAATTAAAAACGGAGAGCGCTGTCGACATCATTAAAAACGGAGAGCGCCGTCGACATCATTAAAAACGGAGAGCGCAGTCGACACCATAAAAAACGGAGAGCGCCGTCGACAATATTAAAAACGGAGAGCGCCGTCGACACCATTAAAAACGGAGAGCGCCGTCGACACCATTAAAAACGGAGAGCGACGTCGACAATATTAAAAACGGAGAGCGCCGTCGACACCATTAAAAACGGAGAGCGACGTCGACACCATTAAAAACGGAGAGCGCCGTCGACACCATTAAAAACAGAGAGCGCCGTCGACAATATTAAAAACGGAGAGCGCCGTCGACAATATTAAAAACGGAGAGCGCTGTCGACTCCATTAAAAACGGAGAGCGCCGTCGACATCATTAAAAACGGACAGCGCTGTCGACATCATTAAAAACGGAGAGCGCCGTCGACACAATTAAAAACGGAGAGCGCCGTCGACATCATTAAAAACGGAGAGCGCCGTCGACACCATTAAAAACGGAGAGCGCTGTCGACACCATTATAAACGGAGAGCGCCGTCGACATCATCAGAAACGGAGAGCGCCGTCGACAATATTAAAAACGGAGAGCGCCGTCGACAATATTAAAAACGGAGAGCGCCGTCGACAATATTAAAAACGGAGAGCGCCGTCGACACCATTAAAAACGGAGAGCGCCGTCGACATCATTAAAAACGGAGAGCGCCGTCGACTCCATTAAAAACGGAGAGCGCCGTCGACATCATTAAAAACGGAGAGCGCCGTCGACACTATTAAAAACGGAGAGCGCCGTCGACTCCATTAAAAACGGAGAGCGCTGTCGACTCCATTAAAAACGGAGAGCGCCGTCGACACTATTAAAAACGGAGAGCGCCGTCGACTCCATTAAAAACGGAGAGCGCTGTCGACTCCATTAAAAACGGAGAGCGCCGTCGACACTATTAAAAACGGAGAGCGCCGTCGACTCCATTAAAAACGGAGAGCGCCGTCGAAATCATTAAAAACGGAGAGCGCCGTCGACATCATTAGAAACGGAGAGCGCCGTCGACATCATTAGAAACGGAGAGCGCCGTCGACAATATTAAAAACGGAGAGCGCCGTCGACATCATTAAAAACGGAGCGCGCCGTCGACAATAATAAAAACGGAGAGCGCCGTCGACATCATTATAAACGGAGAGCGCCGTCGACATAATTAAAAACGGAGAGCGCCGTCGACAACATTAAAAACGGAGAGCGCCGTCGACACCATTAAAAACGGAGAGCGCCGTCGACACCATTAAAAACGGAGAGCGCTGTCGACTCCATTAAAAACGGAGAGCGCCGTCGACACCATTAAAAACGGAGAGCGCCGTCGACTCCATTAAAAACGGGGAGCGCCGTCGACTCCATTAAAAACGGGGAGCGCCGTCGACTCCATTAAAAACGGGGAGCGCCGTCGACATCATTAAAAACGGAGAGCGCCGTCGACATCATTAAAAACGGAGAGCGCCGTCGACTCCATTAAAAACGGGGAGCGCCGTCGACATAATTAAAAACGGAGAACGCCGTCGACACCATTAAAAACGGGGAGCGCCGTCGACATCATTAAAAACGGGGAGCGCCGTCGACTCCATTGAAAACGGGGAGCGCCGTCGACATCATTAAAAACGGAGAGCGCCGTCGACTCCATTAAAAACGGAGAGCGCCGTCGACTCCATTAAAAACGGAGAGCGCCGTCGACTCCATTAAAAACGGTGAGCGCCGTCGACATCATTAAAAACGGAGAGCGCCGTCGACATCATTAAAAACGGAGAGCGCTGTCGACTCCATTAAAAACGGAGAGCGCCGTCGACATCATTAAAAACGGAGAGCGCTGTCGACTCCATTAAAAACGGAGAGTGCCGTCGACATCATTAAAAACGGGGAGCGCCGTCGACTCCATTAAAAACGGAGAGCGCTGTCGACATCATTAAAAACGGAGAGCGCCGTCGACACCATTAAAAACGGAGAGCGCCGTCGACATCATTAAAAACGGAGAGCGCTGTCGACTCCATTAAAAACGGAGAGCGCTGTCGACTCCATTAAAAACGGAGAGCGCCGTCGACTCCATTAAAAACGGAGAGCGCTGTCGACATCATTAAAAATGGAGAGCGCTGTCGACATCATTAAAAACGGAGAGCGCCGTCGACATCATTAAAAACGGAGAGCGCCGTCGACAATATTAAAAACGGAGAGCGCCGTCGACTCCATTAAAAACGGAGCGCGCCGTCGACTCCATTAAAAACGGAGAGCGCCGTCGACACCATTAAAAACGGAGAGCGCCGTCGACATCATTAAAAACGGAGAGCGCCGTCGACATCATTAAAAACGGAGCGCGCCGTCGACTCCATTAAAAACGGAGAGCGCCGTCGACATCATTAAAAACGGAGAGCGCCGTCGACATCATTAAAAATGGAGAGCGCCGTCGACTCCATTAAAAACGGAGAGCGCTGTCGACATCATTAAAAATGGAGAGCGCCGTCGACATCATTAAAAACGGAGAGCGCCGTCGACACCATTAAAAACGGAGAGCGCTGTCGACGCCATTTCAAACGGAGAGCGCCGTCGACATCATTAAAAATGGAGAGCGCCGTCGACTCCATTAAAAACGGAGAGCGCTGTCGACATCATTAAAAATGGAGAGCGCCGTCGACATCATTAAAAACGGAGAGCGCCATCGACACCATTAAAAACGGAGAGCGCTGTCGACGCCATTTCAAACGGAGAGCGCCGTCAACATCATTAAAAACGGAGAGCGCCGTCGACACCATTAAAAACGGAGAGCGCCGTCGACATCATTAAAAACGGAGAGCGCCGTCGACACCATTAAAAACGGAGAGCGCCGTCGACTCCATTAAAAACGGAGAGCGCCGTCGACACCATTAAAAACGGAGAGCGCCGTCGACATCATTAAAAACGGAGAGCGCCGTCGACACCATTAAAAACGGAGAGCGCCGTCGACATCATTAAAAACGGAGAGCGCCGTCGACACCATTAAAAACGGAGAGCGCCGTCGACACCATTAAAAACGGAGAGCGCCATCGACACCATTAAAAACGGAGAGCGCTGTCGACATCATTAAAAACGGAGAGCGCTGTCGACATCATTAAAAACGGAGAGCGCCGTCGACATCATTAAAAACGGAGAGCGCTGTCGACACTATTAAAAACGGAGAGCGCCGTCGACACCATTAAAAACGGAGAGCGCTGTCGACATCATTAAAAACGGAGAGCGCCGTCGACATCATTAAAAACGGAGAGCGCAGTCGACGCCATTAAAAACGGAGAGCGCCGTCGACATCATTAAAAACGGAGAGCGCAGTCGACGCCATTAAAAACGGAGAGCGCCGTCGACACTATTAAAAACGGAGAGCGCCGTCGACACCATTAAAAACGGAGAGCGCCGTCGACATCATTAAAAACGGAGAGCGCAGTCGACGCCATTAAAAACGGAGAGCGCCGTCGACACTATTAAAAACGGAGAGCGCCGTCGACACCATTAAAAACGGAGAGCGCCGTCGACACCATTAAAAACGGAGAGCGCCGTCGACACCATTAAAAACGGAGAGCGCCTTCGACACTATTAAAAACGGAGAGCGCCGTCGACATCATTAAAAACGGAGAGCGCCGTCGACACCATTAAAAACGGAGAGCGCCGTCGACTCCATTAAAAACGGAGAGCGCCGTCGACACCATTAAAAACGGAGAGCGCCGTCGACATCAGTAAAAACGGAGAGCGCCGTCGACATAATTAAAAACGGAGAGCGCCGTCGACACCATTAAAAACGGAGAGCGCCGTCGACATCATTAAAAACGGAGAGCGCTGTCGACATCATTATAAACGGAGAGCGCCGTCGACTCCATTAAAAACGGAGAGCGCCGTCGACATTTTTAAAATCGGAGAGCGCTGTCGACTCCATTAAAAACAGGGAGCGCTGTCGACATCATTAAAAACGGAGAGCGCCGTCGACATCATTAAAAACGGAGAGCGCTGTCGACATCATTAAAAACGGGGAGCGCCGTCGACATCATTAAAAACAGAGAGCGCCGTCGACACCATTAAAAACGGAGAGCGCTGTCGACAATATTAAAAACGGAGAGCGCCGTCGACATTTTTAAAATCGGAGAGCGCTGTCGACATCATTAAAAACGGAGAGCGCCGTCGACAATATTAAAATCGGAGAGCGCTGTCGACATTATTGAAAACGGAGAGCGCCGTCGACAATATTAAAAACGGAGAGCGCTGTCGACATCATTAAAAACGGAGAGCGCCGTCGACAATATTAAAAACGGAGAGCGCCGTCGACAATATTAAAAACGGAGAGCGCCGTCGACAATATTAAAAACGGAGAGCGCCGTCGACATCATTAAAAACGGAGAGCGCCGTCGACAATATTAAAAACGGAGAGCGCCGTCGACATCATTAAAAACGGAGAGCGCCGTCGACATCATTAAAAACGGAGAGCGCCGTCGACACCATTAAAAACGGAGAGCGCCGTCGACATCATTAGAAACGGAGAGCGCTGTGGACACCATTATAAACGGAGAGCGCTGTCGACACCATTAAAAACGGAGAGCGCTGTCGACACCATTATAAACGGAGAGCGCCGTCGACAATATTAAAAACGGAGAGCGCCGTCGACAATATTAAAAAAGGAGAGCGCCGTCGACTCCATTAAAAACGGAGAGCGCCGTCGACAATATTAAAAACGGAGAGCGCCGTCGACACCATTAAAAACGGAGAGCGCCGTCGACATCATTAAAAACGGAGAGCGCCGTCGACACCATTAAATACGGAGAGCGCCGTCGACATCATTTAAAACGGAGAGCGCCGTCGACAGCATTAAAAACGGAGAGCGCCGTCGACTCCATTAAAAACGGAGAGCGCCGTCGACATCATTAAAAACGGAGAGCGCCGTCGACACCATTAAAAACGGAGAGCGCCGTCGACATCATTAAAAACGGAGAGCGCCGTCGACAGCATTAAAAACGGAGAGCGCCGTCGACTCCATTAAAAACGGGGAGCGCCGTCGACTCCATTAAAAACGGAGAGCGCTGTCGACTCCATTAAAAACGGAGAGCGCCGTCGACACTATTAAAAACGGAGAGCGCCGTCGACTCCATTAAAAACGGAGAGCGCCGTCGACTCCATTAAAAACGGAGAGCGCCGTCGACTCCATTAAAAACGGGGAGCGCCGTCGACATCATTAAAAACGGAGAGCGCCGTCGACACCATTAAAAACGGAGAGCGCTGTCGACTCCATTAAAAACGGAGAGCGCCGTCGACTCCATTAAAAAAGGAGAGCGCCGTCGACTCCATTAAAAACGGGGAGCGCCGTCGACATCATTAAAAACGGAGAGCGCCGTCGACTCCATTAAAAACGGGGAGCGCCGTCGACTCCATTAAAAACGGGGAGCGCCGTCGACTCCATTAAAAACGGGGAGCGCCGTCGACATCATTAAAAACGGAGAGCGCCGTCGACTCCATTAAAAACGGGGAGCACCGTCGACATCATTAAAAACGGAGAACGCCGTCGACACCATTAAAAACGGAGAGCGCCGTCGACATCATTAAAAACGGGGAGCGCCGTCGACTCGATTGAAAACGGGGAGCGCCGTCGACATCATTAAAAACGGGGAGCGCCGTCGACTCCATTAAAAACGGAGAGCGCCGTCGACTCCATTAAAAACGGAGAGCGCCGTCGACTCCATTAAAAACGGGGAGCGCCGTCGACATCATTAAAAACGGAGAGCGCCGTCGACACCATTAAAAACGGAGAGCGCTGTCGACTCCATTAAAAACGGAGAGCGCCGTCGACATTATTAAAAACGGAGAGCGCCGTCGACATCATTAAAAACGGAGAGCGCTGTCGACTCCATTAAAAACGGAGAGCGCCGTCGACATCATTAAAAACGGGGAGCGTGGTCGACATCATTAAAAACGGAGAGCGCTGTCGACATCATTAAAAACGGAGAGCGCCGTCGACATCATTAAAAACGGAGAGCGCTGTCGACTCCATTAAAAACGGAGAGCGCTGTCGACTCCATTAAAAACGGAGAGCGCCGTCGACTCCATTAAAAACGGAGAGCGCCGTCGACATCATTAAAAACGGAGAGCGCCGTCGACTCCATTAAAAACGGGGAGCGCCGTCGACATCATTAAAAACGGAGAGCGCCGTCGACTCCATTAAAAACGGAGAGCGCCGTCGACATCATTAAAAACGGAGAGCGCCGTCGACATCATTAAAAACGGAGAGCGCCGTCGACATCATTAAAAACGGAGAGCGCCGTCGACATCATTAAAAACGGAGAGCGCTGTCGACATCATTAAAAATGGAGAGCGCCGTCGACTCCATTAAAAACGGAGAGCGCCGTCGACTCCATTAAAAACGGAGAGCGCTGTCGACACCATTAAAAACGGAGAGCGCCGTCGACTCCATTAAAAACGGAGAGCGCCGTCGACTCCATTAAAAACGGAGAGCGCTGTCGACACCATTAAAAACGGAGAGCGCTGTCGACATCATTAAAAATGGAGAGCGCCGTCGACATCATTAAAAATGGAGAGCGCCGTCGACATAATTAAAAACGGAGAGCGCCATCGACACCATTAAAAACGGAGAGCGCTGTCGACGCCATTTCAAACGGAGAGCGCCGTCCACATCATTAAAAACGGAGAGCGCCTTCGACACCATTAAAAGCGGAGAGTGCCGTCGACATCATTAAAAACGGAGAGCGCCGTCGACATCATTAAAAACGGAGAGCGCTGTCGACATCATTAAAAACGGAGAGCGCCGTCGACACCATTAAAAACGGAGAGCGCCGTCGACACCATTAAAAACGGAGAGCGCCGTCGACATTTTTAAAATCGGAGAGCGCTGTCGACTCCATTAAAAACAGAGAGCGCTGTCGACATCATTAAAAACGGAGAGCGCCGTCGACATCATTAAAAACGGAGAGCGCCGTCGACAATATTAAAAACGGAGAGCGCCGTCGACATTTTTAAAATCGGAGAGCGCTGTCGACATCATTAAAAACGGAGAGCGCCGTCGAAAATATTAAAATCGGAGAGCGCTGTCGACATCATTAAAAACGGAGAGCGCCGTCAACAATATTAAAAACGGAGAGCGCTGTCGACATCATTAAAAACGGAGAGCGCCGTCGACAATATTAAAAACGGAGAGCGCCGTCGACAATATTAAAAACGGAGAGCGCCGTCGACAATATTAAAAACGGAGAGCGCCGTCGACATCATTAAAAACGGAGAGCGCCGTCGACATCATTAAAAACGGAGAGCGCCGTCGACACCATTAAAAACGGAGAGCGCCGTCGACATCATTAGAAACGGAGAGCGCTGTCGACACCATTATAAACGGAGAGCGCTGTCGACACCATTAAAAACGGAGAGCGCTGTCGACACCATTATAAACGGAGAGCGCCGTCGACAATATTAAAAACGGAGAGCGCCGTCGACAATATTAAAAAAGGAGAGCGCCGTCGACTCCATTAAAAACGGAGAGCGCCGTCGACAATATTAAAAACGGAGAGCGCCGTCGACACCATTAAAAACGGAGAGCGCCGTCGACATCATTAAAAACGGAGAGCGCCGTCGACACCATTAAATACGGAGAGCGCCGTCGACATCATTAAAAACGGAGAGCGCCGTCGACAGCATTAAAAACGGAGAGCGCCGTCGACTCCATTAAAAACGGAGAGCGCCGTCGACATCATTAAAAACGGAGAGCGCCGTCGACACCATTAAAAACGGAGAGCGCCGTCGACATCATTAAAAACGGAGAGCGCCGTCGACAGCATTAAAAACGGAGAGCGCCGTCGACTCCATTAAAAACGGGGAGCGCCGTCGACTCCATTAAAAACGGAGAGCGCTGTCGACTCCATTAAAAACGGAGAGCGCCGTCGACACTATTAAAAACGGAGAGCGCCGTCGACTCCATTAAAAACGGAGAGCGCCGTCGAGTCCATTAAAAACGGAGAGCGCCGTCGACTCCATTAAAAACGGGGAGCGCCGTCGACATCATTAAAAACGGAGAGCGCCGTCGACACCATTAAAAACGGAGAGCGCCGTCGACTCCATTAATAACGGAGAGCGCCGTCGACTCCATTAAAAAAGGAGAGCGCCGTCGACTCCATTAAAAACGGGGAGCGCCGTCGACATCATTAAAAACGGAGAGCGCCGTCGACTCCATTAAAAACGGGGAGCGCCGTCGACTCCATTAAAAACGGGGAGCGCCGTCGACTCCATTAAAAACGGGGAGCGCCGTCGACATCATTAAAAACGGAGAGCGCCGTCGACTCCATTAAAAACGGGGAGCGCCGTCGACATCATTAAAAACGGAGAACGCCGTCGACACCATTAAAAACGGAGAGCGCCGTCGACATCATTAAAAACGGGGAGCGCCGTCGACTCGATTGAAAACGGGGAGCGCCGTCGACATCATTAAAAACGGGGAGCGCCGTCGACTCCATTAAAAACGGAGAGCGCCGTCGACTCCATTAAAAACGGAGAGCGCCGTCGACTCCATTAAAAACGGGGAGCGCCGTCGACATCATTAAAAACGGAGAGCGCTGTCGACTCCATTAAAAACGGAGAGCGCCGTCGACATCATTAAAAACGGAGAGCGCCGTCGACATCATTAAAAACGGAGAGCGCTGTCGACTCCATTAAAAACGGAGAGCGCCGTCGACATCATTAAAAACGGAGAGCGCCGTTGACATCATTAAAAACGGAGAGCGCTGTCGACTCCATTAAAAACGGAGAGCGCCGTCGACATCATTAAAAACGGGGAGCGTGGTCGACATCATTAAAAACGGAGAGCGCTGTCGACATCATTAAAAACGGAGAGCGCCGTCGACATCATTAAAAACGGAGAGCGCTGTCGACTCCATTAAAAACGGAGAGCGCCGTCGACACCATTAAAAACGGAGAGCGCTGTCGACTCCATTAAAAACGGAGAGCGCCGTCGACACCATTAAAAACGGAGAGTGCCGTCGACTCCATTAAAAACGGAGAGCGCCGTCGACATCATTAAAAACGGAGAGCGCCGTCGACTCCATTAAAAACGGGGAGCGCCGTCGACATCATTAAAAACGGAGAGCGCCGTCGACTCCATTAAAAACGGAGAGCGCCGTCGACATCATTAAAAACGGAGAGCGCCGTCGACATCATTAAAAACGGAGAGCGCCTTCGACATCATTAAAAACGGAGAGCGCTGTCGACATCATTAAAAATGGAGAGCGCCGTCGACTCCATTAAAAACGGAGAGCGCCGTCGACTCCATTAAAAACGGAGAGCGCTGTCGACACCATTAAAAACGGAGAGCGCTGTCGACACCATTAAAAACGGAGAGCGCTGTCGACATCATTAAAAATGGAGAGCGCCGTCGACATCATTAAAAATGGAGAGCGCCGTCGACATAATTAAAAACGGAGAGCGCCATCGACACCATTAAAAACGGAGAGCGCTGTCGACGCCATTTCAAACGGAGAGCGCCGTCGACATCATTAAAAACGGAGAGCGCCTTCGACACCATTAAAAACGGAGAGTGCCGTCGACATCATTAAAAACGGAGAGCGCCGTCGACATCATTAAAAACGGAGAGCGCTGTCGACATCATTAAAAACGGAGAGCGCCGTCGACACCATTAAAAACGGAGAGCGCCGTCGACACCATTAAAAACGGAGAGCGCCGTCGACACCATTAAAAACGGAGAGCGCCGTCGACATCATTAAAAACGGAGAGCGCCGTCGACACCATTAAAAACGGAGAGCGCCGTCGACATCATTAAAAACGGAGAACGCCGTCGACACCATTAAAAACGGAGAGCGCCGTCGACACCATTAAAAACGGAGAGCGCCGTCGACACCATTAAAAACGGAGAGCGCCGTCGACATCATTAAAAACGGAGAGCGCTGTCGACAATATTAAAAACGGAGAGCGCCGTCGACAATATTAAAAACGGAGAGCGCCGTCGACATCATTAAAAACGGAGAGCGCCGTCGACTCCATTAAAAACGGAGAGCGCCGTCGACACCATTAAAAACGGAGTGCGCCGTCGACACTATTAAAAACGGGGAGCGCCGTCGACTCCATTAAAAAAGGAGAGCGCCGTCGACTCCATAAAAACGGGGAGCGCCGTCGACATCATTAAAAACGGAGAGCGCCGTCGACATCATTAAAAACGGAGAGCGCCGTCGACACCATTAAAAACGGGGAGCGCCGTCGACATCATTAAAAACGGAGAGCGCAGTCGATATCATTAAAAACGGAGAGCGCCGTCGACTCCATTAAAAACGGGGAGCGCCGTCGACATCATTAAAAACGGAGAGCGCCGTAGACTCCATTAAAAACGGGGAGCGCCGTCGACATCATTAAAAACAGAGAGCGCCGTCGACTCCATTAAAAACGGAGAGCGCCGTCGACATCATTAAAAACGGAGAGCGCGGTCGACTCCATTAAAAACGGAGAGCGCCGTCGACATCATTAAAAACGGAGAGCGCCGTCGACATCATTAAAAATGGAGACTGCTGTCGACATCATTAAAAATGGAGAGCGCCGTCGACTCCATTAAAAACGGGGAGCGCCGTCGACATCATTAAAAACGGAGAGCGCCGTCGACATCATTAAAAACGGAGAGCGCCGTCGACATCATTAAAAACGGAGAGCGCCGTCGACTCCATTAAAAACGGGGAGCGCCGTCGACATCATTATAAACGGAGAGCGCCGTCGACATCATTAAAAACGGAGAGCGCTGTCGATTCCATTAAAAACGGGGAGCGCCGTCGACTCAATTAAAAACCGGGAGCGCCGTCGACATCATTGAAAACGGAGAGCGCCGTCGACTCCATTAAAAACGGAGAGCGCCGTCGACATCATTAAAAATGGAGAGCGCTGTCGACTCCATTAAAAACGGAGAGCGCCGTCGACATCATTAAAAATGGAGAGCGCTGTCGACTTCATTAAAAACGGGGAGCGCCGTCGACTCCATTACAAACGGGGAGCGCCGTCGACATCATTGAAAACGGAGAGCGCCGTCGACTCCATTAAAAACGGAGAGCGCCGTCGACATCATTAAAAACGGAGAACGCCGTCGACTCCATTAAAAACGGAGAGCGCCGTCGACATCATTAAAAACGGAGAGCGCCGTCGACTTCATTAAAAACGGAGAGCGCCGTCGACTTCATTAAAAACGGAGAGCGTTGTCGACTCCATTAAAAACGGAGAGCGCTGTCGACACCATTTCAAACGGAGAGCGCCGTCGACATTATTAAAAACGGAGAGCGCCGTCAACATCATTAAAAACGGAGAGCGCCGTCGACATCATTATAAACGGAGAGCGCCGTCGACTCCATTAAAAACGGGGAGCGCCGTCGACATCATTAAAAACGGAGAACGCCGTCGACTCCATTAAAAACGGAGAGCGCCGTCGACTTCATTAAAAACGGAGAGCGCCGTCGACTTCATTAAAAACGGAGAGCGCCGTCGACATCATTAAAAACGGAGAGCGCCGTCGACACCATTAAAAACGGAGAGCGCCGTCGACTTCATTAAAAACGGAGAGCGCCGTCGACACCATTAAAAAAGGAGAGCGCCGTCGACATCATTAAAAACGGAGAGCGTTGTCGACTCCATTAAAAACGGAGAGCGCCGTCGACACCATTTCAAACGGAGAGCGCCGTCGACATTATTAAAAACGGAGAGCGCCGTCAACATCATTAAAAACGGAGAGCGCCGTCGGCTCCATTAAAAACGGAGAGCGCTGTCGACACCTTTTCAAACGGAGAGCGCCGTCGACATCATTAAAAACGGAGAGCGCCGTCGGCTCCATTAAAAACGGTGAGCGCCGTCGACACCATTAAAAACGGAGAGCGCCGTCGACTCCATTAAAAACGGTGAGCGCCGTCGACTCCATTAAAAACGGAGAGCGCCGTCGACATCATTAAAAACGGAGAGCGCCGTCGACATCATTAAAAACGCAGAGCGCCGTCGACTCCATTAAAAACGGGGAGCGCCGTCGACACCATTAAAAACGGGGAGCGCCGTCGACATCATTAAAAACGGAGAGGGCCGTCGACTCCATTAAAAACGGAGAGCGCCGTCGACTCCATTAAAAACGGTGAGCGCCGTCAACATCATTAAAAACGGAGAGCGCCGTCGACATCATTAAAAACGGAGAGCGCCGTCGACATCATTAAAAACGGAGAGCGCCGTCGACTCCATTAAAAACGGAGAGCGCCGTCGACATCATTAAAAACGGAGAGCGCCGTCGACATCATTAAAAACGGAGAGCGCCGTCGACTCCATTAAAAACGGTGAGCGCCGTCAACATCATTAAAAACGGGGAGCGCCGTCGACATCATTAAAAACGGAGAGCGCCGTCGACTCCATTAAAAACGGAGAGCGCCGTCGACACCATTAAAAACGGAGAGCGCCGTCGACTCCATTAAAAACGGAGAGCGCTGTCGACATCATTAAAAACGGAGAGCGCCGTCGACATCATTAAAAACGGAGAGCGCTGTCGACATCATTAAAAACGGAGAGCGCCGTCGACATCATTAAAAACGGAGAGCGCCGTCGACATCATTAAAAACGGGGAGCGCTGTCGACACCATTAAAAACGGAGAGCGCTGTCGAGCTCCTCTGTTATTTCGGGGGCAACCTCTGGCTCGATATCTCTGATCACTGATATTACAGAGGAAGCCATGAATCGATAACCTTCTGGCAATAACATTCTCATCAACAAATATTCACTGCAACATTCCACACAAGAACGAATGTGGAATTATTTTTTTCAGTGTCGTGTGCTTTGTGCTTGGCCCAATTCAACCTGAATGCACAGATGCCGTCGGCAGTTATTTCTTTCAACTGCAGACAGACATGGCCAACACAAAGCGTGGCGCATTGAGAAATGGCTGGGTTGCTTAGCAACTGCTGCTCTGGTTCCCAGTTCGGTGCCCGTGGTCTGTTGAAGTCCTCCGGATATTTGCCATTCCAATCCACCTGGCACGGTTAGCAGGCATTTTATCAGTTGAGTGAGCAGAAAGCCCTCCAATGACGGAGACATCATCTTGTTTATCGTCTTTATTTGCATGGACAGGTTGACAAACTATCAGCAAATCATAGCCGAATGGATATTAAACGCATTCTCATTCATAGAACAGAAATACAATGGATGTATTTTGCCTCAGTGATCACCTTTACTGGAGAGATTAAAATGAGAAGGTGTGTTTTAAAGGCCAGGTGAATAATTTTGGTCCATGTGCTCAGTTTGGTGGATATATTTATGACTGCTTCTGTGAAACTGGAACTATTTAATTAAATTGTACTATTTTGAAGGATTTTCCTTGCTTTTTAATTATTTAATTATAAGGATGATTCAGTTTAAAAGAAACAGAACAACCTGACAACATATCACAGAGTTTGTTATTTCAATTTCATTTTACTTTCAGGGATACATAATGAGGAAAAGTTATAATATATGCAATGGTCTTTCTTGCCAGTCACCTGAACTTAGTGATTCATTCTTTCCTAAAGTATACGGTTTGTATAGCTGGCAGGGGGTTGCTTGTTTTAATACAGATAGCTCATGGGAGCTCTGAGTAACATCATGTAAGGAATCTTACAACACCAGGTTATAGTCCAACAATTTTATTTTAAAATCACAAGCTTTTGGAGATTATCTCCTTCGTCAGGTAAGTAGTGCAAATGCGATTTGAGAACCTCTCATTCACTACTCACCTGACGAAGGAGATAATCTCTGAAAACTTGTGATTTTAAAATAAAATTGTTGGACTATAACCTGGTGTTGTAAGATTCCTTACATTTGTCCACCCCAGTCCATCACCGGCATCTCCACATCATGAGTAACATCATGGCAGGGCATTTATAAACCGTAAACCATTTATAATTCTCTGAATGATGCTCTTCAAACTTAAACTCTAGTTTTCCTCCAACTCTAGTTCCATACGTGGACGATTGTTGTCTGATAACATGTCTCGATTTCTATTTTCAGCATGCACAAACTGAGTCTCCAGTTCTGCTTTTAGTTCTCGACTTCCTTCCTGAAACTCAATTAGTTCACCATGTGAGGAGGTTTTTCACCTTGCACCAGCGTGTTGAGCCCATTGGCGAGGAACAAAACCTCTCCGTCAATTGCGTTGAGTCAATTTGGACAATAATGTGCAATAAGGTCACATCACTGAATGTGTCACTGAGTGTGTCACTGTATCTGGAATAACAATAAGATGGAACTTTTGCACTACTTTATCAAACAAGTCAATGGCTCTTTCCATCATTCTTGTGGTAGGTTCTAGGGATATCGCAAAGTCAGCAGTTATGACCTGCAGCTTATTGTTCCGCAGGTCTTCTCTGGTACATGTTCTGACTTTTTTGGTATAACTGAGAGAAGAGCCTTGTGAGAGATCCAACCACAGCTATCAAATCTTCCCACTATTCTGCCACAAGTGGGAGAACCAGATCTTGTGTCTCGTGGGCAAACTTATCATATTTCATCGGATACGCCGTCATCCGATCAAAGATTGGTGAGACTTTTCAAGCAACGTATCTGTGGAGACCTAAGAGATGGCGGGTTAGGCCTTTGTCTTTGCTGCCTGGACATTGAACATATACCTGAGTGGAGCACAGAGAGGAGAATCGGACAGGACGAGCCTGCACGCCTCATGGTGCCTGGTTAATTTTCAGACCATTAATTTAAATAGAAGGAAAATCAATCGGGTTTTGTTCAAGGCGTGTGATTAACCCAGACAGATTTCAATCTCTGTCCAGGCCAATACTTGGTAGCCTGGTGGTAAAGAGGAAAATCTACCCAGTGTTTGATATCAGATTTTAGACTCTGCATAAACTGCAGTAAAATTGTTTCAGAATATAAAGAGACAATTATTACATAATTTGCTGAAAGCGGAGCAAATAATGATGGAAAAAATACATTGTACCTGAGAATTTACAAGACTTTACTAAATATTTTTAGTCTGCATGTTCACAAAGCCTCTTTGGATATTATTGTACTTCTATTTATTTCTAATTAAACCATGCGGCAGACATCATTTATGTCACTTATCAGACCTAATGCTGATGCACTCTAATCAACCCCTTGAGCTTAAATAGTTGGGTTGCCATCTCAAGTCATAAGAAATATTTCCTTGGTGCCTTCCTGTCTTGTTTAGTTAATTTGTTTGTTGTAGTTTAGCTCTGACTGCCCTGTTCATGATATTCATTTGTTTGTATAATGGCTCCATGGCTTTGACCTGCTCCACTGTTTTAGTGCCAAAAACAAGGTGCCATTCCATAGACTTCCATGTATTGTCAGAAGCGTCATGTGATATCTTTGCTTCCAACAGTGCAATCAATTGCCAAGGTTATAGGATCATAGAATCATAGAATGGTTACAGCACAGAAGGAGGCCATTCGGCCCGTCGAGCCCATGCCATTAAGCAGCATACTTCCAAATCTTACGCCAATTATTTTGAATATGGATCGCCCTGGATACAACACAGTCTTAGGTGTCAGCCATGGCTCAGGTTGTTGGCACTCTCACCTCTGAGTCAGAAGGTTGTGGGTTCAAGTCCACACTCCAGAGACTTGAGCACATAATCCAGACTGACACTCCAGTGCAGTACTGAGTGAGTGCTGCACTGTTAGAGGTGCCGTCTTTCGGATGAGTCATTAAAAACCGAGGCCTCGTCTGTCCTCTCAGGTGGACGTAAAAGATCCCATGGCACTATTCGAAGAAGGGCAGGTGAGTTCTCTCCAGTGTTCTGTCCAATATTTATACTTCAACCAACACCACAAACAGATTATCTGGTCGCTATCACATTGCTGTCTGTGGGACCTTGCTGTCAATTGCCTGTCACATTGCTCTACATTACAACAGTGACTACACTTCAAAAAATAGTTCATTGGCTGTAAAGCACTTTGGGGTGTCCTGAGGATGGGAAAGACGCTGTATAAATGCAAGTTCTTCAAAACCTGGGAGAAGCAGGTCTCCACTGTTTCCCAGGGAAAGTTGTGGTTCTGCCGGTCTCCCAGCTCTTTATGTCACGATAAAATCTGCTGTTTGCAGACATGTAACCGCAGTGCAGTGCAAGCTCAAGGTTGGGGCATGTGATTAAACTCCAACTCTTAGCATGAATAATAAGAAGTCCCGAAACAAAGTCTTTGTGATCATTTGTTGTTCCTATAGCAACAGCAGGCTGCAGTTAGACATGGATGTCAAAGCAGCCTTCATAGTCTTATTACTGCGTAACAAAACACATTTGTGTAATTTAGTTTTTCGAAATTAAAATGTCTCTGAAGGAGCTCTTTGAATCCTTGCAGTAACTAATGTGTGAAGAGTTTCATCCGATGGGATATTCTATTGAAATGATAGTCTGGCAACAAGTTGTTATGACAGACACTCAAATCAGACTAGATCATCAGCAACCCTCTTCAGAAATGGCTCACTAAAAGCACTAGACTTTTTAGAAATATTTGTTTTAAATGGAAATGACAAAGGGTCAGATTTTCAGAACATATGTAAGTATGTGTGGCTAGACTCTGTAGAACAATTTCACCTTCCCCTCTACTTCTGTCCTGTTCTTACAGCATCACATCCTCTAAATCTCACACACTGGCCAAGGGTTCACCGAGTGGGCGTTTGGCATTGGGATTAATACGTTCTAATGGACACATAAGCCTCGAATTTAGGCTGGGCAAGTTAGGTTATAATCAGATCTGTACACTACTATTTCCCTTGGTCTACTGCAGTCTTAAACACAGTTCTGACCTACAAGGACATTTGCAACAGGACATTGTGTTACAAATTGGCTCAGTTAATTGACTGACGTAACATGGTGTGTCATGAGGGTGATGTTATATAGCCTATTCTAATGGTGCTATCAAGACAAAAGATTATTTTTTTTAAATGAAAGAAGAAATATATATATATATATATATATATATATGTATATCAGCTGAAATCTGTTACATTCCTTCAGATTCATTATTGGCCCCGATGTTTACAGGGAGACGAGGAGGGAGCGCAAATTGGCTGCAGCGTTTCCTACATTACAACAGTGAGTACACTTCAAAAAGTACTTCATCGGGTGTAAAACGCCTGAGGTCATGAAAGGTGCTGTTTAAATGCAAGTTCTTTCTTTTCTTTCTTTAAATAGAATGCCTGGTACAAACTATCCAAGCAGATGATGTACCCAGGATTTTTAAAACCTGAATTGCAATTTTTTCGTGGTTTCTGATATGGAAACCTAGAGTTTCATTGCATTCATTTGAGCAAATATTTCGGTTCCAATGTCATGGATGTACAAATTTGTCTTACAAAATCGTAAAAGGGCCATGTCAGAGAATCAGACTGTACAAGTTCACTTCCCTGCTTAATTTCCTTACAGTTTTCCATTCTGTGGAGCTGGATTGATATCCTTGGTTGTTACTTCACCAGTTAAACCATTTGAGAGGTGCAAAATGAGCATTACTCCAGGCGAGTCCTGCTTGGCCAGGGTACGTCATTAAGGCCAACAAAAACAAACCTGCCCAGCAGAAAACTAAAGTCATTAGCATTTCTAATCCTTGCAGTTGAAATAAAACAAAGGCAAGATTAACAAACTAATTTCCAAAGGCAGAAAACATCCTCTGATATGAATAAGGTATAAGTGCTTAATCTAAATTCTAAATTTAAACTATCCCTGATCATACCAGGCATTTTACAATGCTCTGATAGACAACTGCAGCACCTGATATGGAAATGACTGAGATATGATCATCTGCACTGCACAATGAAAAAGGCATTAGCTAGAAATCAAACCAGCTAGATATATAATATATACAGTGGAACATGAAAAGGGAAGATAGATTTTCATGTCTGTCAGACCCTATAAACTACAATTCTTACCCAGAATGTTAAATGAAGCATGACCCTACCATATTTGAATGACTGTAACCAACACATTAGAATGAGTTGAGGTTTATTTAGATAGTTCTGTAATCATGTCTCACCAGGTTAACATCTAGTGTGTGTGTGTATTGCAAATGGTGTTTACAAAGAAGTCTGCCTGAGATAGTGTTCACGATGTGTGTTGATACGCTGACATTGTTACCACATTGTTGTTAAAAGAATTTGATTTCTGGGCCTGAACAGAAAAGCAGGAGGGAGAGTATGAAGTCTCCCTTACCGGGAGACCATGGAGTAATATTCATGGTGACATTATTTTCCTCAAGGAAAGAAAACCCAATGGAAGCTCTGAGAGCTGCGTGGCCCATAACATGTCATTTTGATGTGAATGATCTGTATACACTGAGGATCTACACTGTCCTTTTAGAATCAGGTACCTCTTTCCCCTCACACTATGGTCTAACACCATGAACCAGACCACCTGCTGCAGTCCGACATCATTCTGAGATTCATCTATAAATGATCCTTAATCGGAATCAGTTTGAATAACAACAGATACCACTTAAAATATATTACATTCATCTGAATTTTTGGACGGTTGGCTTTGTTCTTTTAAATAAAGAGTGAGGCAATTATCCATGTCGCTACTGATAATCTGTTCCGATGGACAGATAGAGATCGCAGCCTGCCACAATATTCCTAAAACAAAGGCTTATGAGTCACGGGAGTTTTCTACGGAACTAATTTCAGATTGGACAAGACTGCAGCAGCATACCAGCAGGTAATGATTTACCTCTAACGATGTCATGGTCTTGTCATGAATGCTGCAAGGTATTCTTTGTGATCAACTGACAAAATCTCGCGTCTGGGAAAGAATCAGGAATGATTCATAAGGAATAAATCAGAGCCATTCAGTTCATAGAACAGATAAGAAACCCAAGGCTGAGAAAGCTGGTCTTGTGATGTAGACGTCTGCAGCTTCAGCTGTTTTTCTACTGTTCTTTTACTTCGGATTGTGAGCCAACTCTTGGCGTTTGTACTGTTAAATGGACTCATAGACGCATACCTGGAGGCAGTGTTTGGAAGTAGTGTGTGTATATATTAAATCTCCAGGAAACTGCACTGATAATTGAAGGATGACATTTTTCCTCAGTGCTCTCAACCAGGGTGAGGAATAAAATCGCTGCTGGATCTCCCACTTGAATCAACACAGGGGAGAAAGCTTGTATCGATATCATGTGAAGACAGAGCTGAGGGAGTTACGGTGCTTACAATGACCAAATAGCCTGCTGACACCCACTGCCTGGGCTTAACTCACAAAGAATGGTCTTTTGGATGAGGTACTGGAGGGTTGGTGACACCCAGTGAAATGTATCCCAAAGAAAGATAGCACCTTCAGGAACTGTACCCCACTGAGAGTCAGCACCTTCAGGAACTGTACCCCACTGAGAGTCAACACCTTCAGGAACTGTACCCCACTGAGAGTCAGCACCATCAGGAACTGTATCCCACTGAGAGTCAGCACCTTCAGGAACTGTACCCCACTGAGAGTCAGCACCTTCAGGAACTGTACCCCACTGAGAGTCAACACCTTCAGGAACTGTACCCCAGGGAGCGTCAGCACATTCAGGAACTGTACCCCACTGAGAGTCAGCACCATCAGGAACTGTACCCCAGTGAGCGTCAGCACCTTCAGGAACTGTACCCCACTGAGAGTCAGCACCTTCAGGAACTGTACCCCACTGAGAGTCAGCACCTTCAGGAACTGTACCCCAGTTAGTGTCAGCACCTTCAGGAACTGTACCCCACTGAGAGTCAGCACCATCAGGAACTGTACCCCAGTTAGTGTCAGCACCTTCAGGAACTGTACCCCACTGAGAGTCAGCACCTTCAGGAACTGTACCCCACAGAGAGTCAGCACCTTCAGGAACTGTACCCCAGTGAGAGTCAGCACCATCAGGAACTGTACCCCAGGGAGAGTCAGCACCTTCAGGAACTGTACCCCACAGAGAGTCAGCACCTTCAGGAACTGTACCCCAGTGAGAGTCAGCACCATCAGGAAATGTACCCCACTGAGAGTCAGCACCTTCAGGAACTGTACCCCAGGGAGAGTCAGCACCTTCAGGAACTGTACCCCACTGAGAGTCAGCACCATCAGGAAATGTACCCCACTGAGAGTCAGCACCTTCAGGAACTGTACCCCAGGGAGAGTCAGCACCATCAGGAACTGTACCCCAGTGAGAGTCAGCACCTTCAGGAACTGTACCCCAGGGAGCGTCAGCACCTTCAGGAACTGTACCCCAGGGAGAGTCAGCACCTTAAGGAACAGTACCCCACTGAGAGTCAGCACCTTCAGGAACTGTACCCCACTGAGAGTCAGCACCATCAGGAACTGTACCCCAGTGAGAGTCAGCACCATCAGGAACTGTACCCCAGTGAGAGTCAGCACCATCAGGAACTGTACCCCAGTGAGAGTCAGCACCATCAGGAACTGTACCCCAGTGAGAGTCAGCACCTTCAGGAACTGTACCCCACTGAGAGTCAGCACCTTCAAGAACTGTACCCCACTGAGAGTCAACACCTTCAGGAACTGTACCCCACTGAGAGTCAACACCTTCAGGAATTGTACCCCAGGGAGAGTCAGCACCTTCAGGAACTGTACCCCACTGAGAGTCAACACCTTCAGGAATTGTACCCCAGGGAGAGTCAGCACCTTCAGGAACTGTACCCCACTGAGAGTCAACACCTTCAGGAATTGTACCCCAGGGAGAGTCAGCACCATCAGGAACTGTACCCCATTGAGAGTCAGCACATTCAGGGGAACTGTACCCCAGTGAGAGTCAGCACCTTCAGGGGAACTGTACCCCAGTGAGAGTGAGAACTTACAGGAATTGTACCCCAATGAGAGTCAGCACATTGACGAAAAGTAACTCAGTGAGTGTCTGCACCAATGAGAGTCAGCACCATCAGGAACTGTACCTTAGTGAGAGTCAGCATCTTCAGGAATTGTGCCACAGTGAGAGCTAACAACTTCAGAAACTGCTCCCCAGTGAGAGTCAGCACCATCTGGAACTGTACCCCAGTGAGTGTCAGCACCTTCAGGAACTGTACCCCAGGGAGAGTCAGCACCTTCAGGAACTGTACCCCAGGGAGAGTCAGCACCTTCAGGAACTGTACCCCACTGAGAGTCAGCACCTTCAGGAACTGTACCCCACTGAGATTGAGAACTTACAGAAATTGTACCCCATTGAGAGTCAGCACATTGAGGAAGAGTAACTCAGTGAGTGTCTGCACCAATGAGAGTCAGCACCATCAGGAACTGTACCTTAGTGAGAGTCAGCATCTTCAGGAATTGTGCCACAGTGAGAGTTAACAACTTCCGAAACTGCTCCCCAGTGAGAGTCAGCACCATTGGGAACTGTACCCCACTGAGAGTCAGCACCATCGGGAACTGTATCCCAGTGAGTGTCAGCACCTTCAGGAACTGTACCCCACTGAGAGTCAGCACCTTCAGGAACTGTACCCCACTGAGAATCAGCACCTTCAGGAACTGTACCCCACTGAGAGTCAGCACCTTCAGGAACAGTACCCCAGTGAGAGTCAGCACCTTCAGGAACTGTACCCCAGGGAGAGTCAGCACCTTCAGAAACTGTACCCCAGTGAGAGTCAGCACCTTCAGGAACTGTACCCCAGTGAGAGTCAGCACCTTCAGGAACTGTACCCCACTGAGAGTCAGCACCTTCAGGAACTGTACCCCACTGAGAGTCAGCACCTTCAGGAACTGTACCCCAGTGAGAGTCAGCACCTTCAGGAACTGTACCCCACTGAGAGTCAGCACCTTCAGGAACTGTACCCCAGTGAGAGTCAGCACCTTCAGGGGAACTGTACCCCAGTGAGGGTCAGCACCATTGGGAACTGTACCCCAGGGAGGGTCAGCACCTTCAGGAACTGTACCCCAGTGAGAGGCAGCACCATCAGGAATTGTACCCCACTGAGAGTCAGCACCTTCAGGAACTGTACCCCACTGAGAGTGAGAACTTACAGGAATTGTACCCCAATGAGAGTCAGCACATTGACGAAATGTAACTCAGTGAGTGTCTGCACCAATGAGAGTCAGCACCATCAGGAACTGTACCTTAGTGAGAGTCAGCATCTTCAGGAATTGTGCCACAGTGAGAGATAACAACTTCAGAAACTGCTCCCCAGTGAGAGTCAGCACCATTGGGAACTGTACCCCACTGAGATTCAGCACCATCAGGAACTGTACCCCACTGAGAGTCAGCACCATCGGGAACTGTATCCCAGTGAGTGTCAGCACCATCTGGAACTGTGCCCCAGTGAGTTTCAGAACCATCTAGAACTGTATCCCATTGAGTGTCAGCACCTTCAGGAACTGTACCCCACTGAGAGTCAGCACCTTCAGGAACTGTACCCCAGGGAGAGTCAGCACCTTCAGGAACTGTACCCCACTGAGAGTCAGCACCTTCAGGAACTGTACCCCAGTGAGAGTCAGCACCTTCAGGAACTGTACCCCAGGGAGAGTCAGCACCTTCAGGAACTGTACCCCAGGGAGAGTCAGCACCTTCAGGAACTGTACCCCAGTGAGAGTCAGCACCTTCAGGAACTGTACCCCAGGGAGAGTCAGCACCTTCAGGAACTGTACCCCACTTAGAGTCAGCACCTTCAGGAACTGTACCCCAGGGAGAGTCAGCACCTTCAGGAACTGTACCCCAGTGAGAGTCAGCACCTTCAGGAACTGTACCCCACAGAGAGTCAGCACCATCAGGAACTGTATCCCAGTGAGTGTCAGCACCTTCAGGAACTGTACCCCAGGGAGAGTCAGCACCTTCAGGAACTGTACCCCAGGGAGAGTCAGCACCTTCAGGAACTGTACCCCACAGAGAGTCAGCACCATCAGGAACTGTATCCCAGTGAGTGTCAGCACCTTCAGGAACTGTACCCCAGGGAGAGTCAGCACCTTCAGGAACTGTACCCCAGGGAGAGTCAGCACCTTCAGGAACTGTACCCCACTGAGAGTCAGCACCTTCAGGAACTGTACCCCAGTGAGAGTCAGCACCTTCAAGAACTGTACCCCAGGGAGAGTCAGCACCTTCAGGAACTTTACCCCAGTGAGAGTCAGCACCTTCAGGAACTGTACCCCACTGAGAGTCAGCACCTTCAGGAACTGTACCCCACTGAGAGTCAGCACCTTCATGAACTGTCCCCCAGTGAGAGTCAGCACCTTCAGGAACTGTACCCCACTGAGAGTCAACAGCTTAACGAAAGAATTGGAGTAAACTCAAAAAATTATGTGATCTGGCAGTGCTGCATTTTAAATGTTCAAGAGTCTCCAAAAGAGGCGGAGGTTAATTTTCAAAATCACCCACTTGTCAATTACCTGGCGGTATGGATTGGCCACCCAATGTAGAACCCGCCCGATCATCGTTCCAGCATAAATCGAAGGAATGAAAATCGGGCGGGTTGTACACAGTCACGCCATCGGCTAAGGCCTGTTACTGACCTGGGTCCTGGTGGAGAATTATACCCAGGGTAGGGTCGCCAATTCTCCAGGACTGTCTTGGAGCCTCTACGAATTAAAAATTAAGCTGCTGGCCACAGTATGAGCAAAAATCATAGGGGCATTGGAAACACTTTGGGATAAATTTTAACCCCCAGGAACGGGTGGGTTGGGGGCAGGTGGGAGGTTGAACTAATCGGTTTTCGGAGTGGGACCGCCTCCCAGCTCCAACTCACCCACTTCTGGGTTTAACCCAGGCAGGTTCGTCTGCGTGTGGACTGCAGACACCAGGAAGTCCCGCCCCCATTTAAAGCTGGCGGACCGATTCTTAAAGGGGCAATTGAGATACTTGAGGTACTTAATATTTTGTGTATTGGACAATTAAAACCTGTTCGGGTTTCCCATCGCTTCCCATTCACGTCAGGTGAAAGCAGGCAGGAAGGGCTGGATCCATGAGGTGAGTCCCTTTATTGCACTGCTTGTGGGCCCGGAGGAGCAGGAGTGCTTCATCCAGGCCCAACAAGCTCACCTGGTCGACAGGACCCCCGTGATACCCCGATGGTGGAGCCCCTCCTCCCGCCATAATGGACCCCCACCTACCTCTGACTCTTCACCCGACCTTCAGCGACCTCCGATCTTCTCCCCACTCCCCCGATCCTCTTCCCGGCCCCTTGATCTTCTCTGCAGCCCCACAATCTTCTTCCTGGACCCTGATCTTCTTCCCGGACCCTCGATCTTCTCCCTGGCCCCTCATTCTTCTCCCCAGCCCCCTGATCTGCTTCCCAGCCCCCTGATCTTCTTCCCAGGACCCCGATCGTCTTCCCAACCCCCAGATCTTCTCCCTGGCCCCCTGATCTTCCCCCTTCCCCCCCGATCTTCACCCCAGTCCCCCATTCTTCCTCCCAGCCCCCCCGATCTTCACCCCAGCCCCCCGTTCTTCTCCCCAGCCCTCCGATCTTCTCCCTGGCCCCTTGATCTTCTTCCCGGCCCCCCGATCTTCTCCTCGGCCCCCCCATTCTTCTTCCCAGCCCCCAGATCTTCTTCCCAGCCCCCTGATCTACCCCCTTCCCCCCGATCTTCTCCCCAGCTCTCCGATCTTCTCCCCAGCCCCTTGATCTTCTTCCCGACCCCCGATCTTCACCCTTGCCCCCTGATCTTCTCCCCAGCCCCCCATCTTCTCCCCGGCCCCTTGATCTTCTTCCCGGCCCCCGATCTCCTCCCAGGCCCATGATCCCTTCCCGGCACCCACCCCGATCTCCTCCCCGGCCCCCTGATCTCCTCCCTGGACCCCCAATCCTCTTCCCAGCCCACAATTCCACCCCGGCACCACCCCCCCCCGATCTCGTCAACAAACCCCAATCTCCTCCCTGGACCCCCGATCTCCTCCCAGGCCTATGATCCCTCCTTCTGATCCCCGGCTGCGGCCTGCTTCTCCCTGTCCGACAGCCAGCCAGCCTGTCAATCAGGCTGGTTGCTGGGCGCAAAATCTGGAAGTAAAATTGATTGGCCCCATTAAGGTCATGATCGCACCGCGACCTGCCCACTCACCTTCCGGCTTTTGCACCCAGAAATCTTCCCCCCCCACCCCGCTCCCTTCCTGGCTGGAAGTTAAAATTTACCCCTGTGTGTTTGTATTTTTTTTCACTTGCTTTGAACACTTTTGTTTATTGGTTATAAAAGTATTTGAGATGGGGGAAAAACTGCTGTTTGACTGGCCTGTGAATACCTACCTCAGTCATTAATGCACTCAGTGCAGAGAAGCAAAGACACACACCTGCTATTCTGGCTGATGTGGAATCCACCTGACAATTTAAACAAGAGTGGATTGTACTCTATGGTTTCCTCCGGCAATATTGCAGAGCTAGTTCTTGAAGTAGTTCTACAGGGCAAGAAACACCATAAAAATTCCAGCAGTTACAGGAACAATGGTGTATTGATTTTATACCAGATAATAAGGAGGGTCTTGGCAGAATAAAAGGGAACAAGAAAAAACTACAGCAAGGGAAATAAAAATACAAAGATGTACAGATCAAAATAAGAGAGGTTGATAATGTGGGTCTGACTTGATGAGTCTGTCCAGTTCAAATACTGAGAGACACAAGGTAAAAATTAGAAAATTCAGAGTAGTGGGATAATTGAAGACAGCGCAATAAATGGAGACAATTAGATTCTTTTTTGGAGAGATGAAATTGAGGAACGTGTTAAAAAAAGGCATTTAGGATGGGGTTGAGCCATAACAAAGAATTGTTGGACCTAATTTCCTTGTCTTTTATCTAAAAAGGTTGCATTCTTATATAATCGAGTCTGGCATCAGACTTGGGAGATGAGTGTAGTCTTTGGGTGTGAGCTGGTCTTAGTCACTACAGCTGGAGTGCTCACTACGGGCCTGAGGCGTGTGAGACAGAACATCAATGTGTCACTTTAAACATTGTACTTTCACAGTGACTCAACGATCGCAAGGTTATATCTCCAAGTTAATCGGCAAAAAAAATCAAAAAGGAATGTTTTCTTAAAAAAACACACAAAGGCCAAATAGATAATGTGCACGAAATGTAACAATGGTTCCTGCATTTGGAGCCTCAATAGAAGAATGCCTCAGTGATGTGCCAGCAAACCTGTGCTGCTTCCTTCTACAGCTGCTTTGCCTCTGCAGACTTCCTCCTCCTCACTCTCCTCCTCTTGGGGCATGACCTGTCATCGCTCTTTGTCCACAGCAAGGCAAATGCCTCTTTCCCAAGGCTCTGCTGTGCAAAATGTAGCAGGGTATTTCCATTTTGGCCACTCTCTCCAAGGTTTGCTGTAATGCGCTTGCAATGTTCAAACCATTGTTTCACCAACCATGTCTGCTGAATGATATTCTTGCCTGTCTAATGGGCCTCATTATACACACGTTCCTGAGGGATACAAGGGATGTGTGTGTGGTATCCTGAACCCCGTTTCAAGGTGGTGACCCATATCTCCAAGAAGCCAACTGCAAACCTGTTTTTGCCTTGGATGAGATGGAGAATCTGTGATTTTCATTGGATATGTATATTGATGGTGTTCTCTGAAAAACACATTGAAAGGCAGTTTTTTGAGTGGAAAATAACAGAGTGGATTCCTCTTCTATTGAAGAATGGCACACAATTTTGTGCAATTGCTTGAAAGATCTCATGGGTGCAGTTGCTGGTACTCCACACACTTAGTGCGACACCTTTTCCAGATCTGCACATATCTCTTCCACTGTCGTTGCATCCCAAAACTGAATTTAAAATGGGGACTTATGTGACATTCACAATGAAGCAGTGATAAAAAAAACTGGTTGAGTATTGGGTCTCCACTAGCTGCCTGACAAGACATTGTCGCACAAAATTGAATGCACGCAACGTTCAATTGTACTTATAAATGAAGTGTTCATGTTGCTCGATTGGTTGTGGATTTGGATTCAGGAGATGGCACAAATCCTGACTGGCATCGCTGTTGAAGGGGATTCTCCTCACAAAGTAGTCCCTGTTGAAGGGGACTCTCCTCACACAGTATTCACTGTTGAAGGAGATTCTCCTCACACAGTATTCCCTGTTGAAGGGGACTCTCCTCACACAGCATTCCCTGTTGAAGGGGACTCTCCTCACACATTATTCCCTGTTGAAGGGGACTCTCCTCACACAATATTCCCTGTTGAAGGGGATTCGCCTCAAACATTATTCCCTGTTGAAGGGGACTCTCCTCACACAGTATTCCGTGTTGAAGGGGACTCTCCTCATACGGCATTCCCTGTTGAAGGGGATTCTCCTCACACAGTATTCCCTGTTGAAGGGGACTCTCCTGACACGGCATTCCCTGTTGAAGGAGAGTCACCTCACACAGTATTCCCTGTTGAAGGGGACTCTCCTCACATGGCATTCCCTGTTGAAGGGGACTCTCCTCATATCGTATTCCCTGTTGAAGGGGACTCTCCTCACACAGTACTCCCTGTTGAAGGGGACTCTCCTCACACAGAATTCCCTGTTGAAGGGGACGCCCCTCACACAGTATACCCTGTTGAAGGGGACTCTCCTCCCACAGTACTCCCTGTTGAAGGGCATACTCCTCACACAGAATTCCCTGTTGAAGGGGACTCTCCTCACACAGGATTCCCTGATGAAGGGGGCTCTCCTCGCACGGCATTCCCTGTTGAAGGGGATTCTCCTCACACAGTATTCCCTGTTGAAGGGGACTCTACTCAAACAGTATTCACTGTTGAAGGGGACTCTCCTCACACAGTATTCCCCGTTGAAGGGGACTCTCCTCACACAGTATTCCCTGTTGAAGGGGAATCTCCTCACACCGTATTCCCTGTTGAAGGGGAATCTCCTCACACAGTATTCCCTGTTGAAGGGGACTCTCCTCACACAGTATTCCCTGTTGAAGGGGACTCTCCTCCCACAGTATTCCCTGTTGAAGGGGACTCTCTTCACACAGTATTCCCTGTTGAAGAGGACTCTCCTCACACAGTATTCCCTGTTGAAGGGGACTCACCTCACACAGTATTCCCTGTTGAAGGGGACTCTCCTCCCACAGTACTCCCTGTTGAAGGGCATACTCCTCACACAGAATTCCCTGTTGAAGGGGACTCTCCTCACACAGTATTCCCTGTTGAAGGGGACTCTCCTCCCACAGTATTCCCTGTTGAAGGGCAGACTCCTCACACAGAATTCCCTGTTGAAGGGGACGCCCCTCACACAGTATTCCCTGTTGAAGGGGACTCTCCTCCCACAGTACTCCCTGTTGAAGGGCATACTCCTCAAACAGAATTCCCTGTTGAAGGGGACTCTCCTCACACAGTATTCCCTGTTGAAGGGGACTCTCCTCACACAGTATTCCCTGTTGAAGGGGAATCTCCTCACACAGTATTCACTGTTGAAGGGGACTCTCCTCACACAGTATTCCCTGTTGAAGGGGACTCTCCTCACACAGTATTCCCTGTTGAAGTTGAATCTCCTCACACCGTATTCCCTGTTGAAGGGGAGTCTCCTCACACAGTATTCCCTGTTGAAGGGGACTCTCCTCACACAGTATTCCCTGTTGAAGGGGACTCTCCTCCCACAGTACTCCCTGTTGAAGGGCATACACCTCACACAGAATTCCCTGTTGAAGGGGACTCTCCTCACACAGTATTCCCGGTTGAAGGGGACTCTCCTCACACAGTATTCCCTGTTGAAGGGCAGACACCTCACAAAGTATTCCCTGTTGAAGAGGACTCCCCTCACACAGGATTCCCTGTTGAAGGGGACTCTCCTCGCGCGGCATTCCCTGTTGAAGGGGATTCTCCTCACACAGTATTCCCTGTTGAAGAGTACTCTCCTCACACAGTATTCCCTGTTGAAGGGGACTCTCCTCCCACAGTTTTCCCTGTTGAAGGGCAGACTCCTCACACAGAATTCCCTGTTGAAGGGGACTCTCCTCACACGGCATTCCCTGTTGAAGGGGACTATCCTCCCACAGTACTCCCTGTTGAAGGGCATACTCCTCAAACAGAATTCCCTGTTGAAGGGGACTTTCCTCACACAGTTTTCCCTGTTGAAGGGGACTCTCCTCACACAGTATTCCCTGTTGAAGGGAAGACTCCTCACAAAGTATTCCCTGTTGAAGGGGACTCTCCTCACACAGTATTCCCTGTTGAAGGGGACTCTCCTCACACAGCATTCCCTGTTGAAGGGGACTCTCCTCACACATTATTCCCTGTTGAAGGGGACTCTCCTCACACAATATTCCCTGTTGAAGGGGATTCGCCTCAAACATTATTCCCTGTTGAAGGGGACTCTCCTCACACAGTATTCCGTGTTGAAGGGGACTCTCCTCATACGGCATTCCCTGTTGAAGGGGATTCTCCTCACACAGTATTCCCTGTTGAAGGGGACTCTCCTGACACGGCATTCCCTGTTGAAGGAGAGTCACCTCACACAGTATTCCCTGTTGAAGGGGACTCTCCTCACATGGCATTCCCTGTTGAAGGGGACTCTCCTCATACCGTATTCCCTGTTGAAGGGGACTCTCCTCACACAGTTCTCCCTGTTGAAGGGGACTCTCCTCACACAGAATTCCCTGTTGAAGGGGACGCCCCTCACACAGTATACCCTGTTGAAGGGGACTCTCCTCCCACAGTACTCCCTGTTGAAGGGCATACTCCTCACACAGAATTCCCTGTTGAAGGGGACTCTCCTCACACAGGATTCCCTGATGAAGGGGGCTCTCCTCGCACGGCATTCCCTGTTGAAGGGGATTCTCCTCACACAGTATTCCCTGTTGAAGGGGACTCTACTCAAACAGTATTCACTGTTGAAGGGGACTCTCCTCACACAGTATTCCCCGTTGAAGGGGACTCTCCTCACACAGTATTCCCTGTTGAAGGGGAATCTCCTCACACCGTATTCCCTGTTGAAGGGGAAACTCCTCACACAGTATTCCCTGTTGAAGGGGACTCTCCTCACACAGTATTCCCTGTTGAAGGGGACTCTCCTCCCACAGTATTCCCTGTTGAAGGGGACTCTCTTCACACAGTATTCCCTGTTGAAGAGGACTCTCCTCACACAGTATTCCCTGTTGAAGGGGACTCACCTCACACAGTATTCCCTGTTGAAGGGGACTCTCCTCCCACAGTACTCCCTGTTGAAGGGCATACTCCTCACACAGAATTCCCTGTTGAAGGGGACTCTCCTCACACAGTATTCCCTGTTGAAGAGGACTCTCCTCACACATTATTCCATGTTGAAGAGGACTCTCCTCACACAGTATTCCCTGTTGAAGGGGACTCTCCTCACACAGTATTCCCTGTTGAATGGGACTCTCCTCCCACAGTATTCCCTGTTGAAGGGCAGACTCCTCACACAGAATTCCCTGTTGAAGGGGACGCCCCTCACACAGTATTCCCTGTTGAAGGGGACTCTCCTCCCACAGTATTCCCTGTTGAAGGGGACTCTCCTCACACAGTATTCCCTGTTGAAGGGGACTCTCCTCACACAGTATTCCCTGTTGAAGGGGAATCTCCTCACACAGTATTCACTGTTGAAGGGGACTCTCCTCACACAGTATTCCCTGTTGAAGGGGACTCTCCTCACACAGTATTCCCTGTTGAAGTTGAATCTCCTCACACCGTATTCCCTGTTGAAGGGGAGTCTCCTCACACAGTATTCCCTGTTGAAGGGGACTCTCCTCACACAGTATTCCCTGTTGAAGGGGACTCTCCTCCCACAGTACTCCCTGTTGAAGGGCATACACCTCACACAGAATTCCCTGTGGACTCTCCTCACACAGTATTCCCGGTTGAAGGGGACTCTCCTCACACAGTATTCCCGGTTGAAGGGGACTCTCCTCACACAGTATTCCCTGTTGAAGGGCAGACACCTCACAAAGTATTCCCTGTTGAAGAGGACTCCCCTCACACAGGATTCCCTGTTGAAGGGGACTCTCCTCGCACGGCATTCCCTGTTGAAGGGGATTCTCCTCACACAGTATTCCCTGTTGAAGAGTACTCTCCTCACACAGTATTCCCTGTTGAAGGGGACTCTCCTCCCACAGTTTTCCCTGTTGAAGGGCAGACTCCTCACACAGAATTCCCTGTTGAAGGGGACTCTCCTCACACGGCATTCCCTGTTGAAGGGGACTATCCTCCCACAGTACTCCCTGTTGAAGGGCATACTCCTCAAACAGAATTCCCTGTTGAAGGGGACTTTCCTCACACAGTTTTCCCTGTTGAAGGGGACTCTCCTCACACAGTATTCCCTGTTGAAGGGAAGACTCCTCACAAAGTATTCCCTGTTGAAGGGGACTCTCCTCACACAGTATTCCCTGTTGAAGGGGACTCTCCTCACACGGCATTCCCTGTTGAAGGGGATTCTCCTCACACAGTATCCCCTGTTGATGAGGACTCTCCTCACAAAGTATTCCCTGTTGAAGGGGACTCTCCTCACACGGCATTCCCTGTTGAAGGGGATTCTCCTCACACAGTATCCCCTGTTGATGAGGACTCTCCTCACACAGTATTCCGTGTTGAAGGGGACTCTCCTCAAACCGTATTCCCTGTTGAAGATGAATCTCACCACACAGTATTCCCTGTTGAAGGGGAATCTCCTCACCCAGTATTCCCTGTTGAAGGGGAATCTCCTCACAGATTATTCCCTGTTGAAGGGGACTCTCCTCCCACAGTATTCACTGTTGAAGGGCAGACTCCTCACACAGAATTCCCTGTTGAAGGGGATGCCCCTCACACATTATTCCCTGTTGAAGGGGACTCTCCTCACACAGTATTCCCTGTTGAAGGGGACTTACCTCACATGGCATTCCCTGTTGAAGGGGACTCTCCTCACAAAATATTCCCTGTTGAAGGGGACTCTCCTCACACATTATTCGCTGTTGAAGGGGACTCTCCTCACACAGTATTCCCTGTTGAAGGGGACTCTCCTCACACGGCATTCACTGTTGAAGGGGATTCTCCTCACACAGTATTCCCGGTTGAAGAGGAGTTTCCTCACACAGTATTCCCTGTTGTAGGGGACTCTCCTCACACGGCATTCCCTGTTGAAGGGGATTCTCCTCACACAGTATTCCCTGTTAAAGGGGACACGCCTCACACAGTATTCCCTGTTGAAGGGGACTCTCCTCACACAGTATTCCCTGTTGAAGGGTAGACTCCTCACAAAGTTTTCCCTGTTGAATGAGACTCTCCTCACACAGTATTCCCTGTTGAAGGGGACTCTCCTCACACGGCTTTCCCTGTTGAAGGGGATTCTCCTCACACAGTATTCTCTGTTGAAGTGGACTCTCCTCACACAGTATTCCCTGTTGAAGGGGACTCTCCTCACACAGTATTCCCTGTTGAAGGGGACTCTCCTCACTCAGTATTCCCCGTTGAAGGGGACTCTCCTCACACGGCATTCCCTGTTGAAGGGGATTCTCCTCACACAGTATTCCCTGTTGAAGGGGACTCTCCTCACACATTATTCCCTGTTGAAGGGGACTCTCCTCACACAGTATTCCCTGTTTAAGGGGACTCTCCTCACACGGCATTCCCTGTTGAAGGGGATTCTCCTCACACAGTATTCCCGGTTGAAGAGGAGTTTCCTCACACAGTATTCCCTGTTGAAGGGGACTCTCCTCACACGGCATTCCCTGTTGAAGGGGATTCTCCTCACACAGTATTCCCTGCTGAAGGGGTGTCTCCTCACACAGTATTCCCTGTTAAAGGGGACACGCCTCACACAGTATGTCCTGTTGAAGGAGACTCTCCTCACAAAATATTCCCTGTTGAAGGGGACTCTCCTCACACAGTATTCCATGTTGAAGAGTACTCTCCTCACAAAGTATTCCCTGTTGATGGGGACTCTCCTCACACAGTATTCCATGTTGAAGAGTACTCTCCTCACACAGTATTCCCTGTTGAAGGGGACTCTCCTCCCACAGTTTTCCCTGTTGAAGGGCAGACTCCTCACACAGAATTCCCTGTTGAAGGGGACGCCCCTCACACAGTATTCCCTGTTGAAGGGGACTCTCCTCCCACAGTACTCCCTGTTGAAGGGCATACTCCTCAAACAGAATTCCCTGTTGAAGGGGACATTCCTCACACAGTTTTCCCTGTTGAAGGGGACTCTCCTCACACAGTATTCCCTGTTGAAGGGCAGATTCCTCACAAAGTATTCCCTGTTGAAGGGGACTCTCCTCACAAAGTATTCACTGTTGAAGGGGACTCTCCTCACACAGCATTCCCTGTTGAAGGGGACTCTCCTCGCACAGCATTCCCCGTTGAAGGGGATTCTCCTCACACAGTATTCCCTGTTGAAGGGGACTCTCCTCACACAGTATTCACTGTTGAAGGGGATTCTCCTCACACAGTATTCACTGTTGAAGAGGACTCTCCTCACACGGCATTCCCTGTTGAAGGGGATTCTCCTCACACAGTATTCCCTGTTGAAGGGGACTCTCCTCACACAGTATTCACTGTTGAAGAGGACTCTCCTCACACGGCATTCCCTGTTGAAGGGGATTCTCCTCACACAGTATTCCCTGTTGAAGGGGACTCTCCTCACACATTATTCGCTGTTGAAGGGGACTCTCCTCACACAGTATTCCCTGTTGAAAGGGACTCTCCTCACACGGCATTCACTGTTGAAGGGGACTCTCCTCACACAGTATTCCCGGTTGAAGAGGAGTTTCCTCACACAGTATTCCCTGTTGTAGGGGACTCTCCTCACACGGCATTCCCTGTTGAAGGGGATTCTCCTCACACAGTATTCCCTGTTAAAGGGGACACGCCTCACACAATATTCCCTGTTGAAGGGGACTCTCCTCACACAGTATTCCCTGTTGAAGGGGACTCTCCTCACACGGCATTCACTGTTGAAGGGGATTCTCCTCACACAGTATTCCCGGTTGAAGGGGACTCTCCTCACACAGTATTCCCTGTTGAAGGGGACTCTCCTCACACAGTATTCCCTTTTGAAGGGGACTCTCCTCACACGGCATTCCCTGTTGAAGGGGATTCTCCTCACACAGTATTCCCTGTTAAAGGGGACACGCCTCACACATTATTCCCTGTTGAAGGGGACTCTCCTCACACAGTATTCCCTGTTGAAGGGTAGACTCCTCACAAAGTTTTCCGTGTTGAATGAGACTCTCCTCACACAGTATTCCCTGTTGAAGGGGACTCTCCTCACACAGTATTCCCTGTTTAAGGGGACTCTCCTCACACGGCATTCCCTGTTGAAGGGGATTCTCCTCACACAGTATTCCCGGTTGAAGAGGAGTTTCCTCACACACTATTCCCTGTTGAAGGGGACTCTCCTCACACGGCATTCCCTGTTGAAGGGGATTCTCCTCACACAATATTCCCTGTTGAAGGGGTGTCTCCTCACACAGTATTCCCTGTTGAAGGGGACTCTCCTCACACAATATTCCCTGTCTAAGGGGACTCTCCTCACACAGTATTCCCTGTTGAAGGTGATTCTACTCACACAGTATTCCCTGTTGAAGGGGATTCTCCTCACACAGTACTCCCTGTTGAAGAGGACTCTCCTCACACATTATTCCCTGTTGAAGGGGACTCTCCTCACACAGTATTCCCTGTTGAAGGGGACTCTCCTCACACGGCATTCCCTGTTGAAGGGGATTCTCCTCACACAGTATTCCCTGTTGAATGGGACTCTCCTCCCACAGTTTTCCCTGTTGAAGGGCAGACTCCTCACACAGAATTCCCTGTTGAAGGGGACGCCCCTCACACAGTATTCCCTGTTGAAGGGGACTCTCCTCCCACAGTATTCCCGGTTGAAGGGGACTCTCCTCACACAGTATTCCCTGTTGAAGGGCAGACACCTCACAAAGTATTCCCTGTTGAAGAGGACTCCCCTCACACAGGATTCCCTGTTGAAGGGGACTCTCCTCGCACGGCATTCCCTGTTGAAGGGGATTCTCCTCACACAGTATTCCCTGTTGAAGAGTACTCTCCTCACACAGTATTCCCTGTTGAAGGGGACTCTCCTCCCACAGTTTTCCCTGTTGAAGGGCAGACTCCTCACACAGAATTCCCTGTTGAAGGGGACTCTCCTCACACGGCATTCCCTGTTGAAGGGGACTATCCTCCCACAGTACTCCCTGTTGAAGGGCATACTCCTCAAACAGAATTCCCTGTTGAAGGGGACTTTCCTCACACAGTTTTCCCTGTTGAAGGGGACTCTCCTCACACAGTATTCCCTGTTGAAGGGAAGACTCCTCACAAAGTATTCCCTGTTGAAGGGGACTCTCCTCACACAGTATTCCCTGTTGAAGGGGACTCTCCTCACACGGCATTCCCTGTTGAAGGGGATTCTCCTCACACAGTATCCCCTGTTGATGAGGACTCTCCTCACAAAGTATTCCCTGTTGAAGGGGACTCTCCTCACACGGCATTCCCTGTTGAAGGGGATTCTCCTCACACAGTATCCCCTGTTGATGAGGACTCTCCTCACACAGTATTCCGTGTTGAAGGGGACTCTCCTCAAACCGTATTCCCTGTTGAAGATGAATCTCACCACACAGTATTCCCTGTTGAAGGGGAATCTCCTCACCCAGTATTCCCTGTTGAAGGGGAATCTCCTCACAGATTATTCCCTGTTGAAGGGGACACTCCTCGCACAGTATTCCCTTTTGAAGGGCAGACTCCTCACACAGTATTCCCTGTTGAAGGGGAATCTCCTCACAGATTATTCCCTGTTGAAGGGGACTCTCCTCCCACAGTATTCACTGTTGAAGGGCAGACTCCTCACACAGAATTCCCTGTTGAAGGGGATGCCCCTCACACATTATTCCCTGTTGAAGGGGACTCTCCTCACACAGTATTCCCTGTTGAAGGGGACTCTCCTCACACAGTATTCCCTGTTGAAGTGGACTCTCCTCACACGGCATTCTCTGTTGAAGGGGATTCTCCTCACACATTATTCCCTGTTGAAGAGGACTCTCCTCACACAGTATTCCCTGTTGAAGAGGACTCTCCTCACACAGTATTCCCTGTTGAAGGGGACTTACCTCACATGGCATTCCCTGTTGAAGGGGACTCTCCTCACAAAATATTCCCTGTTGAAGTGGACTCTCCTCACACATTATTCCATGTTGAAGAGTACTCTCCTCACACAGTATTCCCTGTTGAATGGGACTCTCCTCCCACAGTTTTCCCTGTTGAAGGGCAGACTCCTCACACAGAATTCCCTGTTGAAGGGGACGCCCCTCACACAGTATTCCCTGTTGAAGGGGAATCTCCTCACCCAGTATTCCCTGTTGAAGGGGAATCTCCTCACAGATTATTCCCTGTTGAAGGGGACACTCCTCGCACAGTATTCCCTTTTGAAGGGCAGACTCCTCACACAGTATTCCCTGTTGAAGGGGAATCTCCTCACAGATTATTCCCTGTTGAAGGGGACTCTCCTCCCACAGTATTCACTGTTGAAGGGCAGACTCCTCACACAGAATTCCCTGTTGAAGGGGATGCCCCTCACACATTATTCCCTGTTGAAGGGGACTCTCCTCACACAGTATTCCCTGTTGAAGGGGACTCTCCTCACACAGTATTCCCTGTTGAAGTGGACTCTCCTCACACGGCATTCTCTGTTGAAGGGGATTCTCCTCACACAGTATTCCCTGTTGAAGAGGACTCTCCTCACACAGTATTCCCTGTTGAAGGGGACTTACCTCACATGGCATTCCCTGTTGAAGGGGACTCTCCTCACAAAATATTCCCTGTTGAAGTGGACTCTCCTCACACATTATTCCATGTTGAAGAGTACTCTCCTCACACAGTATTCCCTGTTGAATGGGACTCTCCTCCCACAGTTTTCCCTGTTGAAGGGCAGACTCCTCACACAGAATTCCCTGTTGAAGGGGACGCCCCTCACACAGTATTCCCTGTTGAAGGGGACTCTCCTCCCACAGTACTCCCTGTTGAAGGGCATACTCCTCAAACAGAATTCCCTGTTGAAGGGGACATTCCTCACACAGTTTTCCCTGTTGAAGGGGACTCTCCTCACACAGTATTCCCTGTTGAAGGGGACTCTCCTCACACGGCATTCCCTGTTGAAGGGGATTCTCCTCACACAGTATTCCCTGTTGAAGGGGACTCTCCTCACACATTATTCGCTGTTGAAGGGGACTCTCCTCACACAGTATTCCCTGTTGAAGGGGACTCTCCTCACACGGCATTCACTGTTGAAGGGGATTCTCCTCACACAGTATTCCCGGTTGAAGAGGAGTTTCCTCACACAGTATTCCCTGTTGTAGGGGACTCTCCTCACACGGCATTCCCTGTTGAAGGGGATTCTCCTCACACAGTATTCCCTGTTAAAGGGGACACGCCTCACACAGTATTCCCTGTTGAAGGGGACTCTCCTCACACAGTATTCCCTGTTGAAGGGTAGACTCCTCACAAAGTTTTCCCTGTTGAATGAGACTCTCCTCACACAGTATTCCCTGTTGAAGGGGACTCTCCTCACACGGCTTTCCCTGTTGAAGGGGATTCTCCTCACACAGTATTCCCTGTTGAAGTGGACTCTCCTCACACATTATTCCCTGTTGAAGGGGACTCTCCTCACACAGTATTCCCTGTTGAAGGGGACTCTCCTCACTCAGTATTCCCCGTTGAAGGGGACTCTCCTCACACGGCATTCCCTGTTGAAGGGGATTCTCCTCACACAGTATTCCCTGTTGAAGGGGACTCTCCTCACACATTATTCCCTGTTGAAGGGGACTCTCCTCACACAGTATTCCCTGTTTAAGGGGACTCTCCTCACACGGCATTCCCTGTTGAAGGGGATTCTCCTCACACAGTATTCCCGGTTGAAGAGGAGTTTCCTCACACACTATTCCCTGTTGAAGGGGACTCTCCTCACACAGCATTCCCTGTTGAAGGGGATTCTCCTCACACAGTATTCCCTGTTGAAGGGGTGTCTCCTCACACAGTATTCCCTGTTAAAGGGGACTCTCCTCACAAAATATTCCCTGTTGAAGGGGACTCTCCTCACACATTATTCCATGTTGAAGATTACTCTCCTCACACAGTATTCCCTGTTGAAGGGGACTCTCCTCCCACAGTTTTCCCTGTTGAAGGGCAGACTCCTCACACAGAATTCCCTGTTGAAGGGGACGCCCCTCACACAGTATTCCCTGTTGAAGGGGACTCTCCTCCCACAGCACTCCCTGTTGAAGGGCATACTCCTCAAACAGAATTCCCTGTTGAAGGGGACATTCCTCACACAGTTTTCCCTGTTGAAGGGGACTCTCCTCACACAGTATTCCCTGTTGAAGGGCAGACTCCTCACAAAGTATTCCCTGTTGAAGGGGACTCTCCTCACACAGCATTCCCTGTTGAAGGGGACTCTCCTCGCACGGCATTCCCTGTTGAAGGGGATTCTCCTCACACAGTATTCCCTGTTGAAGGGGACTCTCCTCACACAGTATTCCCTGTTGAAGGGGACTCTCCTCACACAGTATTCCCTGTTGAAGGGGACTCTCCTCACACATTATTCGCTGTTGAAGGGGACTCTCCTCACACAGTATTCCCTGTTGAAAGGGACTCTCCTCACACGGCATTCACTGTTGAAGGGGATTCTCCTCACACAGTATTCCCGGTTGAAGAGGAGTTTCCTCACACAGTATTCCCTGTTGTAGGGGACTCTCCTCACACGGCATTCCCTGTTGAAGGGGATTCTCCTCACACAGTATTCCCTGTTAAAGGGGACACGCCTCACACATTATTCCCTGTTGTAGGGGACTCTCCTCACACGGCATTCCCTGTTGAAGGGGATTCTCCTCACACAGTATTCCCTGTTAAAGGGGACACGCCTCACACATTATTCCCTGTTGAAGGGGACTCTCCTCACACAGTATTCCCTGTTGAAGGGGACTCTCCTCACACGGCATTCACTGTTGAAGGGGATTCTCCTCACACAGTATTCCCGGTTGAAGGGGACTCTCCTCACACAGTATTCCCTGTTGAAGGGGACTCTCCTCACACGGCATTCACTGTTGAAGGGGATTCTCCTCACACAGTATTCCCGGTTGAAGGGGATTCTCCTCACACAGTATTCCCGGTTGAAGAGGAGTTTCCTCACACATTATTCCCTGTTGTAGGGGACTCTCCTCACATGGCATTCCCTGTTAAAGGGGATTCTCCTCACACAGTATTCCCTGTTAAAGGGGACATGCCTCACACATTATTCCCTGTTGAAGGGGACTCTCCTCACACAGTATTCCCTGTTGAAGGGTAGACTCCTCACAAAGTTTTCCCTGTTGAATGAGACTCTCCTCACACAGTATTCCCTGTTGAAGAGGTCTCTCCTCACACATTATTCCCTGTTGAAGGGGACTCTCCTCACACAGTATTCCCTGTTGAAGGGGACTCTCCTCACACGGCATTCCCTGTTGAAGGGGATTCTCCTCACACAGTATTCCCTGTTGAAAGGGACTCTCCTCCCACAGTTTTCCCTGTTGAAGGGCAGACTCCTCACACAGAATTCCCTGTTGAAGGGGACGCCCCTCACACAGTATTCCCTGTTGAAGGGGACTCTCCTCCCACAGTACTCCCTGTTGAAGGGCATACTCCTCAAACAGAATTCCCTGTTGAAGGGGACTTTCCTCACACAGTTTTCCCTGTTGAAGGGGACTCTCCTCACACAGTATTCCCTGTTGAAGGGCAGACAACTCACAAAGTATTCCCTGTTGAAGGGGACTCTCCTCACACAGTATTCCCTGTTGAAGGGGACTCTCCTCACACGGCATTCCATGTTGAAGGGGATTCTCCTCACACAGTATTCCCTGTTGAAGAGGACTCTCCTCACACAGTATTCCATGTTGAAGGGGACTCTCCTCACACAGTATTCCCTGTTGAAGGGGACTCTCCTCACACGGCATTCCCTGTTGAAGGGGATTCTCCTCACACAGTATTCCCTGTTGAAGGGGACTCTCCTCACACATTATTCCCTGTTGAAGGGGACTCTCCTCACACAGTATTCCCTGTTGAAGGGGACTCTCCTCACACGGCATTCACTGTTGAAGGGGATTCTCCTCACACAGTATTCCCGGTTGAAGAGGAGTTTCCTCACATACTATTCCCTGTTGTAGGGGACTCTCCTCACACGGCATTCCCTGTTGAAGGGGATTCTCCTCACAACGTATTCCCTGTTAAAGGGGACACGCCTCACACAGTATTCCCTGTTGAAGGGGACTCTCCTCACACAGTATTCCCTGTTGAAGGGTAGACTCCTCACAAAGTATTCCCTGTTGAAGGGGACTCTCCTAACACAGTATTCCCTGTTGAAGGGGACTCTCCTCACACGGCATTCACTGTTGAAGGGGATTCTCCTCACACAGTATTCCCTGTTGAAGAGGACTCTCCTCACACAATATTCCCTGTTGAAGGGGACTCTCCTCACTCAGTATTCCCTGTTGAAGGGGACTCTCCTCACTCAGTATTCCCTGTTGAAGGGGACTCTCCTCACACGGCATTCCCTGTTGAAGGGGATTCTCCTCACACAGTATTCCCTGTTGAAGGGGACTCTCCACACACATTATTCCCTGTTGAAGGGGACTCTCCTCACACATTATTCCCTGTTGAAGGGGACTCTCCTCACACAGTATTCCCTGTTGAAGGGGACTCTCCTCACTCAGTATTCCCTGTTGAAGGGGACACTCCTCACACAGTATTCCCTGTTGAAGGGGACTCTCCTCACTCAGTATTCCCTGTTGAAGGGGACTCTCCTCACACGGCATTCCCTGTTGAAGGGGATTCTCCTCACACAGTATTCCCTGTTGAAGGGGACTCTCCACACACATTATTCCCTGTTGAAGGGGACTCTCCTCACACAGTATTCCCTGTTGAAGGGGTCTCTCCTCACACGGCATTCCCTGTTGAAGGGGATTCTCCTCACACAGTATTCCCGGTTGAAGAGGAGTTTCCTCACACACTATTCCCTGTTGAAGGGGACTCTCCTCACACGGCATTCCCTGTTGAAGGGGATTCTCCTCACACAGTATTCCCTGTTGAAGGGGTGTCTCCTCACACAGTATTCCCTGTTAAAGGGGACACGCCTCACACAGTATGCCCTGTTGAAGGAGACTCTCCTCACACAGTATTCCCTGTTGAAAGGGATTCTCCTCACACAGTATTCCCTGTTGAAGGGGACTCTGCTCACACATTATTCCCTGTTGAAGGGGACTCTCCTCACGAAGTATTCCCTGTTGAAGGGGACTCTCCTCACACGGCATTCCCTGTTGAAGCGGATTCTCCTCACACAGTATTCCCTGTTGAATGGGACTCTCCTCCCACAGTTTTCCCAGTTGAAGGGGACTCTCCTCACACAGTATTCCCTGTTGAAGGGGACTCTCCTCACACGGCATTCACTGTTGAAGGGGATTCTCCTCACACAGTATTCCCGGTTGAAGAGGAGTTTCCTCACATAATATTCCCTGTTGAAGGGGACTCTCCTCACACAGTATTCCCTGTTGTAGGGGACTCTCCTCACACGGCATTCCCTGTTGAAGGGGATTCTCCTCACACCGTATTCCCTGTTAAAGGGGACACGCCTCACACAGTATTCTCTGTTGAAGGGGACTCTCCTCACACATTATTCCCTGTTGAAGGGGACTCTCCTCACGAAGTATTCCCTGTTGAAGGGGACTCTCCTCACACGGCATTCCCTGTTGAAGCGGATTCTCCTCACACAGTATTCCCTGTTGAATGGGACTCTCCTCCCACAGTTTTCCCAGTTGAAGGGGACTCTCCTCACACAGTATTCCCTGTTGAAGGGGACTCTCCTCACACAGTATTCCCTGTTGAAGAGGACTCTCCTCACACAATATTCCCTGTTGAAGGGGACTCTCCTCACACAGTATTCCCTGTTGAAGAGGACTCTCCTCACACAATATTCCCTGTTGAAGGGGACTCTCCTCACACAGTATTCCCTGTTGAAGAGGACTCTCCTCACACAATATTCCCTGTTGAAGGGGACTCTCCTCACACAGTATTCCCTGTTGAAGGGGACTCTCCTCACAGAGTATTCCCTGTTGAAGGGGACTCTCCTCACACGGCATTCACTGTTGAAGGGGACTCTCCTCACACAGTATTCCCGGTTGAAGAGGAGTTTCCTCACACAGTATTCCCTGTTGAAGGAGACTCTCCTCACACGGCATTCCCTGTTGAAGGAGACTCTCCTCACACAGTATTCCCTGTTGAAGGAGACTCTCCTCACACAGTATTCCCGGTTGAAGAGGAGTTTCCTCACACAGTATTCCCTGTTGAAGGGGACTCTCCTCACACAGTATTCCCTGTTGAAGGGGACTCTCCTCACACGGCATTCACTGTTGAAGGGGACTCTCCTCACACCGTATTCCCGGTTGAAGAGGAGTTTCCTCACACAGTATTCCCTGTTGAAGGGGACTCTCCTCACACGGCATTCCCTGTTGAAGAGGACTCTCCTCACACAGTATTCCCTGTTGAAGAGGACTCTCCTCACACGGCATTCACTGTTGAAGAGGACTCTCCTCACACAGTATTCCCTGTTGAAGGGGACTCTCCTCACACAGTATTCCCTGTTGAAGGGGACTCTCCTCACTCAGTATTCCCTGTTGAAGGGGACTCTCCTCACACGGCATTCCCTGTTGAAGGGGATTCTCCTCACACAGTATTCCCTGTTGAAGGGGACTCTCCACACACATTATTCCCTGTTGAAGGGGACTCTCCTCACACAGTATTCCCTGTTGAAGGGGACTCTCCTCACACGGCATTCCCTGTTGAAGGGGATTCTCCTCACACAGTATTCCCGGTTGAAGAGGAGTTTCCTCACACACTATTCCCTGTTGAAGGGGACTCTCCTCACACGGCATTCACTGTTGAAGGGGATTCTCCTCACACAGTATTCCCTGTTGAAGGGGTGTCTCCTCACACAGTATTCCCTGTTAAAGGGGACACGCCTCACACATTATGCCCTGTTGAAGGAGACTCTCCTCACACAGTATTCCCTGTTGAAAGGGATTCTCCTCACACAGTATTCCCTGTTGAAGGGTACTCTCCTCACACATTATTCCCTGTTGAAGGGGACTCTCCTCACGCAGTATTCCCTGTTGAAGGGGACTCTCCTCACATGGCATTCCCTGTTGAAGCGGATTCTCCTCACACAGTATTCCCTTTTGAATGGGACTCTCCTCCCACAGTTTTCCCTGTTGAAGGGCAGACTCCTCACACAGAATTCCCTGTTGAAGGGGACGCCCCTCACACAGTATTCCCTGTTGAAGGGGACTCTCCTCCCACAGTACTCCCTGTTGAAGGGCATAATCCTCAAACAGAATTCCCTGTTGAAGGGGACTTTCCTCACACAGTTTTCCCTGTTGAAGGGGACTCTCCTCACACAGTATTCCCTGTTGAAGGGCAGACTCCTCACAAAGTATTCCCTGTTGAAGGGGACTCTCCTCACACAGTATTCCCTGTTGAAGGGGACTCTCCTCACATGGCATTCCCTGTTGAAGGGGATTCTCCTCACACAGTATACCCTGTTGATGAGGACTCTCGTCACACAGTATTCCCTGTTGAAGGGGACTCTCCTCACATGGCATTCCGTGTTGAAGGGGACTCTCCTCAAACCGTATTCCCTATTGAAGATGAATCTCACCACACAGTATTCCCTGTTGAAGGGGAATCTCCTCACACAGTATTCCCTGTTGAAGGGGAATCTCCTCACACATTATTCCCTGTTGAAGGGGACACTCCTCGCACAGTATTCCCTTTTGAAGGGCAGACTCCTCAAACAGAATTCCCTGTTGAAGGGGATGCCCCTCACACAGTATTCCCTGTTGAAGGGGACTCTCCTCCCACAGTACTCCCTGTTGAAGGGCATACTCCTCAAACAGAATTCCCTGTTGAAGGGGACATTCCTCACACAGTTTTCCCTGTTGAAGGGGACTCTCCTCACACAGTATTCCCTGTTGAAGGGCAGACTCCTCACAAAGTATTCCCTGTTGAAGGGGACTCTCCTCACACAGCATTCCCTGTTGAAGGGGACTCTCCTCGCACGGCATTCCCTGTTGAAGGGGATTCTCCTCACACAGTATTCCCTGTTGAAGGGGACTCTCCTCACACAGTATTCACTGTTGAAGGGGACTCTCCTCACACGGCATTCCCTGTTGAAGGGGATTCTCCTCACACAGTATTCCCTGTTGAAGGGGACTCTCCTCACACATTATTCGCTGTTGAAGGGGACTCTCCTCACACAGTATTCCCTGTTGAAAGGGACTCTCCTCACACGGCATTCACTGTTGAAGGGGATTCTCCTCACACAGTATTCCCGGTTGAAGAGGAGTTTCCTCACACAGTATTCCCTGTTGTAGGGGACTCTCCTCACACGGCATTCCCTGTTGAAGGGGATTCTCCTCACACAGTATTCCCTGTTAAAGGGGACACGCCTCACACATTATTCCCTGTTGTAGGGGACTCTCCTCACACGGCATTCCCTGTTGAAGGGGATTCTCCTCACACAGTATTCCCTGTTAAAGGGGACACGCCTCACACATTATTCCCTGTTGAAGGGGACTCTCCTCACACAGTATTCCCTGTTGAAGGGGACTCTCCTCACACGGCATTCACTGTTGAAGGGGATTCTCCTCACACAGTATTCCCGGTTGAAGGGGACTCTCCTCACACAGTATTCCCTGTTGAAGGGGACTCTCCTCACACGGCATTCACTGTTGAAGGGGATTCTCCTCACACAGTATTCCCGGTTGAAGAGGAGTTTCCTCACACATTATTCCCTGTTGTAGGGGACTCTCCTCACATGGCATTCCCTGTTAAAGGGGATTCTCCTCACACAGTATTCCCTGTTAAAGGGGACATGCCTCACACATTATTCCCTGTTGAAGGGGACTCTCCTCACACAGTATTCCCTGTTGAAGGGTAGACTCCTCACAAAGTTTTCCCTGTTGAATGAGACTCTCCTCACACAGTATTCCCTGTTGAAGAGGTCTCTCCTCACACATTATTCCCTGTTGAAGGGGACTCTCCTCACACAGTATTCCCTGTTGAAGGGGACTCTCCTCACACGGCATTCCCTGTTGAAGGGGATTCTCCTCACACAGTATTCCCTGTTGAATGGGACTCTCCTCCCACAGTTTTCCCTGTTGAAGGGCAGACTCCTCACACAGAATTCCCTGTTGAAGGGGACGCCCCTCACACAGTATTCCCTGTTGAAGGGGACTCTCCTCCCACAGTACTCCCTGTTGAAGGGCATACTCCTCAAACAGAATTCCCTGTTGAAGGGGACTTTCCTCACACAGTATTCCCTGTTGAAGGGGACTCTCCACACACATTATTCCCTGTTGAAGGGGACTCTCCTCACACATTATTCCCTGTTGAAGGGGACTCTCCTCACACAGTATTCCCTGTTGAAGGGGACTCTCCTCACTCAGTATTCCCTGTTGAAGGGGACACTCCTCACACAGTATTCCCTGTTGAAGGGGACTCTCCTCACTCAGTATTCCCTGTTGAAGGGGACTCTCCTCACACGGCATTCCCGGTTGAAGAGGAGTTTCCTCACATACTATTCCCTGTTGTAGGGGACTCTCCTCACACGGCATTCCCTGTTGAAGGGGATTCTCCTCACAACGTATTCCCTGTTAAAGGGGACACGCCTCACACAGTATTCCCTGTTGAAGGGGACTCTCCTCACACAGTATTCCCTGTTGAAGGGTAGACTCCTCACAAAGTATTCCCTGTTGAAGGGGACTCTCCTAACACAGTATTCCCTGTTGAAGGGGACTCTCCTCACACGGCATTCACTGTTGAAGGGGATTCTCCTCACACAGTATTCCCTGTTGAAGAGGACTCTCCTCACACAATATTCCCTGTTGAAGGGGACTCTCCTCACTCAGTATTCCCTGTTGAAGGGGACTCTCCTCACTCAGTATTCCCTGTTGAAGGGGACTCTCCTCACACGGCATTCCCTGTTGAAGGGGATTCTCCTCACACAGTATTCCCTGTTGAAGGGGACTCTCCACACACATTATTCCCTGTTGAAGGGGACTCTCCTCACACATTATTCCCTGTTGAAGGGGACTCTCCTCACACAGTATTCCCTGTTGAAGGGGACTCTCCTCACTCAGTATTCCCTGTTGAAGGGGACACTCCTCACACAGTATTCCCTGTTGAAGGGGACTCTCCTCACTCAGTATTCCCTGTTGAAGGGGACTCTCCTCACACGGCATTCCCTGTTGAAGGGGATTCTCCTCACACAGTATTCCCTGTTGAAGGGGACTCTCCACACACATTATTCCCTGTTGAAGGGGACTCTCCTCACACAGTATTCCCTGTTGAAGGGGTCTCTCCTCACACGGCATTCCCTGTTGAAGGGGATTCTCCTCACACAGTATTCCCGGTTGAAGAGGAGTTTCCTCACACACTATTCCCTGTTGAAGGGGACTCTCCTCACACGGCATTCCCTGTTGAAGGGGATTCTCCTCACACAGTATTCCCTGTTGAAGGGGTGTCTCCTCACACAGTATTCCCTGTTAAAGGGGACACGCCTCACACAGTATGCCCTGTTGAAGGAGACTCTCCTCACACAGTATTCCCTGTTGAAAGGGATTCTCCTCACACAGTATTCCCTGTTGAAGGGGACTCTCCTCACACATTATTCCCTGTTGAAGGGGACTCTCCTCACGAAGTATTCCCTGTTGAAGGGGACTCTCCTCACACGGCATTCCCTGTTGAAGCGGATTCTCCTCACACAGTATTCCCTGTTGAATGGGACTCTCCTCCCACAGTTTTCCCAGTTGAAGGGGACTCTCCTCACACAGTATTCCCTGTTGAAGGGGACTCTCCTCACACGGCATTCACTGTTGAAGGGGATTCTCCTCACACAGTATTCCCGGTTGAAGAGGAGTTTCCTCACATAATATTCCCTGTTGAAGGGGACTCTCCTCACACAGTATTCCCTGTTGTAGGGGACTCTCCTCACACGGCATTCCCTGTTGAAGGGGATTCTCCTCACACCGTATTCCCTGTTAAAGGGGACACGCCTCACACAGTATTCTCTGTTGAAGGGGACTCTCCTCACACATTATTCCCTGTTGAAGGGGACTCTCCTCACGAAGTATTCCCTGTTGAAGGGGACTCTCCTCACACGGCATTCCCTGTTGAAGCGGATTCTCCTCACACAGTATTCCCTGTTGAATGGGACTCTCCTCCCACAGTTTTCCCAGTTGAAGGGGACTCTCCTCACACATTATTCCCTGTTGAAGGGGACTCTCCTCACACAGTATTCCCTGTTGAAGGGGACTCTCCTCACACAGTATTCCCTGTTGAAGGGGACTCTCCTCACATGGCATTCCCTGTTGAAGGGGATTCTCCTCACACAGTATACCCTGTTGATGAGGACTCTCGTCACACAGTATTCCCTGTTGAAGGGGACTCTCCTCACATGGCATTCCGTGTTGAAGGGGACTCTCCTCAAACCGTATTCCCTATTGAAGATGAATCTCACCACACAGTATTCCCTGTTGAAGGGGAATCTCCTCACACAGTATTCCCTGTTGAAGGGGAATCTCCTCACACATTATTCCCTGTTGAAGGGGACACTCCTCGCACAGTATTCCCTTTTGAAGGGCAGACTCCTCAAACAGAATTCCCTGTTGAAGGGGATGCCCCTCACACAGTATTCCCTGTTGAAGGGGACTCTCCTCCCACAGTACTCCCTGTTGAAGGGCATACTCCTCAAACAGAATTCCCTGTTGAAGGGGACATTCCTCACACAGTTTTCCCTGTTGAAGGGGACTCTCCTCACACAGTATTCCCTGTTGAAGGGCAGACTCCTCACAAAGTATTCCCTGTTGAAGGGGACTCTCCTCACACAGCATTCCCTGTTGAAGGGGACTCTCCTCGCACGGCATTCCCTGTTGAAGGGGATTCTCCTCACACAGTATTCCCTGTTGAAGGGGACTCTCCTCACACAGTATTCACTGTTGAAGGGGACTCTCCTCACACGGCATTCCCTGTTGAAGGGGATTCTCCTCACACAGTATTCCCTGTTGAAGGGGACTCTCCTCACACATTATTCGCTGTTGAAGGGGACTCTCCTCACACAGTATTCCCTGTTGAAAGGGACTCTCCTCACACGGCATTCACTGTTGAAGGGGATTCTCCTCACACAGTATTCCCGGTTGAAGAGGAGTTTCCTCACACAGTATTCCCTGTTGTAGGGGACTCTCCTCACACGGCATTCCCTGTTGAAGGGGATTCTCCTCACACAGTATTCCCTGTTAAAGGGGACACGCCTCACACATTATTCCCTGTTGTAGGGGACTCTCCTCACACGGCATTCCCTGTTGAAGGGGATTCTCCTCACACAGTATTCCCTGTTAAAGGGGACACGCCTCACACATTATTCCCTGTTGAAGGGGACTCTCCTCACACAGTATTCCCTGTTGAAGGGGACTCTCCTCACACGGCATTCACTGTTGAAGGGGATTCTCCTCACACAGTATTCCCGGTTGAAGGGGACTCTCCTCACACAGTATTCCCTGTTGAAGGGGACTCTCCTCACACGGCATTCACTGTTGAAGGGGATTCTCCTCACACAGTATTCCCGGTTGAAGAGGAGTTTCCTCACACATTATTCCCTGTTGTAGGGGACTCTCCTCACATGGCATTCCCTGTTAAAGGGGATTCTCCTCACACAGTATTCCCTGTTAAAGGGGACATGCCTCACACATTATTCCCTGTTGAAGGGGACTCTCCTCACACAGTATTCCCTGTTGAAGGGTAGACTCCTCACAAAGTTTTCCCTGTTGAATGAGACTCTCCTCACACAGTATTCCCTGTTGAAGAGGTCTCTCCTCACACATTATTCCCTGTTGAAGGGGACTCTCCTCACACAGTATTCCCTGTTGAAGGGGACTCTCCTCACACGGCATTCCCTGTTGAAGGGGATTCTCCTCACACAGTATTCCCTGTTGAATGGGACTCTCCTCCCACAGTTTTCCCTGTTGAAGGGGACTCTCCTCACTCAGTATTCCCTGTTGAAGGGGACTCTCCTCACACGGCATTCCCTGTTGAAGGGGATTCTCCTCACACAGTATTCCCTGTTGAAGGGGACTCTCCACACACATTATTCCCTGTTGAAGGGGACTCTCCTCACACATTATTCCCTGTTGAAGGGGACTCTCCTCACACAGTATTCCCTGTTGAAGGGGACTCTCCTCACTCAGTATTCCCTGTTGAAGGGGACACTCCTCACACAGTATTCCCTGTTGAAGGGGACTCTCCTCACTCAGTATTCCCTGTTGAAGGGGACTCTCCTCACACGGCATTCCCTGTTGAAGGGGATTCTCCTCACACAGTATTCCCTGTTGAAGGGGACTCTCCACACACATTATTCCCTGTTGAAGGGGACTCTCCTCACACAGTATTCCCTGTTGAAGGGGTCTCTCCTCACACGGCATTCCCTGTTGAAGGGGATTCTCCTCACACAGTATTCCCGGTTGAAGAGGAGTTTCCTCACACACTATTCCCTGTTGAAGGGGACTCTCCTCACACGGCATTCCCTGTTGAAGGGGATTCTCCTCACACAGTATTCCCTGTTGAAGGGGTGTCTCCTCACACAGTATTCCCTGTTAAAGGGGACACGCCTCACACAGTATGCCCTGTTGAAGGAGACTCTCCTCACACAGTATTCCCTGTTGAAAGGGATTCTCCTCACACAGTATTCCCTGTTGAAGGGGACTCTCCTCACACATTATTCCCTGTTGAAGGGGACTCTCCTCACGAAGTATTCCCTGTTGAAGGGGACTCTCCTCACACGGCATTCCCTGTTGAAGCGGATTCTCCTCACACAGTATTCCCTGTTGAATGGGACTCTCCTCCCACAGTTTTCCCAGTTGAAGGGGACTCTCCTCACACAGTATTCCCTGTTGAAGGGGACTCTCCTCACACGGCATTCACTGTTGAAGGGGATTCTCCTCACACAGTATTCCCGGTTGAAGAGGAGTTTCCTCACATAATATTCCCTGTTGAAGGGGACTCTCCTCACACAGTATTCCCTGTTGTAGGGGACTCTCCTCACACGGCATTCCCTGTTGAAGGGGATTCTCCTCACACCGTATTCCCTGTTAAAGGGGACACGCCTCACACAGTATTCTCTGTTGAAGGGGACTCTCCTCACACATTATTCCCTGTTGAAGGGGACTCTCCTCACGAAGTATTCCCTGTTGAAGGGGACTCTCCTCACACGGCATTCCCTGTTGAAGCGGATTCTCCTCACACAGTATTCCCTGTTGAATGGGACTCTCCTCCCACAGTTTTCCCAGTTGAAGGGGACTCTCCTCACACATTATTCCCTGTTGAAGGGGACTCTCCTCACACAGTATTCCCTGTTGAAGGGGACTCTCCTCACACGGCATTCCCTGTTGAAGGGGATTCTCCTCACACAGTATTCCCTGTTGAATGGGACTCTCCTCCCACAGTTTTCCCTGTTGAAGGGCAGACTCCTCACACAGAATTCCCTGTTGAAGGGGACGCCCCTCACACAGTATTCCCTGTTGAAGGGGACTCTCCTCCCACAGTACTCCCTGTTGAAGGGCATACTCCTCAAACAGAATTCCCTGTTGAAGGGGACTTTCCTCACACAGTATTCCCTGTTGAAGGGGACTCTCCACACACATTATTCCCTGTTGAAGGGGACTCTCCTCACACATTATTCCCTGTTGAAGGGGACTCTCCTCACACAGTATTCCCTGTTGAAGGGGACTCTCCTCACTCAGTATTCCCTGTTGAAGGGGACACTCCTCACACAGTATTCCCTGTTGAAGGGGACTCTCCTCACTCAGTATTCCCTGTTGAAGGGGACTCTCCTCACACGGCATTCCCGGTTGAAGAGGAGTTTCCTCACATACTATTCCCTGTTGTAGGGGACTCTCCTCACACGGCATTCCCTGTTGAAGGGGATTCTCCTCACAACGTATTCCCTGTTAAAGGGGACACGCCTCACACAGTATTCCCTGTTGAAGGGGACTCTCCTCACACAGTATTCCCTGTTGAAGGGTAGACTCCTCACAAAGTATTCCCTGTTGAAGGGGACTCTCCTAACACAGTATTCCCTGTTGAAGGGGACTCTCCTCACACGGCATTCACTGTTGAAGGGGATTCTCCTCACACAGTATTCCCTGTTGAAGAGGACTCTCCTCACACAATATTCCCTGTTGAAGGGGACTCTCCTCACTCAGTATTCCCTGTTGAAGGGGACTCTCCTCACTCAGTATTCCCTGTTGAAGGGGACTCTCCTCACACGGCATTCCCTGTTGAAGGGGATTCTCCTCACACAGTATTCCCTGTTGAAGGGGACTCTCCACACACATTATTCCCTGTTGAAGGGGACTCTCCTCACACATTATTCCCTGTTGAAGGGGACTCTCCTCACACAGTATTCCCTGTTGAAGGGGACTCTCCTCACTCAGTATTCCCTGTTGAAGGGGACACTCCTCACACAGTATTCCCTGTTGAAGGGGACTCTCCTCACTCAGTATTCCCTGTTGAAGGGGACTCTCCTCACACGGCATTCCCTGTTGAAGGGGATTCTCCTCACACAGTATTCCCTGTTGAAGGGGACTCTCCACACACATTATTCCCTGTTGAAGGGGACTCTCCTCACACAGTATTCCCTGTTGAAGGGGTCTCTCCTCACACGGCATTCCCTGTTGAAGGGGATTCTCCTCACACAGTATTCCCGGTTGAAGAGGAGTTTCCTCACACACTATTCCCTGTTGAAGGGGACTCTCCTCACACGGCATTCCCTGTTGAAGGGGATTCTCCTCACACAGTATTCCCTGTTGAAGGGGTGTCTCCTCACACAGTATTCCCTGTTAAAGGGGACACGCCTCACACAGTATGCCCTGTTGAAGGAGACTCTCCTCACACAGTATTCCCTGTTGAAAGGGATTCTCCTCACACAGTATTCCCTGTTGAAGGGGACTCTCCTCACACATTATTCCCTGTTGAAGGGGACTCTCCTCACGAAGTATTCCCTGTTGAAGGGGACTCTCCTCACACGGCATTCCCTGTTGAAGCGGATTCTCCTCACACAGTATTCCCTGTTGAATGGGACTCTCCTCCCACAGTTTTCCCAGTTGAAGGGGACTCTCCTCACACAGTATTCCCTGTTGAAGGGGACTCTCCTCACACGGCATTCACTGTTGAAGGGGATTCTCCTCACACAGTATTCCCGGTTGAAGAGGAGTTTCCTCACATAATATTCCCTGTTGAAGGGGACTCTCCTCACACAGTATTCCCTGTTGTAGGGGACTCTCCTCACACGGCATTCCCTGTTGAAGGGGATTCTCCTCACACCGTATTCCCTGTTAAAGGGGACACGCCTCACACAGTATTCTCTGTTGAAGGGGACTCTCCTCACACATTATTCCCTGTTGAAGGGGACTCTCCTCACGAAGTATTCCCTGTTGAAGGGGACTCTCCTCACACGGCATTCCCTGTTGAAGCGGATTCTCCTCACACAGTATTCCCTGTTGAATGGGACTCTCCTCCCACAGTTTTCCCAGTTGAAGGGGACTCTCCTCACACAGTATTCCCTGTTGAAGGGGACTCTCCTCACACAGTATTCCCTGTTGAAGAGGACTCTCCTCACACAATATTCCCTGTTGAAGGGGACTCTCCTCACACAGTATTCCCTGTTGAAGAGGACTCTCCTCACACAATATTCCCTGTTGAAGGGGACTCTCCTCACACAGTATTCCCTGTTGAAGAGGACTCTCCTCACACAATATTCCCTGTTGAAGGGGACTCTCCTCACACAGTATTCCCTGTTGAAGGGGACTCTCCTCACACAGTATTCCCTGTTGAAGGGGACTCTCCTCACACGGCATTCACTGTTGAAGGGGACTCTCCTCACACAGTATTCCCGGTTGAAGAGGAGTTTCCTCACACAGTATTCCCTGTTGAAGGAGACTCTCCTCACACGGCATTCCCTGTTGAAGGAGACTCTCCTCACACAGTATTCCCTGTTGAAGGAGACTCTCCTCACACAGTATTCCCGGTTGAAGAGGAGTTTCCTCACACAGTATTCCCTGTTGAAGGGGACTCTCCTCACACAGTATTCCCTGTTGAAGGGGACTCTCCTCACACGGCATTCACTGTTGAAGGGGACTCTCCTCACACCGTATTCCCGGTTGAAGAGGAGTTTCCTCACACAGTATTCCCTGTTGAAGGGGACTCTCCTCACACGGCATTCCCTGTTGAAGAGGACTCTCCTCACACAGTATTCCCTGTTGAAGAGGACTCTCCTCACACGGCATTCACTGTTGAAGAGGACTCTCCTCACACAGTATTCCCTGTTGAAGGGGACTCTCCTCACACAGTATTCCCTGTTGAAGGGGACTCTCCTCACTCAGTATTCCCTGTTGAAGGGGACTCTCCTCACACGGCATTCCCTGTTGAAGGGGATTCTCCTCACACAGTATTCCCTGTTGAAGGGGACTCTCCACACACATTATTCCCTGTTGAAGGGGACTCTCCTCACACAGTATTCCCTGTTGAAGGGGACTCTCCTCACACGGCATTCCCTGTTGAAGGGGATTCTCCTCACACAGTATTCCCGGTTGAAGAGGAGTTTCCTCACACACTATTCCCTGTTGAAGGGGACTCTCCTCACACGGCATTCACTGTTGAAGGGGATTCTCCTCACACAGTATTCCCTGTTGAAGGGGTGTCTCCTCACACAGTATTCCCTGTTAAAGGGGACACGCCTCACACATTATGCCCTGTTGAAGGAGACTCTCCTCACACAGTATTCCCTGTTGAAAGGGATTCTCCTCACACAGTATTCCCTGTTGAAGGGTACTCTCCTCACACATTATTCCCTGTTGAAGGGGACTCTCCTCACGCAGTATTCCCTGTTGAAGGGGACTCTCCTCACATGGCATTCCCTGTTGAAGCGGATTCTCCTCACACAGTATTCCCTTTTGAATGGGACTCTCCTCCAACAGTTTTCCCTGTTGAAAGGCAGACTCCTCACACAGAATTCCCTGTTGAAGGGGACGCCCCTCACACAGTATTCCCTGTTGAAGGGGACTCTCCTCCCACAGTACTCCCTGTTGAAGGGCATAATCCTCAAACAGAATTCCCTGTTGAAGGGGACTTTCCTCACACAGTTTTCCCTGTTGAAGGGGACTCTCCTCACACAGTATTCCCTGTTGAAGGGCAGACTCCTCACAAAGTATTCCCTGTTGAAGGGGACTCTCCTCACACAGTATTCCCTGTTGAAGGGGACTCTCCTCACATGGCATTCCCTGTTGAAGGGGATTCTCCTCACACAGTATACCCTGTTGATGAGGACTCTCGTCACACAGTATTCCCTGTTGAAGGGGACTCTCCTCACATGGCATTCCGTGTTGAAGGGGACTCTCCTCAAACCGTATTCCCTATTGAAGATGAATCTCACCACACAGTATTCCCTGTTGAAGGGGAATCTCCTCACACAGTATTCCCTGTTGAAGGGGAATCTCCTCACACATTATTCCCTGTTGAAGGGGACACTCCTCGCACAGTATTCCCTTTTGAAGGGCAGACTCCTCAAACAGAATTCCCTGTTGAAGGGGATGCCCCTCACACAGTATTCCCTGTTGAAGGGGACTCTCCTCCCACAGTACTCCCTGTTGAAGGGCATACTCCTCAAACAGAATTCCCTGTTGAAGGGGACATTCCTCACACAGTTTTCCCTGTTGAAGGGGACTCTCCTCACACAGTATTCCCTGTTGAAGGGCAGACTCCTCACAAAGTATTCCCTGTTGAAGGGGACTCTCCTCACACAGCATTCCCTGTTGAAGGGGACTCTCCTCGCACGGCATTCCCTGTTGAAGGGGATTCTCCTCACACAGTATTCCCTGTTGAAGGGGACTCTCCTCACACAGTATTCACTGTTGAAGGGGACTCTCCTCACACGGCATTCCCTGTTGAAGGGGATTCTCCTCACACAGTATTCCCTGTTGAAGGGGACTCTCCTCACACATTATTCGCTGTTGAAGGGGACTCTCCTCACACAGTATTCCCTGTTGAAAGGGACTCTCCTCACACGGCATTCACTGTTGAAGGGGATTCTCCTCACACAGTATTCCCGGTTGAAGAGGAGTTTCCTCACACAGTATTCCCTGTTGTAGGGGACTCTCCTCACACGGCATTCCCTGTTGAAGGGGATTCTCCTCACACAGTATTCCCTGTTAAAGGGGACACGCCTCACACATTATTCCCTGTTGTAGGGGACTCTCCTCACATGGCATTCCCTGTTGAAGGGGATTCTCCTCACACAGTATTCCCTGTTAAAGGGGACACGCCTCACACATTATTCCCTGTTGAAGGGGACTCTCCTCACACAGTATTCCCTGTTGAAGGGGACTCTCCTCACACGGCATTCACTGTTGAAGGGGATTCTCCTCACACAGTATTCCCGGTTGAAGGGGACTCTCCTCACACAGTATTCCCTGTTGAAGGGGACTCTCCTCACACGGCATTCACTGTTGAAGGGGATTCTCCTCACACAGTATTCCCGGTTGAAGAGGAGTTTCCTCACACATTATTCCCTGTTGTAGGGGACTCTCCTCACATGGCATTCCCTGTTAAAGGGGATTCTCCTCACACAGTATTCCCTGTTAAAGGGGACATGCCTCACACATTATTCCCTGTTGAAGGGGACTCTCCTCACACAGTATTCCCTGTTGAAGGGTAGACTCCTCACAAAGTTTTCCCTGTTGAATGAGACTCTCCTCACACAGTATTCCCTGTTTAAAAGGTCTCTCCTCACACATTATTCCCTGTTGAAGGGGACTCTCCTCACACAGTATTCCCTGTTGAAGGGGACTCTCCTCACACGGCATTCCCTGTTGAAGGGGATTCTCCTCACACAGTATTCCCTGTTGAATGGGACTCTCCTCCCACAGTTTTCCCTGTTGAAGGGCAGACTCCTCACACAGAATTCCCTGTTGAAGGGGACGCCCCTCACACAGTATTCCCTGTTGAAGGGGACTCTCCTCCCACAGTACTCCCTGTTGAAGGGCATACTCCTCAAACAGAATTCCCTGTTGAAGGGGACTTTCCTCACACAGTTTTCCCTGTTGAAGGGGACTCTCCTCACACAGTATTCCCTGTTGAAGGGGACTCTCCTCACACAGTATTCCCTGTTGAAGGGGACTCTCCTCACACAGTATTCCCTGTTGAAGGGCAGACAACTCACAAAGTATTCCCTGTTGAAGGGGACTCTCCTCACACAGTATTCCCTGTTGAAGGGGACTCTCCTCACACGGCATTCAATGTTGAAGGGGATTCTCCTCACACAGTATTCCCTGTTGAAGAGGACTCTCCTCACACAGTATTCCATGTTGAAGGGGACTCTCCTCACACAGTATTCCCTGTTGAAGGGGACTCTCCTCACACGGCATTCCCTGTTGTAGGGGACTCTCCTCACACGGCATTCCCTGTTGAAGGGGACTCTCCTCACAACGTATTCCCTGTTAAAGGGGACTCTCCTCACACAGTATTCCCTGTTGAAGGGGACTCTCCTCACACAGTATTCCCTGTTGAAGGGTAGACTCCTCACCAAGTATTCCCTGTTGAAGGGGACTCTCCTAACACAGTATTCCCTGTTGAAGGGGACTCTCCTCACACGGCATTCACTGTTGAAGGGGATTCTCCTCACACAGTATTCCCTGTTGAAGAGGACTCTCCTCACACAATATTCCCTGTTGAAGGGGACTCTCCTCACTCAGTATTCCCTGTTGAAGGGGACTCTCCTCACTCAGTATTCCCTGTTGAAGGGGACTCTCCTCACACGGCATTCCCTGTTGAAGGGGATTCTCCTCACACAGTATTCCCTGTTGAAGGGGACTCTCCACACACATTATTCCCTGTTGAAGGGGACTCTCCTCACACATTATTCCCTGTTGAAGGGGACTCTCCTCACACAGTATTCCCTGTTGAAGGGGACACTCCTCACACAGTATTCCCTGTTGAAGGGGACTCTCCTCACTCAGTATTCCCTGTTGAAGGGGACTCTCCTCACACGGCATTCCCTGTTGAAGGGGATTCTCCTCACACAGTATTCCCTGTTGAAGGGGACTCTCCACACACATTATTCCCTGTTGAAGGGGACTCTCCTCACACAGTATTCCCTGTTGAAGGGGTCTCTCCTCACACGGCATTCCCTGTTGAAGGGGATTCTCCTCACACAGTATTCCCGGTTGAAGAGGAGTTTCCTCACACACTATTCCCTGTTGAAGGGGACTCTCCTCACACGGCATTCCCTGTTGAAGGGGATTCTCCTCACACAGTATTCCCTGTTGAAGGGGTGTCTCCTCACACAGTATTCCCTGTTAAAGGGGACACGCCTCACACAGTATGCCCTGTTGAAGGAGACTCTCCTCACACAGTATTCCCTGTTGAAAGGGATTCTCCTCACACAGTATTCCCTGTTGAAGGGGACTCTCCTCACACATTATTCCCTGTTGAAGGGGACTCTCCTCACGAAGTATTCCCTGTTGAAGGGGACTCTCCTCACACGGCATTCCCTGTTGAAGCGGATTCTCCTCACACAGTATTCCCTGTTGAATGGGACTCTCCTCCCACAGTTTTCCCAGTTGAAGGGGACTCTCCTCACACAGTATTCCCTGTTGAAGGGGACTCTCCTCACACGGCATTCACTGTTGAAGGGGATTCTCCTCACACAGTATTCCCGGTTGAAGAGGAGTTTCCTCACATAATATTCCCTGTTGGAGGGGACTCTCCTCACACGGCATTCCCTGTTGAAGGGGATTCTCCTCACACCGTATTCCCTGTTAAAGGGGACACGCCTCACACAGTATTCCCTGTTGAAGCGGATTCTCCTCACACAGTATTCCCTGTTGAATGGGACTCTCCTCCCACAGTTTTCCCAGTTGAAGGGGACTCTCCTCACACAGTATTCCCTGTTGAAGGGGACTCTCCTCACACGGCATTCACTGTTGAAGGGGATTCTCCTCACACAGTATTCCCTGTTGAAGAGGACTCTCCTCACACAATATTCCCTGTTGAAGGGGACTCTCCTCACACAGTATTCCCTGTTGAAGGGGACTCTCCTCACACGGCATTCACTGTTGAAGGGGACTCTCCTCACACGGCATTCACTGTTGAAGGGGACTCTCCTCACACGGCATTCACTGTTGAAGGGGACTCTCCTCACACAGTATTCCCGGTTGAAGAGGAGTTTCCTCACACAGTATTCCCTGTTGAAGGGGACTCTCCTCACACGGCATTCCCTGTTGAAGAGGACTCTCCTCACACAGTATTCCCTGTTGAAGGGGACTCTCCTCACACAGTATTCCCTGTTGAAGGGGACTCTCCTCACTCAGTATTCCCTGTTGAAGGGGACTCTCCTCACACGGCATTCCCTGTTGAAGGGGATTCTCCTCACACAGTATTCCCTGTTGAAGGGGACTCTCCACACACATTATTCCCTGTTGAAGGGGACTCTCCTCACACAGTATTCCCTGTTGAAGGGGACTCTCCTCACACGGCATTCCCTGTTGAAGGGGATTCTCCTCACACAGTATTCCCGGTTGAAGAGGAGTTTCCTCACACACTATTCCCTGTTGAAGGGGACTCTCCTCACACGGCATTCCCTGTTGAAGGGGATTCTCCTCACACAGTATTCCCTGTTGAAGGGGTGTCTCCTCACACAGTATTCCCTGTTAAAGGGGACACGCCTCACACATTATGCCCTGTTGAAGGAGACTCTCCTCACACAGTATTCCCTGTTGAAAGGGATTCTCCTCACACAGTATTCCCTGTTGAAGGGTACTCTCCTCACACATTATTCCCTGTTGAAGGGGACTCTCCTCACGCAGTATTCCCTGTTGAAGGGGACTCTCCTCACATGGCATTCCCTGTTGAAGCGGATTCTCCTCACACAGTATTCCCTTTTGAATGGGACTCTCCTCCCACAGTTTTCCCTGTTGAAGGGCAGACTCCTCACACAGAATTCCCTGTTGAAGGGGACGCCCCTCACACAGTATTCCCTGTTGAAGGGGACTCTCCTCCCACAGTACTCCCTGTTGAAGGGCATAATCCTCAAACAGAATTCCCTGTTGAAGGGGACTTTCCTCACACAGTTTTCCCTGTTGAAGGGGACTCTCCTCACACAGTATTCCCTGTTGAAGGGCAGACTCCTCACAAAGTATTCCCTGTTGAAGGGGACTCTCCTCACACAGTATTCCCTGTTGAAGGGGACTCTCCTCACATGGCATTCCCTGTTGAAGGGGATTCTCCTCACACAGTATACCCTGTTGATGAGGACTCTCGTCACACAGTATTCCCTGTTGAAGGGGACTCTCCTCACATGGCATTCCGTGTTGAAGGGGACTCTCCTCAAACCGTATTCCCTATTGAAGATGATTCTCACCACACAGTATTCCCTGTTGAAGGGGAATCTCCTCACACAGTATTCCCTGTTGAAGGGGAATCTCCTCACACATTATTCCCTGTTGAAGGGGACACTCCTCGCACAGTATTCCCTTTTGAAGGGCAGACTCCTCAAACAGAATTCCCTGTTGAAGGGGATGCCCCTCACACAGTATTCCCTGTTGAAGGGGACTCTCCTCCCACAGTATTCCCTGTTGAAGGGCAGACTCCTCACAAAGAATTCCCTGTTGAAGGGGACGCCCCTCACACAGTATTCACTGTTGAAGGGGACTCTCCTCACACAGTATTCCCTGTTGAAGGGGACTCTCCTCACACAGTATTCCCTGTTGAAGGGGACTCTCCTCACACGGCATTCCCTGTTGAAGGGGATTCTCCTCACACAGTATTCCCTGTTGAAGAGGACTCTCCTCACACAGTATTCCCTGTTGAGGAGGACTCTCCTCACACAGTATTCCCTGTTGAAGGGGACTCACCTCACACGGCATTCCCTGTTGAAGGGGATTCTCTTCACACAGTATTCCCTGTTGAAGGGGACTCTACTCACACGGCATTCCTTGTTGAAGGAGAGTCTCCTCACACAGTATTCCCTGTTGAAGGGGACTCTCCTCACACAGTATTCCCTGTTGAAGGGGACTCTCCTCCCACAGTTTTCCCTGTTGAAGGGCACACTCCTCACACAGAATTCCCTGTTGAAGGGGACGCCCCTCACACAGTATTCCCTGTTGAAGGGGACTCTCCTCCCACAGTACTCCCTGTTGAAGGGCATACTCCTCACACAGTTTTCCCTGTTGAAGGGGACTCTCCTCACACAGTATTCCCTGTTGAAGGGCAGACTCCTCACAAAGTATTCCCTGTTGAAGGGGACTCTCCTCACACAGTATTCCCTGTTGAAGGGGACTCTCCTCACACGGCATTCCCTGTTGAAGGGGATTCTCCTCACACAGTATTCCCTGTTGAAGGGGACTCTCCTCACACATTATGCCATGTTGAAGAGTACTCTCCTCACACAGTATTCCCTGTTGAAGGGGACTCTCCTCCCAAAGTTTTCCCTGTTGAAGGGGTGTCTCCTCACACAGTATTCCGTGTTAAAGAGGACACGCCTCACACAGTATGCCCTGTTGAAGGAGACTCTCCTCACACAGTATTCCCTGTTGAATGGGACTCTCCTCACACAGTATTCCCTGTTGAAGGTGATTCTACTCACACAGTATTCCCTGTTGAAGGGGATTCTCCTCACACAGTATTCCCTGTTGAAGGGGACTCTCCACACACATTATTCCCTGTTGAAGGGGACTCTCCTTACACAGTATTCCCTGTTGAAGGGGACTCTCCTCACACGGCATTCCCTGTTGAAGGGGATTCTCCTCACACAGTATTCCCGGTTGAAGAGGAGTTTCCTCACACACTATTCCCTGTTGAAGGGGACTCTCCTCACACGGCATTCCCTGTTGAAGGGGATTCTCCTCACACAGTATTCCCGGTTGAAGAGGAGTTTCCTCACACAGTATTCCCTGTTGAAGGGGACTCTCCTCACACGGCATTCCATTTGAAGGGGATTCTCCTCACACAGTATTCCCTGTTGAAGGGGTGTCTCCTCACACAGTATTCCCTGTTAAAGGGGACACGCCTCACACAGTATGCCCTGTTGAAGGAGACTCTCCTCACGCAGTATTCCCTGTTGAAGGGGACTCTACTCACACAATATTCCCTGTCTCAGGGGACTCTCCTCACACAGTATTCCCTGTTGAAGGTGATTCTACTCACACAGTATTCCCTGTTGAAGGACATTCTCCTCACACAGTATTCCCTGTTGAAGGGGACTCTCCTCACACATTATTCCCTGTTGAAGGGGACTCTCCTCACACAGTATTCCCTGTTGAAGGGGACTCTCCTCACACGGCATTCCCTGTTGAAGGGGATTCTCCTCACACAGAATTCCCTGTTGAAGGGGACGCCCCTCACACAGTATTCCCTGTTGAAGGGGACTCTCCTCCCACAGTACTCCCTGTTGAAGGGCATACTCCTCAAACAGAATTCCCTGTTGAAGGGGTCTTTCCTCACACGGTTTTCCCTGTTGAAGGGGACTCTCCTCACACAGTATTCCCTGTTGAAGGGCAGACTCCTCACAAAGTATTCCCTGTTGAAGGGGACTCTCCTCACACAGTATTCCCTGTTGAAGGGGACTCTCCTCACATGGCATTCCCTGTTGAAGGGGATTCTCCTCACACAGTATACCCTGTTGATGAGGACTCTCGTCACACAGTATTCCCTGTTGAAGGGGATTCTCCTCACACAGTATTCCCTGTTGAAGGGGACTCTCCACACACATTATTCCCTGTTGAAGGGGACTCTCCTTACACAGTATTCCCTGTTGAAGGGGACTCTCCTCACACGGCATTCCCTGTTGAAGGGGATTCTCCTCACACAGTATTCCCGGTTGAAGAGGAGTTTCCTCACACACTATTCCCTGTTGAAGGAGACTCTCCTCACACGGCATTCCATTTGAAGGGGATTCTCCTCACACAGTATTCCCTGTTGAAGGGGTGTCTCCTCACACAGTATTCCCTGTTAAAGGGGACACGCCTCACACAGTATGCCCTGTTGAAGGAGACTCTCCTCACGCAGTATTCCCTGTTGAAGGGGACTCTACTCACACAATATTCCCTGTCTCAGGGGACTCTCCTCACACAGTATTCCCTGTTGAAGGTGATTCTACTCACACAGTATTCCCTGTTGAAGGACATTCTCCTCACACAGTATTCCCTGTTGAAGGGGACTCTCCTCACACATTATTCCCTGTTGAAGGGGACTCTCCTCACACAGTATTCCCTGTTGAAGGGGACTCTCCTCACACGGCATTCCCTGTTGAAGGGGATTCTCCTCACACAGAATTCCCTGTTGAAGGGGACGCCCCTCACACAGTATTCCCTGTTGAAGGGGACTCGCCTCCCACAGTACTCCCTGTTGAAGGGCATACTCCTCAAACAGAATTCTCTGTTGAAGGGGTCTTTCCACACACAGTTTTCCCTGTTGAAGGGGACTCTCCTCACACAGTATTCCCTGTTGAAGGGCAGACTCCTCACAAAGTATTCCCTGTTGAAGGGGACTCTCCTCACACAGTATTCCCTGTTGAAGGGGACTCTCCTCACATGGCATTCCCTGTTGAAGGGGATTCTCCTCACACAGTATACCCTGTTGATGAGGACTCTCGTCACACAGTATTCCCTGTTGAAGGGGATTCTCCTCACACAGTATTCCCTGTTGAAGGGGAATCTCCTCACACATTATTCCCTGTTGAAGGGGACACTCCTCGCACAGAATTCCCTTTTGAAGGGCAGACTCCTCAAACAGAATTCCCTGTTGAAGGGGATGCCCCTCACACAGTATTCCCTGTTGAAGGGCACTCTCCTCCCACAGTATTCCCTGTTGAAGGGCAGACTCCTCACACAGAATTCCCTGTTGAAGGGGACGCCCCTCACACAGTATTCACTGTTGAAGGGGACTCTCCTCACACAGTATTCCCTGTTGAAGGGGACTCTCCTCACACAGTATTCCCTGTTGAAGGGGACTCTCCTCACACGGCATTCCCTGTTGAAGGGGATTCTCCTCACACAGTATTCCCGGTTGAAGAGGAGTTTCCTCAGAAACTATTCCCTGTTGAAGGTGACTCTCCTCACACGGCATTCCCTGTTGAAGGCGATTCTCCTCACAGAGTATTCCCTGTTGAAGGGGTGTCTCCTCACACAGTATTCCCTGTTAAAGGGGACACGCCTCACACAGTATGCCCTGTTGAAGTAGACTCTCCTCACACAGTATTCCCTGTTGAAGGGGACTCTACTCACACAATATTCCCTGTCTGAGGGGACTCTCCTCACACAGTATTCCCTGTTGAAGGTGATTCTACTCACACAGTATTCCCTGTTGAAGGGGATTCTCTTCACACAGTATTCCCTGTTTTAAGGGGACTCTCCTCACACAGTATTCCCTGTTGAAGGGGACTCTCCTCACATGGCATTCCGTGTTTGAAGGGGACTCACCTCACACCATATTCCCTGTTGAAGATGAATCTCCCCACACAGAATTTCCTGTTGAAGGGGACTCTCCTCCCACAGTATTCCCTGTTGAAGAGCAGACTCCTCACACAGAATTCCCTGTTGAAGGGGACGCCCCTCACACAGTATTCCCTGTTGAAGGCGACTCTCCTCACACAGTATTCCCTGTTGAAGGGGACTCTCCTCACACAATATTCCCTGTTGAAGGGGATTCTCCTCACATGGCATTCCCTGTTGAAGGGGATTCTCCTCACACAGTATTCCCTGTTGAAGAGGACTCTCCTCACACATTATTCCCTGTTGAAGGGGACTCGACTCACACATTATTCCCTGTCTAAGGGGACTCTCCTCACACAGTATTCCCTGTTGAAGGTGATTCTACTCACACAGTATTCCCTGTTGAAGGGGATTCTCTTCACACAGTATTCCCTGTTTAAAGGGGACTCTCCTCACACAGTATTCCCTGTTGAAGGGGTCTCTCCTTACACAAGATTCCATGTTGAAGGGGATTAACCTCACACAGTATTCCCTGTTGAAGGGGACTCTCCTCACACAGTATTCCCTGTTGAAGGGTCTCTCCTCACACAGTATTCCCTGTTGAAGGGGACTCTCCTCACACGGCAATCCCTGTTGAAGGGGATTCTTCTCACACAGTATTCCCTGTTGAAGGGGACTCTCCTCACACGGCATTCCCTGTTGAAGGAGAGTCTCCTCACACAGTATTCCATGTTGAAGGGGACTCTCCTCAAACAGTATACCCTGTTGATGAGGACTGTCCTCACACAGTATTCCCTTTTGAAGGGGACTCTCCTCACATGGCATTCCGTGTTGAAGGGGATTCTTCTCATACAGTATTCCCTGTTGAAGGGGATTCTCCTCACAAAGTATTCCCTGTTGAAGGGGACACTCCTCACACGGTATTCCCTGTAGAAGGAGAGTCTCCTCACACAGTATACCCTGTTGAAGGGGAATCTCCTCACAAAGTATTCCCTGTTGAAGGGGACACTCCTCGCACAGTATTCCCTTTTGAAGGGAACTCTCCTCCCACAGTATTCCCAGTTGACGGGCAGACTCCTCACACAGTATTCCCTGTTGAAGGGGACTCTCCACACAAAGTATTCCCTGTTGAAGGGGACTCTCCTCACACAGTATTCCCTGTTGCAGGGGATTCTCCTCACATGGCATTCCCTGTTGAAGGGGATTCTCCTCACACATTATTCCCTGTTGAAGGGGTGTCTCCTCACACAGTATTCCCTGTCAAAGGGAACACGCCTCACACTATGCCCTGTTGAAGGAGACTCTCCTCACACAATATTCCCTGTCCAAGGGGACTCTCCTCACACAGTATTCCCTGTTGAAGGTGATTCTACTCACACAGTATTCCCTGTTGAAGGGGATTCTCCTCACACAGTATTCCCTGTTGAAGGGGACTCTCCTCACACATTCTTCCCTGTTGAATGGGACTCTGCTCGCACAGTATTCCCCGTTGAAGGGGACTCTCCTCACACGGCATTCCCTGTGAAGGGGATTCTCCTCACACAGTATTCCCTGTTGAATGGGACTCCCCTCACACAGAATTCCCTGTTGAAGGGGACGCCCCTCACTCAGAATTCCCTGTTGAAGGGGACTCTCCTCCCACAGTACTCCCTGTTGAAGGGCATACTCCTCAAACGGAATTCCCTGTTGAAGGGGACTTTCCTCACATGGCATTCGGTGTTGAAGGGGACTCTCCTCAAACCGTATTCCCTGTTGAAGATGAATCTCACCACACAGTATTCCCTGTTGAAGGGGAATCTCCTCACACATTATTCCCTGTTGAAGGGGACACTCCTCGCACAGTATTCCCTTTTGAAGGGCAGACTCCTCAAACAGAATTCCCTGTTGAAGGGGACTCTCCTCACACAGTATTCCCTGTTGAAGGGGACTCACCTCACACGGCATTCCCTGTTGAAGGGGAATCTCCTCACACAGTATTCCCTGTTGAAGGGGAATCTCCTCACACAGTATTCCCTGTTGAAGGGGAATCTCCTCACACATTATTCCCTGTTGAAGGAGAGTCTCCTCACACAGAATTCCCTGTTGAAGGGGATTCTCCTCACAAAGTATTCCCTGTTGATGGGGACTCTCCTCACACATTATTCCATGTTGAAGAGTACTCTCCTCACACAGTATTCCCTGTTGAAGGGGACTCTCCTCCCACAGTTTTCCCTGTTGAAGGGCAGACTCCTCACACAGAATTCCCTGTTGAAGGGGACGCCCCTCACACAGTATTCCCTGTTGAAGGGGACTCTCCTCCCACAGTACTCCCTGTTGAAGGGCACACTCCTCAAACAGAATTCCCTGTTGAAGGGGACTTTCCTCACACAGTTTTCCCTGTTGAAGGGGACTCTCCTCACACAGTATTCCCTGTTGAAGGGCAGACTCCTCACAAAGTATTCCCTGTTGAAGGGGACTCTCCTCACACAGTATTCCCTGTTGAAGGGGACTCTCCTCACACGGCATTCCCTGTTGAAGGGGATTCTCCTCACACAGTATTCCCTGTTGAAGGGGACTCTCCTCACACAGTATTCCGTGTTGAAGGGGACTCTCCTCCCAAAGTTTTCCCTGTTGAAGGGGTGTCTCCTCACACAGTATTCCCTGTTAAAGGGGACACGCCTCACACAGTATGCCCTGTTGAAGGAGACTCTCCTCACACAGTATTCCCTGTTGAAGGGGACTCTACTCACACAATATTCCCTGTCTAAGGGGACTCTCCTCACACAGTATTCCCTGTTGAAGGTGATTCTACTCACACACTATTCCCTGTTGAAGGGGATTCTCCTCACACAGTATTCCCTGTTGAAGGGGACTCTCCTCACACAGTATTCCCTGTTGAAGGGGATTCTCCTCACACGGCATTCCCTGTTGAAGGGGATTCTCCTCACACAGTATTCCCGGTTGAAGAGGAGTTTCCTCAGAAACTATTGCCTGTTGAAGGGGACTCTCCTCACACGGCATTCCCTGTTGAAGGGGATTCTGCTCACACAGTATTCCCTGTTGAAGGGGTGTCTCCTCACACAGTATTCCCTGTTAAAGGGGACACGCCTCACACAGTATGCCCTGTTGAAGTAGACTCTCCTCACACAGTATTCCCTGTTGAAGGGGACTCTACTCACACAATATTCCCTGTCTAAGGGGACTCTCCTCACACAGTATTCCCTGTTGAAGGTGATTCTAGTCACACAGTATTCCCTGTTGAAGGGGATTCTCTTCACACAGTATTCCCTGTTTAAAGGGGACTCTCCTCACACAGTATTCCCTGTTGAAGGGGACTCTCCTCACACAAGATTCCATGTTGAAGGGGACTCTCCTCACACGGCATTCCCTGTTGAAGATGAATCTCCCCACACAGAATTTCCTGTTGAAGGGGACTCTCCTCGCACAGTATTCCCTGTTGAAGGGCAGACTCATCACACAGAATTCCCTGTTGAAGGGGACTCTCCTCACAAAGTATTCCCTGTTGAAGGGGACTCTCCTCACACAGTATTCCCTGTTGAAGGGGACTCTCCTCACATGGCATTCCCTGTTGAAGGGGACTCTCCTCTCACAGTATTCCCTGTTGAAGGGGACTCTCCTCACACGGCATTCCCTGTTGAAGGGGATTCTCCTCACACAGTATTCCCTGTTGAAGAGGACTCTCCTCACACATTATTCCCTGTTGAAGGGGACTCGACTCACACATTATTCCCTGTCTAAGGGGACTCTCCACACACAGTATTCCCTGTTGAAGGTGATTCTACTCACACAGTATTCCCTGTTGAAGGGGATTCTCTTCACACAGTATTCCCTGTTTAAAGGGGACTCTCCTCACACAGTATTCCCTGTTGAAGGGGTCTCTCCTTACACAAGATTCCATGTTGAAGGGTATTATCCTCACACAGTATTCCCTGTTGAAGGGGACTCTCCTCACACAGTATTCCCGGTTGAAGGGGACTCTCCTCACACAGTATTCCCTGTTGAAGAGGACTCTCCTCACACGGCATTCCCTGTTGAAGGGGATTCTTCTCACACGGCATTCCCTGTTGAAGGAGAGTCTCCTCACACAGTATTCCATGTTGAAGGGGACTCTCCTCATACATTATACCCTGTTGATGAGGACTCTCCTCACACTGTATTCCCTGTTGAAGGGGACTCTCCTCAAACCGTATTCCCTGTTGAAGATGAATCTCACCACACAGTATTCCCTGTTGAAGGGGAATCTCCTCACACAGTATTCCCTGTTGAAGGGGAATCTCCTCACACAGTATTCCCTGTTGAAGGGGATTCTCCTCACACAGTATTCCCTGTTGAAGAGGACTCTCCTCACACAGTATTCCCTGTTGAAGAGGACTCTGCACACACAGTATTCCATGTTGAAGGGGATTCTCCTCACACAGTATTCCCTGTTGAAGGGGACTCTCCTCCCTCAGTATTCCCTGTTGACGTGGACTCTCCTCGCACAGTATTCCATGTTGAAGGGCAGACTCCTCACACAGAATTCTCTGATGAAGGCGACGCCCCTCACACAGTATTCCCTATTGAAGAGGAGTTTCCTCACACACTATTCCCAGTTCAAGGGGACTCTCCTCACACAGTATTCCCTTTTGAAGGGGACTCTCCTCACACAGTATTCCCTGTTAAAGGTTACTCTCCTCACACAGTATTCCCTGTTGAAGGGGATTCTCCTCACACAGTATTCTCTGTTGAAGGGGATTCTCCTCACACAGTATTCCCTGTTGAAGGGGACTCTCCTCACACAGTATTCCCTGTTGAAGGGGACTCTCCTCACACAGTATTCCCTGTTGAAGGGGACTCTCCTCACACGGCATTCCCTGTTGAAGGGGATTCTCCTCACACAGTATTCCCTGTTGAAGTGGACTCTCCTCACACGGCATTCCCTGTTGAAGGAGAGTCTCCTCACACAGTATTCCCTGTTGAAGGGGACTCTCCTCACAAAGTATTCCCTGTTGAAGGGGACTCTCCTGACACAGTATTCCCTGTCTCAGGGGACTCTCCTCACACAGTATTCCCTGTTGAAGGTGATTCTACTCACACAGTATTCCCTGTTGAAGGGGATTCTCCTCACACGGCATTCCCTGTTGAAGGGGATTCTCCTCACACATTATTCCCTGTTGAAGGGGTGTCTCCTCACACAGTATTCCCTGTTAAAGGGAACACGCCACACACAGTATGCCCTGTTGAAGGAGACTCTCCTCACACAATATTCCCTGTCTCAGGGGACTCTCCTCACACAGTATTCCCTGTTGAAGGTGATTCTACTCACACAGTATTCCCTGTTGAAGGGGATTCTCCTCACACAGTATTCCCTGTTGAAGGGGACTCTCCTCACACATTATTCCCTGTTGAATGGGACTCTCCTCGCACAGTATTCCCTGTTGAAGGGGACTCTCCTCACACGGCATTCCCTGTTGAAGGGGATTCTCCTCACACAGTATTCCCTGTTAAATGGGACGCCCCTCACAAAGTATTCCCTGTTGAAGGGGACTCTCCTCACACAGTATTCCCTGTTGAAGGGGACTCTCCTCACATGGCATTCCCTGTTGAAGGGGATTCTCCTCACACAGTATACCCTGTTGATGAGGACTCTCCTCACACAGTATTCCCTGTTGAAGGGGACTCTCCTCACATGGCATTCCCTGTTGAAGGCGACTCTCCTCACATGGCATTCCCTGTTGAAGGGGATTCTCCTCACACAGTATTCCCTGTTGAAGGGGATTCTCCTCACACAGTATAAAATGTTGATGAGGACTCTCCTCACACAGTATTCCCTGTTGAAGGGGACTTTCCTCACATGGCATTCCGTGTTGAAGGGGACTCTTCTCAAACCGTATTCCCTGTTGAAGATGAATCTCACCACACAGTATTCCCTGTTGAAGGGGAATCTCCTCACACAGTATTCTCTGTTGAAGGGGAATCTCCTCACACATTATTCCCTGTTGAAGGGGACACTCCTCGCACAGTATTCCCTTTTGAAGTCGATTCTCCTCCCACATTATTCCCTGTTGAAGCGGAGTCTCCTCCCACATTAATCCCTGTTGAAGGGGTCTCTCCTCAAACAGTATTCCCTGTTGAAGATGAATCTCACCACACAGTATTCCCTGTTGAAGGGGAATCTCCTCATACAGTATTCCCTGTTGAAGGGGAATCTTCTCACGCATTATTCCCTGTTGAAGGGGACTCTCCTGGCACAGTATTCCCTGTTGAAGGGGATTCTCCTCACATGGCATTCCCCGTTGAAGGGGATTCTCCTCACACAGTTTTCCCTGTTGAAGGGCAGACTCCTCACACAGAATTCCCTGTTGAAGGGGACGCCCCTCACACAGTATTCCCTTTTGAAGGGGACTCTCCTCCCACAGTACTCCCTGTTGAAGGGAATACTCCTCAAACAGAATTCCCTGTTGAAGGGGACTTTCCTCACACAGTTTTCCCTGTTGAAGGGGACTCTCCTCACACAGTATTCCCTGTTGAAGGGCAGACTCCTCACAAAGTATTCCCTGTTGAAGGGGACTCTCCTCACACAGTATTCCCTGTTGAAGATGAATCTCACCACACAGTATTCCCTGTTGAAGGGGAATCTCCTCATATATTATTCCCTGTTGAAGGGGAATCTTCTCACACATTATTCCCTGTTGAAGGGGACTCTTCTCGCACAGTATTCCCTGTTGAAGGGGATTCTCCTCACATGGCATTCCCCGTTGAAGGGGATTCTCCTCACACAGTATTCCCTGTTGAATGGGACTCTCCTCCCACAGTTTTCCCTGTTGAAGGGCAGACTCCTCACACAGAATTCCCTGTTGAAGGGGACGCCCCTCACACAGTATTCCCTTTTGAAGGGGACTCTCCTCCCACAGTACTCCCTGTTGAAGGGAATACTCCTCAAACAGAATTCCCTGTTGAAGGGGACTCTCCTCCCACAGTATTCCCTGTTGAAGGGCAGACTCCTCACACAGAATTCCCTGTTGAAGGGGACGCCCCTCACACAGTATTCCCTGTTGAAGGGGACTCTCCTCACACAGTATTCCCTGTTGAAGGGGACTCTCCTCACACAGTATTCCCTGTTGAAGGGGACTCTCCTCACACGGCATTCCCTGTTGAAGGGGATTCTCCTCACACAGTATTCCCTGTTGAAGAGGACTCTCCTCACACAGTATTCCCTGTTGAAGAGGACTCTCCTCACACAGTATTCCCTGTTGAAGGGGACTCACCTCACACGGCATTCCCTGTTGAAGGGGATTCTCCTCACACAGTATTCCCTGTTGAAGGGGACTCTCCTCACACGGCATTCCCTGTTGAAGGAGAGTCTCCTCACACAGTATTCCCTGTTGAAGGGGTCTCTCCTCAAACAGTATTCCCTGTTGAATGAGAGTCTCCTCACACAGTATTCCCTGTTGAAGGGGAGTTTCCTCACACAGTATTCCCTTTTGAAGGGGACTCTCCACACACACTTTTCCCTGTTGAAGCAGATTCTCCTCCCACAGTATTCCCTCTTGAAGGGGAGTTTCCTCACACACTTTTCCCTGTTGAAGAGGACTCTCCTCACACAGTATTCCCTCTTCAACGGGTCTCTCCTCACACAGTATTCTCTGTTGAAGGGGAGTTCCCTCCTACATTATTCCCTGTTGAAGTGGACTCTCCTCACACAGTATTTCCTGTTTAACGGGACTCTCCTCACACAGTATTCCCTTTTGAAGGGGATTCTCCTCACACAGTATTCCGTGCTGAATGGGATTCTCCAAACACAGTATTCCCTGTTGAAGGGAATTCTCCACACACAGTATTCCTTGTTGAAGGGGACTCTCCTCACACAGTATTCCCGGTTGAAGTGGACTCTCCTCCCACACTATTCCCTGTTGAAGGGTCTCTCCTCACACAGTATTCCCTGTTGAAGGGGTCTCTCCTCATACAGTATTCCCGGTTGACGGAGAGTCTCCTCACACAGCATTCCCCGTTGAAGGGGTATCTCCTCACACAGTATTCCCTGTTGAAGGTGATTCTCCTCACACAGTATTCTCTGTTGAAAATGATTCTGCTCACACAGTATTCCCGGTTGAAGGGGTCTCTCCTCATACAGTATTCCCGGTTGACGGTGAGTCTCCTCACACAGCATTCCCCGTTGAAGGGGTATCTCCTCACACAGTATTTCCTGTTGAAGGGGACTCTCCTCACACAGTATTCCCTGTTGAAGGGGACTCTCCTCACACAGTATTCCCTGTTGAAGGGGACTCTCCTCACACAGTATTCCCTGTTGAAGGGGACTCTCCTCACACAGTATTCCCTGTTGAAGAGGACTCTCCTCACACAGTATTCCCTGTTGAAGGGGACTCTCCTCACACAGTATTCCCTGTTGAAGAGGACTCTCCTCACACAGTATTCCCTGTTGAAGGGGACTCTCCTCACACAGTATTCCCTGTTGAAGGGGATTCTCCTCACACATTACTCCTTGGTGTGAGAGAATCTCCTCATTCCGTACACCTTCTTGTGTCTGCAGTTTTTCTGCTGCTTGATGGAGCAGCAAATCCTGACGGTCACCTTCTGTGGTATCTGACTCCCCTCACCCTTCTCTCCTTTTCACTGCTTCCTTCTGCAATATATTCAGCAAAGTGAGACTCACCAGTGCATCATGTCACTTTGTGGACTAAAGCAGTCGAGTAGTTCCGTTCAACACTAGCCCGTTTCTTCACTTATACCTGACACGTTAGGCTGTATTTTCCGTTGCAGATGCTGATTGAGCTATTGTGCATTTCCGGCTTTTTCTGCTTTTATTTCCATTAAATATTTTCTGCTCCGTTACTGTATGCAAATAATTGCAGGTGGTCAGGCCACCTGCTCCAAGTCGGCAGGATCTGCTTTCAATGCGCACGTCAGGCTCCAATGGCATTATCGGGGCCCAATCTGCTATTTTAACCGAATGCCTGAGCGGGTGGGGTGCTGGGGGATGGGTTGGCAGTGCTGGCGTCCCTACCAGGCCGAACCTGCCGGGAGCTAGATCGAGGGCCAGAAGAGGCCCAGCATAAAACAAAGAGATGAAGCAGTGCAGGACCAACAGCACACACTAGAAACAGCAGTGCACGTGCTAAGAGAAACTCCCTGGGCCAACGGTGCATATTTTCTTCGATTTCTTGGAGTTTCTGATTAATTCTGCACTGCACCAGGATAGGAAACACTCCAAGGAATACACGTCAGCTTTTATCTTCGGCTTTTTTCCAAAGAGTGTTTGTAGCCTCTTTTAAAAGAATTGTGTACTGCAGATGCCCAACTCCAATGGTGTTGGTAAAAATGAAAATAATCTGGGACCAAAATGAAATGATAGCAGTCATTTCCTGCCCTGTCCCCTTTACACTGTTTCCATCTCCCCTGGATATGTTAGAATGTGACCTGTGACCATTTGGATGAGAACGTACATCGTTCAAACCTAAATCCAATTTTACACCAAAGATAGTGTTAACTCAAACAAATGAAGTGTCAGCAGTTTAAAAAAAAAGAATTTCCTGTAACGGACGGCAAGTTCCAACCTATTTCCAGATAACAAAGATAAACCCAAATTAAACTGGAACAGCCCTGTTCTGTTCTAATACCACTGGCTCCCTCCAGCTCTGTTGAACTCAGGAGGATAGTCGAGCTGACCTCGGTGTTAACCTTGAGGATTCCACTCGTGAATATGTCAAGAACATGGGGCCGATTTTAAGTGCTCCTGCCCACTGTACCCTGGGCGTTGGGGCTGAAAATGGGATGGTCCATTGCTGCCCCGTTTACGCTGATACTTTGACGCTGCCCGCTTGTGTAGGGTCCTGAGCTGGGTGGTCGGATTAAGAATTTATGCCGCGCCTTTCACAACCTCAGGATGTCCCAAAGCGTTTCACAGCCAATGAAATACTTTCGAAGTGTAGTCACTGTTGTAATGTAGGAAACGTGGCAGCCAATTTACACAAAGCAAGGTCCCACAAACAGCAATGAGATAGTGATCAGATTATCTGTTGTTAGGCGTTGGTCGAGGAATAAATATTGGCCAGGACACCAGGGACAACTCTACTACGTGTCTTCCAATAGTGCGGTGGGATCTTTTGCGTCCACCTACGAGGGTCTCAGTTTAACATCTCATCCAAAAGGCAGCACCTCCAACTGCGCAGCACTCCCTCAGGACTGCACTGGGAGCGTCGGCCTAGGTTTTACCCTCATCTCTGGTGTGGGACTTGAACCCATGACCTCTGGCACAGAAGGCAAGAGTGCTGCCACTGACACCTGCCTCTACATACCTGTTTCAGGTGGGAGGCCACTTTTAAAATGCAAATTGGGGTCCTTTGACATAAATAGGAACAATTTTGCAATTTCGAGGTGCAAAATGAGCGTGGTGTGCGCTCGGAAAAATTTGTACCATCTTGGAGCGACCGAACCAGAGGTCCTTAAGGAGTCCGCTGGAAGCTGCTCAAAAAGTGGCCTGCAGAAAATTTTATCTTTTATTTTTGTGGGGCCGGAAGGGGCAGGAAGGCTTCTCCAATACTCTGGCCGACTGCCACCATTGTCTGCAGCCCCCCTGGGTTCGCCTCCCCCCTCCCCCCTCTTTATTCTCCAACTGTCGACCGGCTGACTTGCTGCCCTCCCCCAACCGGTGAGCTGTCTCGAAGTGCCAGTTTGGCGTGCACAGCTCGCCTGGGCCTCACCATGGTTACAATGGGCTGGCGGTAGGCGAGTTCATCCTTTAACGCCCGCTGTCCATTCCCTCTCCACTGACTCCATTCCTCTCCCTGGTCACTATCTGAGGCTAAACCAGACTGTTTGCAACCTCGCCATCCTATTTAATCCTTCTGACCCCATATCCTCTCCATCACAAACACTGCCTAATTCCACCTCTAGAACATCGCCCATCTCCACCCCTGCCTCAAGTCATCTGCTGCTGAAACCCTCATCTACGCCTTTGTTACCTCTAGACTCGACCATTCCAATGCTCTCCTGGTCAGCCTCCCATCTTCTAACCCTTGTAAACTTCAGCTCATCCAAAACTCTGCTGCCCGTATCCTAACTCGCACCAAATCCTGTTCACCCATCACCCCTGTGCTCACTGACCTACATTGGCTCCTGGTCCCTGAATGCCTCCATTTTTAAAATTCTCATCTTTGTTTTCAAATCCCCGCATGGCCTCACCCCCCACATCTCTGTAACCTTCTCCAACCCTACAATCCTCCAAGAACTCTGCGTTTCTCCAATTCTGGCCTCTTGAGCCTCCCCGATTTTAATCGTTCACCATTGGCGGCCGTGCCTTCAGCTGCCTAGGCCCTAAGCTCTGGAATTCCCTCCCTAAACCTCTCCACCTCTCTCTCCCCCTTTAAGTCGCTCCTTAAAAGTTGACCTGTCCTAATATTTTGTTTTGTGGCACGGTGTCAAATTTTGTCTGATAGCGCTCCTGTGAAGTATCTTAGGACGTTTGACTATGTTAAAGGCGTTATTTAAATGCAAGTTGTTTTTGTTGTTGTTGTAAACTGAAAATTGCTCTCCCCTCCCCCCTCCCCATATCTGTAAATAGAATATCACAAAGAAGTAATTTGATTGGTGGCGAGATGGACACGTGAATGCGTAGTCCCTCCGGGAAATGCACATCATTTTTCACAGACCTTTCACCTAAGAGTCCCGTCTCGCTCACTCCTGAACCTCTGTCGCTTTGTCAATTGAGTTTAGACAGCAGGCATGATGGGCCGAATGGCTTTCTTCTGTGCTGAATGATTCGAGCCTACATCCCCTGAGTGAGTTCAACAGCCGCATCCAAATTGGAAGGGGAGTGACGAGGATATGGAACTCACTACCACACGTAGTAGTTGAGGCGAATGGCGTAGATGCATTCAAGGGGAAGCTAAGGAATAGAAAGGATAGAAAGGAATGGAAGAATGAGCCGATAGGATGAGATGAAGTACAGTAGGAGGAGGCTTGTGTGAAGCATAAACGCTGGCACAGACCAGTCGGGCCGAATGGCCTGTTCCTGTGCTGTACATTCTATGTCATTTCATGAACATTTAATATGGGCATCTTTTAAACTGAATGGCAAGATTAAAGCTTTAAGAACAGAAAATACTGGAAATGCGCAGCAGCTGTCAACATCTGTACAGGGAAGAGAGTGTTACATTCTTGAATGTACACCCACCCTCTGGAACTAAACCATCAGCCTATCGCGTTGATGAGGCAACGCGATGTGTACTTCCAGCATTTATTGTTTTTATGTTTACACGAGACACATGGGCCCCGATATTTACAGGGAGACGAGGAGGGAGCGGGGCGCGACTGTCAGCGGCCAGGAAGCCCTGAGATACGGGAAAGGCGGAGGTCCTGCCGAATTTAACAGCAGGACCTCATTTGAATTTTTTTTGTTCTCCGTTTCCCGCCCGGTAGCCGGCCAGATTGAGAGTCTGGCCTACTGTTGGATGAGAAGGTCTGTGGTACAGGTCCGCAGCCAGGGACAGGAGAGAAGGGAAGGAAGGAGAGATCGCGGGGTTGGGGTGGGGGGAGAGAACAAGAGGGGGGGGGGGTCAACATCAGACCGTGGGGGGGTGTCGGCTGATTGCGGGGAGGGGGTCTGGAGAACATGGGGAGGGAGGCAGGTTTGTTTGAGGAGCCGGAGAGAAGCATTCCTGCTCCCCCTGGCCCACAGGCAGTGCTGGAAAAGCACTTACCCACTGCATCCGGCCGTTCCCGCCTCCCTTCAGCTGCTGGGTTTCCCGAGCTCTGACCCACCTGACCCCCAACCCACCCCGGTTAAACCAAAAAGAGGCCCCGTCGCAGCGGGTTGGGGTTGGGTTTCACATTTTTAAGAATTTAACCACCCCTTTGTCCCTCTACTGCCCGTCCCGGGGGGTTAAAATTCCACCCTTACTGTCGGATCATCTGAGAGATTTTTAAAACTCAATTGACAAATTGACAAAGATTCAGGAGTGAAGGAGACAGGACTTTGAGGTGAGAGGTCTGTGAAGAAATTAGAACAAGGTGAACATAGGAAGGATTGAGGAGGGGGCGATCATGAACGGTTTGGATAAACTTGCTTTGGAAGATCTGTGGAGGGAAAAATACTCAGAAAGACACATACACACACACACACACACACACACTTAGATACACACACACTTAGGTACACACACTTAGATACAAACATGGACACACACTTAGATACAAACATACACACACTTAGATACAAACATGGACACACACTTAGATACAAACATACACACACACTTAGATACAAACATACACACACACTTAGATACAAACATACACACACTTAGATACAAACATACACACACACTTAGATACAAACATACACACACTTAGATACAAACATACACACACACTTAGATACAAACATACACACACTTAGATACAAACATACACACACACTTAGATACAAACATGCACACACACTTAGATACAAACATGCACACACACTTAGATACAAACATGCACACACACTTAGATACAAACATGCACACACACTTAGATACAAACATACACACACACTTAGATACAAACATACACACACACTTAGATACAAACATACACACACACTTAGATACAAACATACACACACTTAGATACAAACATGGACACACACTTAGATACAAACATACACACACACTTAGATACAAACATGCACACACACTTAGATACAAACATACACACACTTAGATACAAACATACACACACACTTAGATACAAACATGCACACACACTTAGATACAAACATGCACACACACTTAGATACAAACATGCACACACACTTAGATACAAACATGCACACACACTTAGATACAAACATACACACACACTTAGATACAAACATGCACACACACTTGGATACAAACATGCACACACACTTAGATACAAACATGCACACACATTTAGATACAAACATGCACACACACTCAGGCACACACACACTTAGATACACATACACTCAGGTACACACACACTTAGATACAAACATACACATACACTTAGAGACAAACATACACACACACTCAGGTACACACACACTTGGATACAAACATACACACACACTCAGGCACACACACACCTAGATACACATACACTCAGGCACACTCACACTTAGAGGCAAACATACACACACACTTAGATACGCACACAAACACACACACTTAGATACATGCACAAATATACATACACACACCGATACACACATGCACACAGATACACATAAACACCGGTTCTGAGGCGGGAGGGATCTGTTTAAGGTGGACTGGTTGCTATATAAACTAAATAGTACTATACTTAAAGGGAATGCAGGAACAGAGAGAACTGGGAGTGAATGTACACAAGTCTTTGAAGGTTGCAGGACAAGTTGAGAAGGCTGTTAAAAAAGCATATGGGATCCTGGGCTTTATTAACAGAGGTGTAGAATATAAAAGCAAGGAGGTTATGCTGAAATACTGGTTAGGCATCAGCTGGAGTATTGCGTCCAAATCTGGGCACCACACTTTAGGAAGGATGTCAAGAACTTAGAGAGGGTGCAGAAGAGATTTACGAGAATGGTACCAGGGATGAGGGACTTCAGTTATGTGGAGAGACTGGAGAAGCTGGGGTTGTTCTCCTCAGAGCAGAGAAGGTTAAGGGGAGATTTGATAGAGGTGTTCAAAATCATGAACAGTTTTGATAGAGTAAATAAGGAGAAACTGTTTCCAGTGGCAGAAGGGTCGGTAACCAGAGGACACAGATTTATGGTGATTGGCAAAAGAACCAGCGCCAACATGAAGAAACATTCTTTTTATGCAGCGAGTTGATATGATCTGGAATGCACTGCCTGAAAGGGTGGTGGAAACGGATTCAATAATAACTTTCAAAAGGGAATTGGATAAATACTTAATGGAAAAATTTACAGGGCTATGGGGAAAGAGCGGGGGAGTGGGACTTAATGGATATCTCTTTCAAAGAGCCGGCACAGGCACAATGGACCGAATGGCCTCCTGTGTGCTGTACCTACTATGATACTATGAACACACATACATAAATACACACACATGCATTGATACACACACATACACATAGATACACACACACATACATGGATACACACACACATACATAGACAGACACACATACACACAGATACACACTTAAATAGATACACACATACATAGATACACACATAGATACACACGCACGTACATATAGGCACACACAAATACATAGATACACATACAAAGGGAAACTAAAGGTCGGCTAGTGGAATAAAGCAAAGAATGATTTTGGTTGGCATATTAAAAAAGGTGCAGTGGCATTGAGGACTAGCAGAAAGATGAAAGAGGCAGTATCAGAGGTATTTACTTTGATAACTGACTGACAATTGATATTTCACATAAAGCAGCTTCAACCTGTTCACTGGAAAAACTAATGTGTTTCACTGTTGAAAGAGTGTTTGTCATTTGTAAGTCAACTCAAGCAGACACGAGGCAAAAAGGTTCAAATATTTAAATGCCATGAATGTTGATGTCTTTTTATTTGAAATTTATAGACCTATTAGGAAGCGTTCTGTGTAAAGAATGTGAACCAATGCTCTTTACCTCGAAAAGTATACTCCCCTGATTTAACTCCAGCATGTGGCAGCAAAATAACGTTTCATCTCATGACACATCAGAGATTATTCCTACTTCAACAATCACTAATTACTCCTGATCTTTCTGGACGAGCTTGAGCTGATTAATTCTCTCATATTTGTCCTTCCATTGATCTTTCCTCAAATGTCCTTCAATCAACCAAATGGAGCAGCTCCTGTACACTCGCTTGCGGGCTTAATAACATGAGCGGCTAATTGTTTGACCACTTGACACCTCAAAACTTACTTGGACTGTTGTGCGTGCTACAAAGTGTTTGCTCATAAATTAACAAAAGCGTTTGATTTTCCATGTTAGTTACTACAGTACAAGGTTGTAGCTGATAATGTCTAGATCATGAGCGCAAAGTCCTTCAAACCTAGGCTGAAGGTCTAACAAAATTAATCAAGCAAGTGATCTGAGTAGAATCAGGCAATTCCAAAGTGGTCTTGACACATTCATGCGAAATGCAGATCTTTTTACTTTTTTTTATTCATCCTTGGGATATCGGCATCGCTGGCAAGGCCGGCATTTATTGCCCATCCCTGGTCACCCTTGAGAAGGTGGCGGTGGGTCTTCTTCTTGAATCGCTGCAGTCCTGTGTGGTGAAGGTTCTCCCACAATGGGCAAGGAGTTGCAGGATTTTGACCCAGCGACGATGAAGGAATGGCGATATATTTCCAAGTCGGGATGGTGCATGACTTGGAGGGGAACGTGCAGGGGGTGTTGTTCCCATGCACCTGCTATCCTTGTCCTTCTCGATGGGGGAGGTTGTGGGTTTGGGGGGTGCTGTCGAAGAAGCCTTGGCGAGTTGCTGCAGTGCATCCTGTGGCTAGGACACACTGCAACCACAGTGCGCCAGTTATTTTATCTCATCAGTTCATGGGTAATTATGCAAGGCTCTATGTGGAGGATTGCTCATAGTGAACCTGGGTGGAAGAACAAAAAGCAGGACAAATCCAATCCGGCCAATTACCGCCCCATCAGTCTACTCTCAATCATCAGCAAAGTGATTGAAGGTGTCGTTGACAGTGCTATCAAGCAGCACTTACTCACCAGTAACTGCTCACCGATGCTCAGTTTGGGTTCCCCAGGACCACTTGGCTCCAGACCTCATTACAGCCTTGGTCCAAACATGGACAAAAGAGCTGAATTCCAGAGGTGAGGTGAGAGTGACTGCCCTTGATATCAAGGCAGCATTTGACCGAGTGTGGCACCAAGGAGCCCTAGTAAAATTGAAGTCAATGGGAATCAGGGGGAAAACGCTCCAGTGGTTGGAGTCATACCCAGCACAAAGGAAGATGGTAGTGGTTGTTGGAGGTCAATCATCTCAGCCCCTGGGCATTGCTGCAGGAGTTCCTCAGGGCAGTGTCCTAGGCCCAAGCATCTTCAGCTGCTTCATCAATGACCTTCCCTCCATCATAAGGTCAGAAATGGGGATGTTCGCTGATAATGAAGCAGTCCGAGTTCGCATGCAGCAAGACCTGGACAACATCCAGGCTTGGGCTCATAAGTGGCAAGTAACATTCATGCCAGACAAGTGCCAGGCAATGACCATCTCCAACATGAGAGAATCTAACCACCTACTTTTGACATTCAACAGCATTACCATCACTGAATCCCCCACCATCAACATCCTGGGGGTCACCATTGACCAGAAACTTAACTGGACCAGCCACATAAATACTGTGGCTACAAGAGCAGGTCAGACGCTGGGTATTCTGCAGCGAGTGACTCACCTGCTGACTCCCCAAAGCCTTACCACTATCTACAAGGCACAAGTCAGGAGTGTGATGGAATACTCTCCACTTGCCTGGATGAGTGCAGCTCCAACAACGCTCAAGAAGCTCAACACCATCCAGGACAAAGCAGTCCGTTTGATTGGTACCCCATCCACCACCCTAAACATTCACTCCCTTCACCACCAGCGCACTGTGGCTGCAGTGTTTACCATCCATGGGACGCACTGCAGCAACTCGCCAAGGCTTCTTCAACAGTACCTCCCAAACCCGCGACCTCTACCTCCTAGAAGGACAAGGGCAGCAGGCACATGGGAACACCACCAGCTGCACGTTCCCCTCCAAGTCACACACCATCCCGACTTGGAAATATATCGCCGTTCCTTCATCGTCGCTGGGTCAAAATCCTGGAACTCCCTTCCTAACAGCACCGTGGGAGAACCTTCACCACACGGACTGTAGCGGTTCAAGAAGGCGGCTCACCACCACCTTCTCAAGGGCAATTAGGGATGGGGAAATAAATGCTGGCCTCGCCAGCGACGCCCACATCACATGAACGAATAATAAAAACAATCAAGTATCATACCTTTATCTCTGACCCGTGCTCGCAAGGTTCCATGAGTACAATGGCACCTCACAAAATTAACCATTTTATATCTCTTTCGTTATCCAGTAGGTAGCTAAGCTTTACAGTCCAGGAAGGTCACAGGTTTGATTCCTGGTCATTCTGCTGGGCCAGCTGATCTCGGGCCAGTGCAGGGATGCTACACTTGGCCTCAGTGTCCCTGGACCAGGGGAAGGAACGTTGACCAGGTTCCTGCTCCTGATTGCTATTTACAAACCCTGCTGTAAACGTGCGTTGGTCAACATTGGACATCGAGAGAGGAGAAAGATTTGCTGAGGGAGAAAAAAAAGTTCAGTATCTCTTCTCAGCACTTTCACCACAGTATTCTGCTCTGCTCTGCCTCTGTCCTCAAAACATTATTGGGTGAGGTAAAAATATTGTGTGCCATAAAAACTCTTCTCAAGGCCCATCTATTTCAAATCTCTTCTTGGATCATGCATCAGTCATTCAGTTGACGTACAGAGTCCAATAACCCTTAGAACCGGGAGGAGGAGCAGTACCTATCTAACTGACAGACAACTGAACATAAGGGCTAGCTGGTTTTTAAGTTGGCGGACAGTTTTTGGACCCACTGAGCACCATGTCCACCATTTGCCATGCCGAGTTAATTCTCTGAGTTCCCATGGTCAGCTGACCCATCACTCCCAGTAACTCAGTTTCAAAGAGGGCAGGGCGGGATTGGAATAGAGGCTGATTGATTAAACCCCAAGTTCAAATGTCACGTTTGGGAAAAGCTGTGAACAATGCTCCTATTTCAGACAATGGATAAGAAATGAACAAATAAAGAACTTGCATTTATATAGCGCCTTTCATGACTTCAGGATGTCCCAAAGCGCTTTACAGCCAACTAAATACTTTTTGAAGTGTAGTCACTGTTGTAATGTAGGAAACGGGGCAGCCAATTTGCGCACAGCAAGATCCCACAAACAGTAATGTGATAATGACCAGATTATCTGTTTTATGATGTTGGTTGAGGGATAAATATTGGCCAGAAAACTGGGAGAACTCCTCTGCTCTTCTTCGAATAGTGTTATGGGATCTGTAATATCCATCTGATCGGAGAGATAGGGCCTCAATTTAATGTCTCATCTGAAGTGCAGCACTCCCTCAGTACTGCCCCTCTGGCAGTGCAGCGCACCCTTAGTACTGCCCCTCCGACAGTGCAGCACTCCCTCAGTACTGCCCCTCTGACAGTGCAGCGCTCCCTCAATACTGCCTCTCCGACAGTGCAGCGCTCCCTCAGTACTGCCCCTGCAACAGTGCAGCACTCCCTCGGGACTGGACCTCCGACAGTGCAGCGCTCCCTCAGTACTGCCCCTCCGACAGTGCAGCACCCCCTCAGTACTGCCCCTCCGACATTGCAGCGCTCCCTCAGTACTGCCCCTCCGACAGTGCAGCACTCCCTCAGTACTGCCCCTGCAACAGTGCAGCACTCCCTCGGTACTGCCCCTCCGACAGTGCAGCGCTCCCTCAGTACTGCCCCTCCGACAGTGCAGCACTCCCTCAGTACTGCCCCTCTGACAGTGCAGCGCTCCCTCAGTGCTGCCCCTCCGACAGTGCAGTGCTCCCTCAGTACTGCCCCTGCAACAGTGCAGCACTCCCTCGGTACTGCCCCTCCGACAGTGCAGCACTCCCTCAGTACTGCCTCTCCGACAGTGCAGCACTCCCTCAATACTGCCTCTCCGACAGTGCAGCGCTCCCTCAATACTGCCTCTCCGACAGTGCAGCACTCCCTCAATACTGCCTCTCCGACAGTGCAGCGCTCCCTCAATACTGCCTCTCCGACAGTGCAGCGCTCCCTCAATACTGCCTCTCCGACAGTGCAGCGCTCCCTCAATACTGCCTCTCCGACAGTGCAGCTCTCCCTCAATACTGCCTCTCCGACAGTGCAGCGCTCACTCAATACTGCCTCTCCGACAGTGCAGCTCTCCCTCAATACTGCCTCTCCGACAGTGCAGCGCTCCCTCAGTACTGCCCCTCTGGCAGTGCAGCACACCCTTAGTACTGCCCCTCCGACAGTGCAGCACTCCCTCAGTACTGCCCCTCTGACAGTGCAGCGCTCCCTCAATACTGCCTCTCCGACAGTGCAGCACTCCCTCAATACTGCCTCTCCGACAGTGCAGCGCTCCCTCAGTCCTGCCTCTCCGACAGTGCAGCACTCCCTCAATACTGCCTCTCCGACAGTGCAGCGCTCTCTCAGTCCTGCCCCTCTGACAGTGCAGCACTCCCTCAATACTGCCTCTCCGACAGTGCAGCGCTCTCTCAGTACTGCCCCTCTAACAGTGCAGCACTCCCTCAATACTGCCTCTCCGACAGTGCAGCGCTCTCTCAGTACTGCCCCTCCGACAGTGCAGCGCTCCCTCAATACTGCCTCTCCGACAGTGCAGCGCTCCCTCAATACTGCCTCTCCGACAGTGCAGCACTCCCTCAGTACTGCCCCTCCGACAGTGCAGCACACCCTCAGTACTGCCCCTCCGACATTGCAGCGCTCCCTCAGTACTGCCCCTCTGGCAGTGCAGCACCCCCTCAGTACTGCCCCTCCGACATTGCAGCGCTCCCTCAGTACTGCCCCTCCGACAGTGCAGCACTCCCTCAGTACTGCCCCTGCAACAGTGCAGCACTCCCTCGGTACTGCCCCTCCGACAGTGCAGCGCTCCCTCAGTACTGCCCCTCCGACAGTGCAGCACTCCCTCAGTACTGCCCCTCTGACAGTGCAGCGCTCCCTCAGTGCTGCCCCTCCGACAGTGCAGTGCTCCCTCAGTACTGCCCCTGCAACAGTGCAGCACTCCCTCAGTACTGCCCCTCCGACAGTGCAGCACTCCCTCAGTACTGCCTCTCCGACAGTGCAGCACTCCCTCAATACTGCCTCTCCGACAGTGCAGCGCTCCCTCAATACTGCCTCTCCAACAGTGCAGCACTCCCTCAATACTGCCTCTCCGACAGTGCAGCGCTCCCTCAATACTGCCTCTCCGACAGTGCAGCGCTCCCTCAATACTGCCTCTCCGACAGTGCAGCGCTCCCTCAATACTGCCTCTCCGACAGTGCAGCTCTCCCTCAATACTGCCTCTCCGACAGTGCAGCGCTCCCTCAATACTGCCTCTCCGACAGTGCAGCACTCCCTCAATACTGCCTCTCCGACAGTGCAGCACTCCCTCAGTACTGCCCCTCTGGCAGTGCAGCGCACCCTTAGTACTGCCCCTCCGACAGTGCAGCACTCCCTCAGTACTGCCCCTCTGACAGTGCAGCGCTCCCTCAATACTGCCTCTCCGACAGTGCAGCACTCCCTCAATACTGCCTCTCCGACAGTGCAGCGCTCTCTCAGTACTGCCTCTCCGACAGTGCAGCACTCCCTCAATACTGCCCCACCGACAGTGCAGCGCTCTCTCAGTACTGCCTCTCCGACAGTGCAGCAGTCCCTCAGTACTGCCCCTCCGACAGTGCAGCACTCCCTCAGTACTGCCTCTCCGACAGTGCAGCACTCCCTCAATACTGCCTCTCCGACAGTGCAGCGCTCCCTCAGTACTGGCTCTCCGACAGTGCAGCGCTCTCTCAATACTGCCTCTCCGACAGTGCAGCACTCCCTCAGTACTGCCTCTCCGAAAGTGCAGCACTCCCTCAGTACTGCCCCTCCGACAGTGCAGCGCTCTCTCAATACTGCCCCTCCAACAGTGCAGCGCTCTCTCAATACTGCCTCTCCGACAGTGCAGCACTCCCTCAATACTGCCTCTCCGACAGTGCAGCGCTCTCTCAATACTGCCTCTCCGACAGTGCAGCACTCCCTCAATACTGCCTCTCCGACAGTGCAGCACTCTCTCAGTACTGCCTCTCCGACAGTGCAGCACTCCCTCAATACTGCCTCTCCGACAGTGCAGCGCTCTCTCAATACTGCCTCTCCGACAGTGCAGCACTCCCTCAATACTGCCTCTCCGACAGTGCAGCGCTCTCTCAGTACTGCCTCTCCGACAGTGCAGCACTCCCTCAATACTGCCCCACCGACAGTGCAGCGCTCTCTCAGTACTGCCTCTCCGACAGTGCAGCACTCCCTCAGTACTGCCCCTCCGACAGTGCAGCACTCCCTCAGTACTGCCTCTCCGACAGTGCAGCACTCCCTCAATACTGCCTCTCCGACATTGCAGCGCTCCCTCAGTACTGGCTCTCCGACAGTGCAGCGCTCTCTCAATACTGCCTCTCCGACAGTGCAGCACTCCCTCTGTACTGCCTCTCCGACAGTGCAGCACTCCCTCAGTACTGCCCCTCCGACAGTGCAGCGCTCTCTCAATACTGCCCCTCCGACAGTGCAGCGCTCTCTCAATACTGCCCCTCCGACAGTGCAGCGCTCTCTCAGTACTGCCCCTGCAACAGTGCAGCACTCCCTCAGTACTGCCTCTCCGACAGTGCAGCACTCTCTCAGTACTGCCTCTCCGACAGTGCAGCACTCCCTCAATACTGCCCCTCCGACAGTGCAGCACTCCCTCAGTACTGCCTCTCCGACAGTGCAGCACTCTCTCAGTACTGCACTGAAGTGTCTGCCTAGATTTCATGCCCATGTTTTTGGAGTGGGACTTTACAATGAGGAATGATAGTACTGGGAAATGGAACACTTCCCATTTTGGCACCCAATGGAAACATCAAGAACTCATAGGTCAGGTCTAGCAGTTACAGGCAGAACTCCCCCTACTCTGCCCCTACAATATGCCTCACCACTAACTTCAGAGAAGCACTGTGTCCTGCACCAACTTTCCACTGCCCACATTAACTTTTCTGTGGTCTCTTGGAGCAAGACTGCCCAGTTAGTGCCAATCAGTGCTAAATTGTGCTGTTATCCCACAAGGACCGTGACTGCCCAAATCAATTTCTTATTGGACCTTTATAGCCAGAGCACAGAGGAGACTTTCACCCCATCTGTCTGGGTTGGATTTGAAGCCAGTCCCCCAGCAGCTGAGGAACTAACATTGGTCAATTAACTCCAAGAAGAAAACCGAACGGAATGAGTTCATTATCACAAGGATTCCCAAATGATCAACATGGGGCATAAACAAATTTTGCAGGTGTGTTTTGGGATGGCTGCCAGGAGGATGAGGAGGAGTGAGGGATCCAGTACGCAGTCGTGTTGTTGCTCAATGTGGAGAAACAAAATATCTCCAAATGGAACTGACAGCTTTATGGGTGATTCGCGATTTAATACCTAATTAACTAGCCTTATATTTTGCAGAAGGGATTTGAGGTTATTGTTCTCACAAATAAAAGATGGCAGCTGTTTGCAGTTTGCAGCATTGACAGACTGGGATAGCGATCAAACCTTAAGTCATTTGCTCCAAAAAAACAAAACAGAAAGTTTTGCAAATAATTCTTCATCGGAGGCTAATTTAAGCTGCATTGAGCTAATCAACATAATTAAGAAACAAAGAATAGTACTGCTGAATCTCCTGTAAAGAGCTACTATTAAGTTGTACCAGATGTACCTAGCATTTGTTGAAAGAGCGTCTCTTTTGGTAGATAGAACATGGCAGATGGGAGCAAACTGCAAATGACAATTACTCTATAGGTTTAACAATAACAAATGAGACAAGAGCTCTGAAAGAAATATTTGGTGCTCAGATTTATCTATGTCTGTGTTAACAGTAAACTAGTGATATTCCTTATAGCGAGGAGTTTCTGGATGTTAGCAATGTATAGAATCACATAGAATTTTACAGCACAGAAACAGGCCATTTGGCCCATCAGGTCCATGCCGGTGTTTATGTGCCACACAAGCCTCCTCTCACCTTACTTCATCTCACCTTATCAGTATATCCGTCTAATCCTTTCTCCCTCATGTAATTATCTAGTTTCCCCTTAAATGCATCCATGCTATTCGCCTCAACTACTCCTTGAGGTAGTAAGTTCCACACCCTCACTACTCTCTGGGTAAAGAAGTTTCTCCTGAATTCCTTATTAGATTTATTAGTGACTATCTTATATTTATTTTATCTTATATTTATTTAGTTTTGGACACCCCCTCAAGTGGAAACATCTTCTGTACGTCTACCCTATCAAACCCTTTCATAATTTTAAAGACCTACACCAGGTCACCGCTCAGTCTTCTCTTTTCTAGAGAAAAGAGCCCCAGCATGTTCATCCTGGTGACACCTGGAAATAACAGTGACGTGGTTCAGGAATGGAGATTTCCAGCTTCTGATATAGGCTCATGAACCTCTTGTGAAAACATCTATTTCGTTCAACAACTGGGAGAAGGATTTAATGGAGCCAGGCTACATTACAGTTTTCAAGCACTTTAAGTAATCTTCAGGCCTGTCATCTAGAACGACAGCACACAGCAGGGATTAACAGGGCAGAGCCATCAACAAACATATGAAGAATCACAGCGTCATGGGATGAAATGGAAAGGGCACACAGGTCTAGGACTTAGGAAAAAGGTGTCATCACAAGGATAGGGCTTGCAGTGCCAAATTGCCAGCTCGGTTCAGTTGGTAGGAGTTTTGCCTCTGAGTCAGAAAATTATAGGTTCAAACCCCACTTCAGCAGCACTAGGCTGATACTGCAGTGGAGACCGCAGTACTGGTTAATATTCGTCTCTCAACCAACACCACAAAAAAAAATCTGATTAACCAGTCGTGCGCCTGATTGTTTATTTTTGGGATCTTGCTGTGTGCAGTTGGCTGCCACGTTAGCCGATGTAACAATAGTGACTAGACTTCACAGCTTCATTAGCTGTGAAGCACTTTAAGACATCCTGAGGATGTAATAAGGTGCTGTATAAATGCTTCATGCCTTTGACTGACGGAGGAGCACCCCTGGAGGAGGTAAAGGCACTCCAGGTGGACAATGACACAAACTTTGTCACCTGCTAGCGGGTTTTCTCAATGGTTAGAAGACCCGAATGTGTGCCTGTGGTTTAAAGGTCACAGCTGCTTTGAATGTTTGGTCACCAGATCCTTCCAATTACCTGGAAGGGACATCACAGGCATGAGGCGATGGCTGTTTAGCAGCATTTAGCATGTGGCAGACACACTGTTCCAGAATGGTCGATGGCTCCTCTGTTTCCACAGAAGGGCAGGTCAACAGCTGGAGCCAAGAATAATCCATTGCCACTACTGACCTGTTAAAGACATTCAGACAGTGTGCGTGCGGTCTGTGATGCACAGGAAGGATCTTGCATGTCAATGCATAAAACCTGGGAGATTCTATACCTTGGTATTTCAATCTCCCAGCCAATGTCTTGGTTTAATCTATTACATTACTCCCCTCTCTCAAGAAGTCTACTCCAAATTCTGGAATCTTGCTATTTATACCTCTAGCATTCCCATCAAAATATTTCACTTTTCACTCTTCCATTATTTTAACTTCTCTCTTTTGTCTTTTCTTCTTATTTTTCCCCAAGAGTAAAATTTATCTGTAAACACATTCCACCGGCGATGAGTCAGTCTCCCCCTCCTTTATATTCTTCTGTTTTCATCCACTAGTTTAGAAAAACAGGTAACTTTAGCCGGTAGTCTTCTTGTTCTTCTCCCAGGAGTTGCACTCCATGTCTCCTGAAACACTCTCTTGTCTAAAACTCCAATGCCTTCTAAAAAACAGCATCTGGACAACCCATTAACCCTCCTGATGTTGCCCCTGAAATTGTCACCTCTGCAACATCTGGCAGGTAGCGCCATTTTACATTTCCTTTCCTTCAGGTTCTATCTGCGATGTCGGAGCCTCCTCCTGAGCACCTGTCGCTGCCTTTCTCTTCCATTGTTTATTTCAACGTGAACATCAACTATCAGCTTCTATCCCACTCGCTGAAATAACTTTACCCTGTGCTCAAAACCCACAACCGTCGTCCTTGTTACTCTTTCTTTACGCAAGAACTGGCTGTTCATAAAGTGGACCAACAAATCGACTATCATTACTTCCCCGTATCACAACTTCCTCTCATGTCTGTCTAAACTGCAATACATCTTCCTCAAACACCTCTACCCCCCTCCTCCCTCCTCCTCCTCCTCCTCCAAGACACACTGGGGTGGACTTTTGACTGTACCACCTGAGTTCAGTGTGTCAAATGGGCAATGAAGAAAATTGGGCATGGAGAACACCCACCTATGACAGCCCACCCAATCTTCCTCCCTTTTAAAACAATGGAAGGACGATCGAGCAGGCTCCATTACATGAGTGCAATCCTATTTTTAAAAATTTATTCCCATGATGTGGGTGTCGTTAACAAGGCTGGCATTTATTGCCCACCCCTCGTTGCCCTGAGAAGATGATGATGGCCGCCTTCTTCTTTGTAACATGTTGATAAAACTTGTTAGGCCACTTCATAAGGCAGTTAAGAGTCAACCACATTGGTGTGAGATAGAGTCACATATAGGCCAGACCCAGCAAGGACGGCAGGTTTCCTTCCCCAAAGGACATCAGTGAGCCAGTTGGGTTTTTACGAAAATCCGATACCAGTTATTTTTTATTTCCAGATTTTTTAAACTGAAGTCAGATTCTCAAATTGCCATGGTGAGATTTGAATTTGCATTCTCTGGATTATTAGTCCAGGCCTCTGGATTACCACTAATATAACCACTACACTAGTTTACCCATCCAATTTTCATCGCAATGCTCTGCCAGGAGATACCTTATACCCACCCGGTACAGACGAAAATAAATCGCAGTAAGTCTTACCCTCATCCAAAACCAACACTGCTGTGCATTCCATTCCTCCATTAACTCTTCCCTTTCTTAAACCGCCTCTTTGATGTTACAGTCACTGTCCCTTGTCTCAACTCCTTTCTCCTCTGCCAGACTTACACATTCATCCATGAGTTAATTCTACCCCTTTGCAATCTCGCTTACTGAGCCCAATGCGACCATACTCTCCAGTAAAACATGTACCTGACATTCCAAATACAGAGCCAACATATTTGCACAAATTTGAGCAATCCACAGGCAACAAAAGGATGTACTGATTCTTCATTAAATAATTTATCTGAAATAAGATGTGCCAAGCATTGTTATTTCTCATTATTGTTTCACAGTAAAATGATGCTGCTCACAGAGTCTGAAAATGACTTGCTGCCTTCAATTGTATGGATCATGTGATGGCAAAAAGCAGTTTTGATTTTGAGAAATTACAGTCATTTTTTACTTTGATTACTGGCACTACTGCAATATAGACAACAATTGCCATGAAAGGCTGTGAAAAAATTCTCACCTACATTTAGGAGCTGAAAATGAATTGTGCGACTTCAGTGTTTCCTACAAAAGTACTCTGCCTGTTATTTTATTAAACACATTAACAAGTTATTTTAAACAGGCTAAAGTAATGAACAAATGATTTCAGATGAACATTTGTTACTATTATAGCACAGTACAATTTTAACCAAATTCCTAAAACAATGATTCTTCTCCAAAGAAAACATTAAGAGTGTAGGATCAGGAGTGGGCCATTCAGCCCCTCGAGCCTGTTCTGTCATTCAATTAGATCATGGCTGGTCTATAACTCAACTCCATTTACCCACCTTCGTTCCATATTCTTTGATACCCTCACCCAACAAAAATCTACCGTTCTCAGTCTTGAAAATAACAGTCTGAAGCAAGGTGTCAGGATAGGGCCCACGAGTTGCAAACAGGTTAAAACTACTACTATATTTGTTTGCAGTTTAGAACATAATGAAGCATCAGACTAAATCTACTTAGCACAACACAACGTTCGCATGCACAGCGCAAAGAAATTCCATCAGAGTTAACCACCCTCGCAGCTTATCTCCAGTGGAGGAGTGGCAGAAAATGGGGGTGCCCCAGGTTTCAGTTCATAGGGAATTTGGTCATTCATCTCATTGCTGTTTGCGGTTCTTAGTTTTCGAAATTCAGATTGTGTTTTTTGATCCACGGTTCTAAAAATAATGTTCTGTTACTTCAAATCTGTAATCTGAGCCCTGAAATTCCTGAAACTGTAGTTTAGCCGAAAACATGAGAAGGTGTCAGAGAACCTTAACAGCAACAGCTACATGACACGAGCCTTCTTAAAATACACGGCCGTGAAATTCCTCGGCATCTCTATCAGTTTCTCACCATAACTTTGGTGAAAGGTGGTTGGAACCTCCAGAGAAACTACGTCGACCAGCTCTTTAACCATTTGTCCCGTTTTACCTGGTGTTCTGTCGGTCTATGGTGAAAGTTACAGGAATTTCAGGGCCTAAACGGCTCAGATTACTGTTACAGATTTGAAGTAACAGATCTTTATTTTTTAGCAATTTTACAACACCAAGTTATAGTCCAGCAATTTTATTTTAAATTCACAAGCTTTCGGAGGCTTCCTCCTTCACATCGTTCACCTGACGAAGGAGGAAAGCCTCCGAAAGCTTGTGAATTTAAAATAAAATTACTGGACTATAACTTGGTGTTGTAAAATTGTTTACAATTTATTTTTTAGAACAGTGGATCAAAAAACACAATCTGAATTTTGAAAACTAAGAACTGCAAACAGCAATCAGATGAATGACCAGTTAATCTGCATTTTGGTGGCGTTGGTTGACGAACCAATGTTGGCCAGGGCATTAAGAGAACTTCCATGCTCTTCTTCAAATAACGACATGGGATATTTAATGTCACATTACTTGACCCAGTGGAACAGGCAGGTGGGCATTTGTTTAACATTTGATTTGAAGGATCATACCATTGCAACATTCCAACAACATCATCTTGCATCTATATAATGCGCTTACTCCCTCAGTACCATGCGGAGGTGAAAAATTGGAATTGTACAAATCTACTGCTTGTGACGGCTACTTTTAATGAAAAAGTAGACGTGAGTTTGAAGTGGGTAATGTTTACCTTTCTACTGTTTCACTATAAACAAAATGCACCCTGCATTCTAAAGCGTTACAGAATTTCCTCCATTAAAGGACTCTGCAAATGTGCATCAGTTAAATTCCTGCAGACAGCTCGTCATCAGCCCTCCTGTAATACATGACTGGCAGAAATAATTTCAAGTGACACCAGTCCTTGCTATTCTTCAATCAGAACATTTCACTCCAGAGGTAATGTTAATCTGTCATTCACAGGCCAGCAGTGACATCCGTCATCTTAAAGAGCATGAATTACAAGCAAGCGTTTTAATTTAAAAATACACATAGAATGTCGATAAAAAAGCTGCTTTTGAGATGTATTTCATAGAACCATAGAATGTTACAGAACAGACAGAGGCCATTTGGCCCATTGCACGTGTGCTGGCTCTCTGAAAGAGTTATCTACTTAGTCCCAACCCCTGCCCTTCCCCCTGTACTTTAAAAAATAAAAAAGTATTAAAACAGTGGCCCTGCCTTCAGCTGTCTCTGTCCCACACTCTGGAATTCTCTCACTAAACCTCTCCGCCTCTCCAACTCCCTTCTCCTTTCAGGCCCTCCTTAAAACCCATCGCTTTGAACAAGCCCCAAATATCGTGAAGGCACTGATTCGTGCTGGCGCTCTGTCCAAATGGCCATCCTTCATGTGGAGGTTTGGACACAAAGTACTGGCCAGCTATTCAACTATCGACAGCACTGCAGCAAGCCCGATCCCATCCTCAGCCACCAATCACCCTAAATACTTTCCAGATGAAGCCAGTGGATAGTGCTCAGAGAAGTGTTAGCCTTGCCTAGCTGAGGAGCACTAAGGATAAAAGCAGTGAAACTCTGCTGGGATAAAGATAACTTAATGTAGCACTTAGGACATTCCTAATCTGCATGGTTCTAGACCACAATGGGCAGTGTATCTATTCACTGAGCCATTGTGGAGATTATGGGCTTCTGTTAATTCGCTGTTCATAGATACCTGGCCAGCAGAACAGTACTTGAAATATAAGGCCCATCTTTATAACAGTACACCAAGCACCTATTTCTTTGTAAACCCGAACACTGAGCCTAAAGTGTCATCCCAAAACGAGGAACCTTTGGCTTAGGTTTTCCCTTTTGTAACCCAGTGCGAGTCTCTTGTGAGGGATTAACCTGTGCGCTCAGATCTGCCGAAAGATTTTCAGTAGCCTCCACTGAAGTCTTTTCATTTTTTCTTAAATTCTTTATATCAGCTCCCTTCAGTGCATAATGATTCATGCCAGCATCAGAACGAGGATTGATATCTTTGCACTTTCCCATCGAAGGCATGTTGTCATTGAGGATCGGCAGCAGCAATGTCTTCATAGGATGTTGAGTACAGCTGACCTCCCCATGATATCTACCCATCATATCTATTGTAACGGGAAGTGGTGAAGGAATGTACTAAATATCACTGAGCAGAAACCCTGCTACCTAACAACATCAGCAGGTAGCAAAGTAAGTGCTTTAAATACAATTGTTACAGGAAGTCTCAGAGAATAGAGTTTAAGTGAAGATAGAAAACAAAAATAATCCAGCACAAAACAACATTAAACAGACGGCAGCTACTGTAAAAATAAATAAATGCTTGAAAAGTTTGAACTTCTGCGTTCCCACACCGTGGCCAGCTTTATATTTTGCAAATTTCTACGGAACTGATGCCCGTAGATTTTTTATTTGCAGGCAAGTATCGGCAGTAGAAATCACAACATAAATAAATGAAGAATTTCTCTCAGATGATTCTATTAAATTAGAGAATCCTTGAGAGGCCCCAATACAGACATACTCCTCGCATTGCTCATTTTCTCCAAAAGTAATAGCGTTCAACCTTGATTTCCTCTCTCACCGCTGGGATAGTTTAGCAGGTATTCACCCAGCTCCTTTTATGGAAGTTGAAGGGGTTTGGCTCTATCCATCTCTCTCTTTCTCATTCCCCTTGCTCATGTTAGTTTGATGCCCTGCTTTGTTTCACGGGAGCAAAGGTTCTGCTCCAACCCGCTCAGCTTAGGCAACATATATTCAATATACGCCCTGCATATACCAACAGGATCTGTGTGTACAAATGTATATCTATCTAATAATTCTATGCTGTAGCTAGAGTCTGGAATCCTTTCTGCATTTCCTATATAGATCCTTTCTTGAGTGCCCAGTTTTGGAATTCATTTATAATGTAGGATACCATAAAATTATTTGAACAATTTAAACCTTGCTAGTGTAGAATCACATGATGTGGAGATGCCGGTGATGGACTGGGGTTGACAATTGTAAACAATTTTACAACACCAAGTTATAGTCCAGCAATTTTATTTGAAATTCACAAGCTTTCGGAGGCTTCCTCCTTCCTCAGGTGAATGTGGAAATGAAATCCTCGAACCCTTCGCATTTATAAATCACAGAACAATACTTGGTGATTACAGACAGTGTTTTCAACTGCCCGTTGCCAAGGCAATCAGTGTGCAGACAGACAGGTGTTACCTACAGATCCCCCGAATATACAAACCACCAAAAAAAAAAGAGAGGCAGAAACATCGAAAAGACAGCAAATGACCTGTTGTATTAAAAACAGATAACATTTGTTCGCTGGTGGGGTAACGTGTAGCGTGACATGAACCCAAGATCCCGGTTGAGGCCGTCCTCATGGGTGCGGAACTTGGCTATCAATTTCTGCTCGACGATTTTGCGTTGTCGTGTGTCTCGAAGGCTGCCTTGGAGTATGCTTACCCGAAGGTCGGTGGCTGAATGTCCCTGACTGCTGAAGTGTTCCCCGACAGGGAGGGAAACCTCCTGTCTGGCGATTGTTGCGCGGTGTCCATTCATCCGTTCATCCGTTCATGCCCCAGAGCATGGTACATTGGCGAGACCATGCGGACACTGCGACAACGGATGAACGGACACCGCGCAACAATCGCCAGACAGGAGGGTTCCCTCCCAGTTGGGGAACACTTCAGCAGTCAGGGACATTCAGCCACCGACCTTCGGGTAAGCGTACTCCAAGGCGGCCTTCGAGACACACGACAACGCAAAATCGTCGAGCAGAAATTGATAGCTAAGTTCCGCACCCATGAGGACGGCCTCAACCGGGATCTTGGGTTCATGTCACGCTACACGTTATCCCACCAGCGAACAAATGTTATCTGTTTTTAATACAACGGGTCATTTGCTGTCTTTTCGATGTTTCTGCCTCTCTCTCTTTTTTTTTGGTGGTTTGTATATTCGGGGGATCTGTAGGTAACACCTGTCTGTCTGCACACTGATTGCCTTGGCAACGGGCAGTTGAAAACACTGTCTGTAATCACCAAGTATTGTTCTGTGATTTATAAATGCGAAGGGTTCGAGGATTTCATTTCCACATTCACCTGAGGAAGGAGGAAGCCTCCGAAAGCTTGTGAATTTCAAATAAAATTGCTGGACTATAACTTGGTGTTGTAAAATTGTTTACTAGAATCACATGAACAGCCCTTCTACAGTAAGAAGTTAAAGGTGCCCTCAAATAGCCAAAATTTGCAATGAGCAAAATAAATAAATAGACTGAAAAGGGAGGAGAAACTTTCAAAATATTGCCCTTTGAAGATCCTTCTGATGAAAGGAATTTCCTGAATTTAGTGCTGGCGTTCTTAATACGTTTTAGAAAATTAGCTGGTCTTTCTGAAACAAAAATGAAGGGGAATTTCTGCATCAAGTACCATTTGATAGAATCACTGAGGGAGGATTAACTGCTGGAGAAAAGGTGAGTAATGGGGAATAATTTAAGCTGCAGTGTGGAATCCAGTTAAAGATAAGAACCAATGCAGTTAAGGTAAATTTTGAATGTGGGAGACTTCAGCTAACACCTCATCTCATTCAAGCAAAGATAGCCAGAATTGACAAAAGTGTGGGGTTTAGGTCCGATTGCAAAATAAGTTGCTAAGCTTTTAATAACTTTTAGCAACAGTAGGATTAAAATAAAGGAAACATGCATATGCAGATGAGAATGTTAAATTTAATGGATGTGCTATTGAGCATGCAGGTGTGTTTTTTCAACAACTATTCCTGTTTTGGAGCCTATAAAATGTAATCATGAGGATATTAAGGAAACAAGTATTACAAAACTATGGGCCATCAAGCCCTCTCCTCAAAGAGCCCGTGCACAATTTGTACGGTATTGCTTAAACCAACCATAGGGGTTCACAGAGTCTAAACTTACCTTAAAATACATCAATGCTGTTTTGAAGGAGCTAATCATCCGGCTTTGTAAAAGCTTGGTCAACTGTGTATTAATTAGCTTTGATGGGAGTTTATTCCACATATTTAGGACTCAGTAAGGAAAAATCTTGTAATTCCTGGTTCTCTTGAGGCTTGTTGTGCTTTGTACTCACATGCCCGAGCTCCACAGTCTTTTTCCAAGTTAAATAACACGGTTAAGACTTTCAGTACTTTAAATGATCACTTTGAGGCGTGCTGCCTCCCTTCTTCCACCTTCCATGAACTTCAGATCATCCACAATGTCACAGGTATGCTCCCTCCCTGAAAGACCTGCATTCCATCCCATCCCAGAGAATTCCATTTGCTCCTTATGCACCAAAGAATCAACAGATTGTCACCCTCACCTTCAAATCCCTCCATGGCCTCACCCTCCAAATGTACGTCCCTGCACCTCTCCAACTGATGCACTGCTCATTTCCTGCTCCCTTTCGAATACCTCCCTTCCTTTTCTCCCCCCAGTTGACATCCATACATTTCCCACTGTGCTGTGAAGCACCAAGACATCGCTCAGTTATTTGTACATTCTAATCAGGTGTGACTGCTTAATTAATGGCCTGATTATCACATTTGTAAATAAATGAGATTTTATTTAGAGGCCTATAAACGCTGTCAGCAGTCATGTTAATTTAGCACACCAGGGGATCTTACACAGATATGATGGATGTTTACTTACATTACAGCTCTTCAATGTTCAGTCATTGTTTTCCAAGAAAACAAATAGTTACTGGATGTATGGAAAATTATATAAAATAAAACCAAAAATAAAAGGCTATAGATGCTGAAAATCTGAAACAAAGACAGGAAATGCCGGAAATACTCAGGTCAGGGAGGATCTGTGGAGAAAATTGGTTACTCGGAACTGGGAAATATTGCAGATGAACGGTATTTAAAAAGGAACAGAACAAAAGGAAAGGGGGAACAGAATAAAAAACACAATGACCCCCCCACAGACGCAGGAAAAGAAATAGAAAGAGTTGTAAAGTCTTTAGGTGGAGAACAGGAGCTGGTCAAATGGCAGATGTGATATTCACCGGAGACAAAGGAGGTACAATGAGAGAAATTGAAGAAAGAAAAGACGTACTCGAAGCACAGAGAGTGTGTGAGGAGCTAAAAGGGGGATAGGCAGATGGAAAGGGAAGCGTGAAAAACTGGCAAAGCAGAGCAGACCCCAGTGACGTACTGGGAGAAAAAAAGGCAAGTGACCACCAAAGGTGTAGATTATCCCCACCAGCAGTGTTCCGACAGGGGGTCCCTGCCCCAGGCACCAATCCACCCCTCCCCAACATCCCCAGAAACGGCGGCACATCCTTTCTACATTGCCAGCACTTACTGCCAGAGAGAAAATGGGAGCTGTGGTCAAGGCCTGTAGTTATTAGAGCCAATGTTAAGACCAGAGGGCTGCAAAGTGGCTAGTAGAAAGATGATGCATGGTTCACGAGCTTGCGTTGAGCTTCTTTAGAACAATGAAGGTCAGAGGTAGAGAAGTCAGGGTGGGAGTGGGATGGAGGATTGAAGGGGCAAATGACAGGGAGCAGGGGATTGCACTTGCAAACAGAACGGAGGTGTTCAGCAAATCGATCACCCAATCTGCACTTGAGCAGAGAACATAGAGTACTGGGTCGGAGGATGTACAAGTAAATTGCTCTCTCACCTGGAAGGAGTGTTTGGGGCCCTGGGTAGTGGCGTGGTGGGAGGAGAATGGGCAGGTTGCATCTCCTGTGCTTGCGTGGCAAAGTGCAGGAGATGGAGAACAGGTGGTCACGGTGATGGAATGAGTGAAACAGTGTATCATGGAAGGAACGGTCCCATCAAAATGTTGAGAGGTGAGGGCAGGGGAGGATGTGTTTGGTGGTGGGATAATGTTAGATATAAAATAAGACCAATCCTGTTTTGGAGATATTGGAATGGGCGGTGAATTGGGATCACCCATTGCCCTTTAATCCCCGAGACCTGAATTGAAAACCAGTCCAAAATATATCGCCGTTCCTTCATCGTCGCTGGGTCAAAATCCAGGAACTCCCTTCCTAACAGCACTGGGGGAGAACCGTCACCACACGGACTGCAGCGGTTCAAGAAGGCGGCTCACCGCCACCTTCTCAAGGGCAATTAGGGATGGGCAATAAATGCCGGCCTCGCCAGCGACGCCCACATCTGAAGAATAACTTTTTTTTAAATGGTCAGAAGCCTCGTTACTGTTGGCTGTAAGGGTGTAAGTGAAATAAATTCGGCTAGTCTCAATTTAGTTCCGAATGGGTGTGGGGTTACAGGAAAAAGAGCGCACTGTTTTGTTGGGCCCGATATTACCAGGGCGGCGGGTTCGCGGCGGGGGGGTCGATTGGACGCGTGGGTAACGCGCGCGGTGAAATCAGTCTGCCCCGCGCGCAATCGCAGGCTGATTGGATCCACTTACCTCTTGTTCCGGGTTCCCCACTGCAGAGCTGCACGGCGGGCGGACTGCGCATACGCAGTAAGCTCTGTCAGCTGGAGGAGCTCTATTTAAAGGGGCAGTCCTCCACTGACAGATGCTGCAACAAACAGGAAAAATTACAGCATGGAGCAGCCCAGGGGGAAGGCTGCTCCCAGGTTTAATGATGCCTCACTCCGGGTATCACTGGATGGGGTGAGGAGGAGGGGGAGGACAGAGATCTTCCCCCCGGCAGGCGGGAGGAAGCGGCCTGCCTCTGCCACCAAGGAGGTCTGGCTTGAGGTGGCAGAGGAGGTCACCTGCACCACCAACATATCGCGCACTTGCATACAATGCAGGAGGCGCTGCAACGGCCTAAGTAGGTCAGCCGAAGTGAGTGCACTTACTCATTCCCCTACACTCCGTCTGCCACATCACTGCCCCCACCCCACATCTCCTTCGGCACTGCCAACACAACTCTATCACATCACTCCTCACACTCACTCAAACCTCATCCTCATCTTACTGCACCTACTCACCTCGCCAGTACTCATCCCGCCACTACCACTCAACCCAATCCTCATACAATCTCATGGCTCTATCTCATACTCACCCTCTCATGCATCTCTTTCACAGTCAGCCTCACTCAACCTGCCACTACCTGTGCTGCAGCCACAGGGCATGCATCACATATGTGCAGTAGGCAGCGTAAGGCAAACGTGTCGTGAGCATGAAGGGGATGCACAAGGGTGTTTGAGGGTTTGTCATGGTTTTTACTTATATTGAATTTCTGATCAACTCACATTACATATTATATTGGCACCACTACTGTCACATCTTTGCGAATCCTGTCTGGTTTGTGCAATAATGCCCTTTCCTGAGGATCACAATGAAGACCCACACCTGATGCCACCTATTGTGTCACTGCAGAGTGGGTGTAGGTGTATTTTCAGGGCTCTTTTGTGCAGACGGCTGAGAGACGTCGGCGATGTCCCCGGTTGCACCCTGGAAGGATGCGGAGGGGAAGTTGTTGAGGGCAGTGGTGACTTTGACAGCGACAGGTAAGAAGATGGTGCTCGGGCCAGCCGGGAGCAGCTCGGCATGAAGGAGGCTGCAGATGTCCACGACTACATGTCGAGTGACTCTGAGCCTCCGTGTGCACTGCTGCTCAGAGAGGTCCAGGAAGCTGAGCCTCGGTCTGTGGACCCTGTGGCGAGGGTAGTGCCCTCTGCGACGCATCTCTCTCTGCGGTTGCCCTCCCTCCTGCTGTACAGGTGGATGTGTCACAGCACTGTGTTGTGGAGCTCCACGTGTCAGAGGTGGACGGCGTGGATGGCGAGGCTGGTGAGGCTGGTGATGCTGTTCGCCCTCCGAGGAGGTCATGACTGCAGCTACGGCGGCCCCCATCCATTAGATGTACATTTGAGGGGGTCCGCAAGGTAGGTACATGTGTCTGGACCCCGGGGTAAGTGTGCAAGTTTGTGAATTTTATTGTTAGGAGGAGGGTGGTGGAGGCCAAACTTTGTCCAAAGTGACAGAGTGGCCTCCTGCAATGAGTGAGGGTCTCCCTCCCCCACCTGTCAAATGGACCTTTGCAGCTGCCACAGGCTGATGGCTGCAACACGTCCATTTGAACTGGGAGTGTTTCCCCCAGTACGGGAAACAGTCCCAGTTGTATGTAAAATCCCACCCCTCCTAAAATATCTCGTTAATCAGGTCTGTAAACGACCTGAAATACCAAAATAAATAGCTTAAGTGGCTCCCGGCCGGCTTTAATTGCCTGCGGGAGTCCCACATGCGGGGGCTGCGCGCGCATGTCAGAGCGTCTGTTGGAAACCTGGAAGTGGGCGGGTTGGAGCCGGGCTCCCGACCTGCCCCGGGAATTCCCAATTTTCGGAGCCCCCCCCGCCAGGAACGCACCCGATTGCGGATGCTAAAATCATGCCCGTGGTGTTTGGTGCTCAGGGGTAGAAATTCCACTGCACTGCTCCTTGGGACTTGTCATCTACACAAGTAGCAAAATTCTACACTCCCAGCAGGCAATTTTCTGTCTTTTAAGGTTAACATATGGGAGGTCGTGGGCTGGGAATGTGTCATGTTATGATATATGCACTCACGCAGGAATGGTACAGTGAAATCTTTACCCTAAGCTATCAGTTCCCACTCAGAAATGCTGTAAGAATGACCGAGATGCGTAAGAGAAAGATCACATCGGTGTAGAGTAGGGGGAGCTTTGCTCTTCTGACCATAATGTATCTGACTTGGGAGCTCATAATGCTGACACTGGATGCGAAATTGGAAAATGAAGTGTTGGCCCAAGGCACTGGCATTACTTACATTAAATGTAAAATGTCACGAAAAGATGTAAATTAATAAGAAAAAAAACAGGAGCGCGGCATCTCTCTATCCAATTCTTCACACACTCACATCCTTCTATTTGTTTCTACATGTAAGGTTCTGTAACACTTGAACTAGCGAAAAACAGATGGGTGAGAATGGATCACACATACAGACAAGACATAGGCTGGAGTATGTTCTTGGAAGCTGCACTCGCTTGGTTTATGGCTACACCTCAGCCCCTCACTGTGCTCGGTTCTAAAGCAAACTGTCATATTTATATATTTATTTGTTGTCAGCAGGATTCAGAAGGACAGCTTTATTTTGATTGGCAGCACTCATGACAAACAGCAAAGGACAGCTGACACTCAGGATTGAACTTTGTCAATTGAATTGATGTGAAAGTGCAACATGTGATTTGAACTGCAGTGACATGAGTTTTTACTTTGCTGCGTGTTCGTGTTCTTTTAATTCACCTCCTGACTCCCCAAAGCCTCTCCACCACCGACAAGGCACAAGTCAGGAGTGTGATGGAATACTCTCCACTTGCCTGGATGAGTGCAGCTCCAACAACACTCAAGTAGCTCAACACCATCCAGGACAAAGCAGCCTGCTTGATCGGCATCCCATCCACCACCCTAAACATCCATTCCTTCCACCACCGGCGCACTGTGGCTGCAGTGTGTACCATCCACAGGATGCACTGCAGCAACTCGACAAGGATTCTTCGACAGCACCTCCCAAACCCGTGACCTCCACCACCTAAAAGGGCAGCAGGTGCATGGGAACACCTCACACACCATCCTGACTTGGACATATATCGCTGTTCCTTCATTGTTGCTGGATCAAAATCCTGGAACTCTCTACCTAATGGCACTGTGGGAGGACCTTCACCATACGGACTGCAACGGCTCAAGAAGAAAGCTCACCACCACCTTCTCCAGGGCAATTAGGAATGGGCAAAAAATGCCGGCTATGCCCATATCCCGAGAATGAATAATAATAATTTTTAAAATTGCTTTCCCAAAGTGTTTAATGGCCCCATTGACAGGCAGTGGGCAAGGTTACGGAATACTATCATTCTTGGTACCAAGATAACACATCCCTTTTTGTGCCTGAGTTGCTGCTGCTCTTCTCCCCATCACCAATGTACTTCGGTATATTGAGGAAATCATTTTCCAGTGGCTGCTCTGAGGCTTTAATCAACAGCCTGCAGAATATCCTTCTGGGAAGAATATGAAATAACTGAGGAGACAATATCAGAGAAAATACAGCTTTCAGCTGTTTGTGCTTCTGTCCATGGGGAAAATGGGTACTTGTGAATTTTCTGAAGCAGTTACAATGGAGCATTGATTATCTTGCAGAACAGAGAGAAGGCCCCTTGGATTTATCAAAATCGGTGCATTGATCGAGAGTCATGGCAACCCAAACTCAAGCTGGTCTCGTGGTCCCAGTCCACCTGATCTGATCTGAAACCACAACCAGATCTGAGCCAGGCTTGCAGGTCAGTGTGTGTAGAAGTTGCAAAAGCAAGGTGACCGAAAGCTTGGTCAAAGAGGTCAGGTTTTAAGGAGCGTCTTAAAGGAGGAGAGAGTGGTAGAGAGACGGAGCGGTTTAGGGAGGGAATTCCAGAGTTTGGGGCCTGGACAGCTGAAGGCACGGCCACCATTATGAACATCTATCTAATTTGATTCATAAACACAAGGGCCAGATGTTATTGAAGTAGCAAGAAGCATTTCTGTTATTCAGATGGCTTCCAATCAAAGGTATTTGGAGAGAGAACCCTACAGATGAAAGCTACAGAATAAACATTTCATTTTCTTTTGCAAATAGAGACTGTTTTTTAATCCTGTCATTAAATAATGGATGTAGATAAAGTACTTGCAATACCCACTGGTAAAATCAATTACTTTCAACTCCTTTTCAATAGTGCTTTCAAAGGGACCTGTTGTTGTCTAGCAGTATTCTTTAAACAATTAGGTAAAAATGTGCTCGCCATGAATAATTGCAAATGTGGGACACAGTTCTTGATAAAGTACTTTCATTAAATCCATAACAGAAGCAGTTTACTGTCTAATATGCGATAATTTATTTTTTTATGAAAAATTCGAGCACAGTAATCTTAAAGGAAAACTGTTTGTAAAATATCAGAAAAAGCAACGGTTTACTCAAAAATATAAGGATGGATTTTAACTCGTGGCGTGTTCGGGGCGGGGGCGGGGGGTATGGGGGGGTGCTGCAGGACGGGAGGAAAACCCCTGCGGAGAGTTCAGAGTGAGGCCAGGGGTCATTTTAGCTCCCAGGTCTAAATTAAATATTCCAGCACTGTCTCCCGCCCGAAACTGGTGGGAGCGAGGTCAGGGTCGGCTGCTGGGAGCAGAAATCAGGCTGGGGTCCCGAGGGAACGGTTCCCGGCTTGAGGTTAGAGCTGGGGAGAGAGGGGGCGCGCGGTGTTCCTTGGGGGAACTGGCGCTGAGAGGGAAAGGCAAGGCTGGGGAGGCATTCCTGCTCCTCCTGATCCACAAGGATTCCTCAGAAATGTCCTTCTTTTAAATTTACCTTGGCCTCTTTTGGCAATCCCGTTGTCTCCTGCCAGGTCTGGCTGTGGGGTTTGGGCGCGCTGTGCGGGCCTCCCGAGATCTTTAGTCAAAATGGAGTCGCAGTGCCATTGACATCGTTGGGTCGCGACCTTTGCCTGGGGCGGGCGGCCTTTCCAAGCCTGCTCTGTGGTCAGTTAAGATGGTGGGCGGGCGGGCCGGCGGTAATGTGTCGGGAACATGGCATGACCCTACCCCACCCCCTCCCCCCGCCCACACAGTTCCCACTGGGAAATCAACCCTATAATCTCGGTCAGGGAGTCCAGAGCAAGGGGGCATAACCTTAAAATTAGAGCTGGGCCATTCAGGGGTGATGTCAGGAAGCACTTCTTCACACAAAGGGTAGTGGAAATCTGGAACTCTCTCCCCCCAAAAAGCTGTTGAGGCTGGGGGGTCAATTGAAAATTTTAAAATTGAGATTGATTTTTTTTGTTAAGCGAGGGTATTAAGGGTTTAGGATCCAAGGCAGGTAAATGGAGTTAAGATGCAGATCAGCCATGATCTAGATGAACGACAGAACAGGCTCGAGGGGGTGAATGGCCTACTCCTGTTCCTAAGGACTCTGGAGCAAATGCCACTGAGTTGTGGAGGAACAGAATTCCTAATGTTTGCATTTTACTCACCACTTGGGATATCTCTCCTTTCCTTTCCTGCTGTGTTTGTATCCTGTAAGCATCTTTTGATTTACAGTTGTACCTAATTCAGCACAGGATATTAGCTTATAAACAAAATAGACATTAATCATTTTGTTAGAAGATGATAATCTATGGAAAGTAAATTCTAGCTCAGTCTCAGAGTGCAGGCCAGACACTAGAACACCATCCTACCTGGAATTAACAGCAAGAACAGGATTTGACACCCCCTGTGCAAAAAGTATGTACTGTTTGAAGTCTGAATTTTTGCACAGTGTAGCAAAACATGGGCCGGAACATTCAGGGAAGAATTGTGTTTATGAGTGACTTATTGAAGGACATCGTTAAAAGAGTAGAGTTTCCAAGTTTTTATTAATTAACTTCTCCCCTCTCTCAGGTCCCAATTTTTTCACAGTTCAGGAGGTGAGCAGGCAAATTGCTCCTGAATCTCTGCCAAACGGGAATGACCTAGGATGACTCACTATCCTGTGCACCCTCCATCCTTGTGGCCTCCACTCAAATCAGCAGCATGGTTGATCCTAAAAACTAGCTGTGTAGAGAATCATGCAGATTTCTCTTTAGCACTGAAGGGCTTCAAAAATGTTCAGTGTCCTATAGTGCAGTTGGTATGAAAAGCATTAAGACAACTCCTGATTCCTAGGTTAACAGCTGGGTCATTTTCCATGATGAATACTCTTTAGCTGTCCACGTTAGACCTGCAACACTGGGTACAAGGTCCTCAGGCACAGGCACGATGGGCCGAATGGCTTCCTTTGTGCTGTATCATTCTATGATTCAACGATTCTATGACTTTTCTTTGAAGTAAATGATTGTAAAATACTTCAGTTCTTGGACCCTCCTAAAAATGTGCATGATTTAAATGTTGACATAAGTCACAATACTTCTGCGTAGTCTAATTTTCCTAGAACGTAGCTAATAACTATATGGAACTGTATTTGCAAAGTGAACATTAAAGATATTTGTAAAGGTGAGTTCTAAAGCCACAAGGGTAAATGAACATTCGGAATTAAAGAATATTCACCTCTCATCCTTGTTTTCAAAACCCTCCATGGCCTCACCCCTCTCTATCTCTGTGACCTCCTCTAGCCCTATGGCCCTCAGAGATCTCTGCGCTCCTCCAATCCTGGCCTCTTGCATGTCCCTGATTTTCATCGCTCCACCATTGGCGGCCGTGCCTTTGGCTGTCTAGCCCCTAAGCTCTGGAATTCCCTCCCTAAACATCTGCGCCTCTCTACCTCGCTCTCTTCTCCTTTAAGATGCTCCTTCAAACCTACCTTTTTCACTTTTTAACTTTGTTTGATAACGCTCCTGTGATGCGCATTGGGATTTATTACCACGTTCAAGGCACTTTATGTGTTGTTGTGATGTTCCCAAATTCTCTGCCTCATTCCAACTGGGTGGAAATTTGGTGCTTGAATGAAAGTTCTATCAATTCATATCATGCAGCCCCTGTTAAACTGGTCAGACAAAAAACTGAGGGGGAATTTTACCTCCCGGGCAGGGGTCTGGTGGAACATGCAGGCCTCCTACCCGGGGCTGCCGTGGGGGGTCCAATCCATTCTAACGACCCGGCCTCATAAATATCCAGCCGGCCAGCTGCCGGCCTGAAACGGGTGTGCAGAGGTAGTTCGCCAGTTTTGGGCCGTTGAAAATTGGGTGGCCTGGAGGCAAGTCGTGGGGGTGAAGTGGGATGGATGGAGTATTTGGGTGGGTTTCAAAGGTGGGAATGAAGTGGCGGTGGGGGGGAGCCGGAGGTGGCAGCGAGTCAATCTTTGTTTGTGAGGCACGGTGGAGCACTCCTGCTCTTCCAGGCCTCACAGGGATAAGGTTCATGCTTACCTTATATCTGCCGAGTTTTTTTTTCGTTCATGCGATGTGGGCGTCACTGGCAAGGCCAGCAATTATTATCCATCCCTAATTTCCCTTGAGAAGGTGGTGGTGAGCCGCCTTCTTGAACCGCTGCAGTCCGTGTGGTGAAGGTTCTCCCACAGTGCTGTTAGGTAGGGAGTTCCAGGATTTTGACCCAGTGACGATGAAAGAACGGCGATATATTTCCAAGTCGGGATGGTGTGTGACTTGGAGGGGAACGTGCAGGTGGTGTTGTTCCCATGCGCTTGCTGCCCTTGTCCTTCTAGGTGGTAGAAGTAGCGGGTTTGGGAGGTGCTGTCGAAGAAGCCTTGGCGAGTTGCTGCAGTGCATCCTGTAGATGGTACACAGCAGCCACGTGCGCCGATGGTGAAGGGAGTAAATGTTTAGGGTGGTGGATGGGGTGCCAATCAAGCGGGCTGCTTTGTCCTGGATGGTGTCGAGCTTCTTGAGTGTTGTTGGAGCTGCACTCATCCAGGCAAGTGGAGAGTATTCCATCACACTCCTGACTTGTACCTTGTAGATGGTGGAAAGACTTTGGGGAGTCAGGAGGTGAGTCACTTGCCACAGAATACCCAGCCTCGGACCTGCTCTTGTAGCCACAGTATTTATGTGGCTGGTCCAGTTAAGTTTCTGGTCAATGGTGACCCCCAGGATGTTGATGGTGGGGGATTCGGTGATGGTAATGCCGTTGAATGTCAAGGGGAGGTGGTTAGACTCTCTCTTGTTGGAGATGGTCATTGCCTGGCACTTGACTGGCACGAATGTTACTTGCCACTTATGAGCCCAAGCCTGGATGTTGTCCAGGTCTTGCTGCATGCGGGCTCGGACTGCTGCATTATTTGAGGGGTTGCGAATGGAACTGAACACTGTGCAATCATCCGCTGGGTGTTGAGGAGAGTGTCTGCGGTGGGCGCCCCCCTCAGTCGATAGTTAAAGTATCATCTGGGGGTGAAGAGGGGGTCCGATCGAAGTGACAGGACCTTGATTTGCAGATGTTAATGGGGCTCCAGCCTGAATCAGGCAAGTGCATCAGACACCCAAGAAAACAGCAGCATTTAAATGCCCATGGAGTGAGAAACGAGCATTAAATAGATTTCAACTCCCGTCCCTCCCGGTTTCCGCCGGGCCAGGGGGGGGTTATTAAAATTCCCCTTCCATTCTCCATAAGGTCGCAGAATCAGTCATTAGGGGGGACATTCAGATTATTTTTCAATTATCCACCTGAATCCAGTGTATTCACCTCCCTGTCTGATTCTATTACCTGAACTCTCAACTAGTGAGGCTTTTTTGAAAACGTGTCTTTGTAAATGTACTTTGAGCATTCTAGTTTCTTAGAATGTGCCCAAAACAGATATTTATTTATTTTTATTCGTTCATGGGATGTGGGCGTCGCTGGCGAGGCCAGCATTTATTGCCCATTATTCCCATTGTTTTCTTGAATAGTCAACACTAAGATTTTGTTCAAATTATTGGTCAAATCTCAGGGTTGTGCAGATAATCCCCTCGGTAGACAAGTTAATAACTGTAGACTGACCCAACCTTTAGGATATCCATTTCCCAGTGTTGTGATTTGCTCAAGGGTCCGTACATGAGATTAGCTAATAATTGTCTGTCAACCTTCAGTCTAAATAATCACAACACATTGGACCAGCCGCAGACAGAGTTAGGCTTCAGGTCAATGCCTTGGCCTTAGATGCAGTGAGAAGACGTCAAGCGTGTAGAATGGAAATACACTGCCTTCAGATACAGGGCTAAACCCTCAACCATAGTCGGAGAAAAATTGATCAAAATGCACTTTCTGCTTCATACAAAGTTCCCCATATCAGATTTAATAGTAACATAGATTTAACAGTGGTCTAGAATGAGTACTATGCCATATCTTAATCCCTATTGACAACTGATAGTTCAGTTACAGGTGCAGATCATTTGGAGTCCTTTCAACGAATAAAAACAATTAGGACGGGCTTATTTTATACCATTTGCTTCCACAATTTTCAACTTTGGTCCCAGGAGTCTGCACTTGAAATTCCTGTATTGATGTTTCAGTATTTTAGTGCTCGAGTACATCAATCTTCTGTATAACCTGCTTCCTTCTTGGAGTAACAACTTATAGCCTTGCCATTGTCGTAAACTGCCCAAATGCTAAGGCTTGCGTTAAACTCAGAACACATGTGGACTACTGATGACTTAAACTCTTTGAACTCACCTCTTCCTCCTCTATCTATATTTTCTCACCGTTCAGAGCAAATCAATACTCTGAAAGGCAGTTCTGGGTACACAGGCTATTCTGCGTCAGAAATGTTTCAAAGGAATGGCGTATTCACCATTACAACCATTCAGTAGCTGTGCGAACAGACAGCCATCATTTTACTGCAAACTGGCAGTCCCCACTTCTTCAGTGAACTCCACCTTACCTGAGATTATTCTGCTTTGTTGAATCTTTCGTTATATTTAATGAAATACATTTCATGAAAGATTTAAGGAGCCAAGGCCAGCGCGGGCTCAGAAAATGTAAAATTTCTTCTGGCATGGAGTGAGGAGTTCAGCACTGCTTGCTCTGAGGTTGACCTAGCCCGTCCCATGACCCACACACAGTGCTGGCGAGGGAGCTCTCCTCGTGCACACCATGGGAGAATCAACCTTATTAAATGGACAGACACTGATTTCCTGTTTGGAGTAAGTCCTGCAATTGTCCTCCAGCTGTTCACCCCTAATACTGCCAAACGTGACAAAATTAGCAGCTTGAGCCCGTTCCGATTTTTGTCGTCTCTGGTAACTTATATGGCTCAAGGACTCATGGAATCGATTCAGTCAAGAGCACTGGTGTGAGCAAATAATCAGAGGAAGTAGAACTGGTTGCCTTGGACAGGTTTAAAGCTGCTTTTACCTTGGTCTTGGTTTAATGTGGAGACTGATTTCCATGACTGGCTCCTGGCATTTGCTGAACTCTGCTCTTTGATCTCAAAAGCAGACTCAAAGGCCCAGTTTTTCATAGGATTATAAGTCTAATGTTGGAATAAGGGAGCTGGATTTAGTGGTTTAAATATTGGGGAGCTGGCTCACAGAGGCTGCTGTCAGAATCCAAATAAAAACAAGGCCAATATAAGAGCAGCTGGCGAGGCCAGCATTTATTGCCCATTATTCCCATTGTTTTCCAAGGTAATATAGTTTATACACAAGTAATCACCCTTCAGGTTCAAACCTGAATGACGTTTAATATAATACTTTTTTGAAAGTGCTTCACTTATAGTGACTTGCTTTGATGTGTACTCATTGCTGCTTTGAAGCAAACATTTGAATACTGTTTTTGACATTGATTGCCAGTTTGCATTCTCATTTGGTGTCTGTACTACTAGATGGCAAGTTACTCGAGTGTTGTGTTTAGTGACACCCATATACTGACAGTTTTCCCATCTGTGAAGCTTCACGACATCTCATACTTCCTCCTTCCTGGCTCAGCATGGATACTGGCTTTAGATACAAGCCAGCTGCAACCTCCAGCAAGCATAACACCGAGTACCGCTACACTGGAGTTATTTTTCACAACAAAACGTTAGTTTGTATTGCTTTCCCGATTGTTGCATCTTTCAAACATTAATGTAATTTTCACAAGAGTCCACAGCCTGGAAAATCTCCCCTGATGTTCCCTCTGATGGTCCCATTTCTGGTTATCATTCACATCACTCAAACAGTGTATCCCTGGCCTTTGCAAACACACCAATATTGCCATACCAAAATCATCTTCTGGGAACTAAGCATGCCGGAGTCAAGCGACCATCTTAGATCATAACCACACCTGGCTTTACATTCATACAGCACTTAATTCATTCTTAGGCTTCAGGCACCACTAGCAAGGCCAGCATTTATTGCCCATTCCTAAATGCTCTGAAAACGGAGTTGCTTGCTATGCCACCTCAAAGGGCAGTTAAGAGTCAACCATGTTGATGTGGGACTGGAGTCACATATAAGCCAGACCAGGTAAGGATGTCAGGTTTCCTTCCCGAAAGGACATTAGTGAACCAGGTGGGTTTTTACGATAATCCGACAGCTTCATGGTCACTTTTATTGATACCAGATTTTTTTTTCAACTTCTTTGTTGAGATTTGAATTCAGGCCTCTGCCTTACCAGTTCAGTAACATAACCACTACACTACCATACCGTTTATACACAAAGCTAGCTCTGCTCTAATGACCAGTGACAACACCATTCAATTTCTCCCACTGTGAACCGGTAAAATTAATTTTAAAAATGGTGGGAGAGCAGCGCGGTGAGATGCAAACCTGACTGTGGCCGATTTTCCAGCTCATGGGTAATTTGCAATTCTCAGATGGACCGGAGAAACCGGAGATTGGCCAGGGCAGATCTTCAGACCTGCTGTAGTGTAGAGTGACCGATGGTTTCTTGTGCTAAAACATAATTATGTTGAGAATTCTGTATTTGATTGCGATGGCTCCTTGGGCAATTAAATTTTAAAGAGCGATTCCAAATCATTGCGTCGTGCTCTTTTGAAGTTATAAAATAAAAGCATTTTTTGTGGGTCCTTTGAGAACTCCTGAGCATGTGATAAGGCTCAATGTAAGTTTTATCTCTCTTTCATCTCTTGGTAATTTGAAGACTCCAATTATGACCTCTTGCGCATCGCCGATTTTAATCGCTCCACCATTGGCGGCCGTGCCTTCAAGTGTCTAGGCCCTAAGCTCTGGAATTCCCTCCCTAAACGTCTCTGCCTTTGTTGTTGTTGTTGTTGTTGTTGTTGTTGTTGTTGTTGTTTCAGAGAAAGTTAATCTCGAAATTATGTGAACTGATCAAAATTTGAGTGAACCGAGGCTTGAGTTACACTGAGATTTGAATTTGTGCCTGTCTTTAACTGATGATTCAAGTTTCAAAGCATGTATTTTTTCTCTTCAATTTTAAATGAAAATACACACAAGCTCTTACAATATCTCACACTGAAACAAACCAGCTGCAAGGTCAACACTAAACACTGATACCAAACAAAGATTTCATGCCTCTTACTAGACACCAACCACAACTCACCTCTTCAAAGGTGTCGGCAAAGCTGGCTCTAAAGCTGCAGCATCCAACATTCTTCGAAGAAGGAATCAAAGTCAAACATCTGCAACTTTAGACAGTTCTCTTTCCAGCTGTGCATGTGAAAATTCATGGTACCCACGGGCTGCGACTCCATGGCTGACCGCGCTGGAGTTTGTGGGGTCAATGGAAGGGCACCTCATTTGCTTGGGCTGTGCCAGTTGGATGCATCTTTGGCACTCTCCTGCCCCGTGTGGATAAAATCTTGGCCAACAGTCCACCTGGGGGTGCCCAGGGCTCACCTCCCCACCACACCAATCGACCCCTAAGCAAGGAAGCTAATAAAAAAAATTGTCGTCTTTGGGAGTCCAGACTGCGAACCAAGCCTGGATCCCATTGGTGGGGCCCAGCTGCTCCCTTGCAGAGGGCAGTATGCCTCAACTCAATGGGTGTACTGGCCGTAACTGAAATTCCGGGTTCCCATTGTAGGTCCAAGAGCAGGAACTCCCAGCCCATCATTTACCTTGTATGGCGTGGATGGATGTTCTGCCCCTTACAAGTCAAATTTAAAACTGGCAGAAATGGGGGAGACCCCATGTAACTGGTTCTCCACCCATTTCCTCCATGTAACTGACTCTCTCCCCCATTTTCCCCATGTAACTGACTTTCTCCCCATTTTCCCCATGTAACTGACTCTCTCCCCATTTTCCCCATGTAACTGACTCTCTCCCCATTTCCCCCATGTAACTGACTCTCTCCCCCATTTCCCCCATGTAACTGACTCTCTCCCCCATTTCTCCCATTTAACTGACTCTCTCCCCACTTCCCCCATTTAATTGGCTTTCTCCCCTTTACCCCCATGTAACTGACTCTCCCCCGTTTCCCCCATGTAACATACTCTCCCCCCAATGCCCCCATGTAACTGGCTCTCCCCCATTTCCCCATGTAACTCACTCTGTCCCCATTTCCCCCATGTAACAGACTGTCCCCCCGTTTCCCCCATGTAACTGACTCTCTACCCATTTTCCCCATGTAACTGACTCTCTCCCCTTTTCCCCCATTTAACTGACTCTCTCCCCATTTCCCCCATGTAATGGCTCTCTCTCGATTCCCCCATGTAACTTACTCTGCCCCAATTTCCCCCATTTAACTGACTCTCTCCCTATTTTCCCCATGTAACTGACTCTCTCCCCATTTTCCCCATGTAACTGACTCTCTCCCCATTTTCCCCATGTAACTGACTCTCTCCCCATTTCCCCCATGTAACTGACTCTCTCCCCCATTTCCCCCATGTAACTGACTCTCTCCCCTTTTCCCCCATTTAACTGACTCTCTCCCCATTTCCCCCATGTAATGGCTCTCTCTCGATTCCCCCATGTAACTTACTCTGCCCCAATTTCCCCCATTTAACTGACTCTCTCCCTATTTTCCCCATATAACTGACTCTCTCCCCATTTCTCCGTGTAACTGGCTCTCCCCCCATTTTCCCCCATGTAATTGGCTCTGTCCCCATTTCCCCCATGTAACTGACTCTCCCCCGCTTCGCCCAAGTAACTGACTCTGTCCCCATTTCCCCCATGTAATTGACTCTCCCCCCGTTTCCACCATGTAACTGACTCTCTCCCATTTTCCCCCATGTAATTGGCTCTCTCCCCATTTCCCCCATGTAACTGGCTTTCTCCCCATTTTCCCCCATGTAATTGGCTCTCTCCCCATTTCCCCCATGTAACTGGCTTTCTCCCCATTTCCCCCATGTAACTGACTATCCCCCCATTTTCCCCATGTAGCTGACTCTCTCCCCATTTCCCCCATGTAACTGACTCTCTCCCCCATTTCCCCCATGTAACTGACTCTCTCCCCCATTTCCCCCATGTAACTGACTCTCTCCCCACTTCCCCCATTTAATTGGCTTTCTCCCCTTTTCCCCCATGTAACTGGCTCTGTCCCCATTTCCCCCAAGTAACTGGCTCTGTCCCCATTTCCCCCACGTAACTTACTCTGTCCCCATTTCCCACATGTAACTGACTCTCTCCCTATTTCCCCCATGTAACTGGCTCTTCCCCCATTTCCCACATGTAACTGACTCTCCCCCCATTTCCCCATGTAACTGACTCTCTCCCCATTTTCCCCATGTAACTGACTCTCTCCCCATTTCCCCCATATAACTGACTCTCTCCCCATTTCCCCCATGTAACTGACTCTCCCCCCATTTCCCCATGTAACTGACTCTCTCCCCATTTCCCCCATGTAACTGACTCTCTCCCCATTTCCCCCATGTAACTGACTCTCCCCCCATTTCCCCATGTAACTGACTCTCTCCCCATTTCCCCCATGTAACTGACTCTCTCCCCATTTCCCCCATGTCACTGACTGTCCCCCCCTTTCCCCCATATAACTGACTCTGTCCCCATTTCCCCCATGTAACTGACTCTCTCCCCCTGTTTCCCCCATGTAACTGGCTCTCTCCCTATTTCCCCCATGTAACTGGCTCTCTCCCTATTTCCCCCATGTAACTGGCTCTCTCCCTATTTCCCCCATGTAACTGACTCTCTCCCCATTTCCCCCATGTAACTGACTGTCCCCCCGTTTCCCCCATATAACTGACTCTGTCCCCATTTCCCCCATGTAATTGACTGTCCCCCCGTTTCCCCCATATAACTGACTCTCTCCTCTTTTCCCCCATATAACTGACTCTCTCCCTATTTTCCCCATGTAACTGACTCTCTCCCCATTTCCCCCATCGAACTTACTCTCTCCCCATTTCCCCCATGGAACTGACTCTCTCCCTATTTCCCCCATGTAACTGGCTCTTCCCCCATTTCCCCCCATGTAACTGACTCTGTCCCCATTTCCCCCATGTAACTGACTCTCTCCCCTGTTTCCCCCATGTAACTGACTCTCTCCCCCTGTTTCCCCCATGTGACTGGCTCTCTCCCTATTTTCCCCATGTAACTGGCTTTCTCCCCATTTCCCCCATGTAACCAGCCCTCTCCCCATTTCCCCCATGTAACTGGCTCTCTCCCCATTTTCCCCATATAACTGGATTTCCCTCAGTTCAGCTGGTCGCCTATCAGCTGAGAGACCGGTGGAACCCGTTTGGAATATTAGCGCCATGGTGACCAAAATATATGCAGTCAAACCTCAACATCTGTTATCAATCACTAAAGTCCACACAGTCCTTTCCTGCTATAGCATCTATTTTCTGATCAATGCCATCACTTCAATTCAGTGGTAGATTTCATAAATTAGAGTTCCCAGCGCAGAGTTTCGTGTGACAGGATTGTGCATCTAGAATTCCATCAATATTGGACGGAAAATCCATCTGACCTCCACACCCAAATTCTTGATATGTGTTCCCATTCTGCAAAGCTCTGCATCAAGAACTATAATTCATAAGATCTACCCCTCTGTCCCTTATACACAGCAGTTGGAATCTTGAGCTTACCACCAGTAACTGAACTTGGATGTTGGAACATGCAATAAGCCATGGAAAGGCCATAGGCTTCGCTCTTGGCCTCCAGCATTGGGCTCCAGATTTTCTGCACTCTCACCAATCTCTAAGGTTAGTTCCAAGAGATAATTTGAATTAAATGCTTTCAAATTAATGCTGAATTTTCTCAGTGAAAATTTTGTGTGAGCGTTTATTTCTAGGAAATCCATCCTTCTAATTAAGAGTTGAACTGGCTCTTAATCCATCTGATGTAAACATTAGCTCAGGTATTAGTAGGAAATGGAACCTAAAATATTCCATATGTGTTACAGCATAAAAAATACCTCTGCCATTAACTTTTCACTTTCTCAAACACTAATAGGACAATATACTCATTCATTTACAACCATTAAGACTATTTTTGGTAGTGATTTGATTAACTGCTTATTATGAGAAGAGAAGGAGGGTAAAGAGGTTAATCTGAAATTATAACAAATGAAAATGTTGGACTAAAAACGTTGATTTGAGCATTATTTGATCAAATCGGAGGTAATTTAATGATATTTTATGTTGTGAATGTTGTACATTTGGAAATATTTTGATCTTAATCTTCAGTGAGCTTTATTCTGCACTGAGCGATGTTTGAGAACATTACAGTCTTATCTGTAAAAAATTAGTATGTGTATCTATTACTGAACCTGTGAATTACTTATGTTCAGTCGTTTCCTAATTAGAGGGCAGATGACAAGGGCAAGCTTTTTGTATAATGTGAATATCTTGTCAATACCTGTTCCATTTTCAAATTAGTGTTATTGCCTCCATCTCCGCAAAATCACCACTAACTGAATTGTCATGACCGCTATGTGTTCAGTATGAAGAATAAAACTAAGACTGACGGCTAACACAGCCCGTAGAGGTTGTACAGGGAATGCCTGCATTATGAAGACATCTTTCGCTAATGATTTCTCCATCATAGAAGAGCTTGCTACACAAAGAAACTACGAGGTTACAACTAATGATATTTCTTTTTCATTTGTAGAATCAGAACTTCTGTGGCCAACTTGCTGTGTGGCTATTTTATATATGCCCAGAAATACACAGTATTGTAGATTATATATTTCACCAGGTTGTGTCCTGTTATATTTTATTGTAGTAGTCAAACAAAATAGTCATAAAATTCAGTCGTTTTTAAAAGATTCACATCACCATTTAATCGGAGATTTATCAGTCATTTCCACTGAGGATTTTGTTTTTTAAACTTCCAAATATTCTCATGGGAATTCAGAGTAAAACTTGATCCACTAACCAATTTAAAAACCATTTTTGTAATGTTTTTCAAATGAACACAATCCCCTGGGCTGGGTAATGGAGGGGAGATTCAGTTACTCATTCAGTTTGGGCTTTACAATTGTATGCTCATCACAAGATGACACGAATGATTTGGATGAAGAAAGCCTTTCAGGTCACTCGACTTTATCCATCCCAAATATCAACTCTCCCATCTTCCCATTACATTATCCAGCTGTTCCTTAAATGAGTCCAGAATCCTGGCCTTAACCTCCATTCATGGCAACAATTCCAGCTGTTGATCACCTTATGTGTAAAGAAATATGTCCTGGCATCTGTCTTAAACTTGCCCTTTCATGAACCTGTGCCCTCGAATTGCTGCCCTGGTATATCTGAACATATCATTCTGGGTTAGTTTTTCTATCCTATTAAGTATCTTATATCCCTCTATAAAGTTGCCTTTGAGATTTTTCTTTTTAAGGTTGAAGAGCCCTGGATTATCCAGTGATCCCTCATAGCCTTTGGTTTGAACACCAACAATCAGATTTGTTGCTGTCTTCTGCAGCATCTCTAGGACCTGAATGATTCCTTCTGATCATCAAACTCCAATGCCAAAATAAACCTTGACCATTCCTTTCCCCACCCTTTGTTGTTGTATAAAAAGTTTTTTTAAATTAGTTCATGGGATGTGGGCGTCGCTGGCGAGGCCGGCATTTATTGCCCATCCCTAATTCATAGAATCATAGAATCATAGAAGTTACAACATGGAAACAGGCCCTTCGGCCCAACATGTCCATGTCGCCCAGTTTATACCACTAAGCTAGTCCCAATTGCCTGCACTTGGCCCATATCCCTCTATACCCATCTTACCCATGTAACTGTCCAAATGCTTTTTAAAAGACAAAATTGTACCCGCCTCTACTACTGCCTCTGGCAGCTCGTTCCAGACACTCACCACCCTTTGAGTGAAAAAAATTGCCCCTCTGGACCCTTTTGTATCTCTCCCCTCTCACCTTAAATCTATGCCCCCTCGTTATAGACTCCCCTACCTTTGGGAAAAGATTTTGACTATCGACCTTATCTATGCCCCTCATTATTTTATAGACTTCGATAAGATCACCCCTTAACCTCCTGCTCTCCAGGGAAAAAAGTCCCAGTCTGTCTAACCTCTCCCTGTAAGTCAAACCATCAAGTCCCGGTAGCATCCTAGTAAATCTTTTCTGCACTCTTTCTAGTTTAATAATATCCTTTCTATAATAGGGTGACCAGAACTGTACACAGTACTCCAAGTGTGCCCTCACCAATGCCCTGTACAACTTCAACAAGACATCCCAACTCCTGCATTCAATGTTCTGACCAATGAAACCAAGCATGCTGAATGCCTTCTTCACTACCCTATCCACTTGTGACTCCACTTTCAAGGAGCTATGAATCTGTACTCCCAGATCTCTTTGTTCTATAACTCTCCCCAACGCCCTACCATTAACGGAGTAGGTCCTGGCCCGATTCGATCTACCAAAATGCATCATCTCACATTTATCTAAATTAAACTCCATCTGCCATTCATCGGCCCACTGGCCCAATTTATCAAGATCCCGTTGCAATCCTAGATAACCTTCTTCACTGTCCACAATGCCACCAATCTTGGTGTCATCTGCAAACTTACTAACCATGCCTCCTAAATTCTCATCCAAATCATTAATATAAATAACAAATAACAGCGGACCCAGCACCGATCCCTGAGGCACACCGCTGGACACAGGCATCCAGTTTGAAACACAACCCTCTACAACCACCCTCTGTCTTCTGTCGTCAAGCCAATTTTGTATCCAATTGGCTACCTCACCTTGGATCCCATGAGATTTAACCTTATGTAACAACCTACCATGCGGTACCTTGTCAAATGCTTTGCTGAAGTCCATGTAGACCACGTCTACTGCACAGCCCTCATCTATCTTCTTGGTTACCCCTTCAAAAAACTCAATCAAATTCGTGAGACATGATTTTCCTCTCACAAAACCATGCTGACTGTTCCTAATTAGTCCCTGCCTCTCCAAATGCCTGTAGATCCTGTCCCTCAGAATACCCTCTAACAACTTACCCACTACAGATGTCAGGCTCACTGGTCTGTAGTTCCCAGGCTTTTCCCTGCCGCCCTTCTTAAACAAAGGCACAACATTTGCTACCCTCCAATCTTCAGGCACCTCACCTGTAGCGGTGGATGATTCAAATATCTCTGCTAGGGGACCCGCAATTTCCTCCCTAACCTCCCATAACGTCCTGGGATACATTTCATCAGGTCCCGGAGATTTATCTACCTTGATGCGCGTTAAGACTTCCAGCACCTCCCTCTCTGTAATATGTACACTCCTCAAGACATCACTATTTATTTCCCCAAGTTCCCTAACATCCATGCCTTTCTCAACCGTAAATACTGATGTGAAATATTCATTCAGGATCTCACCCATCTCTTGTGGTTCCGCACATAGATGACCTTGTTGATCCTTAAGAGGCCCTACTCTCTCCCTAGTTACCCTTTTGCCCTTTATGTATTTGTAGAAGCTCTTTGGATTCACCTTTGCCTGATCTGCCAAAGCAATCTCATATCCCCTTTTTGCCCTCCTGATTTCTCTCTTAACTCTACTCCGGCAATCTCTATACTCTTCAAGGGATCCACTTGATCCCAGCTGCCTATGCATGTCATATGCCTCCTTCTTCTTTTTGACTAGTGCCTCAATCTCCCGAGTCATCCAAGGTTCCCTACTTCTACCAGCCTTGCCCTTCACTTTATAAGGAATGTGCTTACCCTGAACCCTGGTTAACACACTTTTGAAAGCCTCCCACTTACCAGACGTCCCTTTGCCTGCCAACAGACTCTCCCAATCAACTTCTGAAAGTTCCTGTCTAATACCATCAAAATTGGCCTTTCCCCAATTTAGAATTTTAACTTTTGGGCCAGACCTATCCTTCTCCATAGCTATCTTAAAACTAATGGAATTATGATCACTGGTCCCAAAGTGATCCCTCACTAACACTTCTGTCAACTGCCCTTCCTTATTTCCCAAGAGGAGGTCAAGTTTTGCCCCCTCTCTAGTCGGGCCATCCACATACTGAATGAGAAATTCCTCCTGAATACACTCAACAAATTTCTCTCCATCCAAGCCCCTAATGCTATGGCTGTCCCAGTCAATGTTGGGAAAGTTAAAGTCCCCTACTATTACCACCCTATTTTTCTTGCAGCTGTCTGTAATCTCCTTACATATTTGCTCCTCAATTTCCCGTTGACTATTTGGGGGTCTGTAGTACAATCCTATCAAAGTGATCTCTCCCTTCTTATTTTTCAGTTCTACCCATATAGACTCAGTGGGCGAACCCTCGGATATATCCCCTCTCACTACTGCCGTGATGTTCTCCCTAATCAAGAACGCAACTCCCCCTCCTCTCTTACCTCCTGCTCTATCTTTCTTATAGCATCTGTACCCTGGAACATTGAGCTGCCAGTCCTGCCCCTCCCTTAGCCATGTTTCAGTAATAGCTATAACATCCCAGTCCCATGTACCCATCCATGCCCTGAGTTCATCTGCCATGCCCATCAGACTTCTTGCATTGAAATAAATGCAGTTTAATCTAGACTTCCCTTAGTCTTTGCCCTGCTTTCTCAGACCATCTGTCCGGTCATGTTCTGTACACTCTCCCTTACTGCCTTTTGTTTCTGTCACCACTTTATTTCCCACTGACTTCCTGCATCGGTTCCCATCCCCCTGCCACATTAGTTTAAACCCTCCCCAACAGCACTGGCAAACACTCCCCCTAGGACATTGGTTCCAGTCCTGCCCAGATGCAGACCGTCCAATTTGTACTGGTCCCACCTCCCCCAGAACCGGTTCCAATGGCCCAGGAATTTGAATCCCTCCCTCTTGCACCATCTCTCAAGCCACGTATTCATCTTAGCTATCCTGTCATTCCTACTCTGACTAACCCGTGGCACTGGTAGCAATCCTGAGATTACTACCTTTGAGGTCCTACTCTTTAGTTTAACTCCTAACTCCCTAAATTCAGCTTGTAGGACCTCATCCTGTTTTTTACCTATATCGTTGGTGCCTATATGCACCACGACAACTGGCTGTTCACCCTCCCCATCCAGAATTGCCCTTGAGAAGGTGGTGGTGAGCCGCCTTCTTGAACCGCTGCAGTCCGTGTGGTGAAGGTTCTCCCACAGTGCTGTTAGGAAGGGAGTTCCAGGATTTTGACCCAGCGACGATGAAGGAACGCGATATATTTCCAAGTCGGGATGGTGTGTGTCTTGGAGGGGAACGTGCAGGTGGTGTTGTTCCCATGTGCCTGCTGCTCTTGTTCTTCTAGGTGGTAGAGGTCGCGGGTTTGGGAGGTGCTGTCGAAGAAGCCTTGGTGAGTTGCTGCAGTGCATCCTGTGAATGGTACACACGGCAGCCACTGTGCGCCGGAGGTGAAGGGAGTGAATGTTTAGGGTGGTGGATGGAATGCCTATCAAGCGGGCTGCTTTTTTCTGGATGGTGTTGAGCTTCTTGAGTGTTGTTGGAGCTGCACTCATCCAGGCAAGTGGAGAGTATTCCATCACACTCCTGACTTGTGCCTTGCAGGTGGTGGAAAGGCTTTGGGGAGTCAGGAGGTGAGTCACTCGCCGCAGAATACCCAGCCTCTGACCTGCTCTTGTAGCCACAGTATTTATATGGCTGGTCCAGTTAAGTATCTGGTCAATGGTGACCCCCCCAGGATGTTGATGGTGGGGGATTCGGCGATGGTAATGCCGTTGAATATCAAGGGGAGGTGGTTAGATTCTCTCTTGTTGGAGATGGTCATTGCCTGGCACTTATCTGGCGTGAATGTTACTTGCCACTTATCAGCCCAAGCCTGGATTTTGTCCAGGTCTTGCTGCATGCGGGCACGGGCTGCTTCATTATTTGAGAGGTTGCGAATGGAACTGAACACTGTGCAATCATCAGCGAACATCCCCATTTCTGAGCTTATGATAGAGGGAAGGTCATTGATGAAGCAGTTGAAGATGGTTGGGCCTAGGATACTGCCCTGAGGGACTCCTGCAGCAATGTCCTGGGGCTGAGATGATTGGCCTCCAACAACTACTACCAACTTCCTTTGTGCTAGGTATGACTCCAGCCTCTGGAGAGTTTTCCCCCTGAGTCCCATTGACTTCAATTTTACTAGGGCTCCTTGGTGCCATACTCGGTCAAATGCTGCCTTGATGTCAAGGGCAGTCACTCTCACCTCACCTCTGGAATTCAGCTCTTTTGTCCATGTTTGGACCAAGGCTGTAATGAGGTCTGGAGCTGAGTGGTCCTGGCGGAACCCAAACTGAGCATTGGTGAGCAGGTTATTGGTGAGTAAGTGCCGCTTGATAGCACTGTCGACGACACCTTCCATCACTTTGCTGATGATTGAGAGTAGACTGATGGGGCGGTAATTGGCCGGATTGGATTTGTCCTGCTTTTTGTGGACAGGACATACTTAGGCAATTTTCCACATTATCGGGTAGATGCCAGTGTTGTAGCCGTACTGGAACAGCTTGGCTAGAGGCGTGGCTAGTTCCGGAGCACAGGTCTTCAGCATTACAGCCGGGATGTTGTTGGGGCCCATGGCCTTTGCTGTATCCAATGCACTCAGCTGTTTCATGATATCAAGTGGAGTGAATCGAATTGGCTGAAGACTGGCTTCTGTGATGGTGGAGATATGGGGAGGAGGCCGAGATGGATCATCCACTCGGCACTTCTGGCTGAAGATGGTTGCAAACGCTTCAGCCTTGTCTTTTGCACTCACGTACTGGACTCCACCATCATTGAGGATGAGAATGTTTCCAGAGCCTCCTCCTCCTGTTAGTTGTTTAATTGTCCACCACCATTCACGACTGGATGTGGCAGGACTGCAGAGCTTTGATCTGATCCGTTGGTTATGGAATCGCCTCAATCCTAAAGTCTCTACTGAACAGCAGAAATAAATATCTGGCATGCAAACCCTGCTTATAACTGTCACATTATTCAGAGTGAAGATATTCAGGGTCCATGAGTAATCTATTCCCCAAATCCCACATTGTGCTAATTTCAATCCCTCCCTCCTGTCTGTGATCTCCAATAGTTCCTTAGTCTCACCCCTAGGTGCCATCTATGGCTAATTATTATGTGTACCAGGTTCCAATTTTTTTGCCAGCTGTGTTTGTCCATTCCTGGTACCTCAGTCTTTTCTGTAGCCTGTGCCTCTTCTCTGTACCACATGCACTTAAATGACTGCCTACTGTCTACGCCAGATAATGCAATTTCCTTTCTGTTTATCAACACAGGGATCAAATTCTATTTTGATCATACCGATACAAGGTTATGAGTTTATATCACAAAGGACTTTAGTATTCTATTCCCTGCATTAGTGCACAATGAAGACACATTACTGTGGAGTTAAACTCAGTGATTGCGTGACTAAAATCACCTTCCAAGGGGAGGCTGAATTCTTCACAGAATTTCATTGTTCACTAGAAATTTGCTAAAATCTTACGCAAATGTTTCTTCAGAGAACAGAAATTAGCCTTTGAGATGTTGGACCTCATATTGAGCCCAAGTCTCCTGATGTAATTGTGGCCGGTCTGTTTAGAACAACAGACTCAAATCATCGCTCAAACTTACAGATCCTATTTGCCAAACAGAATCAGATTGATCAATTTGGATTGATGGTGAAAAGGTCTGGAGTAACATTATCAATTGACATTTAAAATATGAAATACCAACCTTATTTCAGAAACGCAATGTCAATACATTGTGTAATGAGATAATAGACTTTGCTATGCAAGATCGGTTACTTCAACAAAGATTGGTACTAAATTTTCATGACAGCCTTGCATTGCATGGGCAATATCAAGATTAAAAGGAATCATGCTACAATATTGAACATGATAGAAGTGAAGGTTCATTGTTCAGTAATGTAACAATACACATCTGCACATACCGAATCAAAATCATTGCAAAGCTTTGGATAGGCTTTCTGGTCTACAAACAGGACTGGATGCAGCTGCATCAAAATAATCTTTGTTATAATGGATCCAGAAACTCTGCTTTCAAAGTAATATTTTTGAAAGATGAGAAATAAAAAGGTAAATACTTGTAACTTGAGTTAAAAAGATTAGTCAAAGAGTAAGTTTTCAGACACATCGGGAGAAAAATTGGATAGGGGCCGTTTTTGGGCGCGGGTAGTGTGATGAGCTATTACCCCGCGCCCAATGGCCCCTTCACAGGCAGGACACAAGTTTCAGCCCACCCCAGGACTTACCTGCAATCAGTGTTCCATTCCGTGCCTGGCACGTGGAATCAATACAATTTGCACTTTACACCACTAGAGGGAGCTCAATCTCTTAAAGGGAGGATGTTTCTTAGAAATCTCTTAAAGGTAGCTGGTACATGCTATTTACTGAAAATAACAGTCTACTGTCTGCACAGAGTCTGAACAGAGATCAGACATCACACACGTAAAATACAGATGCAGGTCCCATCCCGATGTTTACACACAGAAGAGTTATGTTAAAACATCGAATAAAGGTTGCGCACCACTAAATTTCACATCCTCCAACCTGCATGCCAGACCTTACCAATGTGTCAATCTGAGTTGGTACCAGGCTTGCGAGCTTCTCTGTTGATGCACCAGAGACGTTGGTGCAAGAGGTGGACAGAAGGAGGGACATCCTATATCTGCAGGTGGGGGGTGGGGGGGCAAGAGGCTCTCCAGACATATATCCAAAAGGCAGTGGGAGGCAGCGGGGGATGAAGTCAATGCCAGGCGCACAGCATCATGAACATGGATGCAGTGCAGGAAGAAGTTCAATGCTTTGACATGAGTGGGGTGAGTGAGGTCAACTGTCAAGTGGCATCTCATACCAACTGCACCACACACTACACCCACCATCACCCACATATCAATAAACTCTTTCCATCTGTACTCAACTCTTCTAATCAGATGCTTCCTCTCGCCCTTACACATTACCACTGTTTCAAGCCGTCCACCCACAACTCACAGGCCACACACACTGGCAGCTATTCAACCATGACAGGCACATCACCCAGACACACGTCCCGTTTTCTTGCAGGAGAAGGTGGAGCATATCAAGAGGCAGCAAGTGGTAGTGGCATTTAGCCCCTCGAGCCTGTTCCGCCATTCAATGAGATCATGGTGGACCTGTGACCTAATTCCATATACGCGCCTTAGCCCCATATCCCATAATACCCTTGGTTCACAGAAATCTATCAATCTCAGATTTAACTTTCACAAGTGAGCTAGCATCAACTGCCGTCTGCAGAAGAGCGTTCCAAAGAACTCCCACCCTTTGCATGTAGAAGCATTTCCTAACTTCACTCCTGCACGTCCTGGCTCTAAATGTTAGGCTATGTCTCCGCGTTCCAGTATTCAAGTGTAAGAGACCTCCAAAAACTGTTACAAATGTCTCGGCAGCCAGAAGCAATAATCCAGCCATTAACCTGTAAAGCCTGCATGGTCCCTTTAAATAGCGCTGGTGGGGGGGTCCTCCAGGCACTCTAAGACACGTTCAGATGGTCGGGGTTAAGAATGTGCATTGAGTTGAGCGTTAAGTCCCAAAATGGTGTCTATCACTTTAAATCAGCGTTGCACACTGACTGAAGCCATTTTCTTCCTACTTTACATGATTCCAGTGTTCGTTATCTGCGCCTGCGCTAACTCCTATACCAAGATGGCATCTGACGCACGTCACGCAGGAAACGTGCGTGCGCAACCAAGACGCCATCTTGGATATTGGAGAGGCCGGGTAGCGCCGAAACAACCCAATTTAGCGCCCATATACTCTGTATAATGATTACCTCATTTGGGAAATGGATTCAGAAACAGGAAATTTAAGCTGCTGGTGGGGTTGGGTGGAGAAAGACAACCAACATGTTTACTGATGTCAGCACCGAGATATCTGAGAGCTGTGAGTTTCATTCCTGACCTCTCCACCCTATAACTACAGTGATAAGATTATTGAGAAAACTAAAGACTAATCAACTGGGAAGAAGACATCACAAAGAATGATTGATTGGTTGGGACTTCTGTTTCCAAGTAACAAAGGGACAATTTCAAGCTTAGCATCTTTTGATTCAAGCTTTCAAAATGACCGCTCTTCTTCTTCCTCTCTCTTGCTTTCTTTATCTGTCGTCAGATATTAAGAAAATGAGATTTAAATTCATGCCAAGGAATATATATTTGAACAAGTTTGAGCCTCTATTACAATATGTGTATCGATACATCAAACGTGTTGTGCGTGAAATGGGAATATTTCTTTGATTCAAGTAGCTTTGCTCAGTTGTTGGTAGAAACCTAATTACAGAGGACTAATCAAGACTGCATCCAACAAGGCACGATGTTTGGTGTGTTGGTTCGTAACCTGCTTTTTGTGTTTCAGTAATGTAAGTTTCTTTCATCCAAATGTGTTTAATACTCCACTACAACTGATTAGCAATGGGTGAGGACCACAGTCTGCCCAAAGAAAATCAGAAGGACTCCTCTTACATTATCAATCCAAAACATCTGCACAGAACACCACAAAGTTTCACACACCACAAGTTTACTTATTCAGCTGTGAGTTCGGTTTCAGAACTGCCTTAAACCCACCTGAGTCTCAAGAGCTAATAGCACTCCATTCTGTGGTCATTTGCATAATTGTTCGCAGAATGAGGGGTCACAGTCTCAGGATACAGGGTAGGACATTTAGAACTGAGATGTGGAGAAATTTCTTCACTCAGAGGGTGGTGAACCTGTGGAATTCTCTACCACTGTGGTGGTCAAGTCACTGAATATATTTAAGAAGGAGATAGATAGATTTCTAGACACAGAAGGCATCAAGGGGTATGGGGAGAGAGCGGGAATATGGTATTGAGATAGAGGATCAGCCATGATCATATTGAATGGCAGAGCAGGCTCGAAGGGCCGAATGACCTACTCCTGCTCCTATTTTCTATGTTTCTATGTTTCTATTCCTAGATATGTGTGCCCAGGTCTACAGAATAGGTTAGTGGTATCTCGGTGAGTGTGGACAAAGAGGCAATGCTGGCTCTGGATCACCATGTCATGCTTCCTTTTGTACAGCACCATGGCATGCTGGGATTGGGGTGCTTCTAGCACAATGGTTAGTCAAGCATTTACATCTCGTAGCGATCCCACTTGGGCAAACGGATCTCTGCTCGAATAGCTTTCATTAGTGTAACATCAGAAGGTGGTGAATCTTTGTAATTCTCTACCCCAGAGGGCTGTGGATGCTCAGTTGTTGAGCATATTCAAGGCTGAGATCGATAGATTTTTGGACTCTTAGGGAATCAAGGGATATAGGGATCGGGTGGGAAAGTGGAGTTGAGGTCGAAGATCAGCCATGATCTTGTTGAATGGTGGAGCAGGCTCGAGGGGTCATATGGCCCATTCCTGCTCCTATTTCTTATGTTCTTATCTGACAAAGCAAGGTGCTATCACCTCTCTCTGCCGATAGGTGGGTATGGGTGCTGGCACACAGCAGCTCTTGGGCAGCCTGACCTGCTTGGCATCCCTTCATGTGGTCCTCCTTTCCTCCAAACATGTCAGACAAGGGCGCCGTCACTGGCAAACCCAACGGTGGGATCAAAAGAAAATAATGACAACTGGCACGAAGGCTCATGAAAGCCCAATAAAGGGGGGGGGGGGAAATACACGAGGGGCCCTTGAAAGACCCAGGACACTTTCCACCGTAAGGTTTCCTTCACGTCCACGAGTATACTGCAGACAGGCAACAAGCTGAAGAATGGAGTTGCACCCTTCACTCCCCCTTTTGTAATGGTTAATAATGCTGCCCCAGCTTCAACCCAATGTAACCTATTCATCCATGCCGCCTTCTACTGAGAGAACAGCCATTGCCCATATAGTGCAGTAAGTACAGTGGGGGAGTTTTCCCTCGCAGGCCACTGAGCTAATTACCTACTCAATTCATTAACTGTTGGTTTGTCTAAACAGATTAAGTAAAAGCACTATTTTCTCATACATTTGCTAGTTATGCTGTGCAATTTTCTAATTAACTAGCTCATGAACTAGTTTGCATAACAGACAAATTTGTCCTGTGACATTACTTTATGTGAATTTTAAGCGTGTCTGCCACCTTTTCACCTGCCGAACTCTCCAGCATCCCTGATTCAGGAACCAGAATAAAGTCTTCAAGTTTGTTTCATCTTTTCAGCAAAGAATTTGTTTGTCATTTTGCCAAGATGGAAAAAAGAAATGATCCGTAATACGATTTGTGACCCAATGATATTATCATACTGCCAATTATTGTCTCCCGTTAAAGTGCTTCAGATTTTTTTTCAGCACTTAATTTAAAAACGAGTCTCACAATATGAAAGGCAGACTGCAATAGTTCATTCTGCCACAAGTATTCTCGATTACATCTCCCGCAGTGCGACCAATCCCAGCCCACCAGTGTGATAGCTCTGCAGCAGTGTTTATAGCAGTCTCCATCTGACTGTTGCAACACTTACTGGAAGTAGAGAGCAGTAATTGCTAAGAGTAAGACCCTATACTATTCTGTGAAATTTAAAACAAATCCAGTACTATTACACTCCAGCATGTAGTAATATTATCACACACTGCTTCGAGGAGACATTCCCCAGCAATGATACTCCACAGATATTACTACAACTCCACGCTTTCTGTAACAAATATAACCCAGCCACAAAACGTTAAAGCGCAATGAGGGTAATTTTGACTTTGTGTTTAATGTAAAACGGGTGATAGCAAATCCATGTCACCTCAATGGAAATAAAAATTGGGAGAGCTGTAAAACGGGCTGCTGATTCACTGTTTTACACTATCGCACAAAGTCAAGGGTCTACCTCCAATGACTACATCTCTAATTAGGCCAATTACTGGACAACAAACTTGACTGAATAAACCCAAGTTGACATTCTACCACATTTTGTGTGGACATCAAACAAAAGGCTCATCTTAAGTAGAGTTTTATATCTGGAATGAGGTTCTACTGAGGGAATTTGAGGAGCTAGGGTCCAAATTAAAAAGCAGAACCTCAAAGGTAATAATCTCTGGATTGCTGCCTGAGCCACGTGCAAATTGGCATAAGGTCAAACAGATTAGATGGTTAAATGTGTGGCTGAAAGAGTGGTGTGGGAAGCAGGGGTTTCAATTCCTGGGGCACTGGCACCAATACTGGGGAAAGAGGGAGCTGTTCTGTTGGGATGGGCTCCACTTAAACTGGGCTGGGACCAGTGACCTGGTGAATCGAATAACTAGGGCAGTAGATAGTACTTTGAACTAATAAGAGAAGGGGAGGGTTCAGGTGAGGGTAAATTTAAAAGTATAAAGAGAAAAGTCTAGGCTGTAGAGCAGAGTAGCGATTTGGGTAAAAACAACCAGAGTGTGTCAGGAAGGGTCAAAGGGCGCTAAATTGGGCCATGTAGCGCCCGTTGTTTCGGTGCTATGAGGCCTCTCGAGCATCTAGGATGGCATCTTGGCTGTGCAAGTACGTTTCCAGCGTGACATACACCGGACGCAACTTGATATAGGCATTAGCGCATGCGCAAATACCAAACACCATAAGAACGTAAAGTAAGGAGAAAATGGATACAATCAGTGTGCAAGGCTGATTTAAAGTGATAGACACCGTTTTGACACTTACTGCTCAACTCAACACACAGTCTTAACCCCGACCATCTGAACATGTCTTAGAGAGCCTGGAGGAACCCCACCAGCGCTATTTAAAGGGATCATGCAGGATTTACAGGTTAGTGGTTGGATTATTGTTTCTGGCTGCCGAGACATTTGTAACTGTTTTTGGAGGTCTCCTACACGTGACTACTGGGACTAGGGGACATAGCCTAACATTTAGAGCCAGGACGTGCAGCAGTGAAGTTAAGAAATGCTGCTACACGCAAAGGGCGGGAGAAGCTTGGAACGCTCTTCTACAGAAGGCAGTTGATGCTAGCTCAATTGTGAATTCTAAATCTAAGATTGATAGATTTCTGTGAACCAAGGGTATTATGGGATATGGAGCTAAGACGGGTATATGGAGTTAGGTTGCAGGCCCAGCATGATCTCATTGAATGGCGGAACAGGCTCGAGGGGCAAAATGCCACTCCACTTGCTGCCTCCTGATATGCACCACCTTCTCCTGCAAGTAAGCGGACATATGTCTGGGTGATGTGCCTGTCATGGTTGAATAGCTGTCAGTTTGTGTGACCTGTGAGTTGTGGGTGTGCGGCTTGCAACAGTGGTAATGTGTGAGGGTGAGAGGAAGCATCTGATTGGAAGAGTTGAGTACTGATGGAAAGAGTTTGTTGGTATGTGGGTGATGTGGGGTGTAGTGTGTGGTGCAGTTGGTAGGAGACGTTACTTGACAGTTGACCTCACTCACCTTAACCACTCATGTGAAAGCATTGAACTTCTTCCTGCACTGCATCCATGTTCATGATGCTGTGCGTCTGGCATTGATTTCGTCCCCTACAGCCTCTCACTGCCTTTTGGATATATGTCTGGAGGGCCTCTTGTTCCGCTCCCCCCACCGTGGAAAAAGGATGTCCCTCTTTCTGTACACACCTTGCACCCAAGGCCTCTAGTGCATCATCTGAGTACCTTAGTGCATGCACTCTCGCAGGTCTGTTACAAACTCAGATCGGCAGATTGGTGAGGTCTGGCATGCAGATTGGAGGATGTGGGATTTAGTAGTGTGCAACCTTTATTCAATGTTTTAACATAACTCATCAAAGTGTTAAGATAGGGACGGGACCTACATCTGTGTTTTACATGTGCAATGTCTGATCTCCGTGCAGACTGCAGACTGTTATTTTTAGCAAATAACAGGTACTGGCTACCTTTAAGAGATTTTAAGAGACAGCCTGTCTTTAAGAGATTAGTGCTTCCCCTGCTGGTGCGGATTGCCAACACTGATTTCCAACGCTGCTGTCAGGGAAGTACTGAAGCCGGACAAAAGTCTCATCCTGCCTGCGTAGGGGCAATTGGGTACAGGTGAATAGCGGATCACGCTACCCGTGCCCAATAATAGGCTCTCTCCATTTTTTCCCCCCCAGCGAGTTTAACAAAGATATTTGGGCAATAGTGACTAAGGTCACATCAGGGGAAAATAGTAAAAATTTAAAATTAAAGGCGCTATATCTGAATGCACGAAGCATTCATAACAAGATAAATGAATGAATGGCACAAATAATGATAAATGGGTTTGATCTAGTAGCCATTACTGGGACTTGGTTGCAGGGTGACCAAGATTGGGAACTAAATATTCCAGGGTACTTGACTTTTAGAAAAGACAGACAAAATGGAAAAAGAGATGGGGGTGGGGGGTGGGGGTGGGGGTGGGTAGCCCTGATAATAAAGGATGAGATAAAGACAGGAGTGAGAAAGGATCTCAGCTCAGAAAATCAGGGTGTAGAATCAGTATGGGTGGAGCTAAGAAATAACAAGGAGCAGAAAACAATGGTGGGAGTGGTTTAAAGGCCCCCTGACAGTAGTTATAGTGTTGGACAAAGAAAAAATCAGGAAATTATAGGAGCATGTAACAAGGGTCATGCAATAATCATGGGGGACTTTCATCTTCATATAGACTGGGCAAACCAAATTGCTGAAAGTAGTTTGGAGGACAAGTTCATGGAATGCATTCGAGACAGTTTCCTAGAACAATATGTCGAGGAACCAACTAGGGAACAGGTTATTTTAGATCTAGTATTGTGTAATGAGATAGGGTTTATTAGTAATCTCACAGTAAGGGATCCTCTGGGGCACAGTGATCATAATATGATAGAATTTCATATAGAGTTTGAGAGTGATGTAGTTAAGTCTGAAACTAGGAACTTAAATTCAAACAAAGCTAATTACATATGTATGAAAAGCGAATTGGCTAAGGTAGATTGGGAAATTAGATTAAAAGATATGATGGTAGATAAGCAGTGGTGAACATTTAAAAAAATAATTCATCATTCTCAACGAATATACATTCCCTTGAGGAATAAAAACTCCACAGGAAAAGTGATCCAACCGTGGCTAACCAGAGCAGTTAAAGATAGTATTAGATTAAAAGGAGAGGCTTACAATGTTGCCTAAAAGAGTAGGAAGCCTGAGGATTGGGAGGGTTTTAGAAATCAGCAAAGGATGACCAAGAAATTGATGATGAGGGAGAAAATTGAATATGAGAGTAAATGAGCAAGAAATATAAAAACAGATTGTAAGAGCTTCTACAACTATGTAAAAAGGGAGAAATTAACGAGAATAAACGTTGGTCCCTTAGCGGCAGAGGCAGGAGAAATTATAATGCAGAACAAGGAAATGGCAGAGATGTTAAACAAATATTTTATATCTGTCTTCACAGTCGAAGACACAAAAAACATAGAAATAATGGGGAACCAAGGGTCTAATGAGAGTGAGGAACATTTTTTTTATTTGTTCATGGGATGTGGGTGTCGCTGGCAAGGCCAGCATTTATTGCCCATCCCTAAATGACCTTGAGAAGGTGATAGTAGCATTTTGAACTGCTGCAGTCCATGTGGTGAAGGTTCTCCCACAGTGCTGTTAGGAAGGGAGTTCCAGGATTTTAACCCAGCGACGATGAAGGAATGGCGATATATTTCCAAGTCGGGATGGTATGTGTCTTGGAGGGGAACGTGCAGCTTGTGGTGTTCCCATGTGCCTGCTGCTCTTGTCCTTCTAGGTGGTAGAGGTCGCGAGTTTGGGAGGTGCTGTCGAAGAAGCCTTGGCGAGTTGCTGCAGTGCATCCTGTGGATGGTACACACTGCAGCCACAGTGCGCCGGTGGTGAAGGGAGTGAATGTTTAGGGTGGTGGATGGGGTGCCAATCAAGTGGGCTGCTTTGTCCTGGATGGTGTCGAGCTTCTTGAGGGTTGTTGGAGCTGCACTCATCCAGGCAAGTGGAGAGCATTCCATCACACTCCTGACTTGTGCCTTGTAGATGGTGGAAAGGCTTTGGGGAGTCAGGAGGTGAGTCACTCGCTGCAGAATACCTAGCCTCTGACCTGCTCTTGTAGCCACAGTATTTATGTGGCTGGTCCAGTTAAGTTTCTGGTCAATGGTGACCCCCAGGATGTTGATGGTGGGGGATTTGGCAATGGTAATGCCGTTGAATGTCAAGAGGAGGTGGCTAGACTCTCTCTTGTTGAAGATGGTCATTGCCTGACACTTGTCTGGTGTAAATGTTACTTGCCACTTATCAGCCCAAGCCTTGATGTTGTCCACGTCTTGCTGCATGCGGGCACGGGCTGCTTCATTATTTGAGGGGTTGCGAATGGAACTGAGCACTGTGCAATCATCAGTGAACATCCCCATTTCTGTCCTTATGATAGAGGGAAGGTCATTGATGAAGCAGCTGAAGATGGTTGGACACTGCCCTGAGGAACTCCTGCAGCAATGTCCTGGGGCTGAGATGATTGGCCTCCAACAACCACTACCATCTTCCTTTGTGCTAGGTATGACTCCAGCCACTGGAGAGTTTTCCCCCTGATTCCCATTGACTTCAATTTTACTAGGGCTCCTTGGTGCCACACTCGGTCAAATGCTGCCTTGATGTCAAGGGCAGTCACTCTCACCTCACCTCTGGAATTCAGCTCTTTTGTCCATGTTTGGACCAAGGCTGTAATGTGGTCTGGAGCCAAGTGGTCCTGGCGGAACCCAAACTGAGCATTGGTGAGCAGGTTATTGGTGAGTAAGTGCCGCTTGATAGCACTGTCGATGACACCTTCCATCACTTTGCTGATGATTGAGAGTAGACTGATGGGGCGGTAATTGGGGGATTGGATTTGTCCTGCTTTTTGTGGACAGGACATACCTGGGCAATTTTCCACATTGTTGGGTAAATGCCAGTGTTGTAGCTGTACTGGAATAGTTTGGCTAGAGGCGCAGCTAGTTCTGGAGCACAAATCTTCAGCACTACTACCGGGATGTTGTCGGGGCCCATAGCCTTTGCTGTATCCAGTGCACTCAGCCGTTTCTTGATATCATGTGAAGGGAATCGAATTGGCTTAAGACTGGCTTCTGTGATGGTGGGGATATCGGGAGGAGGCCGAGATGGATCAACCACTCTGCACTTCTGGCTGAAGATGATTGCTTAAAGTAATTAAGGTTAGTAAAGCTAAACTACTGGAGAAATTAACAGGACTAAAAGCCGACAAATCCCTTGGACCTGATGGCCTACATCGAAGGGTTTTAAAAGAGGTGGCTGAAGAGATATTGGTGCATTGGTTTTGATCTTCCAGAATTCCCTAGATTGTAGAATAGGCCCCATGGATTGGAAGGTAGCAAATGTAACCCCGCTATTCAAGAAAGGAGGGAGAGAGAAAACAGGGAACTATAGGCCAATTCGCCTGACATCAGTTGTAGGGAAAATGCTAGAATCTATTATTAAGGACGTAGTAACAGGGCACTTAGAAAATCATAATATGATTAGGCGGAGTCAGCACTGTTTTATGAAAGGGAAATCGTATTTTACAAATCTATTAGAATTTTTTGACAATATAGCTAGCAGGGTAGATAAGGGGAATCAGTGGATGTAGTATATTTGGATTTTCAAAAGGCATTCGATGAGGTGCCACATAAAAGGTTGTTATTGCAAGATAAGGACTGATGGGGTTGGGAGTAACATATTAACATGGATTGAGGATTGGTTTAAGGAAAGAAAACAGAGAGTAGGAATAAACAAGTAATTCTCAGGTTGGCAGGTTGTAATTAGTGGGATGCCGCAAAGATCAGTGCTTGGGCCTCAGCTATTTACAATGTATACCAATGACTTAGATGACTGGATTGAGTGTAATGTATCCAAGTTTGCTGACAATACAAAGCTAAGTGGGAAAGTAAGCTGTGAGGAGGATGGAAAGAGACTGCAAAGGGATATCGACAGGTTAAATGAGTGGACAAGAAGGTGGGAGATGGAATATGATGTGGGAACATGTGAAATTCTCCATTTTCATAGGAAGAACAACTTCTCCTCCGCATCCTTCCAGGGTGCCACCGGGGACATCGCTGACGTCTCTCAGTCGTCTGCACAAAAGAGCCCTGCAAATACACCTACACCCACTCTGCAGTGACACAATGAGAAGAATAGAATATTTTTTAAAAGACGAGCGACTAAGAAATGTTGATAGTCAGAGGAATTTGGGTGTCCTTGTACATGAATCACAGAAAGTTAACATGTAGGTAGAGCAAGCAATGTCCTATGAGCAGTGACTGAGTAGAATGGGCCGATAGGGCATGAGTTTAGCACCCGTGATTGGGTGCATTCCTGGTGGGAGGGCTCCGAAACTCGGGGATTCCCGGCTCCAACCCGCCCACTTCCGGGTTTCCCACAGACGCGTTGACATATGCACGCATAGCCCCCGCATGTGGGACTCCCGCAGGCATTTAAAGCCGGCGGGGTGCCACTTAAGCTATTTATTATGGTATTTCAGGTCATTTACAGACCTGATTAACGAGATATTTTAGGAGGGTTGGGATTTTACATAAAACTGGGACTGTTTCCCGTACTGGGGGAAACACTCCCAGTTCAAATGGATGTGTTGCAGCCATCAGCCTGTGGCAGCTGCAAAGGTCCATTTGACAGGTGGCGGGGGAGACCCTCACTCATTGCAGGAGGCCACTCTGTCACTTTGGACAAAGTTTGGCCTCCACCACCCTCCTCCTAACAACAAAATTCACCAACTTGCACACTTACCCTGGTGTCCAGACACATGTACCAACCTTGCGGACCCCCTCAGATGGACATCTTCCGGATGGGGGCCGCCGTAGCTGCAGTCATGACCTCCTCGGAGGACGAACAGCATCAACAGCCTCGCCGGCCACGCCGTCCACCTCTGACACGTGGAGCTCCACAACAGAGTGCTGTGACACATTCACCTGCACAGCAGGAGGGAGGGCAACCGCAGAGAGAGATGCGTCGCAGAGGGCACTACCATCGCCACAGGGTCCACAGACCGAGGCTCAGCTTCCTGGACCTCTCTGAGCAGCAGTGGACACGGAGGCTCAGAGACAGTCGACATGTAGTCGTGGACATCTGTAGCCTCCTTCATGCCGAGCTGCTCCCGGTTGGCCCGAGCACCATCTTCTTACCTGTCGCTGTCAACATCACCACTGCCCTCCACAACTTCCCCTCCGCATCCTTCCAGGGTGCCACCGGGGACATCGCCAACGTCTCTCAATCGTCTGCACAAAAGAGCCCTGAAAATACACCTACACCCACTCTGCAGTGACACAATGGGTGGCATCAGGTGTGGGTCTTCATTGTGATCCTCAGGAGAGGGCATTATTGCACAAACCAGACAAGATTCGCAAAGACATGGCAGTAGTGGTGCCAATATAATATGTAATGTGAGTTGCTCAGAAATTCAATATAAGTGAAAACCATGACAAACCCTCAAACACCCTTGTGCATCCCCTTCATGCTCACGACACGTTTGCCTTACGCTGCCTACTGCACATATGTGATGCATGCCCTGTGGCTGCAGCACAGGTAGTGGCAGGTTGAGTGAGGTTGACTGTGAAAGAGATGCACGAGAGGGTGAGTATGAGATAGAGCCATGAGATTGTATGAGGATTGGGTTGAGTGGTAGTGGCGGGATGAGTACTGGCGAGGTGAGTAAGTGCAGGTAAGATGAGGATGAGGTTTGAGTGGGTGTGAGGAGTGATGGGATAGAGTAGTGTTGGCAGTGCCGAAGGAGATGTGGGGTGGGGGCAGTGATGTGGCAGACGGAGTGTAGGGGAATGAGTAAGTGTACTCACTTTGGCTGACCTACTGAGGTCATTGGAGCACCTCCTGCACTGTGTGCAGGTGGGCGATATGTTGGTTGCGCTGGTGACCTCCTCTGCCACCTTGAGCCAGGCCTTGGTGGCAGAGGCAGGCCGCTTCCTCCGGCCCGTTGGGGGGGAAATCTCTGTCCTCCCCCTCCACCTCACCCCATCCAATAAGAGCTGGATTGAGGCATCATTAAACCTGGGAGCAGCCTTCCCCCTGGGCTGCTCCATGCTGTAATTTTTCCTTTTTGTTGCAGCATCAGTCAGTGGAGGACTGCCCCTTTAAATAGGGCTCCTCCAGCTGACAGACCTTACTGTGCATGCGCAGCCCGCCCGCCGCGCAGATCAGCAACGGGGAACCCGGAATAAGAGGTAAGTGGATCCAATCAGCCTGCGATTGCGTTCGGGGCAGACTGATTTCACCGGGCGCGTTACCCACACGCCCAATCGCCCCCCCGCCACGAACCCGCAGCCCTGGTAATATTGGGCCCATAGTCTCTGGTGTTTTTGAAGAATGAGACATATAAAATTCTTAGAGGGCTTGACAGGGTAGATGCTGAGAGGCTGTTTCTCTTGGCTGGAGAGTCTAGAACTGGAGGACATAGTCTCAAGATAAAGGGTCGGCCATTTAGGACTGAGATGAGGAGGAATTTCTTCACTCAGAGGGTTGTGAATCTTTGGAATTCTCTATCCCAGACGGCTGTTGATGCTCAGTCGTTGAGTATATTCAAAACTAAGATCACTAGATTTTTGGACACTAAGGGAATTAAGGGATTTGGGGATAGGGCGGGAAAATGGAGTTGAGTTCAAAGATCATCCATGATCTTATTGAATGGTGGAGCAGGCTCGAGAGGCCATATGGCCTACTCCTGCTCCTATTTCTTATGTTCTTATGTTGTCTCCCACTCTGTTAGATAAACAAAGCCCAAAGCCCTTCCATGTCTTCAGATAACTATGAATTTTTTTGTGATTTATACAACTATCGGGAGTCAATAACATTCACTGTGGTGAAATCTTGGATTTTGAACTCTGACAGGCCTAGCATGTCCAAAGCATTCTGTTCCCTTAAACTGGACCATTTAAAAATATATATTTCAGTTAATACAACATGGACTTGAAGAATCACTTAATATTACAACTGACATTCTGTAAAATGGTGCCAAATATTTCGTACCCTGAATGTTGAGGGCCTCTTTGCTCCTGTTGTCTTTAGATATGGGTGAGGTGATTCTGAGGAGACAACTCCTGTCATTAGTATGAATTTTCAGCCCAAATCTTGCTGTAAAAATAACTGCGTGTTAACGACGCACGCCGTTATCAATGCTCAAATCAGCCAGCAAATTCAGGGGATTAAGAGATATGCCGTGAGTTGCCAATTGCCATAACTTGCTGGTCGATTTACGCCGCTCCGCCGTTTGTCTCAGACAAGCGGTATCTCGCTCTCAACCTCCTCGTTATTTTTAAGAACTTGCTGCATTTGCTCATTAAGCTCGAATTAAACTCACCACAGAAAGTTAGGGCTCATAATTAACAGCGAAACTACCCTTTTAACGATGTGATAATTGTTAAACCAATGCCAATCAACCTTTCTGGCCCAAAAAGGGATCAATTTAAACTGTGGAGTCTCATTCCTGCATATAGTAAATTGTTCTTAGAGATTTAAAAAAATTAAAATTTAAAACTTTACATTTTTTTCTTACTTTCTGTCTCTTTTTTCTCCATCTCTTTCTTTCCCTCTCTTTATTTCTCTTTCTGTACCTAATTTCACTCTAATTCACCCTATTTCCTTCTCCGTCGTTCTTGTGTTTCTTTCTCATCTCATTAAATCTCATTGATTAAGGAGATACGTTGTTTGTCCCATCGCTCACTAAGGTCCCAGATGCCCCATTTCCCTCGTACTACCAGCAACATACAGGGCAAAACATTTTTGTTTTGAAGGGTGCAGAAAAAAGTCCAACTCATGGTGAATGATGTGAGATGCTCCGCACCAGCGAGATTTCGCCTTTCATGTTTTAATCTTCCCAGTCACCCTCAGTCTTTTCTGAGGAGGTTTCTGCAACTGCGGTGATCTTCTATCTGCTCTCCTTATGTCCTGAGATATTTGATCTCTGCTATCAATAGCTTTCTCCTCCTGCTCAAGTGCAACATTGAGATCTTCAGCTGAAAATTTAAACATGGATGGAACTTTAGATGACTCGTCTGTGTGATATTTTAATATGTAACTCCTGACAGTGCCTCACCTGAGAAGCTGGTCTTTCTAAACACTGCTACATAAGGCCTGAAATTATATTTTCACTGTAATTCAGCTAACATGTGCCAACGTTGCTATACAACACCTGCTATACAATGTGATATTGCTATCTCCACATCAAGTACTTGACATTTATATGCAATGAACACAGGAGCCCTGAAATTCCAGTGGGAGACTGACAGAACCTGCAGGGAAACAGTGGAGACCCGATGTAATCCAGAAGTTCCAGCAGGAAATGTGGACTTTCAGGGCCTAGATATCTTAACAGAAACTCACGAAACAAAGGATTTGATCTCCTCTGCCATAATAACATTTTAAAAGTGGCTCCACTTTTCTTTATACTGCAATTTTTTTAAACAGAAATAGTGGCACTTCATTCCTCTTACGTTTTAATGTTAGGCTACACTGAGGGCTAGACTTCTGATTGGTCAGATCAAGCGGGAAATGAAGCGGAGTTCCATTTTGTCGAGTTGTCCCACATTCTCACCTAGTCCCAGTCTCCGCTGTAAATTACATCAGACACAGGAAATGCCCATCTACACAGAATGGCATGGGCCAGATAAGCTTATGATATTCGAGGATGGTTCACAACAATCTTCTAAATGTGCGAAGAATAGGGAGTAAAGTCTTAGAGCGGTATCCACTACTTATTTAGTAATTTTGTCATGAACAATATACATGGAAAGACACAGCTAATTGAAAATTACTCTGCGACAGTGATGTAACCTGGGAATGAAAATGAACCAAAGTACTGAGCAAAATTAAGGTCCAACATTCATTTATTGAACTTGACAGACAAGGACAAATGATAAGTCATAGTAACATCAACAAAAGGAATAGAAGATATGAAGGGAGCATTTTCTACAAAGGGATACAAACACAGCAGGACTGTCAAATTCACACATACTCTTCTTGTTGTTAATATTCTAACTCGCACCCTTCACCCCTGTGCTCGCTGACCTACATTGGCTCCCAGTCCGGCAAAGCTTCGATTTAAAAATTCTCCTCCTTGTTTTCAAATCCCTCCATGGCCTCGCCCCTCCCTCTCTCTGTAACCTCCTCCAGCCCTACAACCCTCCGAGATCTCTGCACTCCTCCAATCCTGACCTCTTGCGCATCCCCGATTTTAATCGCTCCACCATTGGCGGCCGTGTCTTCAGCTGCCTAGGCCCTGAGCTCTGGAATTCCCTCCCTAAACCTCTCCGCCTCGCTACCTCTCTCTCCTCCTTTAAGACCCTCCTTAAAACCTACCTCTTTGACCAAGCTTTTGGTCACCTGTCCTAATATCTGCTCAAGTGGTTTGGTGTCAAATTTTGTCTGATAACGCTCCTGTGAAGCGCCTTGGGAAATTTTAGTACATTAAAGGCATGATATAAGTGCAAGTTGTTGTTGTTGTTAAATTAATAAAGGCTAGAATTAATGGGAAAGATGTATAACAAAATAAGGGCATGTGAGACTTGAAATAAATATGTTCTTTGAAAGGCCATAAAGAAAAAGATTGTGCTGAATGAACATTTAATGTATTTTGATTAAGCACAACAACAATGAACTGATGCATAGGATGTTTAAAATAAACACAAGGCAAGAAGCAAAATGCAGAGATATATGCAATTTGTGAAGATTGAAATAGAAAAAATAATGATACATACACATAAAAGTTACATTTGAAAATAACTTAAATTGGCAAGGCCAACTGAAACACGACCAAAATTGTAATGAAAAATGAAGTTATTAGAAAAAACTATAAAACTATAAAGTACAACATTTAAAAAGAAACAAATGTTGTCACTGAATATGACAAAAAGGAACATGAGAATAAGGGACTCTTAAAAAGGCAGCAATGGCACATTTCAAACAGAATCCATACAGTTCCTGATGATGATCAATGTATTGAGCATAGGGTCGAGAAGTTTCTTGAAGCTGCTACTTTTCCACTGGTGTTACTTCACCGCACTTCCGGCAAAGTGACATTGGCAGAGTGGGAGCAGATGGGAGGAATTTCCCGACCTAGGGGTTCAAAGTGCAGTCAACGCAGCCCTGCAGGGAAGCTGTCATTTCTGGGAAAAATAGGGGCTAACTACTCCGTTTTCTCTTGCTGCTCCACACTAGAGTGGATGATGACCTGTCACCTGCTTGATAAAGTGCAAACTGGCTTATCCTGCACTGATCTCTTGCGGTTGCCTGGAACTACCTCGTGGTGAAAAAGTTCACAGCTTCGGGTAGTGATCGTTGGTGGAGGGCTACACCTCCGGGTCTGGTTCATTGAGCTCACAGATCTCTGTGATGGGCTGCCTACTGAGGCATCACCTCCTTGGACAGAGTCCCACCAAAACACAGAGGTCAGATAGCTCAGCTTTGGCTCAGATTGTTCATCCAGTGCATAGAATACAGCCCATCTAGGGGATGCACTTTTCCCTGATCGCCCTGGTCATCCTGTTGTATCTTCTCTCTCCAGTGTTCTACCAACTTGTGAACAATAGTGAAAAAGGATAAAGAGGATTTTAAAATGAACGCCCAAACTGGTTAGTGCATGAAACGTGGACCCTGAATCAGTTTTAGAACTTTCACTTTTTACAATTCAAGCTCCAAATATTTTTTCTTGTGCCCAATGCAAAAGTCCACTTTTGTAGGCAAGCCCTCCTCGCTTCCTGTGACCTGAAACGTGACCTTATACACAAAGTAACTGGGATAGTGTGTCCAAAGCAAGTGACAAACCCTTTCACTGTTGTCAAATAACCTGCAAGAATTTCAAAAAGTCTCATAGAGTCATAGAGTTATACGGCACGGATAGAGGCCCTTCGGCCCATCGTGTCCGCGCCGGCCATGCTGCTTCAGAAGATGTTAATATCAGCCATTCCAGACAAACCTTGTAAATTTTGTGCAATGCAACAGGTTTATTCCACAACAGAGTTATTTACAGAAGCAATCGGAATAAGCGAGATTGAAATTAGTCCATAAACAGCAGTCTGTTGACCCCATACCATGTCTCTCTGAGGGTCAGGAATGCAGGAACCCCTGGTGTAGGGAGAACGTGCCATGACCCTGACTCCCGGTCTCTCCCTGCCTTATGTGGGTGACTCTATTTAGAGCAGACGGATGCTTTGCCCCTAACATGCCATCTCCCACATTAGTCCGGGACCTAGATTCCAAACTAATTTTTGGCCCCTTCTGGCTCATTCCCACTAAAGTTATGGCAGGAATGTGCTGGGAGGGCCACAGATTTTTCAGCCAAAATGACTTTGCAATCAAAATATTGGCATATTAAGGATATTTGGTTTACTGTAGATCTTTTATCTCTTGAGCCATAATACACATGCTGTGGAATTCTTCAATCAGCCTCCTCAACTATTGATCCAGGTGTCGTACCTGCACCAGATGAACTATTACCGGCACCAGGGGGGCACCTGGCTGATTGTTAACAACGGTGCAACCTTCATCTTAACATGGTATTAAAAAACACCTATTAAATACAAGAAAATAAGTAACCATGAGGAAATATTCTATTTTTGTTGCCTCCTCACTTTGGCCGAATAAACAGAAGACTGAAGAATTACTAAATGGGGATAAGGAACAGAACACAGACCTGATTGGATGGTCATTTGCAACTGTCCATTCAGGAGAACACAGATTTTGCTGTGGCACAAAAGAACGATTTTGCAATTCATGGAAAAATTGTGAATTTAAGAAAACAGGAGTAATGCTCAGATGATTTCAATTTCATAAGCATTGCAACAGATACTTCATGAAAAAATGTTACATCAAATGTGGCAAGTTACAATTAAATGAGATCTTTGTAATTCAATACAATAATATAAAAGAACGCTGTGAAATAACACAGAGACTTCTCCATCGTCATTCCTTCTCTGCATGTCTGCACTACACCAACTCAATCACTTTCCACAGAACATTCTAGTCAGTCACATTTTGATGCATGTGCCATGCTTCAGGAAACTTGCAAATTGTTACACAGTGTACCGAGTTTCAAATTCAATTTATACCCTTAACATTCAGTACAAAAAAACTTTGAAAATCAGGTCAAGGACAAATCAGATGGCACATTATTATTACCACTTTTGAAGTTCATCGTTATTAAAAAAAATAAGAATCATCACAATGAACATCAAAAATATAATGAATAATAATATGCCTGAAGATTAGGGTAATCAACATTTTTGCTAAAACCTTGATTTGAAATGATAATTTTTACCCCTCCAAAATTGTGCTTTCAAACGATTGTCTCCCTATCAAAATTCAAGTGGTGGTAAATGGTGTTTACAGTGCAGTAACATGCTCCTAATGTGTTGTACTTTGTTCAATCTCTTTTATTCAATCCAGGCCCATACTGTCAATTTATGTAATTTAATATTCACTTCTTCTCATGTGCTGACAGGGGAGTGGGGGGAGAGTGGGTGGATAGACATTCCAAGGCTTGTCACTTGTTTACACATATGTGCTACGCAGAGCAAGTGTGAAGGCAACTTTTTAAAATAAAGTCTTTCATTAGTGTGACTCCCACCTGTGATAACAATAGCTTTGTAGCTGCTTTCGTAGACAGCTATGTCATAGCCATTCTGCTTTTAACATGCAATTATACTGCATTGACTTTGAAAATCATCACCGTTCCTATTTATAGAAGTTCAGAGCCACAGCATGAAATGGAGGAATCAATGCGATGTGGCAGAATAAGGCAGAACTTTCTTAGTGTTATAGAAGAAAGTAAGAAAGAAAGACTTGCAATTCTATAATGCCTTTCATGACCTCAGGATATCCCAAAGCGCTTTACAGCCAATGAAGTACTTTTGAAGTGTAGTCACTGTTGCAATGGAGGAAATGCGACAGCCAATTTGCACAAAGCAAGATCCCACAAACAGCAATGTGATAATGAACAGATCATCTGTTTTGGTGGTGTTGGTTGAGGGATAAATATTGGCCAGGACACTGGGAAAACTCCCCTGCTCTTCTTCGAATAGTGCCATGGGATCTTTTATGTCCACCTGAAAGGGCTTTAGGTTTAATGTCTCATCCGAAAGATGCACCTCTGGCAGTGCAGCACTCCCTTAGTACTGCACCGTAGTGTCAGCCTAGATTATGTGCTCAAATCTCTGGAGTGGAACTTGAAACCAACAACCATCTGACTCAGAGGAGAGAGAGCAACCATTGAACCATGGTTTACTCAACATGCCAAGGGGTTGCAAAACAGGCCACATGCTACACATAACCACAATGTGACTCATCCTTAGGCCTGTCGCATCATATAAAATTCTGACAGGGCGAGATAGACTGGATGCAGGGAGGATGTTTCCCCTGGATGGAGGGTCCAGAATGAGGGGTCACAGTCTCAGGATACGGGGTAGGACATTTCGGACTGAGATGAGGAGAAATTTCTTCACTCAGAGGGTGGTGAACCTGTGGAATTCTCTACCACAGAAGGCTGTGGAGGCCAAGTCACTGAATATATTTAAGAAGGAGCTAGATAGATTTCTAGATGTAAAAGGCATCAAGGGGCATGGTGAGAGAGCGGGAATATTGTATTGAGACAGAGGATCAGCCATGATCATATTGAATGGCAGAGCAGGCTCGAAGGGCCGAATGGCCTAGTCCTGCTCTTATTTTCTATGTTTCTATGGGGGAAAAATTGGATAAGGGTCCGTTCTGGACGATGGCACCCCGTGCCCGATGAACCTTGGGCTGGCAAGACGCAAGTTTGGACCCAAGGGAGCACTTACCTGTAATCAGTGTTCCTTTCCAGGCCTTGCACATGGAATCAATGCAATTCACACTTTCCACCGCCAGAGGGAGGAAGTTTCTTAGAGATCTCTTAAAGGTACCTTAAACCTATTATTTGCTGAAAATAACAATCTACTGTCTGCATGGAGTCTGAACAGAGGTCAGACATTGCACACGTAAAACACAGATGCAGATCCCATCCCTCTGTTTACAAACTGATGAGTTATGTCAAAACATTGAATAAAGGTTGCGCACTACTAAATCCCACATCCTCCAATCTGCATGCCAGACCTCACCAATCTGCCGATCTGAGTTTGTACCAGGCCTGCGAGAGTGTATGCACCAAGGTTCTCTGCTGACGCACTAGAGACCTTGGTGCAAGAGGTGGACAGGAGGAGGGACATCCTATATCCACGGGGGAGGCAAGAGGCCCTCCAGACATATACTCAAAAGGCAATAGGAGGCAATGGGGGATGAAGTCAATGCCAGGCGCACAGCATCATGAACATGGATACAGTGCAGGAAGAAGTTCAATACTTCGACATGAGTGGTCAAGGTGAGTGAGGTCAACTGTCAAGTGGCGTCTCCTACCAACTGCACCACACACTACACCCCCCATCACCCACATACCAACAAACTCTTTCCATCAGAACTCAACTCTTCCAATCAGATGCTTCCTCTCACCGTTACACATTACCACTGTTTCAAGCTGCCACCCACAACTCACACTGGCAGCTATTCAACCATGACAGGCACATCACCCAGACACGTCCCGCTTTATTGCAGGAGAAGGTGGCGCATATCAAGAGGCAGCAAGTGGTCGTGGCATTTAGCCCCTCGAGCCTGTTCCACCATTCAATGAGATCATGGTGGACCTGTGACCTAACTCCATATACCCGCCTTAGCCCCATATCCCTTAATACCCTTGATCACAGAAATCTATCAATCTCAGATTTAACATTCACAAGTGAGCTAGCATTAACTGCCTTCAGTAGAAGAACGTTACAAACGTCTCCCACCCTTTGCGTGTAGAAGCATTTTCTCACTTCACTCTTGCACGTCCTGGCTCTAAATGTTAACCTATGTCCCCGTGTCCTAGTATTGAAGGCTAGGAGACCTCCAAAAACAGTTACAAATGTCTCGGCAGCCACAGGCAATAATCCAGCCACTAACCTGGAAATCCTGCATGGTCCCTTTAAATAGCGCTGGTGGGGGGGTCCTCCAGGCACTCTAAGGCACGCTCAGATGGTCGGGGTTAAGACAGTGCATTGAGTTGAGCGTTAAGTCCTAAAATGGTGTCTATCACTTTAAATCAGCGTTGTACACTGACTGAAGCCATTTTCTCTCTACTTTACATGATTCCAGCGTTCCGTTATCTGCGCCTGCGCAAACTCCTATACCAAGATGGCGGCTGGCGCACGTCACGCTGGAAATGTCCGTGCACATCCAAGACGCCATCTTGGATGTTGGACGGGCCGTGTGACGCTGAAACAAGGGGCGCTACGCAGCCCAATTTGGCGCCCAATGTTTCTATCAGGCTCCAAATTGATACCACAAGCAGGAAGGCCCAACGGCTCAATGGGTTACTGAACAATGTGTGATATTGATCCATGTAAACCATGAATGGCACCTGATCTTAGCTAGAGTGATGGCAGGGACACTAAAACTTGAAAGATGAAAGATTCAGCCAAGGTTCCCCTCCTGCATTGTCATTTCCAAACTCAATTAGTCCAATGCCCTCCTCACTGGCTTCCCATCTTTCCCCCTTCATACATTCCAACTTGCTCAACATATTGCTACTCATATCCTCTCCAACACGATGTTTCATTTGTCCATCATCCCTCTGCTCTTTGACTAGGACTGGCTCCCCATCCCTTAACGCATTAAATTTAAAATCTTTATCCTTATCTACAAACTCCTCCATGGCTTTGCCCCACCTCATCTCTGCAAGCTCCTCTGACCCTATCTGCCTCCCAAACACTTTGCTTCTTTTGATTCTGGCCTTCTATTAATTCCCGTCTTCAGTCACATTGGTCCTGCCCTGGGGAACTCTCTCCTTAGATCGCTTCATCTCTCCACCAAACAGGCTGTGCTGGCTGGAGACCACCTTGACATGCCTTCTTTCATGCAATGTCATTGAAAGTATGACATACTATGATTGGGATGCCTCTGAGGAAGCCTCCAACATTAGGGGGGAAAAAAATTGGATAAGGGCCGTTTACGGGCGTAGGTGGCGTGATGTGCTATTACCCCATGCCCAATGACCCCTGCGCAGGCAGGACCCAAGTTTCAGCCCACCCAAGGACTCACCTGCAATCAGCGTTCGATTCCGGGTCTTGCACGTGGAATCAATGCAATTTGCATTTTCCACCACCATTAGTGGAGCTCAATCTCTTAAAGGGAGGATGTTTCTTAGAAATCTCTTAAAGGTAGCTGGTACCTGTTATTTTCTGAAAATAACAGTCTACTGTCTGCATGGAGTCTGAATGGAGATCAGACATTGCACATGTAAAACACAGATGCAGGCCCCATCCCTAGGTTTACACACTGATGAGTTATGTTAAAACATTGAATAAAGGTTGCGCACTACTAAATCCCAAATCCTCCAATCTGCACGCCAGACCTCACCAATCTGCCCATCTGAGTTAGTACCAGGCCTGCGAGAGTGCATGCACCAAGGTTCTCTGCTGATGCACAAGAGATCTTGGTGCAAGAGGTAGACAGAAGGAGGGAGATCCTATATCCGCGAGGATAGGAAGGGTGGGGGAGCAAGAGACCCACCAGATATATATCCAAAAGGCAGTGGGAGGCAGCGGGGGATGAATTCAATGCCAGGCGCACAGCATCATGAACATGGATGCAGTGCAGGAAGAAGTTCAGTGCTTTGACATGAGTGGTCAAGTTGAGTGAGGTCAACTGTCAAGTGGAGTCTCCCACCAACTGCACCACACACTACACCCCCATCACCCACATACCAACAAACTCTTTCCATCAGTACTCAACTCTTCCAATCAGATGCTTCCTCTCACCCTCACACATTACCACTGTTTCAAGCCGCCCACCCACAACTCACAAGCCACACACACTAGCTATTCAGCATGACAGGCACATCATCCAGACACACATCCCGCTTTCTTGCAGGAGAACGTGACGCATATCAGGAGGCAACAAGGTATTTAGTGCCTTGAGCCCATTCCAACATTGAATGAGATCATGGTGGACCTGTGACCTAACTCCATATACACCTCTTAGCCCCATATCACTTAATATCCTTGGTTCACAGAAATCTGTCAATCTCAGGTTTAACATTCATAATTGCGCTAGCATAAACTGCTGTCTGCTGAAGAGCGTTCCAAACGTCTCCCACCCTTTGCGTGTGGGACCATTTCCTAACTTCACTCCTACACGTCCTGGCTCTAAATGTTAGGCTGTGTCCCCGCATCCTAGTATTCAAGTGTAGGAGACCTCCAAAAACAGTTACAAATGTCTCGGCAGCCAGAAGCAATAATCCAGCCACTGACCTGTAAATCCTGCATGGTCCCTTTAAATAGCACCGGTGGGGGTTCCTCCAGGCACTCTAAGACACATTCAGATGGTCGGGGTTAAGACTGTGCGTTGAGTTGAGCATGAAGTCCCAAAATGGTGTCGATCACTTCAAACTGAAGCCATTTTTTCCCACTTTACATGATTCCAGCGTTCGATATCTGCGCCTGCGCTAACTTCTATACCACGATGGCGTCCAGTGCACGTCACGCTGGAAACATGTTTGCGCATCCAAGTTGCCATCTTGGATGCCGGAGAGGCCATTTGTGCTACACGACCCAATGTAATGCTCCACATACCTTAGTGATGCCATCATGTCTACAGACACAACTTCCTTTGGCAAGAGAAGCCTCTACCAGCACTAACCATCTACCAAACCAAAGACTGGCCATCTGTACCTGCAGATGGAGTGGACACAGACTGTCCCTTGTGCACTCTGAACTGTCTGGCATCCCTCATTGGTGTCAAATAGGGTGATTCCCATTGGCAAACCTATTCCAATGCTCTCCTGGCCAGTCTGCCATCCTTCATATACTCAGCTCATCCAAAACCCTGCTGCCCGTATCCCATCCTGCACCAAGTCCCGCTCACCCATTATTCCTATCCTTGCTCACCAACATTGGCTCTCGATCCCCCCAACATCTCCAATTTAAAATGTTCATCCTCATGCTTCTTCCTTTGTTGCTGCTGTCCTAATGACAACCAATCTTTGTGTGATCGATTGCTGTTGGTAACTGGAATTATGGGTCCCACTGTAAGGCAAGTACACATGCCTCATGCAGGTATACTGCACATTGGCCGTATGAACTAGTGAAGCCTCCGGCATTGAAAGTCATCTGCCTTTCTTGCCTCTTACAGAGGGGAGATAATTGTAAACAATTTTACAACACCAAGTTATAGTCCAGCAATTTTATTTTAAATTCACAAGCTTTCGGAGGCTTCCCCCTTCGTCAGGTGAATGATGTGAAATGAAATCCTCGAAATGAAATCGCATTTACAATTCACAGAACAATGCTTGGTGAGTACAGACAGTTTTTTCAACTGCCCGTTGCCAAGGCAATCAGTGTGCAGACAGACAGGTGTTACCTGCAAGGTCTCAGAATATACAAATCACCAAAAAAAAACAACAAACAAAAAAAAAACAGAGATAGAGAGGTAGAAACATAGAAAAGACAGCAACTGACCCGTTATATTAAAAACAGATAACATTTGTTCGCTGGTGGGGTAACGTGTAGCGTGACATGAACCCAAGATCCCGGTTGAGGCCGTCCTCATGGGTGCGGAACTTGGCTATCAATTTCTGCTCGACGATTTTGCGTTGTCGTGTGTCTCGAAGGCCGCCTTGGAGAACGCTTACCCGAAGGTCGGTGGATGAATGTCCATGACTGCTGAAGCGTTCCCCGACTGGGAGGGAACCCTCCTGTTTGGCGATTGTTGCGCGGTGTCCGTTCATCCGTTGTCGCAGCGTCTGCATGGTCTCGCCAATGTACCATGCTCTGGGGCATCCTTTCCTGCAACGTATGAGGTAGACAACGTTGGCCGAGTCACAGGAGTATGAACCATGCACCTGGTGGGTGGTGTCCTCTCGTGTGATGGTGGTATCTGTGTCGATGATCTGGCATGTCTTGCAGAGGTTACCGTGGCAGGGTTGTGTGGTGTCGTGGACGCTGTTCTCTTGAAAGCTAGGTAATTTGCTGCGAACGATGGTCTGTTTGAGGTTGGGTGGCTGTTTAAAGGCGAGTTTGCTGCGAATACACAGGGTCTGCTCAGACGAGGAGGAACGCGATGGACACCTACAGACGCTGAAAGACGCCCTAGTAAGAACGGGATATGACGCTCGACTCATCGATCGACAGTTCCGACGGGCCACAGCAAAAAATCGCATAGACCTCCTCAGGAGACTAACACGGGACGCAACCAACAGAGTACCCTTTGTCGTCCAGTACTTCCCCGGAGCGGAGAAACTACGCCATGTTCTCCGCAGCCTTCAACATGTCATCAATGAGGACAAACACCTCGCTATGGCCATCCCCACACCTCCACTACTCGCCTTTAAACAGCCACCCAACCTCAAACAGACCATCGTTCGCAGCAAATTACCTAGCTTTCAAGAGAACAGCGTCCACGACACCACACAACCCTGCCACGGTAACCTCTGCAAGACATGCCAGATCATCGACACAGATACCACCATCACACGAGAGGACACCACCCACCAGGTGCATGGTTCATACTCCTGTGACTCGGCCAACGTTGTCTACCTCATACGTTGCAGGAAAGGATGCCCCAGAGCATGGTACATTGGCGAGACCATGCAGACGCTGCGACAACGGATGAACGGACACCGCGCAACAATCGCCAAACAGGAGGGTTCCCTCCCAGTCGGGGAACACTTCAGCAGTCATGGACATTCATCCACCGACCTTCGGGTAAGCGTTCTCCAAGGCGGCCTTCGAGACACACGACAACGCAAAATCGTCGAGCAGAAATTGATAGCCAAGTTCCGCACCCATGAGGATGGCCTCAACCGGGATCTTGGGTTCATGTCACGCTACACGTTACCCCACCAGCGAACAAATGTTATCTGTTTTTAATATAACGGGTCAGTTGCTGTCTTTTCTATGTTTCTACCTCTCTATCTCTTTTTTTTTTTTTTTTTTTTTTTTTTTGGTGATTTGTATATTCTGTGAGACCTGGCAGGTAACACCCGTCTGTCTGCACACTGATTGCCTTGGCAACGGGCAGTTGAAAAAACTGTCTGTAATCACCAAGCATTGTTCTGTGAATTATAAATGCAATTTCATTTCGAGGATTTCATTTCACATTGTTCACCTGAGGAAGGAGGAAGTCTCCAAAAGCTTGTGAATTTAAAATAAAATTGCTGGACTATAACTTGGTGTTGTAAAATTGTTTACAATTGTCAACCCCAGTCCATCACCGGCATCTCCACATCAGAGGGGAGATAGGCAAAGGAAGCGCTCCCTGCTAACAATTCAACATCAAGGCCAGAAAAAGCCAGTTGTCGGCTGAACTGAATTCCACCCCAAGTTCATGACCTTGTGCCAACAAATGGGAAGAGTTTTGGTGCTTTTAAATTTTAAAATAAAAGCTGGAGCATTATTTTCTTCCATTCGTAAAAGAATTGCTTTTTCCTCTATAATTTATGACTCGCTAAAGAAAGTGTTTGAAATGTGAGAATGTACATTAGTGATGGCAATGCAAAAATAGCAGCCAACCGCATGCACTTGTCACAATGATCCTTTAGTGCTTGATAATGCAGCTAACTGATCACTTAACCAGTGCCAATTTCCAAAAGTTTGTTAATCCAACTTGAAATGTGCGAATTTTGTGACAAGTGCTTCAACAAAATCTGAGAAAATCCCAATTAAGCTGCAAGACCCTGTCAGTGCACAGCCCTGGAGTGGCAATCCTGACTTTTTCAAGAATAGTTTGAAATACAGAACGCCATTATTCTGCCATTGTACTTTAGAGCAAGTTAAAGCCTAATAATAATAATAAGGGGTATGATAGGTTGGATGTAGAGAAAATGTTCTTATTTGTGAGGAAGTCCAAAACTAGGGGCTATAAATGTAAGATAGTCACTAATAAATCCAATAGGGAATTCAGGAGAAACTTCTTTACCCACAGAGTGGTAAGAATGTGGAACCATATGGAGTAGTTGAGGCGAATAGCATAGTTGCATTTAACGAGAAGCTAGATAAACACATGAGGAAGAAAGGAATAGAAGTTTATGCTGATCGGGTTAGTTTGTGTGGAGCATAAACACCGGCATGGACCTGTTGGGCCGAATGGCCTGTTTCTGTGCTGTAAATTCTATGTGACACACCGAGTAATAGAACTGCGAATTATTGTGTTTTAGCTATCTGGAAGTTTGTGCTGTTCTTTCTTCCCAAGTCCTCGATAACTCCAGACCATGCCTCTTTTTTGAGATTCTTTCTGTGCATTCTTCCTTCTTTGAATTATTCAAAATTTCTGCCTGCCTTTACATTACCATTCGAGACAATGCTCTTTGATATTTCTGTCGCATCATATGTCCACCGTCTCCTAGGACAGGGCTTTAATTAATTTTAAATCTGAGGAGAAAATTAGATCAAATGCTTTAGTGCGATTAACATAAACCAGTGCTATGCATGTTAATTTAAGAAAGAGGAAATAGGATAACTTTATTTTAAACCTCTCATTTCAATGTTTCATTATTTTTCATAATGTAATAAATGAACTAACAAAGTATACTAATGATAAGGCTGCTGTATAAAACAAGTGTTAAAGCAGAATATATTGTGTGTCCCAGGTTATTTATTATATTTGCAATAATAAAGAACCACCATACAATATTAGTTCAAATACGATGAAATTAATATTTTTTCTGCTTTTTACCTAAAATTATCATTTAGTTTACTTTTCTTCATTTTTAGAACTTTTTTTAATAGTTTTAGTGAATATCACTTGAAGGAGGATGTGATTAAGGTACAAATATCATTATTTAACAACTTTTCCTTTTTAAAAAAAATGTTATTAACAATAGACTCAAATATTCTCAAAGGAAGTAACATTTTCTGAGCAAAACAAGTAGAATATATTTCTCAGGGTCTGAGCAAGGATTGTAAATTTTGTTTCAAAATCCTTCCAATTCTTTTTCTTGATCGTGCTCTCCTGGTGTTCACACCTACTGTCTGATCTCCACTTTCCCTGGGCCTGTTTTATTTATATTCAGTAACGATTTACCTTATAGGTGCTGTATCTCCATAACTGTTGCCAGATAATCAGAGAAGAAAAAAGATGATCATTTTGAAATCTGAAGAAAGCACACTCATAATACCGATCACATTCTATTTTTATAGGAGAGTGATGGTTTATTTTTAACAAGTGACATTAAGCATTTTTCAATATTCTTTAAAAAATAATTACCCCTCAGCCTTGTCTTATGACACAAAGCAACTTTTCATCTCTGTTACACCGGTCTTTTTTAAAAAAAAATGATTTCCATTCTTATTGTGGGAAACAGAAACTGATTACAATATAATCACTCACAGATCCTGGATAGGAAGCCGTTCAGCGAAGGAGTATAGGTCTATACTATTCACTTCTCTCATTGTTGGGATGATGCTTTGCAAATTTCTTGTTGTTAGACTCACTAACCTGACTCTGTCCAGAAGTAAATATTCAATCTTCAAAGAAACTGAGGAAGCCTACCTGAGTTCCTCATTAATGGCCTTAATGAAATCTTAACAAGCAAAAAAAATTGGCTTCCTCTCTCAATGTTTTGCTACTGTTCGTGAGTCCAGTGTCGGATGAATAGGAATTCTCACACTAATGCTAAGCGGGTAGGAGAGCACCGTTCACTTTGCTAGCAGCATTACTTGAAGAGAGGAAAGGAGTAACAAAGGAGGATAAAGAGCAGAAACAAAATGGAACCAAACTGAAGAATCTTAATGGGAGACAGACAATCGCGTAGCTCAGTACAATAAAAGCCACCCGATAGCGGTGAATGGAAAACAACAGAAAAAGGTACAACAGCTCGCATTTATACTGCGCCTTTAATGTAGTGAAACGTCCCGAGGCACTTCACAGGAGCTTTAACAAACAAAATTTGATACTGAGACACATAAGGAGATATTAGGACAGGTGACGAAAAGCTTGGTCAAAAAAAGTAGGTTTTAAGGAGCGTCTTAAAGGAGGAGAGAGAGATAGAGAGGCGGAGAGGTTTAGGGAGGGAATTCCAGAGCTATGGACCTAGGCAGCTGAAGGCATGGCCGCCAATGGGTGAGTGTTCAAAATCAGGGAGGCGCAAGAGGCCAGAATTGGAGGAGTGCAGAGATCTTGGAGGGTTATAGGGCTGGAAGAGGTTACAGAGATAGGGAGGGCTGAGACCATGGAGGGCTTTGAAAACAAGGATGAGAATTTTAAAATCGAGGCGTTGCCAGACCTGGAGCTAATGTAGGTCAGCGAGCCCAGGGGTGATGGGTGAATGGGACTTGGTGCGAGTTATGATACGGGCAGCAGAGTTTTGGATGAACTCAAGTTTACGGAGGATGGAAGACATGAGGCCGGCCAGGAGAGCATTGGAATAGTCGAGTCTAGAGGTAATAAAGGCATGGATGAGGGTTTATTTGTTGGAAATTAGAAAACTAGAACATTCATTAACTGAATTTAGGGTTTGCAATAGAAGGAAATTTAGATCCATAATGTTAGCACACAACTGAACCGTAATCTGGCACTGTACATCTGCATTCAGTGCTGTTGTGCTGACAGGGTTACAGTGATGGCAAGTAACTGGGACCAATTCATCAAACAATAAGCAAACCATCCAACTTTACTGCAGTGGTGATCTGAATGCCATTTGCATTATAATTTGGCCATTGCATTGAAATTATCTATGGATTAATTTAACTATATGTAAATCAGGCATGTTCTCACTGGAAAAGAGAAGGTTGAGAGGTGATATGATTGCTGTTTTTAGGATTCTAAAGGGACTGGATAATGTCGACTATGACAAGCTGTCTCATCTTGTCCAGAACAGTAGAACCAGAGGACACAGCCTGCACTTGAAGGGGGTAAATTCAAAAATAACTTGCAGAAACAATATTTCAGTGAGCAAGTGGTCAATGTATGGAACAGGGTCCCTCGGGAGATGGTGGAAGGAGTTAGCATTGATTCATTCAAATGCAAATTAGATAAATGTCTTTCAGAAAATAATATTTTTGGAGACGGTACATGAGTAATTTGAGGCATGACATGTGGTAAGTGTAGCATGCTTGGGAGGAACAGGCAACTTTGGACCTATGGGGCTCAATTTTAAAAGAAAAGTGAGTTGGGGGCAGGATAACAAAGAAAATCATGTTTTTTTGGAGCCGGCAGAAATCCCAGCTCCAACCCGCTGAAGAACGCGCATGACCCAGTGTCATCTGGGGGCGCGCGCCGAGCCCAAACCCAGAAGACCCGCCGGCAATTAAAGCTGGCGGGACGATATTTAAACCACTAAATCAACTAGTTAAAGTCGTTAAACAACGAATAAATGTAATTTAGATTAAAGGCAAGCGATTTCAACGCTGCTTCAGCCTGTTTCCCGTATGGTGAAGGAGCCGTGTTTCAGCCGGCAGCCATTTGGACATTTAAATGCCTGTTTGATAGATGGGGCTAAAAGGTGACTTCTGGCAGCAGGGCACTCAGTTCTCTCAGGCTGGGAGATCTTTGTGTTTAGACTGAAAATTCTTGGTTTACACTCAGAATTGTTCTGTTTACGCATATTTACCAACTTTCCGGACTCCCTCAAACTGATACCATCGGCTTGGGGGGGGTGTGATGGCTGCATTCACCAGTGCATCCGAGGACGAGGAACATCACCGCCCTCGCCAGGCATGGTGTGCACTTCCGCCACTGGCACTCCACCACACAGAGGTGTGCTACAGGCACCTGCCACAAGAGCACAGAGGGGAACAACAGAGGGAGCGACGTTGCAGGAGGCTCATCAGAGGGTCTACAGACCGGGGCTCAGCTTCCTGGATCTCTCTGAGGAGCAATGCACATGGAGGCTGAGAATGAGTCACCAGGTGGTCGCAGACATCTGCAGCCTCCTTCATGCCGAGCTGCTCCCGGCTGGGCCTGGCGGCATCTCATTACCCGTTGCTGTTAAAGTCACCTCTGCCCTCAACTTCTTCACCTCCGGATCATTCCAGAGTGCCACCAGGGACATCGCCGGGGTCTCTCAGTCATCTGCACACAAGTGCATAAGGCAGGTCACCGACGGCTTGTTTCGCAGGGCCTCGCAGTACGTCAACTTCCCCATGGACGACCTCAGACAGACAGAGAGGGCAGTGGGATTCAACGCTGTGGCTGACTTCCCACGGGTACAGGGTGCAATCGATTGCACCCATATAGCAATACGAGCAACTCCACATGAGCCAGGACTGTTCATCAACAGGAAGGGCCATCACTCCATCAACACTCAGCTCGTTTGTGACCACCGCAAAAGATTTTTTCACGTGTGTGCCAGATTCCCTGGCAGCTGCCACGATTCCTTCATTCTGAGGGAATCCAACATCCCGGGCCTCTTCCATGCACCGAACACCCTGAAGGGCTGGCTCCTCGAGGACAAGGGATACCCCCTGCACATGTGTCTCCCAACACCTCTGAGGAACCCCATCAGCGAGGAACAGCGTCGACATAATGACAGCCACATCGCCGCCAGGTCTATAATTGAATAGGGCTGCTGAAGATGCGATTTCAGTGCCTCGATCATTCTGGGGGAACACTTCAATAGGCACCATCGAAAGTGGGTCGAATTATAGTAGTGTGTTGTGTCCTGCACAGCATGGTGTAACAGAGAGGGGTACCAGTGGAGGAGACCCCATACCCTCATCCACCATCCACACCTGCCATCCACATTGAGCAGGAGCAGGAGGAGGAGGAGGAGGAGGATGAACCCATGGGCAGAGCAGTGGCACAACTGGCTTCTTGTGAGGCCAGGGTGTCACTCATATGTGAAGAAAGTGTGAAGACGCCAGTACTCACACCGCCTGGAAAGAGCAGCACCAACATCAGCGCCCCGACCCTGTACAAAACAGTCCTGCAACTACACACACACCCACTGTAAAGTGACCCACTGGGTGGCATCAAATGTCACTGTTCATGGTGAAGCACATGAAAGGGCCCTACCACAAAAGGCACTCAAGAATGGGCAAGACGTGGCAGTCGTGGTGAGAATGATAACATTTAATGTGAATTTAACAAAAATCAAATATAAATGAAAAACATGACAGTCTGTCAGACAGCCTCGTGCATCCCCTTCGTGATCACAAAACCTTCGCCTTTCTCTTCTTACTACTTCTACGTGGTGCATCCCCTGTGGCTGCAGCAGAGGTAGTGGCCAGTTGCTCTCATTCATGCCCTGAAGGATGAGATGCTTTGGGCCTACGCCCTCTGGGTTTTGGAGCCCGTGAGGGCCCCTCCAAAGACTGCTCCACCTGCACCTGTGCAGGGGCAGACTCAACCACCTGGAGAGGAGGCAGCATTGAGGGTACTGGTTGAGAGGGGGCTAGCGGGTGAGATTCAGGAGCGCTTTGAGTGGCGTCCCCACTTCCATGTCCCCTTTCGCCATCATCCCTCTGCTGGGCCAGGCCCACATCACTCCTACCACCCTGCTGGAGAACAGTTTGGAGGACACGTGCGATGCCTTGGAAGCCCAGTTGCAATGTTTCTGTCAGCCTGTTTAAGGCAGCAGAATGTTGTTCACCGTGAGTCTGAACAGCCGTTATCAGGGCCTGAATGGACTCATTTGTGAGCCATGCTTGAAGCTCCATGGAGGCTAGCCTTCCCACCACCGCAGACATTCTCACACTTACCTGTGCCACTATCTCAGAAATTTCCACAGTTACCTGCGACACTATCTCAGACATTTCAGCAGTTACGTCTGACACTATCTCAGACAGTTGCTCACGTCCCTGTGACACTATCTCAGAGATTCCCTCCTGTCCCTGTGCCACCATTCCACTAATGCAGGAGTTGGACTCCTCCATCCTCTGCGCGATTGTGGAGAGTGCGCGTGGCACCTGTTCCAGCACTCGCAAATGTATTGCGTCCCTCGATCATTCTCCTTATAAAGGATGGCCCCTGGGGTTCAACATCTGCGTCCAGCTGAGCAGAGCCTGGAGAGGAGTGCACCCACCGATGCAGACTCTCCACAGCTGCCCCTGCCACCAGTATCTGCTCACTTGTGTGTGGTGACTCATCAGGTGCCAACCCAACTAACTGACTACTGGGACCCACCGAGGTGTGAGTATCTGCGCTGGTGGATGGCTCGCTCAGATGTGACGGTGCACCCTCAGAGCCTGGGAGCTCCTTTGAGGAATCACCCTCTCCCATCATTGCGGTCATTGAAGGGCCTGTAAGAGAACTGAAGTTAATATTAAGCAACATCACAGATGTGTCATGTTGCGATGAGCATACTGAGGTGTTCAAAATACCAATCATTGTTAACATTAATTCATGTTGTGTGTGATGAATGTTAAAGTTCTGTCACCAGATATTTGTGGGGTGCCAGTCTCGGCGTCCCCAACAGACAGGCACTCGAGGGTGTGGCAGAGCTCCAGTGCCTCCTGCTCCGCGTCTGTGAGGACCACTATTTGTTGTGACCCCCCTCCAGTCCTCGCCCTCTCCCGTGCATTTTGCGCTCTCTTCTAGAAGGGGAGAAAGTACAGACGTGTGAGTGAGTGATGGTGAAGTGAGCAACCGATGAATGCATTGGTTTGGGTGAGGCTGACCGTGAAAGAGGTGCATCAGACGGTGAGTATGAGACAGACACATCACATTGGATGAGGATTGAGGTGAGTGGTAGTGGTGGGGTGACTAATGGGGAGGTGAGGAAGTGCTGAGGAAGTTGAGGATGAGCCTTATGTGGGTGTGAGGAGTGATGTGATGGAGTAGTCTTGGCAGTGCAGAATGAGTTGGGGGAGGAGGGGATGATGTGGAACACAGAATGCAGGAGAATGAGTAAGTGTACTCACTTTTGCTGACCTAGTTAGGTTATTGAATTGTTACCTGCACTGGACTCAAGTGTGTGAGATGTTGCTGCTGCTGGTGACCCCTTCTGCCACCTCGAGCCAGGCCTTCTTGGAGGCAGAGGCAGGCCACTTCCTCCTGTCAATGGGGTAAAATAGTTCCCTCCTCCTCCTCCTTACCCAGGCCAGCAGCACCTGAAGTGAGGCATCACTGAATCTTGGAGCAGCCTTGCCCCTGTGCTGCTCCATTGGGTCTTCTGGCTCTTTGCTCCAGCAAAATCCTTTGGAGCAATGGCCCTTTAAATGTAGATGCTCCAGCTGACAGCCTGTCATGTGGGTGTGCAGTCTGCCCGCTGTGCGGCTTTCGGACGACAAACCCGGAAACAAGATTAATGGCCAACAATTAAGTCACGATCGCGTGGGGTAAGGTAAGTTTTTATTATACGTGTTTGCCACACGCCCATTGACCCCGGCCTGGCAGCCATGGCCCCGCCCCTTTAAAATCGAGCCCATGGTTCCCAAAGCTCTCCACCACTGGGGGTTTTCCTCGCCTTATGTCTGGGTCTGTTGTAGACTACTTGATAGAGATTAATCACCATGGTTAGTCAACAACTCCATTATCATTGTATCATGAGACTACCAGGATAGTCGACAACAAACTAGATGGACCTTGGTCTTTTTTTATCTAGCAATTCCTATGTTCCCATGTTAACCATATCAGTATCAAAACTAGATTGAAATTGATGTTGTAACTTTTGCCATTCAGTGAAAAGAAAGACTTGCTTTCATGTCGCACCTAATCGCGTCGCTCAGAACTATCTCAAAGTTCTTCACGTGCAATGAGTGATTTTGAAGTACAGTAACTGTTGTTCTAAAGGCTCCTGTCACTGTAGCTTCAGAGCACAGTTGGTGCAAAATGAGCTGGGGAAGTGGGAGTGACACCAATGGAAATGGATGAATCAGAGTTCACTGTAAAACTGAGATTATAATAACAGATTCCTACATTTCGGATCTTGCCTATTGCTAATACATATCTGACTTTTCCGGAAATTGCCGTCTCCAGTTCTTTGGATTTATTTCACATTTACGACCTTTGATGGTGATATATTTTTTATTTTCTCACAAATCTAATCCCTTCTTCTCCTACTGTCTTAAAGTCATTGATTCCTTACTAGCCCACACTTAATGAGAGTCGGCTGCTCTATGGTACCACAGCAAAGTGGCTATTATTCATGTGTGAGCCGTAGCAGTGAGTGTCAGCAAGCTATTCAACTGGAAGGTCATCACAATCCAGCCCGTCTTGTCTGTACGTGCACACCCCCACTGGGAGCCTTGGATAGGGAGCAGGCTGGCAAACGCCTGGCTATCTCCTCTCCCTAACCCAAGTGCGCTAAGGTTGGTCACAGCTCTCTGCCACTGCCCTGATTGAGATCAGCTAACTCAGCGCACATCAGAGATGATAGAATACATTTAATTTTTTTTGCCACTTCAATTTTCTCCCCTCCCCTAGCTATGGTTCAACAGGCACTGGCCACTCTCCTGCACCTCACTCTGTGTGTGTGTGTAAGCCGAGGCAGAGTGTTGGTGCGCTGTTTGACTTGCAGGATATTACAGCTAAGCGGCATCTTCTCATCAGTTGACATAGGAACAGGAGTAGTCCAATCAGCCCCTCGGGCCTGTTCTGCCATGCAATCAGATCTTGGCTGGTCTTTACCACAACTCCGTTTACCCGCCTTAGCTCCATATCCCTTGATACCCTTACCCAACAAAAATCTATCGAACTCAGTCTTGAAAGCTCCAACTGTCCCCCAGTATCCGCAACCTTTTGTCGGGGAGAGAGTTCCAGATTTCTACTACCCTTAGTGTGAGAAAGTGCTTCCTGATTTCACTCCTGAATGGCTCTGATTTTAAGAGTGTACTCCCCTGTTCTGGATTCCCCACAAAGTCCAGTAAGGATCACTGGATAATAACATGTAGCAGAACGAGCTCTGACCCAGGGTATTGAGGTCTTCTACCAGCTGTGGTCAGCACAGACTGGGGATCACACTTGGTCTTTATCTTGACCTATATCTGACTCGGTGTCATAGTCTGGGCAGTGCTGTAACCAACTGAACCATTTGGGCAGGCCGATCAAACTTTTGAACGCTGAGGAGATTTAACAAGTACCTCAGAAGCAAGCATTTTTAGACATTCCTTCCTCGCCAAAAGTCCGAAATATTTCTATCCCAGCAATGCAGTCGCTGTGCGTCACAGGCTCTGTGAGAAATGTTGAACTAAGTGTGACATTAAGGTGTGAAATCAGGCAGCCAATTACAGACTGCAATGCAAAAAAAGAAATCATCACTGCACATATGCTGGAATTATACAGTTCTTCATCCCAATAAGATCTGTTCTTTCTTAATCCCCCAAAAAAACAGGCAGATAATATATACAAACAGAAGTGGTGACAAAACACATATAGGTAACACTGCAAACCGCACACAATATATTAGCATTTATATTGCTTCTTGTTCACAGCTGCTTTAACTTTTCCTCTGCCAGCGACTTACACTTGTTTAGTACTGACCTTACCCACGGTGCTCTATGTTGCACCAGCTTGGCGGCCCGGCCTTTGCAGGCCTTAAGTCAGTGAGATGCTTCTGGACATCCGTTTTGGAGGAGGCGGAGGTGGGGGGAGGGGTGCACCTGGCTGGCGAGACGTTAGTGAGGCTCAACTGTTCAAGTGGACAGGGCCTCCCACCTCAGCTCCCGCATGGTGATCTGTGCTGCCGAAGAAGCCCTGGTGAATACATCCTGTAGATTGTACACATGGCAGCCGCGGTGCGCTGTTGGTGGAGGGAGTGGATGGGCTGCCGATCAAGTGGAGTACTTGGGCCTCATTGGTGTCGAGCTTCTTGAGTGCTTGTTGTAGCTGCACCCATCCAGGCAAGTGGACAGTCCTAACGTGCCTTGTAGATGGTGGAGAGGCTTTGAGGAGTCAGGAGGTGAGTCACTCGCCACAGAATACCCAGCCTCTGACCTGCTCTCGTAGCTATGGCATTTATATGTCTGGTCCAGTTCAGTTTCTGGTCAATGGTGACCCCCAGGATGTTGAAGGTGGTGGATTTGGTGCTGGTAATGCTATTGAATGTCAAGGGGAGGTGGTTAGACTCTCTCTTGTTGGAGATGGTCATTGCCTGGCACTTGTGTGGCACGAATCGCCTTCGATAAAGTCCCCCACAGGAGACTGGTCAAGAAGGTACGAGCCCATGGAATCCAGGGTGCCTTGGCACTTTGGATACAAAACTGGCTTAGTGGCAGAAGGCAGAGGGTGATGGTCGAAGGTTGTTTTTGTGACTGGAAGCCTGTGGCCAGTGGGGTACCACAGGGATCGGTGCTGGGTCCCTTGCTGTTTGTGGTCTACATTAATGACTTGGATATGAATGTAAAAGGTATGATCAGTAAGTTCGCTGATGATACAAAAATTGGTAGGGTGGTAAATAGCGAGGAGGATAGCCTCAGTCTGCAGGACGATATAGATGGGTTGGTCAGATGGGCGGAACAGTGGCAAATGGAATTTAACCCGGAAAAGTGCGAGGTGATGCACTTTGGAGGGACTAACAAGGCAAGGGAATACACAATGAATGGGAGGACCCTAGGCAAGACAGAGGGTCAGAGGGATCTTGGTGTGCAAGTTCACAGATCCCTGAAGGCGGCGGAACAGGTAGATAAGGTGGTAAAGAAGGCATATGGGATACTTGCCTTTATTAGCCGAGGCATAGAATATAAGAGCAAGGAGGTTATGATGGAGCTGTATAAAACACTGGTTAGGCCACAGCTGGAGTACTGTGTGCAGTTCTGGTCGCCACACTACAGGAAGGATGTGATCGCTTTGGAGAGGGTGCAGAGGAGATTCACCAGGATGTTACCAGGGCTGGAGCGCTTCAGCTATGAAGAGAGACTGGGAAGATTGGGTTTGTTTTCCTTGGAGCAGAGGAGGCTGAGGGGGGACATGATTGAGGTGTACAAAATTATGAGGGGCACAGATAGGATGGATACTAAGGAGCTTTTTCCCTTTGTTGAGGTTTCTATAACAAGGGGACATAGATTCAAGGTAAAAGGCGGGAGGTTTAGAGGGGATTTGAGAAAGAACTTTTTCACCCAGAGGGTGGTTGGAGTCTGGAACTCACTGCCTGAAAGGGTTGTGGAGGCAGGAACCCTCACAACATTCAAGAAGCATTTGGATGAGCACTTGAAATGCCATAGCATACAAGGCTACAGACCAAATGCTGGAATATGGGATTAGAGTAGACAGGGCTTGATGGCCGGCGCGGACACGATGGGCCGAAGGGCCTCTATCCGTGCTGTATAACTCTATGACTCTATGACTCTATGAATGTTACTTGCCACTTATCAACCCAAGCCTGGATGTTGTCCAGGTCTTGCTGCATGCGGGCACGGACTGCTTCACTGGGCCAGATCCTGCTGGAGTGGGGCATCTCACAGTGTGTCCTGTTAGTTAGACTTTCTCCTGCACCCTTCAGCTCAAACATTTTTTGCGCCATAACTTGCTGGGAGCGCGAGGGCAACGGGACATCTGGGACCTTAGTGAATGATGGGACCAACGGTCTATCTCATTAACCAGGGATGAATGAGAAGCAAATAGGGTGAATTAGGGTCAAATCAGGTACAGAAAGAGAAATAAAGAGAGGGAAAGAAAGATTGGATTAAAAGATGGAGAAAAAAGAGACAGAAAGGAAAAGTAAGAAAAAAATGTAAAGTTTTAAAATTTGACATTTTTAAAATCTCTAATAACAATTGACTACATGCAGGAATGACTTTAAATTGCTTCCATTCTGGGTCAGAGAGGTCGGTTGGCATTGCATTAGCAATTATCACGTCGTTAAAAGGGTACATACACTGTTAGTTACCAGAATTAACTTTCTGCGGCGGGTTTAATGGGCAATTAATGTGCAAATCCAGCAAGTTCTTAAAAATAAGGGGGAGAACCGTTTATTAGAAGCAAATGGCAGAGCGTTGTAAATCGACCAGTAAGTCCTGGAGACTCGCAACTCATGGTGTATCCCTTAATCCCCTGAACTTGCTGGCCGATTTGCGCGTTAATAACTGCGTGCGTTGTTGGCACACTGTTATTCTTACAGCAAGATCTGGCCCAATATCTGAGAAATTGCGAATGGTGCCCAGAAGTTAAAAATTTCCCTTTTAAGTGAGAATGAACCTACAAGGTAAATATTCTCTTCTGCGTGGATTTATCCCTGTTTTTTCAAGCTCACTGACTTGTTACGGGATCTCACAATCCCTGATGGACATGACATCAGTAAATGGCTTTCTACCCATTGCATTTAATGAGAAAAAAAAGAGATTTTTATTTTAAAAAAGTAAAAGTTCAAATTGGAGGGGGATAAAGCTTTTAATTAACTGTCATGAGAAAAATAATTTTTTGAAAAATGTAATGAGAATTAAGCAGTGCCTTTCATTAGATATCTATTTACAGAACTTTGCCAGCAGCTAGCAACATTTAAAGTTTTCATCAGTGTGTTTGAAAATATAGTCATTCAGATTCATGGAAGACATTAAGAGCTGGATTTTATAGAAATACATGGAAGTTACAACACAGAATCAGGCCATTCGGCCCATCCAGTCCGTGTCGGAGTTTACCCTCTGCGTGAGCAAATAGTTCTAATCGTATTTACCCACCCTGTTCCCATATTCCTTCATCCCCTTCGTCCTATCCAATTTACTCTTCAATGCTGACGAAGGGGATGAACCTACTGGGACATTTTCCCGCTGCGCTGCTGTAACATTGCTGGAGGTTCGATGCAAAGCCCCTTTACTCACATAAACGGGGTGCAAAGGAGCGGGAGAAGTCCTGAGAAAATTTAGCCCCATGGGATGGGATGCAGGGATATGGTCACTGGGCGGGTAAATGTGATTAGGACTACTTGCTCACGCAAAGGGTAAATGCTAACACGGACTGTTTGGGCCAAGTAGCCTGTTTCCGTGTTGTAACTTCCACGTATGTCCATGTATTTCTATGTAAATGTTTCCTTGTATCATTTTAGTGGTATGAACTGCTTTGTGGCTACATCTTTAAACAGTCATTCACAACTAAACATGAATGTGTTGTTTTTACCAAGTATGCACCAGATGGAGTACTGTCAGAGACTGGACATCGTACATCTCAGGAGCTAATAGAAATCTAAATCACATAAACTGCTTTGGTCCATTGTAACCTCAAATTCTGTGCACCCTTCGTAAACTTGAGCTCATCCAAAACTCTGCTGCCGGTGTCCAAACTCGCACCAAGTCCTGTTCACCCATCACCCCTGTGCTCACTGACCTACATTGACTCCTGGCAACGCCTTGATTTTAAAATTCTCCTCCTTGTTTTCATATCCCTCCATGGCCTCACCCCTCCCTATCCCTATAACCTCCTCAAGGCCTACAACCCTCCAAGATCTCCCCCAATTCTGGCCTCTTGCGCATCCCCGATTTTTATCGCTCCACCATTGGCGGTCGTGCCTTCAGCTGCCTGGGCCCTAAGTTCTGGAATTCCCTCCCTGAACCTTGCCATCTATTTACCTCTCTCTCCTCTTTTAAGACGCTCCTTAAAACCTACCTCTTTGACCAAGCCTTTGATCACCTGTCCTAATATCTCTTTATGTGGCTCGGTGTCAAATTTTGTTTGATAACGCTCCTGTGAAGTGCCTTGAGATATTTTGCGATGTTAAAGGCAGTATATAATTGTTAGTTGTTGTTATTGTCTAGTAGGTACTGATAGGTTGCCACATAATAGCAGATCAAAGATCCTTTAATTTGATGGATGGTGATATGGTAGGGTCAACCTCTGGGTGATCTCTGCACCTTATGGACAGGAGCTGAAGATGATCTACATGGTTGAACAAGACGAGACATCTATCTTAAACAGGATTTTGGAGCTGACATCCGCCTTTTGGATGAAGTAAAACCAGTGAATGTTCAGGATGTGATGTTGGCACCATGTGTAGGAAGTTCAGAGAACATCAATCAGTTTTCAGAATTGTCAAGCTATTAAAGCCATAGAGTAGGATGGATGAGATGTTGTAGGAACATCAGCTTGTACTGAAAGTAGATGTGCGAGCTCCTCCATGGTTCTCATAGGTACATCAGCAATTCCAGTACAACCAATTATCTCAGGAGCACAGTTACCCAAAGAACAATTGTAAACAATTTTACAACACCAAGTTATAGTCCAGCAATTTTATTTTAAATTCACAAGCTTTCGGAGGCTACCTCCTTCCTCAGGTGAACGATGTGGAACATTTCCACATCGTTCACCTGAGGAAGGAGGTAGCCTCCGAAAGCTTGTGAATTTAAAATAAAATTGCTGGACTATAACTTGGTGTTGTAAAATTGTTTACAATTGTCAACCCCAGTCCATCACCGGCATCTCCACATCATGACCCAAAGAACAAATATAGCTCCCTACATGAGTGAACTGAGTAACTGACATGAAGTCTTTTCCACTAATGGTTTGAGCTACTGTTGTCTTTGGTCAGGAGCTGTTGTGCTATCTTGTTAAGGGCTGGAAGTACGGTCAAAATGGTGGAAGATTTGTTGGTGAATAGGACCATATTGTCACGCGTGCTAGAATGGAGAAAGAGAGTTTGTCTGCTTAGTATTAATGAAGAGCTCAACACGATCCTGCAGCCAGACCATCAGGCAACACGAGAGTGGGTGTGAGGGCACGTCCTTATTTAATGCCAAAGCTACAGTTGATTGGCGATATAATTGACCATAACTCTTATCAGTCCTTTGGTGAGTTAATGACACTCCTAATATCATGCAGTATCCCTAATGTTTTCAACTTTGTGTTTTTTTGACTGCCGATGACACATAGCTAGGATTAAAGCTCAGGCAGTTTGTACATATTCCAGTGATACTCGTGGTCTGGGGGCTACGTATGGGAGCCATTTCTTCACCTGAAGCCTTTGGAAGACTTTCTCCTTCATGTAGCTCCCAACCTCCATTCACGGGCTGCTCAGCTCGGATGTTTGCAGAGCCAAGATTCAGTCTTGTTGCGTTGCCTTTTTTACTCTTTCTGTGGGAACATGCTAGGCTTCCCAGGATGGCATGAATGAGATCAGGAGCTGTAGGCACGGACTTACATTCTATCACTCTGAGGTGCATTGTGTTGGAACATTACCAAGAATGGCCTTCTGGTAAACGACCGCTGGGAAATGTGGCCCACAATAAAAAAAGTGAATGTGTGACAAACTGGAAGACTATTGTAACTTGTGACTGGTAACTTCTAACCTAGTTCTCTACTGCTGCTTATTATAGGGTCAATTTTGGGAGTCTCACATGACAGGGCCATTGATTGGAGACCATAGTGGGTACGGTAGTGTAGTGGTTCTGTTAATGGATTAATAATCCAGACAATGCAAATTTAAATCCTACCATGGCAGTTTGAGAATCTGAACTCAGTTTTAAAAATCTGGAAATTCAGAAGCTGGTATCAGTAAAAGTGACCATGAAGCTTGTTAGATTGTCATAAAAATCCAACTGGTTTACTAATGTCCTTTGGGCAAGGAAAGCTGCTGTCCCTACACAGTCTGGTCTATTTGTGACCCCAGTCCCACACTCATGTGGTTGACTCTTAACAGCCCTCTGAAGTGGCCTAGCAAGCCACTCAGTTATAGCAACGCTCTCTCGAGCACCTAGGGATGGACAATAAATGCCGGACTTGCCAGCGACACCCACATCCCGTGAATTCATTTTTAAAGATGACTCCCATGGAGAGATCAGCCCACCCGGGTTGCAGTGCTCCTAATCTTCTGGTGATTAATGTTGATGAGTGAAAAATCAAAAGGGTTATGAATTGGGCACAATGACTTCCACGCCTGAATCTCTGATCTGCACTCTTGCTCAGCCATGCTTCGAGCTAAGAATTAATGTTGTAAGTCGACTAAAAGTTTTGCCTTAGAGAAATGATTACTCCCAGTGAATAGCTTTGCATGCTGGGAGTGATTCTTTGATTTTTAGCCTCCAGAAAGTTCTGTCCATTAAAATGAACATAGAACACGACAGAATTAGTACCCGACAGTATAGATACCAAAGGACAGTACAGAGTTAGAGAACTGTGCCGTATTGCTTTTCAAGTTTGTTCCATTTGACCGTATAATTATTACATAGAATGTACAGCACAGAAACAGGCCTTTCAGCCCAACAGGTCCATGCTGGTGATTTATGCGCCACACAAACTACCTCCCACTCCACTTCATCTAGCCCTGCAGCAACTCACCAAGGCTTCTTCGACAGCACCTCCCAAACCCGCGACCTTTACCAACTAGAAGGACAAGAGCAGCAGGCACATGGGAACAACACCACCTGCACGTTCCCCTCCAAGTCACACACAATCCCGACTTGGAAATATATCGCCGTTCCTTCATCGTCACTGGGTCAAAATCCTGGAACTCCCTTCCTAACAGCACTGTGGGAGAACCTTCACCACACGGACTGCAGCGGTTCAAGAAGGCGGCTCACCACCACCTTCTCAAAGGCAATTAGGGCTGGGCAATAAATGCCGGCCTCGCCAGCGAAGCCCACATCCAATGAACAAATAAAAAAAAAATCAGCATATCCTTCTATTCCTTTTTCCCTCATGAATTTATCTAGCTTCCCCTTAAATGTATCTATGCTACTCACCTCAACTACTCCTCGTGGTAGCACGTTCCACATTCCGACCATTCTCTGGGTAAAGAAGTTTCTCCTGAATTCCCCATTGGATTTATTAGTGACTATTTTATATTTATGGCCCCTAGTTCTGGTCTCCCCCTCAGATGGAAACATGTTCACTACATCTATCATATCAAACCCTTTCATAATCGTAAAGACCTCTATCAGGTCATCGCTCAGTCTTTTCTTTTCTAGAGAAAAGAGCCCCATCCTGTTCTAGTGTCATCCTAGTAAATCTTTTTTGCACCTTCTCCAGTGTCTTTATATCCTTTTTATAATATGGAGACCAGAACTGTTCATGGTACTCCAAGTGTGATCTAATCAAGGCTCTATACAAGTTTAACATAACTTCTCTGCTTTTCAATTCTACCCCTCTGGAAATGAACCTCAGTGCTTGGTTTGCTTTTTTTATGGCCTTATTAACTTGCATCGCTACTTTTAGTGATTTGTGTATTTGTACTCCAGATCCCTCTGCTCCTCTATCCCATTTAGACTCTTATTTTCCAAGGAGTATGTGGCCTCCTTATTCTTCCTTCCAAAATGTAACACCTCACACTTATCTATATTGAAATTCATTTGCCAATTACCCGCCCATTCTGTAAGCTTATTAATGTCTTCTTGTATTTTGTCGCAGTCCTCCTCGGTATTAACTATACCCCCCAGTTTGGTGTCATCTGCAAATTTGGAAAATGTACTTCCGATTCCCGAGTCCAAATCATTTATGTAAATGGTGAACAACAGTGGTCCCAGCACCGATCCTTGTGGAACACCACTTCCCATCTTTTTCCAGTCTTCCTGCCACTTCCTATCCTTAACCCCTATTCTCTCTTTTCTGTTTTGTAGTCAGCTTGCTATCCATCCTGCTACTTGTACCCTGACTCCACATGCTCTGACTTTAGTCATGAGTCTACTATGAGGTACCTTATCAAAGGTGTTTTGAAAATCCAAATATATTACATCATCTACATTACCCTTGTCTACTCTTTCTGTTACTTCTTCAAAGAATTCAATAATGTTGGTCAAGCATGACCTTCTCTTTTGAAATCCATGCTGACTATTCTTATTATATTTTTGTTTTTTCTATTACATCTTTGAGTAAGGATTCCATTATCTTTCCTCTCACCGACATTAAGCTAACTGGTCTATAGTTCCCTGGACTTGTTCTATCTCCCTTTTTAACTATAGGAATCACATTAGCTGTCCGCCAGTCTGCTGCCACAATTCCCTGTTCTAATAATTTTTTATATTCATGTAACAGTGCCTCTGCTATCTCTTCCCGAACTCATTTTAATATGCAGATGCAACCCATCCAGACCAGGGGTTTTATCCTTTCTAAGTTTGATTAGTTTACCAATTAATTTCCCCCCTTTCTATCTTAAATGTCTTTATATCTTTTTTGATCTCTTCTTCTAATGTCATGCCCACCACATTAGTCTCCCTGGTAAATACTGAGGCAAAGTAATTATTTAATATTTCTGCCATTTCGCTGTCATTACCTGTGAGTTTATTGTGTGTATCCCTTAGTGGCCCTATCCGTATCCTGATTTTTCTTTTGTTATTTGTGTGTGTGTAGAATACATCACTATTTATTTTTATATTCCTTGATAAATTAATTTTGTAGTTTCTCTTTGCCTTCCGAATTGTTTTTTTGACTTCTTTCCCAACCTTTTCATATTCCATTTTGTCACCCTCTCCTTTGTTGTCTATGTACTTAGTGTAGGCCTTTTACTTTAGTTTCAATTTTGCCCTTATTTCTTTATTCATCTGTAGTGTATCATTACTGGTTAGTTTGTTCTTGCTTTTTAATGGGATATATTTCTCCTGGACTCTATCGATCACCGTTTTAAATGTTTCCCACTGCTGTTCTATTTCTTTGTTTATCAGTAAATGTTTCCAGTTTATTTTCCCTAGTTCTATTCTCATCCCCTGAAAATCAGCTTTTTAAAAATTTATTACTTCAGTCTTTGTCTTACTTGTGTCCTTCTCAATCTTTATCTTAAAACTTATTATGTTGTGATCGCTATTGTCTAGATATTCCCCTAAGCTTAGTTCACTTATCTGTTCTGGATCATTTCCCATTACTAGATCCAGCAGTGCTTCGTCTTTTGTTGGACTTTTTACATACTGGGTAAGAAAGGAGCCCTGCAGACATTGTAAAAGCTCCATTCCCCGTACCCCGTTACCTACCCCTTCTTGCCAGTTTATTTGGGTGTAATTAAAATCTCCCATGATTATTAATCTATATCCTTTACTCATTTCACATATTTGTTTACATACTTCTTCCTCCACCTTCTTTCCAGTAGTAGATGGTCAGTAGTATACTCCTATTAGTGTAATCAATCCTTTCTTATAGAATCATAGAAAGTTGTGGCATAGAAGGAAGCCATTCGGCCCATCGTGTTCGTGCCGGCCGAAAAAGAGCTATCCAGCTTAATCCCACTTTCTAGCACTTAGTCCGTAGCCCTAAAGGTTATGGCACTCCAAGTGTACATCCAAATACTTTTTAAATGAGTTGAGGGTTTCTGCCTCTACCACCCTTTCAGGCTGTGAGTTCCAGACCCCCACCACCCTCTGAGTGAAAAAACTTCACCTCAGGTCCTTTCTAATCCTTCTACCAATTACTTTAAATCTATGCCCCCTGGTCACTGACCCCTCTAATAAGGGAGAAAGGTCCTCCCTATCCACTCTATCTAGCCCTGTCATAATTTTATATACCTCAATTAAATCTCCCCTCAGCCTCTTTTGCTCCATCGAAAACAACCCCAGCCTATCAAATCTTTTCTCATAGCTAAAATTCTCCAGCCCTGGCAACATCCTCGTAAATCTTCTCTGTGCCCTCTCTAGTGCAATCACATCTTTCCTGTAAAATGGTGACCAGAACTGTACTCAGTTCTCAAGCTTTGGCCCAACCAATGTTTTATACAGTTCCAGCATAACCTCCCTGCTCTTATATTCTATGCCTCGGCTAATAAAGGAAAGTATCCCGTATGCCTTTTTAACCACCTTATCTACCTGTCCTGCTACCTTCAGGGATCTGTGGACATGCCCTCCAAGGTCCCTTTGTTCCTCTACACCTCTCAGTATCCTCCCATTTATTGTGTACTCCATTGCCTTGTTTGTCCTCTCCAAATGCATTACCTCACACTTCTCTGGATTGAATTCCATTTGCCACTTTTCTGCCCACCTGACCAGTCCTATTGTAGTTTCAACAATAAACCATCTATTTAGTTTACTGTGAGGATATACCTTGTGAGAAGGTTTGAAGCCCTCCTATGTTGTGCAATAAATAGATATTGATGCATGCTTGGAGATTTAAAACAAAAGGAAATCTATGTGCAATAAAAGCAAAGGGATCCATTTTTAATTGACATTTGCAATTTTATTATTTTACTAAATTTGCCACTTTTCTGCCCACCTGACCAGTCACCTCACTATCAACCACACGGCCAATTTTTGTATCATCTGCAAACTTCTTGATCAAGCTCCTCACATTCAAGTCCAAATCATTAATATATACCACAAAAAGCAAGGGGCCTAGTACTGAGCCTTGCAGGACCCCACTGGAAACAGACTTCCAGTTGTAAAAACACCAGTCAACCATTACCCTTTGCTTCCTGCCATTGAGCCAATTTTGTATCCAACTTGCCACTTTCCTTTGGATCCCATGGGTTTTTACTTTTTTGACCAGTCTGCCATGTGGGACCTTGACAAAAGCCATGCTAAAATCTATGTACACTACTTCAAATGCACTATCCTCATCGACCCTCCTTGTTACCTGCTCAAAAAATTCAATCAGGTTTGTCAGACACGACCTTCCCTTGACGTGGATAGCACGTTCAGTGAGGTGGTCACACCGCAGGTATAGATTACGCAGGCAGAAAGGAAATGGGTGACCGCCAGGCAGAGTAAAAGGACTAGGCAGGTAGAGCAGGAGTCCCCTGGGGCCATCTCCCTCTCAAACAGATATTCTGCTTTAGATGGCTTATCAGGGGAAAGCAGCAAGAGCCAGGTTCAGGGCACCACGGGTGGCTCTGCTGCACAGGAGGGGAGGAAGAAGAGTGGCAGGGCTATAGTGATAGGGGATTCAATTGTAAGGGGAACAGATAGGCGTTTCTGCGGCCGCAAACGTGACTCCAGGATGGTATGTTGCCTCCCTGGTGCGAGGGTCAAGGATGTCATGGAGTGGCTGCAGGGCATTCTGGAGGGGGAGGGTGAACAGCCAGTAGTTGTGGTCCATATTGGTACCAACAACATAGGTAAAAAAAGGGATGAGGTCCTGCAAGGTGAATTTAAGGAGTTAGGAGATAAATTAAAAAGCAGGACTTCAAAGGTAGTGATCTCAGAATGACTACCGGTGCCACGTGCTAGTGAGTATAGGAACAGGAGAATAGACAGGATGAATGCGTGGCTGCAGGGATGGTGTAGGAGGGAGGGATTTAGATTCCTGGGACATTGGGACCGGTTCTGGGGAAGGTGGGACCTGTACAAGTGTGACGGGTTACACCCGAGCAGGACCGGGACAATTGTCCTCGCGGGGGTGTTTGCTAGTGCTGTTGGGGAAGGTTTAAACTAGAGTGGCAGGGGGATGGGAACCTGAGCGGGGAGTCAGAAGGGAATAAAGTTGAGAGCAGCAAGAGAGGGGAAGACCCAGGGGAAATCTACAATACAAATAATACAAACAGTTGTTCAAGAACAAGTGAAAGGGAAAAGCGTAGAGCAGCGGAAAGAAAGTGTACTTTAAGCACGACAGATAAAATAAAAACTAGAAGGCGTAAGGCGATTAACCCAGCATCAAAGCTGTGGCAGGGGGTTGGGAACCTGAGCAGGGAGACAGAGGAAAGCGTGTCAGGAAGGGACAGAAGGTATGGAGTAAAAGGGAAAGTGTTAAAAAAGGAAAAAGCAGGAACTAAGTGTCACAAAACATATTTGAAAGTTCTTTATCTGAATGCACGTAGCATTCGTAACAAAATGGACGAGTTAACGGCACAAATAACTACGTATGGGTATGATCTTGTGGCCATTAAAGAAACATGGCTGCAGGGTGACAACGACTGGGAATTAAATATGCCAGGATATTTAACAATCAGGAAGGACAGGCAGGAAGGAAGGGGAAGTGGGGTGGCTATGTTAATAAAGGAAGGAATCACTGTAATACAGATAAATTATATTGGGACAAAGGATCAGGATAATGAAAAAGTTTGGGTAGAGATAAGGAATAATAAGGGGAAAAAAACATTAGTGGGCGTCGTATATAGGCCTCCTAATAGTTGCAACTCTGTTGGAAGAAGTATTAATTAGAAAATAGTCGGGGCATGTAATAAGGGAACAGCTATAATTATGGGGGATTTTAACTATCATATTAACTGGACAAATCAAATTGGGCAGGGCAGCCTTGAGGAAGAGTTTATTGAGTGTATTAGGGATGGATTTCTTGAGCAGTATGTAACTGGTCCTACAAGGGGGCAAGCAACCTTGGACCTGGTCCTGTGTAATGAGCCAGGATTAATTAATAATGTCCTAGTTAAGGATCCCCTTGGAATGAGTGACCATAACATGGTTACATTCCATATCCAATTAGAGGGTGAGAAGGTTGGTTCTCAAACAAGCGTACTGAGCTTGAATAAAGGAGACTATGATGTTATGAGAGCGGAATTGATTAAAGTGGACTGGGAAAATAGATTAAAGGGTAAGATGGTACATGAGCAGTGGTGTTCATTCAAGGAGTTATTTTACAACTTTCAAAAAATATATATTCCACTGAGGAAAAAAGGGTGTAAAAGAAATGACAGCCATCTGTGGCTAAGTAAAGAAATTAAGGGTCGTATCCGACTAAAAACAAGGACATATAAGGTAGCCAAACTTAGTGGGAGGATAGAAGATTGGGAAGTCTTCAAAAGACAGCAAAAAGTAACTAAAGGATTGATTAAGAAAGGGAAGATAGATTAGCAAAAAATATAAAAACAGATAGCAAGAGTTTCTATAGTTATATAAAAAGAAAAAGGGTGGCTAAGGCAAACGTAGGTCCCTTAGCGGATGCGACCGGGAAATTAATGGTGGGAAACATGGAGATAGCAAAAATGCTGAACAAATATTTTGTTTCAGTCTTTACGGTAGAGGACACTAAGAATATCCCAACACTGGACAAACAGGGGGCTCTGGGGGGGAGGAGCTAAATACGATTAAAATCACTAAGGAATTGGTACTCAGTAAATTAATGGGACTCAAGGCGAATAAATCCCCTGGACCTGATGGCTTACATCCTAGGGTCTTGAGGGAAGTGGCAGTAGGGATTGTGGAAGCTTTGGTAATAATTTTCCAAAATTTGGACTCAGCCAAGGTCCCGGCAGATTGGAAAACTGCTAATGTAACACCCTTATTTAAAAAGGGTAGTAGGCAGAAGGCTGGAAATTATAGACCAGTTAGCCTAACATCTGTGGTGGGTAAAATTTTGGAGTCTATTATTAAGGAGACAGTAGCGGAACATTTGGATAAACATAATTTAATAGGACAAAGTCAGCATGGCTTTATGAAGGGGAAGTCATGTCTGACAAATTTGCTTGAGTTCTTTGAGGACATAACGTACAGGGTGAATAAAGGGGAACCAGTGGATGTGGTGTATTTAGACTTCCAGAAGGCATTCGACAAGGTGCCACATAAAAGATTATTGCTCAAGATAAAGAATCACTGGATTGGGGGTAATATTCTGGCATGGGTGGAGGATTGGTTATCTAACAGGAAGCAGAGAGTTGGGATAAATGGTTCATTCTCGGACTGGCAACCAGTAGCCAGTGGTGTTCCGCAGGGGTCGGTGCTGGGTCCCCAACTCTTTGCTATCTATATTAACGATTTAGAGGAGGGGACCGAGTGTAACATATCAAAGTTTGCAGATGATACAAAGATGGGAGGGAAAGTAGAGAGTGAGGAGGACATAAAAACCTACAAGGGGATATAGACAGGCTGGGTGAGTGGGCGGAGATTTGGCAGATGCAATACAATATTGGAAAATGTGAGGTTATGCACTTTGGCAGGAAAAATCAGAGAGCAAGTTATTATCTTAATGGCGAGAAACTGGAAAGTACTGCAGTACAAAGGGATCTGGGGGTCATAGTGCAAGAAAATCAAAAAGTTAGTATGCAGGTGCAGCAGGTGATCAAGAAGGCCAATGGAATGTTGGCTTTTAATGCTAGGGGGATAGAATATAAAAACAGGGAGGTATTGCTGCAGTTATATAAGGTATTGGTGAGACCGCACCTGGATTACTACATACAGTTCTGGTGTCCATACTTAAGAAAAGACATACTTGCTCTCGAGGCAGTACAAAGAAGGTTCACTCGGTTAATCCCGGGGATGAGGGAGTGGACATATGAGGAGAGGTTGAGTAGATTGGGACTCTATTCATTGGAGTTCAGAAGAATGAGAGGCGATCTTATTGAAACATATAAGATTGTGAAGGGGCTTGATCGGGTGGATGCGGTAAGGATGTTCCCAAGGATGGGTGAAACTAGAACTAGGTGGCATAATCTTAGAATAAGGGGCTGCTCTTTCAAAACTGAGATGAGGAGAAAGTTCTTCACTCAGAGGGTAGTAGGTCTATGGAATTTGCTGCCCCAGGAAGCTGTGGAAGCTACATCATTAAATAAATTTAAAACAGAAATAGACAGTTTCCTAGAAGTAAAGGGAATTAGGGGTTACGGGGAGCGGGCAGGAAATTGGACATGAATTTAGATTTGAGGTTAGGATCAGATCAGCCATGATCTTATTGAATGGCGGAGCAGGCTCGAGGGGCCGATTGGCCTACTCCTGCTCCTATTTCTTATGTTCTTATGTTCTTATGACAAATCCATGCTGACTGTCCTTAATTAACCTGTGCCTTTCTAAATGACGATTTATGCTATCCCTCAGAATCCTTTCCAATAATTTGCCTGCCACCGAGATTAGACTGACTGGCCTATAATTACTGTGTGTATCTCTTTCCCCCTTTTTAAACAACGGTACAATGTTAGCAGTCCTCCAACGCTCCTGCACCACGCCTGTAGCCAGGGAGGATTGGAAAATGATGGTCAGAGCCTCCGCTATTTCCTCCCTTAACAGCCTGGGATACATTTCATCCGGGCCTGGCGATTTATCTACTTTCAAAGATGATAAACCCCTTAATACTTCCTGTCTCACTATGTTTATCCCATCCAATATTTCACACTCCTCCTCCTTAACTACAATCTCTGCATCGTCCCCCTCTTTTGTGAAGACAGACGCAAAGTATTCATTAAGAACCATACCCACATCTTCCGCCTCTACACATAGGTTACCTTTTTGATCTCTAATAGGCCCTACTCTTTCCTTTTGCTCTTTATGTATTTATAAAATACTTTTGGATTTTCCTTGATTTTACTTGCCAGTATTTTTTCATGCCCTCTCTTTTCTTTCCTAATTTCTGTTTTTTAATTTCACCCCTGCACTTTCTATACTCCTCTAGGCTTTCTGCAATATTGAGCTCTTGGTGTCTGACATAAGCTTCCCTTTTTTGCCTTATCTTACTCTGTATGCTCCTTCTCATCCACGGGGCTCTAGATTTGGCAGTCCCGCCCTTTTTCTTTGTGGGAACATGTTTACCCTGAACTCTTTGAATCTCTCCCTTGAATGCCTCCCACTGCTCTGACACTGATTTACCTTCAAGTAGCTATTTCCAGTCCACTTTTGCTAAATCACTTCTAAGCTTAGTAAAATTGGCCTTTCTCCAATTGAGAACTTTTACTCCCATTCTATCTTTGTCCTTTTCCATAACTGTGCTAAGTCTGACTGAATTATAATCACTATCACCAAAATGCTCTCCCACTGATACTCCTTCCACCTGCCCAGCTTCATTTCCTAAAACTAAATTCAGAACTGCCCCCTCTCTTGTTGGGCTTGCTACGTACTGGCTAAAAAAGTTCTCCAGAGTGCAATTTAAGAATTCTGGGCCCTCTGTACCTTTTACACTGATTGTATCCCAGTTAATATTTGGGTAGTTGAAATCCCTGACTAGTACTGCCCTATTGTTTTTGCACTTCTCAGAAATATGCGTGTATATTTGCTCCTCTATCTCCCTCTGACTGTTTGAGGATCTATAGTACACTCCCATCAGTGTGACTGCCCCTTTTTTGTTCTTTAGCTCAACCCATATGGCCTCATTTGATGATCCTTCTAACATATCATCCCTCCTCACAGCTGTAATTGTTTCTTTAACCAATATTGCCACCCCCCCCACTTTTATATCCCCACTCTCTATCTCGTCTGAAAATTCTGGAACCAGGAACGTTGAGCTGCCATTCCTGCCCCTGTTTAAGTCATGTTTCTGCTAAGATATCGTCCTTCCACATGTCTATCTGTGCCCTTAGCTCTTCTGCCTTATTCACAATACTCCTTGCATTGAGGTATATACCATTAAGCACTGCCAAATTCCTTTATTGTCTATTTTCTAATCTTTGTTTCCTCTGCCTTCCAAGCTCACTTACTAATTTTCTGCCTTCCATTTCCAACTCTGCTTCTCTCCCTTCTGAACCTATGCTCAGGTTCCCATCCCCCTGCCAAGCTAGTTTAAACCCTCTCCACCAGCACTAGCAAAGCCCCCTGCGAGGATATTGGTCCTGGCCCTGTTGAGGTGCAACCCATCCGGCTTGTACAGGTCCCACCTCCTCCAAAGCCGGTCCCAATGCCCCAGGAATCTAAAGCCCTCCCTCCTGCACCATCTCTCCAGCCACGCATTCATCTGCTCTATCCTCCTGTTTCTATACTCGCTAGCGCGTGGCACCGGGAGTAATCCGGAGATTACTACCTTTGATGTCCTGCTGATTAATCTCTTTCCTAACTCCTTAAAATCTGCCTGCAGGAGCTCATCCCTCTTTCTACTTATGTCGCTGGTACCGATGTGGACCATGATCTCTGGCTGGTCACCCTCCCCCTCCAGAATGTTCTGCAGCCACTCAGTGACATCCTTGACCCTGGCACCAGGTAGGCAACATACCATCCTGGAATCTCGTCTGCAGCCACAGAAATGCCTGTCTACTCCCCTAACTATAGAATCCCCTATCACTATTGCTCTCCTGACCTTTCTCCTCCTCCTCTGTACAGCTGAGCCACCCGTTGTGCTGTGGTCTTGACTCTGGCTGCACTCCACAGAGGAATCCTCTCCCTCACCACTGGTTGGAGAGTGAGATGCCCTCAGGGGACTACTGCACTACCTGCCTCATCCTCCTTGTCTGTCAGGCGGTCACTCAGTCCCTCTCTGCCTGCACTCTCTTAAGCTGTGGGGTGACCATCTCCTGAAACGTGCTATCCACGTAGCTCTCAGCCTCACGGATATACTGCAGTGACGCCAGCTGCTGCTCAAACTCCGAAACCCGGAGCTCGAGCTCCTCCAGCTGAAGACACTTCCTGCACCTGTGGTCGTTCAGGACACAGGCAGTGTCCTGGGATTCCCACATGGCACAAGATGTGTATTCCACGGGACTGAGGTGCCCTGCCATGCCTCGATTTATTAGATTATTAACTAAACTTAAAAAAAAGCTAAAAGACTTTAAAAAATAACTCACCAGAAAGAAAAACACTCACCAGATACTCATCAATCAGCTCCTTCCCTTGTGCTGATGTCACTTTCGGTGTTTTTTCACCTCTCCCCACCCGCGCTCCATTCTTTCTCTCCTCTCTCTCTTCTCTCTCTCTCCTTTTTTCTCTCTCCGCTCTCCCTGCTCTCTCTCCTCTCTCTCTCCTTTTTTCTCTCCCCTCTCTCTCTCCCCTCTCTCTCTCCTCTCTCTCCCTCCTCTCTCTCCTCTTTCTTTACCCGCTCTCTCTCCTCTCTCTCCTCTTTCTTTACCCGCTCTCTCTCCTCTCTCTCTCTCCACTCTCTCTCCTCTCTCGCTCTCCACTCTCTCTCCTCTCTCACTCTCTCCGCTCTCTCTCTCCGCTCTCTCCTTTCTCTCTCCTCCCCCTCTCTCTGCTCTCTCCTCTCTCTCTCTCTCCTCTCTCTCTTCTCTCTCTCCTCCCCCTCTCTCTGCTCTCTCTCCTCCCCCTCTCTCTGCTCTCTCCTCTCTCTCTCCTCTCACTCTCTCTCTCCTCTCACTCTCTCTCTGCTCTCTCCTCGCTCTCTCTCTCTCCTCTCCTCTCTCTCTCTCCTCTCTCTCTCTCCTCTCACTCTCTCTCTTCTCTCTCCTCTCTCTGCTCTCTCTCCTCTCTCTCTCCTCTCTCTCTCCGCTGTCTCTCTCTCCTCTCTCTCTCTCTGCTCTCTCTCTCCGCTGTCTCTCTCTGCTCTCTCTCTCTCTGCTCTCTCTCTCCGCTGTCTCTCTCTCCTCTCTCTCTCTCTGCTCTCTCTCTCCGCTGTCTCTCTCTCCTCTCTCTCTCCGTCTCTCTCCTTCCGCTCTCTCTCCGTCTCTCTCCTTCCGCTCTCTCTCCTCTCTCTCTCCTCTCTCTCTCCGTCTCTCTCCTTCTGCTCTCTCTCCTCTCTCTCTCCTATTTTCTCTCTCCTCTCTCTCTCTTTCTCTCTCTCTCTCTCTCTCTCTTTCTCTCCGCTCACTCTCCGCTCTGTCTCTCCTCCCTCTCTCTCTCTCCTCTCTCTTTACCCGCTCTCTCCTCTCTCTCTCTCCACTCTCTCTCCTCTCTCTCTCCACTCTCACTCTCTCCGCTCTCTCTCTGCTCTCCCCTGTCTCTCTCCTCTCTCTCTCACTCAGCTCTCTCTCTCCGCTCTCTCACTCAGCTCTCTCTCTCTCCTCCCTCTCTCTCCTCCCTCTCTCTCTGCTCCCTCTCCTCTCTCTCTCTCCACTCTCCCTCTCTCCTCTCTCTCTCCGCTCTCTCTCCGCTCTCTCTCCTCTCTCTTTCTTCTCTCTCTTTTTTTATCACTGATCCCGCACTCTGCTCTGTCTCTCCTCTCGCTCTCCTCTCTTCTCTCTCCTCCTTTTATCACCGATCCTGCACTCCACTCTCTCTCTCCTCTCTCTCTCCTCCTTTTATTGCTGATCCTACAGTCCACTCTCTCTCTTCTCTCTCTCCTCCTTTTATTGCTGATCCCACACTCCACTCTCTCTCTCCTCTCTCTCTCCTCCTTTTATCACTGATCCCACACTCCACTCTCTCTCTCCTCTCTCTCTCCTCCTTTTATCACTGATCCCACACTCCACTCTCTCTCTCCTCTCTCTCTCCTCCTTTTATCACTGATCCCACACTCCACTCTCTCTCTCCTCTCTCTCTCCTCCTTTTATCACTGATCCCACACTCCACTCTCTCTCTCCTCTCTCTCTCCTCCTTTTATTGCTGATCCCACACTCCACTCTCTCTCTCCTCTCTCTCTCCTCCTTTTATTGCTGATCCCACAGTCCACTCTCTCTCTTCTCTCTCTCCTCCTTTTATTGCTGATCCCACACTCCACTCTCTCTCTCCTCTCTCTCTCCTCCTTTTATCACTGATCCCACACTCCACTCTCTCTCTCCTCTCTCTCTCCTCCTTTTATCACTGATCCCACACTCCACTCTCTCTCTCCTCTCTCTCTCCTCCTTTTATCACTGATCCCACACTCCACTCTCTCTCTCCTCTCTCTCTCCTCCTTTTATCACTGATCCCACACTCCACTCTCTCTCTCCTCTCTCTCTCCTCCTTTTATTGCTGATCCCACGCTCTGCTGGGATTAATTACCTTTTATTGCAATTCATATGGATTCTTTTTCTATCCTTCTGTTAGTTATATCCCTTTTTCCTACTGCCATTATCTCGAATTAGTTCAGCTACTCCACCCGTTGTACATCTACTCCATCCCCCGGTTTGTGGAAAATGTTTTGAAGAGAAATTGGCAAATTTTATTAAAGGTCGTGAGTTGAATCCCACTTCTCAGCTGTGTGAGTACTGGATCATCGTAGCTCACAATGTATCAAAACATAAAGTATGCTTCAGTCTCAAACAAATATTATTCAGACCAGAATACTCCAACACTGTTCTGGGCTGCTGTCATGTCTGAACGTGCAAACTCCAGAGGCCCACGATGAAAAGGCAGAGTAGTACATAAAGCAAAAAAAAACTTCCATCTTATGTGGTAAATTAGTATCAATCACCCTCCCATTTTGAATCTTCCTTCTCTCCAGGGATCGACTCAACCAAGACCTGTTCTGGGTGCATTGTCAAGCAGCAGATTAGCATCCTTTGCAGGCCTAAGTGCTGGTTAAACGGCAGATCCCCATAAGGAGCAAATGTTCCATGTAAAAGGAGATTTTCAAACTCTTTCGAACATGACCCAAATGAGTGTTTTATGTTGAAATAACGGTCAACCAGCTTACCATTATTTCAGGGCAAATCGAAGAGCAAGTTCTGTTGACCACACTCGCGCAGTCAAACGCAGAAATCCTGAACTTGCTCTTCCTGATTCACCGTGATAGGACAGCTCCACGTTAAAGGGACCTCGCCGGTCGCAATCAATGGACCAACGCAAACTTGCTGCGCTTCCCAGATGGTAACTAACTAATCTCGTCACAAAGATGTTACGCTGAGTTATATCAGGTCTAAACTAATATTTAATGGTGTGGTAAGTATTAATAACTGCCAAACAACCTCTCTGGCACTGAAAATTAACTTCTAAAAATATGAAATCTCATGACTCCTGTTAACAGATTTCGCCCGTTACTGTCGCAAATATGGGTTGTTAATCCATCAACAATAACTTCCGCTTGATTCTAGCCTGAGCACTAATAAAATAGCAAGTTTAATAGATTGACTTACAACAGAGTTGCACTATGGCTGTCTTCAATATTACATTCAACAGTATTATAGTAATAATACAACTGTCTACAGATTATATTAATGACAAGCTATCAATACGACCTGATCGGTCCGCAAATCCAGGTAGATCAGGCCTGACATTCGCGGACTGCCTGTGGTAATGGACTTCCAACTATCCCTTCTTGAGAGCTTTAACTTTTGGGAGGCTGCACGCCCTATCTTTATACTATTCGGCTGCGTTCTTCAGTACATAAGCGCTGTTAGTCTTATCTCCTGGTCATAAACCATTCCACTTTGCTGACTCTCAGAAACCACCAAGGATGGTTTATATTATGTTAGCGTGACGACCTTATCCCTTATCTCCGCGGCACAAACAGTTTCTTCCATGTCAGTTTTGAACATGGCTCCTGCAATGTCCTCCTTTTTTACAGTATATGGTTTCTTTAGCAACCACATCTCTTTTTTTTATTATTCGTTCACGGGATGTGGGCGTCGCTGGAGAGGCCAGCATTTATTGCCCATCCCTAATTGCCCTCGAGAAGGTAGAGGTGAGCCGCTTTCTTGAACTGCTGCAGTCCGTGTGGTGACGGTTCTCCCACAGTGGTGTTAGGAAGGGAGTTCCAGGATTTTGACCCAGCGACAATGAAGGAACGGCGATATATTTCCAAGTCGGGATGGTGTGTGACTTGGAGGGGAACGTGCAGGTGGTGTTGTTCCCATGTGCCTGCTGCTCTTGTCCTTCGAAGTGGTAGAGGTCGCGGGTTTGGGAGGTGCTGTCGAAGAAGCCTTGGCGAGTTGCTGCAGTGCATCCTGTGGATGGTACACACTGCAGCCACAGTGCGCCAGTGGTGAAGGGAGTGAATGTTTAGGGTGGTGGATGGGATGCCAATAAAGCGGGCTGCTTTATCATGGATGGTGTCGAGCTTCTTGTGTGTTGTCTTGTTTTGGTATAAACCGCATTCTGACATTAATGTTATCTATTCTATGGCGTCCCTGATGTTCTTCTTGTGAGTTGTCCGAGTTCCCACAGAGGTGCTGAACTTTTATCCTCCTATTTTCTATGCTTGTTTTAAACCATATTCTTAGAACTCCTGATTTTAATTGTATTTGGACATTACTCTCATACACACCTCTCATAACTTTCATATATATCTCTCATTACTCTCATATATACCTCTCATTACTCTCATGCACACCTCTCATTACTCTCATACACAGCTCTCATTACTCTCATATATACCTCTCATTACTCTCATACACACCTCTCATTACTCTCTTACACACATCTCATTACTCTGATACACACCTCTCATTACTCTCATACACACCTCTCATTACTCTCATACACACCTCTCATTACTCTCATACATACCTCTCATTACTCTCATACACACCTCTCATTACTCTCATACACAGCTCTCATTACTCTCATATATACCTCTCATTACTCTCATACACACCTCTCATTACTCTCATACACGCCTCTCATTACTCTCATACACACATCTCATTACTCTCATACACACCTCTCATTACTCTCATACACACCTCTCATTACTCTCATACATACCTCTCATTACTCTCATACACACCTCTCATTACTCTCATACATACCTCTCATTACTCTCATACACACCTCTCATTACTCTCATACATACCTCTCATTACTCTCATTCATACCTCTCATTACTCACATACATACCTCTCATTATTCTCATATATACCTCTCATTACTCTCATACACACCTCTCATTACTCTCATATATACCTATCATTACTCTCATACATACCTCTCATTACTCTCATACATACCTCTCATTACTCTCATTCGTACCTCTCATTACTCTCATTCGTACCTCTCATTACTCTCATACATACCTCTCATTACTCTCATACGTACCTCTCATTACTCTCATATACACCTCTCATTACTCTCATACACACATCTCATTACTCTCATATATACCTCTCATTACTCTCAAAAACACCTCTCATTACTCTCATACACACCTCTCATTACACTCATACACACGTCTCATTACTCTCATACATCCCTCTCATTACTCTCATATATACCTCTCATTACTCTCATACATACCTCTCATTACTCTCATACACACCTCTCACTACTCTCATACACACCTCTCATTACTCTCATACACACCTCTCATTACTCTCATACATACATCTCATTACTCTCATTCATACCACTCATTACTCTCATACATACCTCTCATTACTCTCATACACACCTCTCATTACTATCATATATACCTCTCATTACTCTCATACACACCTCTCATTACTCTCATACACACCTCTCATTACTCTCATACATACCTCTCATTACTCTCATACACACCTCTCATTGCTCTCATACACACCTCTCATTACTCTCATACACACCTCTCATTACTCTCATACACACCTCTCATTACTCTCATACACACCTCTCATTACTCTCATACACACCTCTCATTACTCTCATACACACCTCTCATTACTCTCATACACACCTCTCATTACTCTCATACATACCTCTCATTACTCTCATACACACCTCTCATTACTCTCATACACACCTCTCATTACTCTCATACACACCTCTCATTACTCTCATACACACCTCTCATTACTCTCATACACACCTCTCATTACTCTCATACACACCTCTCATTACTCTCATACATATCTCTCATTACTCTCATACACACCTCTCATTACTCTCATTCGTACCTTTCATTACTCTCATAAGCACCTCTCATTATTCTCATACATACCTCTCATTACTCTCATTCGTACCTTTCATTACTCTCATACGTACATCTCATTATTTTCATACGTACCTCTCATTACTCTCATACATACCTCTCATTACTCTCATTCGTACCTTTCATTATTCTCACACATACCTTTCATTACTCTCATACAAACCTCTCATTACTCTCATAATTACCTCTCATTAATCTCATACTCTACTCTCATACATACCACTCATTACTCTCATACATACCTCTCATTACACTCATTCGTACCTTTCATTACTCTCATACATACCTCTCATTACTCTCATACATACCTCTCATTACTCTCATTCGTACCTTTCATTACTCTCATACACACCTCTCATTACTCTCATTCGTAGCTTTCATTAGTCTCATACATACCTGTCATTACTCTCATACATACCTCTCATTACTCTCATTTGTTCCTTTCTTGACTCTCATACATACCTCTCATTACTCTCATACATACCTCTCATTACTCTCATTCGTACCTTTCATTACTCTCATACACACCTCTCATTACTCTCATACTTACCTCTCATTACTCTCATTCGTACCTTTCATTACTCTGATACACACCTCTCATTACTCTCATACACACCTCTCATTACTCTCATACATACCTCTCATTACTCTCATACATACCTCTCATTACTCTCATTCGTTCCTTTCATTACTCTCATACATACCTTTCATTACTCTCATACATACCTCTCATTACCCTCAAACATACCTTTCATTACTCTTGGACATACCTCTCATTACTCTCAGACATACCTCTCATTACTCTTATTCGTACCTTTCATTACTCTCATACACACCTCTCATTACTCTCATACACACCTCTCATTACTCTCATACACACCTCTCATTACTCTCATACATACCTCTCATTACTCTCATACACATCTCTCATTACTCTCATACATACCTCTCATTACTCTCATACACACCTCTCATTACTCTCATATATACCTATCATTACTCTCATACATACCTCTCATTACTCTCATACATACCTCTCATTACTCTCATTCGTACCTCTCATTACTCTCATTCGTACCTCTCATTACTCTCTTACATACCTCTCATTATTCTCATACGTACCTCTCATTACTCTCATATACACCTCTCATTACTCTCATACACACATGTCATTACTCTCATATATACCTCTCATTACTCTCATACACACCTCTCATTACTCTCATACACACCTCTCATTACTCTCATACACACCTCTCATTACTCTCATACATTCCTCTCATTACTCTCATATATACCTCTCAGTACTCTCATACACACCTCTCACTACTCTCATACACACCTCTCATTACTCTCATACACACCGCTCATTACTCTCATACACACCTCTCATTACTTTCATACATACATCTCATTACTCTCATTCATACCTCTCATTACTCTCATACATACCTCTCATTACTCTCATACACACCTCTCATTACTATCATATATACCTCTCATTACTCTCATACACACCTCTCATTACTCTCATACACACCTCTCATTACTCTCATACACACCACTCATTACTCTCATACATACCTCTCATTACTCTCATTCATACCTCACATTACTCTCATACATACCTCTCATTACTCTCATACACACCTCTCATTACTCTCATACACACCTCTCATTACTCTCATACACACCTCTCATTGCTCTCATACACACCTCTCATTACTCTCATACACACCTCTCATTACTCTCATACATACCTCTCATTACTCTCATACACACCTCTCATTACTCTCATTCGTACCTTTCATTACTCTCATAAGCACCTCTCATTATTCTCATACATACCTCTCATTACTCTCATTCATACCTTTCATTACTCTCATACGTACATCTCATTATTTTCATACGTACCTCTCATTACTCTCATACATACCTCTCATTACTCTCATTCGTACCTTTCATGATTCTCACACATACCTTTCATTACTCTCATACAAACCTCTCATTACTCTCATAATTACCTCTCATTAATCTCATTCTCTACTCTCATACATACCACTCATTACTCTCATACATACCTCTCATTACTCTCATTCGTACCTTTCATTACTCTCATACATACCTCTCATTACTCTCATACATACCTCTCATTACTCTCATTCGTACCTTTCATTACTCTCATACACACCTCTCATTACTCTCATTCTTTCCTTTCATTATCTCATACAGACCTCTCATTACTCTCATACATACCTCTCATTACTATCATTCGTTCCTTTCATGACTCTCATACATACCTTTCATTACTCTCATACACACCTCTCATTACTGTCATACATAGCTCTCATTACTCTCATTCGTACCTTTCATTACTCTCATACACACCTCTCATTACTCTCATACATACCTCTCATTACTCTCATACATACCTCTCATTACTCTCATTCGTTCCTTTCATTACTCTCATACATACCTTTCATTACTCTCATACATACCTCTCATTACCCTCAAACATACCTTTCATTACTCTTGGACATACCTCTCATTACTCTCATACATACCTCTCATTACTCTCATTCGTACCTTTCATTACTCTCATACACACCTCTCATTACTCTCATACTTACCTCTCATTAATCTCATTCGTACCTTTCATTACTCTCATACACATCTCTCATTACTCTCATACACACCTCTCATTACTCTCATTCTTTCCATTCATTACTCTCATTCGTACCTTTCATTACTCTCATACACACCTCTCATTACTCTCTTACATACCTCTCATTACTCTCATACATACCTCTCATTACTCTCATTCGTTCCTTTCATTACTCTCATACATACCTCTCATTACTCTCATACTTACCTCTCATTACTCTCATACATATCTTTCATTGCTCTCATACATACCTCTCATTACTCTCATTCGTACCTCTCTTTACTCTCATACACACCTCTCATTACTCTCATATATACCTCTCATTACTCTCATACACACCTCTCATTACTCTCATACACACCTCTCATTACTCTCATTCGTACCTCTCATTACTCTCATACATACCTCTCATTACTCTCATACACACCTCTCATTACTCTCATACACACCTCACATTATTCTCACACACCTCTCATTACTCTCATAAATACCTCTCATTACTCTGATACACACCTCTCATTACTCTCATACATATCTCTCATTGCTCTCATACACACCTCTCATTACTCTCATTCGTACCTTTCATTACTCTCATAAGCACCTCTCATTATTCTCATACATACCTCTCATTACTCTCATTCGTACCTTTCATTACTCTCATACGTACCTCTCATTATTTTCATACGTACCTCTCATTACTCTCATACATACCTCTCATTACTCTCATTCGTACCTTTCATTAATCTCATACATACCTTTCATTACTCTCATACATACCTCTCATTACTCTCATTCGTACCTTTCATTACTCTCATACGTACCTCTCATTACTATCATACAAACCTATCATTACTCTCATACTTACCTCTCATTAATCTCATACTCTACTCTCATACATACCACTCATTACTCTCATACATACCTCTCATTACTCTCATTCGTACCTTTCATTACTCTCATACATACCTCTCATTACTCTCATACATACCTCTCATTACTCTCATTCGTACCTTTCATTACTCTCAAACACACCTCTCATTACTCTCATACATCCCTCTCATTACTCTCATTCGTACCTTTCATTACTCTCATACACATCTCTCATTACTCTCATACATACCTCTCATTACTCTCATTCTTTCCTTTCATTACTCTCATACATACCTCTCATTACACTCATACTTACCTCTCATTACTCTCATTCGTACCTTTCATTACTCTCATACACACCTCTCATTACTCTCATTCGTAGCTTTCATTACTCTCATACATACCTCTCATTACTCTCATACATACCTCTCATTACTCTCATTCGTTCCTTTCATGACTCTCATACATACCTTTCATTACTCTCATACACACCTCTCATTACTCTCATACTTACCTCTCATTACTCTAATTCGTACCTTTCATTACTCTCATACACACCTCTCATTACTCTTGTACATACCTCTCATTACTCTCATACATATCTTTCATTGCTCTCATACATACCTCTCATTACTCTCATTCGTACCTTTCATTACTCTCATTCGTTCCTTTCATTACTCTCATACATACCTTTCATTACTCTCATACATACCTCTCATTACCCTCATACATACCTTTCATTACTCTTGCACATACCTCTTATTACTCTCATACATACCTCTCATTACTCTCATTCGTATCTTTCATTACTCTCATACACACCTCTCATTAATCTCATACTTACCTCTCATTACTCTCATTCGTACTGTTCATTACTCTCATACACACCTCTCATTACTCTCATGCATACCTCTCATTACTGTCATACATACCTCTCATTACTCTCATTCGTTCCTTTCATTACTCTCATACATACCTCTCATGACTCTCATACTTACCTCTCATTACTCTCAAACATATCTTTCATTGCTCTCATACATACCTCTCATTACTCTCATACTTACCTCTCATTACTCTCATACATATCTTTCATTACTCTTGTACATACCTCTCATTACTCTCATACATATCTTTCATTGCTCTCATACATACCTCTCATTACTCTCATTCGTACCTTTCATTACTCTCATTCGTTCCATTCATTACTCTCATACATACCTTTCATTACTCTCATACATACCTCTCATTACCCTCATACATACCTTTCATTACTCTTGCACATACCTCTTATTACTCTCATACATACCTCTCATTACTGTCATTCGTATCTTTCATTACTCTCATACACACCTCTCATTAATCTCATACTTACCTCTCATTACTCTCATTCGTACTGTTCATTACTCTCATACACACCTCTCATTACTCTCATGCATACCTCTCATTACTGTCATACATACCTCTCATTACTCTCATTCGTTCCTTTCATTACTCTCATACATAGCTCTCATGACTCTCATACTTACCTCTCATTACTCTCAAACATATCTTTCATTGCTCTCATACATACCTCTCATTACTCTCATACTTACCTCTCATTACTCTCATACATACCTCTCATTACTCTCTTACATACCTCTCATTACTCTCATACATACCTCTCATTACTCTCATTCGTACCTTTCATTACTCTCATACATACCTCTCATTACTCTCATACTTACCTCTCATTACTCTCATACATATCTTTCATTGCTCTCATACATACCTCTCATTACTCTCATACTTACCTCTCATTACTCTCATACATATCTTTCATTGCTCTCATACATACCTCTGATTACTCTCATTCGTACCTTTCATTACTCTCATACACACCTCTCATTACTCTTATACATAACTCTCATTACTCTCATCCGTACCTTTCATTACTCTCATGCACACCTCTCATTACTCTCATACATACCTCTCATTACTCTCATTCTTTCCTTTCATTACTCTCATGCATACCTCTCATTACTCTCATTCGTACCTTTCATTACTCTCATACACACCTCTCATTACTCTCATACATACCTCTCATTACTCTTATACATACCTCTGATTACTCTCATTCCTACCTTTCATTACTCTCATACGCACCTCTCATTACTCTTGTACATACCTCTCATGACTCTCATACATACCTCTCATTACTCTCATTCGTTCCTTTCATTACTCTCATACATACTTTTCATTACTCTCATACATACCTCTCATTACTCTCATTCGTTCCTTTCATTACTCTCATACATACCTTTCATTACTCTCATACATACCTCTCATTACCCTCATACATACCTTTCATTACTCTTGTACATACCTCTCATTACTCTCATACATACCTCTCATTACTCTCATTCATACCTTTCATTACTCTGATACTCACCTCTCATTACTCTCATACATACCTCTCATTACTCTCATACATACCTCTCATTACTCTCATTCGTTCCTTACATTGCTCTCATACACACCTCTCATTTCTCTTTTTCATACCTCTCATTACTCTCATACATATCTTTCATTGCTCTCATACATACCTCTCATTACTCTCATTCGTACCTTTCATTACTCTCATACACACCTCTCGTTACTCTCATACATACCTCTCATTACTCTCATACATACCTCTCATTACTCTCATTCGTTCCTTTCATTGCTCTCATTCATACCTTTCCTTACTCTCATACATACCTCTCATTACTCTTATACGTATCTCTCATTACTCACATTCGTACCTTTCATTACTCTCATACACACCTCTCATTACTCTCATACACACCTCTCATTACTCTCATTCTTTCCTTTCATTACTCTCATTCGTAACTTTCATTACTCTCATACACACCTCTCATTACTCTCTTACATACCTCTCATTACTCTCTTTCATACCTCTCATTACTCTCATACATACCTCTCATTACTCTCATTCGTACCTTTCATTACTCTCATACATACCTCTCATTACTCTCATACTTACCTCTCATTACTCTCATACATATCTTTCATTGCTCTCATACATACCTCTCATTACTCTCATACTTACCTCTCATTACTCTCATACATATCTTTCATTGCTCTCATACATACCTCTGATTACTCTCATTCGTACCTTTCATTACTCTCATACACACCTCTCATTACTCTTATACATAACTCTCATTACTCTCATCCGTACCTTTCATTACTCTCATGCACACCTCTCATTACTCTCATACATACCTCTCATTACTCTCATTCTTTCCTTTCATTACTCTCATGCATACCTCTCATTACTCTCATTCGTACCTTTCATTACTCTCATACACACCTCTCATTACTCTCATACATACCTCTCATTACTCTCATTCGTACCTTTCATTACTCTCATACACACCTCTCATTACTCTCATACATACCTCTCATTACTCTCATTCTTTCCTTTCATTATCTCATACAGACCTCTCATTACTCTCATACTTACCTCTCATTACTCTCATTCGTACCTTTCATTACTCTCATACACACCTCTCATTACTCTCATTCGTAGCTTTCATTAGTCTCATACATACCTCTCATTACTCTCATACATACCTCTCATTACTCTCATTTGTTCCTTTCTTGACTCTCATACATACCTTTCATTACTCTGATACACACCTCTCATTACTCTCATACATAGCTCTCATTACTCTCATTCGTACCTTTCATTACTCTCATACACACCTCTCATTACTCTCATACATACCTTTCATTACCCTCAAACATACCTTTCATTACTCTTGGACATACCTCTCATTACTCTCATACACACCTCTCATTACTCTTATACATACCTCTGATTACTCTCATTCCTACCTTTCATTACTCTCATACGCACCTCTCATTACTCTTGTACATACCTCTCATTACTCTCATACATACCTCTCATTACTCTCATTCGTTCCTTTCATTACTCTCATACATACTTTTCATTACTCTCATACATACCTCTCATTACTCTCATTCGTTCCTTTCATTACTCTCATACATACCTTTCATTACTCTCATACATACCTCTCATTACCCTCATACATACCTTTCATTACTCTTGTACATACCTCTCATTACTCTCATACATACCTCTCATTACTCTCATTCATACCTTTCATTACTCTGATACTCACCTCTCATTACTCTCATACATACCTCTCATTACTCTCATACATGCCTCTCATTACTCTCATTCGTTCCTTTCATTGCTCTCATACACACCTCTCATTTCTCTTTTTCATACCTCTCATTACTCTCATACATATCTTTCATTGCTCTCATACATACCTCTCATTACTCTCATTCGTACCTTTCATTACTCTCATACACACCTCTCTTTACTCTCATACACACCTCTCGTTACTCTCATACATACCTCTCATTACTCTCATACATACCTCTCATTACTCTCATTCGTTCCTTTCATTGCTCTCATTCATACCTTTCCTTACTCTCATACATACCTCTCATTACTCTCATACATACCTCTCATTACTCTCATTCGTTCCTTTCATTACTCTCATTCATACCTTTCCTTACTCTCATACATACCTCTCATTACTCTCATACATACCTCTCATTACTCTCATTCATACCTTTCATTACTCTCATACTTACCTCTCATTACTCTTATACATACCTCTCATTACTCTCATACATACCTCTCATTACTCTCATTCGTACCTTTCAATCCTCTCATACACACCTCTCATTGCTCTCATACACACCTCTCATTACTCTCATACATACCTCTCATTACTCTCATTCATACCTTTCATTACTCTCATACTTACCTCTCATTACTCTCATACATACCTCTCATTACTCTCATACATACCTCTCATTACTCTCATTCGTACCTTTCATTACTCTCATACTTACCTCTCATTACTCTCATACATACCTCTCATTACTCTCATACATACCTCTCATTACTCTCATTCGTACCTTTCATTACTCTCATACACACCTCTCATTACTCTCATACACACCTCTCATTACTCTCATACTTACCTCTCATTACTCTCATTCGTGGCCTGTGAGCTGTGTGTGGGCAGCTTGAAACAGTGGTCATGTGTAAGGGCAGGAGGAAGCATCTGATGGAATGAGTTGAGTACCGATGGAAAGAGTGGCGCATAGCAAGAGGCAGCAAGTGGCAGTCGCATTTAGCCCCTCAAGCCTGTTCCACCATTCAGTGAGATCATGGTGGACCTGTGACCTAACTCCATGTCCCCATCTTAGCCCCATATCCATTAATACCCTTGGTTCACAGAAATCCATCAATCTCAGATTTAACATTCATAATTGAGCTAGCATCAACTGCCGTCTGTAGAAGAGCATTCCAAACATCTCTCACCCTTTGCGTGTAGAAGCATTTCCTAACTTCACTCCTGCATGTCCTGGCTCTAAATGTTAGGCTATGTCCGCACGTCCTAGTATTCAAGTGTAGGAGAGCTCCAAAAATGGTTACAAATGTCTCAGCAGCCAGAGGCAATAATCCAGCCACTAACTTGTAAATCCTGCATGGTCCCTTTAAATAGCACCAGTGAGGGGTCCTTCAGTCACTCTAAGACACGTTCAGATGGTCATGGTAAAGACTGTGCGTTGAGTTGAGCATTAAGTCCCAAAAATGGTATCTATCAGTTTAAATCAGCGTTGCACACTGATTGAAGCCATTTTCTCCCTACTTTACATGAGAAACTGGAAAGTACTGCAGTACAAAGGGATCTGGGGGTCCTAGTGCAAGAAAATCAAAAAGTTAGTATGCAGGTGCAGCAGGTGCTTTTATTGCTAGGGGGATAGAATATAAAAACAGGGAGGTATTGCTGCAGTTATCTCAGGTATTGGTGAGACCGCACCTGGAATACTGCATACAGTTTTGGTGTCCATACTTAAGAAAAGACATACTTGCTCTCGAGGCAGTACAAAGAAGGTTCACTCGGTTAATCCCAGGGATGAGGGGGTGGACATATGAGGAGAGGTTGAGTAGATTGGGACTCTCCTCATTGGAGTTCAGAAGAATGAGAGGCGATCTTATTTAAACATATAAGATTGTGAAGGGGCTTGATCGGGTGGATGGGGTAAGGATGTTCCCAAGGATGGGTGAAACTAGAACGAGGGGGCATAATCTTAGAATAAGGGGCTGCTCTTTCAAAACTGAGATGAAGAGAAACTTCTTCACTCAGAGGGTAGTAGGTCTGTGGAATTTGCTGCCCCAGGAAGCTGTGGAAGCTACATCATTAAATAAATTTAAAACAGAAATAGACAGTTTCCTGGAAGTAAAGAGAATTAAGGGTTACGGGGAGCGGGCAGGAAATTGGACATGAATTTAGATTTGAGATTAGGATCAGATCAGCCATGATCTTATTAAATGGCGGAGCAGGCTCGAGGGGCCGATTGGCCTCCTCCTGCTCCTATTTCTTATGTTCTTATGTTCTTATGATTCCAGCATTTCTTATCTGCGCCTGCGCTAACTCCTATACCAAGATGGCGTCTGGTGCACGTCACGCAAGTCACGTGCCTGCGCATCCAAGAAGCCATCTTGGATGTCGGAGAGGCTGTGTAGCGCCGTAAAAAACAAGAGCAGCAGGCACATGGGAACAACACCACCTGCACTTTCCCCTCCAAGTCACACACCATCCCGACTTGGAAATATATCGCCATTGCTTCATCGTCGCTGGGTCAAAATCCTGGAACTCCCTTCCTAACACCACTGTGGGAGAACCGTCACCACACGGACTGCAGCGGTTCAAGAAGGCGGCTCACCACCACCTTCTCAAGGCCAATTAGGGATGGGCAATAAATGCCGGCCTTGACAGCGACGCCCACATCGCATGGACGAATTTTAAAAAAATTAACACCCATAGACTCATAGACACATAGAATCATAGACTCATAAAAACATTGACTCACAGAATCATAGAATCATTGCCTGATGAAATCATAGAATTATAGAATCATAAACTCAGAATCATTGAATTACAGGCTCAAAGAATCATAGAATCTTCGGATAACAGACTCATAGACTCATAGACTCACAGAATCGCAGACTCATAGGGCTCGATGTTAGCAGGGCTGCGGGTTCGTGGCGGGGGGGCGATTGGGTGCGTGGGTAACGCGCCCGGCGAAATCAGTCTGCCCCCCCGCGTGCGATCGCAGCTTAATTGGATCCACTTACCTGGTCTTCCGGGTTCCCCATTGCTGATCTGCGCGTCGGGCGGGCTGCGCATGCGCAGTAAGCTCTGTCAGCTGGAGGCGCTCTATTTAAAGGGGCAGTCCTCCACTGACTGATGCTGCAAGAATTGGTAAAAATTACAGCATGGAGCAGCCCAGGGGGAAGGCTGCTCCCACATTTAATGATGCCCCACTCCAGGTATCATTAGATGGGGTGAGGAGGAGGGGGAGGACAGAGATCTTCCCCCCGGCGGGCGGGAGGAAGCGGCCTGCCTCTGCCACCAGGATTGCCTGGCTCGAGGTGGCAGAGGAGGTCACCTGCACCACCAACATATCGTCCACCTGCATACAGTGCAGGAGGTGCTGCAATGACCTAAGTAGGTCAGCCAAAGTGAGTATACTTACTCATTCCCCTACACTCCGTCTGACACATCACCGCCCCCACCCCACATCTCCTTCTGAACTGCCAACACTACTCTGTCACATCACACCTCACACCCACTCAAAGCTCATCCTCATCTTACCTGCACTTACTCACCTCGCCAGTACTCATCCCACCACTACCACTCAACCCAATCCTCATACAATCTCATGGCTCTATCTCATACTCACCCTCTCATGCATCTCTTTCACGGTCAGCCTCACTCAACCTGCCACTACCTGTGCTGCAGCCACAGGGCATGCAACACATATGTGCAGTAGGCAGCGTAAGGCAAACGTGTCGTGAGCATGAAGGGGATGCACAAGGGTGTTTGAGGGTTTGTCATGGTTTTTACTTATATTGAATTTCTGACCAACTCACATGACATATTATATTGGCACCACTACTGCCACGTCTTTGCGAATCTTGTCTGGTTTGTGCAATAATGCCCTTTCCTGAGGATCACGATGAAGACCCACAACTGATGCCACCCATTGTGTCACTGCAGAGTGGGTGTAGGTGTATTTGCAGGGCACTTTTGTGCAGACGACTGAGAGGCGTCAGCGATGTCCCCGGTGGCACCCTGGAAGGATGCGGAGGAGAAGTTGTTGAGGGCAGTGGTGACTTTGACAGCGACAGGTAAGAAGATAGTGCTCGGGCCAGCCGGGAGCAGCTCGGCATGAAGGAGGCTGCAGATGTCCACGACTACATGTCGAGTGACTCTGAGCCTCCGTGTGCACTGCTGCTCAGAGAGGTCCAGGAAGCTGAGCCTCGGTCTGCGGACCCTGTGGCGAGGGTAGTGCCCTCTCCGACGCATCTCTCTCTGCGGTTGCCCTCCCTCCTGCTGTGCAGGTGGATGTGTCACAGCACTCTGTTGTGGAACTCCACGTGTCAGAGGTGGACGGCATGGCCGGCGAGGCTGGTGAGGCTGGTGATGCTGTTCGCCCTCCGAGGAGGTCATGACTGCAGCTACAGCGGCCCCCATCCGGAAGATGTACATCTGAGGGGGTCCGCAAGGTAGGTACATGTCTCCGGACCCCGGGGTAAGTGTGCAAGTTGGTGACTTTGATTGTCAGGAGGAGGGTGGTGGAGGCCAAACTTTGTCCCAAGTGACAGAGTGGCCTCCTGCAATGAGTGAGGGTCTCCCCCCCCACAACCTGTCAAATGGACCTTTGCAGCTGCCACAGGCTGATGGCTGCAACATGTCCATTTCAACTAGGAGTGTTTCCCTCAGTACGGGAAACAGTCCCAGTTGTTTCTAAAATCCCACCCCTCCTGACATATTCCCTTAATCAGGTCTGTTTATGACCTGAAATGACAGGATAAATACTCTCAAGTGGCACCCCGCTGGCTTTAATTGCCTGCGGGATTCCCACCAGCGGGGGCTGCGCACGCACGCTGGCGTGTCAGTGGGGAACCTGGAAGTGGGCGGGTTGGAGCTGGGCTCCCGACCCGCTCCAGGATTCTCAATTTTCGGAGCCCCCCCACCAGGAACGCACCCGATAGCGGGTGCTAAAATGGAGCCCATAGAATGGTAGAATCGTAGAATCACAGAATCATAGACTCGGAGTTTCATAGAATCGTAACATCATAAACTCATAGACTCATAGAATTATAGAATCATAGACTCACAGAATCGTAGAATCGTAGACTCATAGGGCCTGATTATTTGGTGACGGAGCGGGTACATTGGGGGCAGGAGGGTTTTGAAAATCGCTGAAATGCTGAGCGGGTTCAGAGCACTACCCCCGCGACACGGCCTACAGACCGAGGCTCAGCTTCCTGGACCTCTCTGAGCAGCAGTGCATATGGAGCCTCAGAGTCAGTCGCCAGGTAGTCGCGGACATCTGCAGCCTCCTTCATACCGAGCTGTCGCTGTCAAAGTCACCACTGCCCTCAACTGCCTCCCCTCCGGATCACTCCAGGGAACCACGGGGAAACATCCACACGAGCCAGGACTGTTCATCAACAGGAAGGGCTATCACTCCATCAACACTCAGCTCATCTGTGACCACCGCAAGAGATTTCTTCACTTGTGCGACAGACACCCTGGAAGCTCCATGATTCCTTCATCCTCTGGGAATCCAAATCCCAAACCTCTTCCATGCACCGAACACCTTTCAGGGCTGGCTCCTCGGGGACAAGGGATACCCCCTGCACACGTGGCTTATGACACCTGAGGAACCCCAAAACCGACCAACAGCGTCAATATAACAGCCACATCGCTACCAGGTCTAGAATTCAGCATGCTATAGGGCTGCTCAAGATGCACTTCAGATGCCTTGATCGTTCTGGGGGAGCCGTTCAATACGCACCAGACAGAATGGGACACATTATAGTCGTGTGTTGTGCCCACCCCTCACTGCACAAAACGATCCTGCAACCACTGTAGAGTGACCCAACGGGTGGCATCATGTGTTGCCGTTCATGGTGAACCTCATGAAAGGGATTTATTACAGAAGCCAGTCAAGCATGGCCCAGACGTAGCAGTAGTGGTGATAATAACAATATTTAATGTGAGTTTAACAAAAAGCAAATATAAATAAAAAACATGACAAACCGTCAAACACACTTGTGCATCCACTTTGTGCTCACAAAACCTTCGCCTTACGCTTCCTACTACTTCTACGTGGTGCTTCCACTGTGGCTGCAGCAGAGGTAGTGGCAGGTTGCTCTTGTTCATGCCCTGACCGATTAGATGCTTTGGGCCTACGCCCTCTGGGTTTCGGTGCCCTTGAGGGCCCCTCCAAAGACTGGTCCACCTGCACCTGTGCAGGGGCAGACTCGGCCACCTGGAGAGGGGGTAGCATTGCGGGTACTGGTTGAGAGGGGGGACAACGGGTGAGACATGGGAGCGCTTTGAGTGGCATCCCCACTTCCATGTCCCCTTTCGCCATCATCCCTCTCCTGGGCCAGGCCCACACCACTCCTACCAGTCTGCTGGACAACAGTTTGGAGGACATGTGTGAAGCCGTGTAAGGCCAGTGCTAGAGTATCTGCCTGCCTGTTTAAGGCGACAGAATGTTGTTGACCCTGAGTCCGAAGGGCCTCAATGGACTCGTTGGTGAGCCGTGCTTGAAGCTCAATGGAGGCTAGCCTTCCCACCACCGCAGACATTGCCGCACTTACCCACGACACTATCTCAGAGATTCCCTCCTGTACCTGTGCCACCATTCCACTAATGCAGGAGTTGGACTCCTCCATCCTCTGCGCGATTGTGGAGAGTGCGCGTGGTACCTGTTCCAGCACCTCACAAATGTGCTGCTGCCCCTCGATCATTCTCCTTTTAAAGGATGGCCCCCAGGGTTCAGCATCTGTGTCCAGCTGAGCAGAGCCTGGAGGAGAAGAGTGCTCCCACTGAACCGGGCTCTCCACAGCTGCCCCTGCCACCAGTGTCTGCTCGTGCTCACAGTTATGTGGTGAATCACAACCCCAACTAAGTGAGGACGGGGACCCACCGAGGTGTGTGTATCTGCGCTGGTGGATGGCTCGCTCAGATGTGACGGTGCCCCCTTAGAGGCCGGCAGGTCCTCTGAGGAATCGCCCTCCGCTGTCACAGCGGTCGCTGAGGCCCTGTAAGAGAATAGAAGGCAATATTAAGCATGATGGCAGGTATTGAGCTGCTGAAGATGGTGAGGCATGTTAACATCAATTGATATTGTGAGTGCTGAATGTGAAAGTTCTGACACCGGATGTTTGTCGGGTGCCAGTCTCAGTGTCCCCGACGGACAGGCACTCGAGGGTGCGGCTCAGTTCCAGCACTTCTTGCTCCGCATCTCTGAGGACAACTCGCTGTTGCGGCCCCACCCGGTCCTCGCCCTCTCCCGTGCATTCTGGGCTCTCATCTCCTATAAGGGGAGAAAGTAGAGAGGCGTGAGTGAGTGATGGTGACGTGGCCAACCGCTGAATGCATTGGTTTGGGGGCGGCTGACCGTGAAAGAGATGCATCAGAGGGTGAGTATGAGACTGAGTCATGACATTGTATGAGGATTGGGTTGAGTGGTAGTGGTGGGATGAGTACTGGGGAGGTGAGGAAGTGGTGAGGAAGTGCGGGTAAGTTGAGGATGAGTGGGTGTGGGGAGTGATGTGATAGAGTAGTGTCGGCAGTGCAGAATGAGTTGGGGGTTTGGGGCGGTGATGTGGAAGACGGAGTGTCGGAGAATGACTAAGTGTACTCACTTTTGCTGACCTAGTTAGGTCATTGAAGCGCTTCCTGCACTGGATCCAGGTGCAGGAGATGCTGCGGCTGCTGCTGACCTCCTCTGCCACCTCGAGCCAGGCCTTCTTCATGGAAGAGGCAGGCCACTTCCTCCCGTCCGCCGGGTAAAACACATCCCTCCTCCTCCTCACCCCATTCAGTAAGACCTGGAGTGAGGCATCACTGAATCTAGGAGCAGCCTTTCCCCTGGGCTGCTCCATTGTGTAATTTGGTTGTTTGCTCCAGGAGCAGCCATTGGAGGACTTCCCCTTTAAATAGGGCTCCTCCAGCTGACAGCCTGTGATGCGGGTGCGCAGTCCGCCCGCTGCGCAAACCCGGAAGCCACGTTAAGTGGCTCCAATTGACCTGTGATCGCATGGGGAACGGATGTATTTTACTGGGCGGGTTACCCACGCGCCCAATCGACCCCCCCCCGCGGCTCCATCCCGCCTCCCTAGTAATATCGGGGCCGTAGAATCATAGACTCATACAATCATAGAATCACAATGTCATCGAATTACAGAGTCTTGTTTCGTAGAATTGTAGAATCACAGAATCATAGAATTGTAAAATAATTGAATCATATAATTCATAGACTCATAGAATCGCACAATCATAGAATCATAGACTCATAGAATTCATGGAAGGAGGAGGCCATTTGGCCCATCGTGCCTATGCCGGCTCTCTGAAAGAGCTTCCAATTAGTCCCAATCCCCTGCTCTTTCCCTATAGCCCTGCAAATTTTTCCATTTTAAGTATTTATCCAACTCTCTTTTGAAAGTTACTATTGAATCTGCTTTTATACAGTGCATTCCAGATCATAACAACTCGCTGCGTAAAAAATTTTCTCCTCATCATCCCCCCCCCCCAGCTTTATTGCCAATTACCTTAAATCTGTGTCCTCTGGTTACTGACCCTTTGCCAATAGAAACAATTTCTCCCTGTGTACTCTATCAAAACTCTTCATAATTTTAAACACCTCTTTAAATCTCCCCTTAACCTTCTCTGCTCTAAGAAGAACAATCCCAGCCTCTCCGGCCTCCACATAACTGAATTCCCTCATCCCTGGTACATTAAGGACAGTTTTCTCAAGTGGGGTGGTGCTGAGGTACTGCAACAGGACCAGGTAATCAGCTCTGGTATGTTTGTAAGTGAAGAAATACATCAGCACAAATAGTACACACACAGAGCCAAAATAATTCTCAACCAAATCCCAACTCACCCTGGGGTTGTTACAGATAACAGAGCCAAAAGCCAATTCCTTATAAACCTTGTATGGGCATACAAGGAAATCAGCTCCTTCCATTCTGCATATCCACAAATTATGTCAAATTATAGTCTTGCTTCTTATGTGCTTAATTAAGATTTACCTTATTTCCATTCCGCTTTCAGAGAACAGAATTGATATGTGTTTGCAGAACAGGTCCCAAATTAAACTGTACCTTTCGGATTCATCAGTCGCCTTGAAGCTAGAAAACAATTCTTTCACATGTCAGTATCTCCCTAATCTGCCTTTGATTCAGGAGATTATTCAGTTAATATCCTGCTGAATTTTCCAGCATTATTTGACATGCTGCAAACAGCACAGGCAAGAGGTGTTCACATTAATGCATGAGTTGAACATGAATGGCCCAATCCACTGGTGATTTACTAAAGCATGCACGGTTGGCCCTCTGACCCTCTGCCTGGTGCCCCCCTGAACAGCAACCTACAGCACGGTGACCCTCTGTGCGGTGACCCTCAGACCCTCTGCACAGTGACCCTCTGACCCTCTGCATGATGACCCTCTGATCCTCTGACCCTCTGCATGATGACCCTCTGATCCTCTGCACGTGACCCTCTGACCCTCTGTGCGGTGACCCTCAGACCCTCTGCACGGTGATCCTCTGACCCTCTGCAAAGTTACCCTCTGACCCTCTGCATGGTTACCCTCTGACCCTCTGCACAGTTACCCTCTGACCCTCTGTATGGTGACCTTATGACCCTTTGCACAGTGACCCTGTGATCCTGGACACAATGACCTTCTGACCCTCTGCACTGTAACCCTTTGTATTTTGGAGGAGGCTGAAGTTTCCCTGTGTGCACACTCAGTTTAATTTGCTTTTACTGGTGTAAATCTACCAATCTGACGGGCTGGATTCATACTGGGATGTAGATATGGGGAGGTGTCATAATGGTCGATTTTAACTCACTCCGCCTGACCTAGGTGGGGTAGTGATGGCCCGAAAATGATGAAAAGTGTGATCCCGAAACACAAGTGAGAATGACATACAATAAAACAGGGGTTAACCTATTCGGTCACCCTAAAGTATTGCCCCTGGTTGTAAGCCTATATTCAGGAATGATTGGGTTTTTTGTGAGGTTTCAGTTGCTATTTGAATTGTCAGCTATTTTTTTTGAGCTGTTCATCAGCCTTTATGAATTTTTTTAGGTTCCAATATTGAGAGCTGAGCAGAAAGCCTGATAAGATCCCCTTTAAAGACCCTTTATGTGGGCAGCTTTAAATAGTTCAACTTTACTCCATTCAAAAAAGTAGCATTCAATCAGCCATAGGGCCAAAACACCCTTCACAAGAGAGGAATTCATCTATAAATTTACAAGATTGCACAGTTTTATTTTGATAATAGTATAATAATAATAAATGTTATAATTATTATTATTTTATTATTGCTTAATAATAATTGTTATTAATTTATATTCATAGTTTTAGCACCAGTGTGTTATATCGTTTGTCAAGCATTTATGGCACAATGAGACAATGCATAAGACCTTAAGTATCATGTTCACTAAATCCTTATACCTTGCTGCACAAATATCAATTAAATTATTTAATGTAACTATAGCATGTTTATTTAGTGTAATCTTAATGCTCAAATATGTAAACAGGCATAATTGCAGAATTATTTGTAAAAGATTTGCATTTATAATTAACACAATTCTGTTTAATGAATCTCAGTGCTGCTCCAACAATGTCATTTCCATTTCCTAACATATTTGATTAAGATATAACCTATCCATTGTGACTTAGCCTCACATGCTGCATGAAGCTGTGTTGTTTAGAGAGCTCGGTCTACATGGTGGGCCAGGCTTGTAACCAAACACAAATATTTGCCGTTGAGTTGCACTAATCCTTTTTTTTTGCCTCCAGCAGTTGCTCTGGCCGTTATTCACTTGAATTGGCAGGATTTAAGATTTTTTAAAAATCACAAAACTAAAAGCACAGGTTACACAGCAGCTGTGGGGTTGAGTCCCAGCACTGCCGATCATTCCAGCATTCCTGCCTCTGCTGCAATCAGTCTCATTCTTTCTTGTCAAAGCCTCTAGAAGGACTATCTCATTGCGGTATTATGGTACAACTTAAAGAGAGGGAAACCTCTTAGTTTTCTCCACTTCTTGGCAGGTGCTTCTCCTAGTAACCAGTCTATCAGACTGAGGCGCTGCCAATAGTCTGATGGTTGAGATGTACAGACCAGGAATGACCATGTAACTGAGAGAGTGTGCAAAGTGGGACTGCCTGTTGGAAGGACAAAGAGTCAGGTCAGGCTTCAAAGTTTAAAAATCAATAGAGAAAGATCTTGAATTTACATAATGCCATTCACATCCTCAGAATGCCCTGCGCAGCCAATGAATTACTTTTGAAGTGTGGCCAAATTGCGCACCCAAGGTCCCCAAAAACACCAATTGGATAAATGGCTGGATAGTCTGTTTTGGTAATGTTGGTTGAAGGATAAATGTTGGCCAGGGCACCGGGAGAACTCCCCTGCTTCTATTTGAATAGTGCAGTGAGATCTTTTACATTCAACTGAGAGGGCAGATAGGGCCTCAGTTTAACATCTCATCCAAAAGACGACACTTCCAACAATGCAGCTCTCCCACCCCACCTCCAAAACTGCATTGCAGTGTCAGCCTAGATTATGTGCTCAAGTCTTTGGAAGGGGCTTTGAAGACATGACCTTCTGACTCAGAGGTCAGAGTTCGACCACTGAGCCAGAGAATCTGGCACATTGGTTGGCAAGGCCTGGAGTTTTATCACATCTCCTGTGGAGAGCAGCTAGCAGCAAGAAAGGACTCTGCACTTCTATCCTATGGCAAGATTCCCACAAATGCAGGGCATAACTGATTGCATTCACATACCACTGACGTAAATTTACACCCAAACATTTAGGAACAGCTTGGCCCGAAGTCACCTGATATAAATGTAACTGGAGGAGTAACGGCACTGCTCAGGTCTTTCTATAGAAATAATTTGAAGCAGCAATTTATTGATATTTTTACAGTCTGACCACATCACTATGGGATTTAAGCTATTTTGGAGAGGAGCTCTAAATGTGATATGTTTTTGCTGGGTTTTTTTTCTGGCCTACATATAAAACTTTGGCCAAATGCAAGTGACTTTGCAAAGCTTAACATTTAGTGGAATGAGGCTTTTACGAACAAAAGGATTTATGTGTAAAGTAACTGTACAGGGTCGGTATGGAATGGCACTTATCAGTATCGAGACTCTTTAAAAAGAAAGTCTTTAACTAGCTGCGGCAGTCCTGGGCTGTATGATTCAGTTTCCACTGTGCAGGTAGGTGCTCACCGTAGCTGGGAAATTTTGATGGGAATGGCCATGAACTAAAAGTCGGTGGGATCTCTTGCTGAAATTGGAAACTCCGGGGAATTATAACCTTAAAACTAAAATAGAAAGCATGGATCAGCAGCGATTTGGAATTTGGAAAGATTTTAAAATTCTGCCGACTTCCTCTTATTTTGTTTTGGAGATGTCTGTACCTTTAAAACGTGGATTGCACGTATGCTTTACTCAGCTACTGCAGAGTTTTTGCAACCTTATCATCACCCTGACAGACAGGAGCTGAAGTCTATCAATATAGTCACAGGAACACAGATAGATTCCTTTATAACAAGGCACATTCACTGCGCAGTGATCTCCCACCCTCTAATAGCTTGCGGTCTAATGAGGAGATTTGCAATTTTACCTTGGTATCAGTCCATTTGATGCTTGATTTAAGGAGAGGTATTCTGTATAATGATAGCTCTGGGTATGTGTTCAATTCCTGATGGACTAATGGTTTGGTAAGTGACTAACTCCTTGGGAGTTGAGTGAGTGTAGCTAGTTAGATATACATACAATCCCTGGTTACAGAGGGCAAGTATGTGTGTATGTAAGTCCCAATTTGTAGCATGGCCTCAAACTTCAAGCTTCAGACTTCAGATTTCGACATAGGGAAGTCGTTCATAATTGAGGTTTGCACAGGGATGGAACACGATGCAGATTGATTATTGGTGCACAGACTAAAAAATAACTTCACACTATTGCAAACATAACCCTTGGAGAAGGGATACATGTCACAGCTTCAATTTTTGCAGAGTTGTGGGTTCAAGCCTCACTGCAGAGACTTGAGCCCATAATCTAGGCAGCCACTCCACTACTGAGGGAGTGCTGCACCGTTGACGGTGCCGTCTTTCAGATGAGACGTTAAACCAAGGCCCCGTCTGCCCTCTCAGGTGGGTGTAAAAGATCCCATGGCACAATTTGAAGAAGAGCAGGGGAATTCTGGCCAATATTTATCCCTCAACCAACATCGCCAAAATAGATTATCTGGTCATTGCTGTTTGTGGGACCTTGCTGTGCACAAATTGGCTGCAGCGTTTTCTACTTTACAACAGTGACTACACTCCAAAAGTACTTCATTGGTTGTAAAACGCTTTGGGATGCCCTGAGTCGTGAAAGGCACGATATAAATGCAAGTGTTTCTTTCTTTCTTTCACAGATTGAAATATTACAGAGTAGATTGTGACAATTAATTTTAATCAACAAAATAATCGTTCATTCTGTGAATCGGACATGTTCTCTGACCCGATTCTCTGATCCACGTTCCTATTGGTTAAGCTGTGAGCACAGCCACACGCACTCTATGTAAAGTGTGTTTTTACAAAAAAGCCTATGGTGGAATTGAAATGGATGAGGCCCCTTTACATAAAGGACATGTGTTGCACATTAAAAAGATCCCAGACTGCTACCCCTCCCCAAAATGAAAAAAAAAACAACTATTACAATATGCTGTGAGAAGGTGTTTACAGTCCTCTTTTTTTTAATCACAACACACGAGCGCGGAACAGCTGTCAAGGACTTTGCTTCAAGCAGCAAAACATTCATGAGGTCATGTGGCTGTTCATGGAGCAGAGCATAACGCTTGACCAGCCAGTCTGGTGAAGGGAATATCTGCTCTTTCCTTCATCTGGGACAGGACATATTCACCCCAGATTGCTGTTCATGCCATGTTGACTTTGTTCTTTCCTGCTTGACTAATTTGCAAAACAGCCGTCTAACATCTTTTGCACGCAATGAAGTAAGTTTCCCTCGGGGACTCGTTCACCGTGGCAGAGACGACGGACTGTGCCAGCAGGCAAAGAGTGAACAGTGACTTACATAAAAGCCTGGCGTAATTTTGGCACTGCACTCCCAGCGGCAGGGAGGGACATCAGAGGCAGGGCGGCAAGGATCAGGTCGTGATTCTCTGTGGCCTCACTCCTCAGCGGGGATGCAGGCTGGTGCAGCCACCTGTTAGATTTCAACTCTTGGCAAATAAAATTTTAAACTCATTCTTCAATATATGAACACAAAAAAAAAGACAGAGCTAAACAGTGACAAAAGTTTTAAGTCACATCGGGGGTTAACTTGTTCTGAGCATTAGAATGATTAGGTGTGCTAATTAAGTTGGAGCAACCAGTCAATGGGGCAGGCATTAGATTTTGTCCATGCTCCTAAATTTGTTTCTGGAAGTAAAGGAGTTAATGGACATTAATACGTTAACCTGGATATAATTGTTTGTTTTGCTTGATAAGTATTTGCTAAGCAGCAATTAACAGGAAATGTGCAATTTAACTCAGTATTTTATTGATTTGCACATTGCCTTAATTTTTTATAATTGAAGCTGGCATTTAGCACCCGAGGAAGCAAGCAACTCTCGAGAGGTGACAGAGTGGGAGATCGCTTGAGGAAATTGTCGTAGACAAGTCTTTCAGTAAACACAGCGACTTGAGCGTAACATCGAGGCCCTGAATTACATCGGACCGCCATTACTTTGCCGGAAGTGAGGTGGAAACCCCGTTACGGTGAAGTTATGGTGAAGTTATGGCAACGTGCCAGCAGAATGTCTGAGGAAATTCGGAGCCCAAGACTGATGATCCTAAAACAAGATGGAGGATAAAGAGCAGGAATAGGAGGAGACAATGTCCCAGGAGATCCAAGTACACAGGAAGTGGACAATCAGCATTTGCAAAATGTCTGCTTGGCTCAGTTGACAGCACTCTTGCCTCTAAGTCAGAAGGTTATGGCTTCAGGCACCACTTTAATTGAGTTTGAACCCCTGATTGAAATTTAAACCCCAAATGAGGCCCTGATTGAGATTGAGGCCCTAACTGAGGCCCTGATTGAGATTGAGACCCTGATTGAGAATGAGGCCCTGATTGAGATTGAGGCCCTGATTGAGGCCCTAATTGAGGCCCTGATTGAGATTGAGGCCCTGATTGAGGCCCTAACTGAGGCCCTGATTGAGATTGAGGTCCTGATTGAGATTGAGGCCCTGATTGAGGCCCTGATTGAGAATGAGGCCCTGATTGAGGCCCTAACTGAGGCCCTGATTGAGATTGAGGTCCTGATTGAGATTGAGGCCCTGATTGAGGCCCTGATTGAGAATGAGGCCCTGATTGAGGTCCTGATTGAGATTGAGGCCCTGATTGAGGCCCTGATTGAGAATGAGGCCCTGATTGAGGCCCTAATTGAGGCCCTGATTGAGATTGAGTCCCTGATTGAGAATGAGGCCCTGATTGAGGCCCTGATTGAGAATGAGGCCCTGATTGAGAATGAGGCCCTGATTGAGGCCCTGATTGAGATTGAGGCCCTGATTGAGAATGAGGCCCTGATTGAGGCCCTGATTGAGATTGAGGCCCTAATTGAGGCCCTGATTGAGATTGAGGCCTTGATTGAGATTGAGGCCCTGATTGAGATTGAGGCCCTGATTGAGAATGAGGCCTTGATTGAGGCCCTGATTGAGATTGCGGCCCTAATTGAGGTCCTGATTGAGATTGAGACCCTGATTGAGGCCCTGATTGAGATTGAGGCCCTGATTGAGAATGAGGCCCTGATTGAGATTGAGGCCCTGATTGAGAATGAGGCCCTGATTGAGGCCTTGATTGAGATTGAGGCCCTGATTGGGAATGAAACCTTGATTGAGGCCCTGATTGAGGCCCTAATTGAGGCCCTGATTGAGATTGAGGTCCTGATTGAGATTGAGGCCCTGATTGAGGCCCTGATTGAGAATGAGGCCCTGATTGAGGCCCTAATTGAGGCCCTGATTGAGATTGAGGCCCTGATTGAGAATGAGGCCCTGATTGAGGCCGTAATTGAGGCCCTGATTGAGATTGAGGCCCTGATTGAGAATGAGGCCCTGATTGAGATTGAGGCCCTGATTGAGAATGAGGCCCTGATTGAGGCCTTGATTGAGATTGAAACCGTGATTGGGAATGAGACCTTGATTCAGGCCCTGATTGAGATTGAGGCCCTGATTGAGAATGAGGCCCTAATTGAGAATGAGGCCCTAATTGAGGCCCTGATTGAGATTGAAACCCTGATTGAGTCCTTGATTGAGAATGAGACCCTGATGGAGATTGAGGCCCTGATTGGGAATGAGACCTTGATTGAGGCCCTGATTGAGATTGAGGTCCTGATTGAGAATGGAGCCCTGATTGAGATTGAGTCCCTGATTGAGGCCCTAATTGAGGCCCTGATTGAGAATGAGACCCTGATGGAGATTGAGGCCCTGATTGGGAATGAGACCTTGATTGAGGCCCTGATTGAGATTGAGGTCCTGATTGAGAATGAGGCCCTAATTGAGGCCCTGATTGAGAATGAGGCCCTAATTGAGGCCCTGATTGAGAATGAGGCACTAATTGAGGCCCTGATTGAGATTGAAACCCTGATTGAGATCCTTAAAACGGCTATGTTAATTTGAAGGATTTATCAGGCGCATTTAGACCTTGGGATGGCTAGGAACAGCACACACTTAAATTCCAGCTTTTAAACCTGCTATGGGTGTTTGTGGTGCATCAAATCACCCAATCAATATCAGCACACTGATTTGCTATGTCAGTGCTGTTAAACTCTTGATAAACTCACTCACCGCATTGATTCTAGACTTTTAGTTACATTCCCTGCACCCCTCAGCATCAATAATCACCCTGCGATTAAACGACACTCTGAGTTGAGGCTCTTTTCTGAAATTATGTAGCCCGGTAGTTAAGGAATGAGACAGTTTTGAAAAGTTCAGCTTTCAAATCATAATTGATTATAAAGTGAGCAGGGCATGGAGCGCACTGTCGATAATAAACAAGATGATAGAGATCTCTCCATGTTTTATGATGGTGGTGATTGTTTTACCACTAGGCTGCAGATACCAGAGCAATTATAGGTTGGTGAAGCAACCCCATATGTGTAGACAGTCTCAATAATTCATAATCAAACAGTCTAGCTGCTGCACTTTGAGCTTTCCAATGTAACAGGTTTGACGCAAAGTTTTCAAAAGTTCTTATTAAGGTGTGCACATAAAGTGATGACATTAAATAGATATTGATTGAAAATGTCAACATGTGTATTAGTGTCTAAGAACTGGAATAAGAAAGGCTGATTTTTTTTTCTGCTGGTATAAATCAGATCTAACTGGTTAAGAACTGTTGCTCATCACATCAGAATGATAAAATGCTAACAGCACTGGAATTTCATGGAATAAACACAGAAAAGGCTGGAAAACACTCAGCAGGTCAGGCAGCATCTGTGGAGAGAGAAACAGAGTTCATCAGAAGTGGTTCTGAGCAAAGGTTATTGACCTGAAACGTTGGGGCCGATTTTCGGATGGCCGAGCAGGTGTGTTGGGGGCGGGGGGCAGGGGGCTCCTAAAATGGCGGAATCCCGGAGAGGGTTCGGAGCCCGGCTCCAACCCGCTGACTTCCAGGTTCCCCATTGAAGTGTTCGGGTGCGCGCACAGCTCCCACATGCGGGACTCCCACCGGCAATTAAAGCCGGCGGAATGCTGCTTTAGATACTTATTTAGATAGTTGAGGTACTTGAGAGACCTCATTGAGTGGAGATTTTGGCAGGGGTGCAATTTTGAACGATCCTCAGCGTGTTTCCCGTGCTGTGGGAAACACTCCCTGTTGGAGCAGACGTGTTTCAGCCAGCAGCCAGTGGGAGATGCAAAGGATTATTTGACAGTTGGGGGGGAAAACCTCATTTATTGCAGCAGGGCACTCTGTCACTTCAGGCAAAGTTTTGGCTGCAACACCTTTGTCTTTCCACTCAGAATTCTTAATTTATACCCTAAACTCTGCTGTGCAACACATTTACCAACTTTGTGGACCCCCTCAAACTCACACCGTCAGGATGTGGGGGGGGCCATGGCTGCATTCATCACTTCATCCGAGGGCGAGCAACATCACCAGCCTCGCCAGGCACGCCGTCCACCTCCGCCACGTGGAGCTCCACAACACAGAGCTGTGCCACAGGCACCTGCACAAAATCGTCGTGCAACTACACATACACCCACTGTAGGGTGACCCAATGGGTGGCATCAAGTGTGGGTGTTCATGGTGAACCTCATGAAAAGGACTTATTGCACAAGCCAGTCAAGAATGGCTAAGACGTGGCAGTAGTGGTGACAATATAATATTTAATGTGCCATTAAGAAAAATCAAATTTAAATAAAAAACATGACAAACCGTCAAACACCCTTGTGCATCCCCTTTGTGCTCACAAAACCTTTGCCTTACGCTTACGAGAACTCCTAAGTGGTGCATCCCTTGAGGCTGCAGCAGAGGGAGTGGCAAGTTGCTCTTGTTCATGTCCTGACCAATTAGATGCACTGGGTTTCGGTGCCCGTGAGGGCCCCTCCAAAGACTGTTCCACCTGCACCTGTGCAGGGGCAGACTCGGCCACCTGGAGAGGAGGCAGCATTGCGGGTACTGGTTGAGAGGGGGGCAACGGGTGAGGTGTGGGGGCACTTTGAGTGGTGTCCCCACTTCCATGTCCCCTTTCGCCATCATCCCTCTCCTGGGCCAGGCCCACATCGCTCCTACCACCCTGCTGCACGACAGTTTGGAGGACATGTGTGAAGCCTTGTAAGGCCAGTGCTGGAGTATCTGCCTGCCTGATTAAGGCGGTAGAAAGTTGCTCACCCTGAGTCCGGGTCTCAATGGACTCATTGGTGAGCCGTGCTTGAAGCTCCATGGAGGCTAGCCTTCCATCCATCGCAGACATTCCCGCAATTACCCGCGACACTATCTCAGAGATACCCTCATGTTCCTGTGACGGTATCTTAGAGATTCCCTCCCTTACCTGTGCCACGATTCCACTGATGCAGGAATTGGACTCCTCCATCCTCTGCGCGATTGTGGAGAGTGTGCGTGGCACTTGTTCCAGCACCTCACAAATGCGCTTTTCATGGATGGCCCCCAGGGTTCAGCATCTGTGTCCAGCTGAGCAGAGCCTGGAGAGGAGTGCTCCCACCGACACGGACTCTCCACAGCTGCCCCTGCCACCAGTGTCTGCTCGTGCTCACATGTGTGTGGCGACTCACCATGTGCAACCCCAACTAAATGAGGACGGGGACCCACCTCTGAGGATTCGCCCACCGCTGTCACGGCAGTCGCTGAAGGCCCTGTAAGAGAACAGAAGGCAATATTAAGGATGATGACAGATGTTGAGCTGCTGAAGATGGCACGGCATGTTAACATCATTTGCTATTGTGAGTGCTGAATGTTAAAGCTCTGTCACCAGCCATTTGTCGGGTGCCAGTCTCGGCGTCCCCGACGGACAGGTACTCGAGGGTGCGGCTTAGTTCCAGAGCCTCCTGCTCCGTGTCCATGAGGACGACCAGATGTTGCGGCCCCCCTCCGGTCTTCGCCCTCTCCCGTGCATTGTGGGCTCTCTTCTCCTATAAGGGGAGAAAGTAGAGAGGCGTGAGTGAGGGATGGTGACGTGGCCAACCGCTGAATGCATTGGTTTGGGTGAGGCTGACCGTGAAAGAGATGCATCAGAGGGTGAGTATGAGACTGAGTCATGACATTGTATGAGGATTGGGTTGAGTGGTAGTGGTGGAATGAGTACTGGGGAGGTAAGTTGAGGATGAGGTTTGAGAGGGTGTGAGGAGTGATGCGATAGTGTAGTGTTGGCAGTGCAGAATGAGTTGGGGGATGGGGGCGGTGATGTGGAAGACGGAATGTAGGATAATGAGTAAGTGTACTCACTTTGGCTGACCTAGTTAGGTCATTGAAATGCTTCCTGCACTGGATCCAGGTGTGGGAGATGTTGCTGCTGCTGGTGACCTCCTATGCCACCTTGAGCCAGGCCTTCTTGGTGGCAGGGGCAGGCCACTTTCTCCCGTCCGCTGAGTAGAAAATATCCCTCCTCCTCCAGACCCCATCCAGTAGGACCTGGAGTGAGGCATCAGTAAATCTGGGAGCAGCCTTTCCTCTGAGCTGCTCCATTGTATAATTTTGGTTCTTTGCTGCAGGAGCAGCATTGGAGGACTGCCCCTTTAAATAGGGCTCCTCCAGCTGGTAGCCTGTGATGCAGGTGCACAGTCCGCCCGCTGCGCAGGTTAATGACGGGAAACCTGGAAGCCACAGCAAGTGGCTTCAATTTACCCGCGATCGCGTGGGGAACGGATGGATATTACTGGGCGGGTTACCCACGCGCCCGGTCACCCGCCCCCCCCCCCCCCCCCCCCCGCTGCCATCCCGCCTCCCTGGGTAATATCGGGGCCGTTAACTCTGTTTCTCTCTCCACAGATGCTGCCTGACCTGCTGAGTGTTTGCAGCATTTTCTGTTTTTATTTCAGATTTCCAGCATCTGCAGTATTTTGCTTTTATTCTCAAATTTCATGGGCTCAATTTTGAAAGGGTGGCGGGACGGTAATGAGGAGGGGGGCTCAATGGGCACGGGACAAACCTAGATAATAAAAACTTACCCTTCCCCACACGATCGCGACTTAATTAGTGGCCCTTAACGTGACTTCCGGGTTTGCTGTCTGAAAGCTGTGCAGTGGGTGGGCTGTGCACCCGCATCACAGGCTGTCAGCTGGAGCATCTACATTTAAAGGGCCATTGCTCCAATGGATTTTGGTGGAGCAAAGACCAAGATCGCACAATATGGAGCAGCACTGGGGCAAGGCTCCTCCAAGATTTAATGATGCCTCACTACAGGTGCTACTGGCCTGGGCGAGGAGGATGAAGGAAATTTTTTACCCCGCTGACAGGAGGAAGTGGCCTGCCTCTGCCACCATGAAGGCCTGGCTCGAGGTGGAAGAGGAGGTCACCAGCAGGAGCAACATCTCCCACACCTGGATCCAGTGCAGGAAGCGTTTCAATGACCTAACTAGGTCAGCAAAAGTGAGTACACTTACTCATTCTCCTACACTCCGTCTTCCACATCACCACCCCCACCCCCCAACTCATTCTGCACTGCCAACACTACTCCATCAGATCACTCCTCACACCCACTTAAGGCTCATCCTCAACTTACCTGAACACTTCCTCACCTCCCCATTTGTGACCCCACCATTACAACTCACCCCAATCCTCATCCAATGTGACGTCTCTGTCTCATACTCACCCTCTGATGCACCTCTTTCACGGTCAGCCTCACCCAAACCAATGCATTCATCGGTTGCTCACTTCACCATCACTCACTCACACGTCTGTACTTTCTCCCCTTCTAGAAGAAGAGAGTTCAGAATGCACGGGAGTGGGTGAAGACCGGAGGGGGGCCACAACAAGTAGTGGTCCTCACAGACCCAGAGAAGGAGACCCTGCAGATCAGCTGCACCCTCGAGGGCCTGCCCATCGGGGACGCTGAGACTGGCACCCCACAAATATCTGGTGACAGAACATTAACATTCATCACACACAACATGAATTGGTGTTAACAATGATTGGCATGTTGAACACCTCAGTATGCTCATCGTAACATTACACATCTGTGATGATGCTTAATATTGCCTTCTGTTCTCTTACAGGCCCTTCAGCGACCGCGGTGATGGCAGAGGGCGATTCCTCAGAGGAGTTCTAGGCCTCTGAGGGTCCACCGTCACATCTTAGCGAGCCATCCACCAGCGCAGATACTCACACCTCAGTGGGTCCCACTAGTAGTTAGTTGGGTTGGCACCTGGTGAGTCACCACACACAAGTGAGCAGACACTGATGGCAGGGACAGCTGTGGAGAGTCTGCGTCAGTGGCCGCTCCCCTTTCCAGGCTCTGCTCAGCTGAACGCAGATGCTGAACCCTGGGGGCCATCCTTTATAAGGAGAATGATTGAGGAACAGCAGCAGATTTGCGAGGCACTGGAACAGGTGCCACACACACTCTCCACAATATCGGAGAGGATGGAGGAGTCCAACTCCTGCATTAGTGGAATGGTGGCACAGGTACAGGAGTCTTCGTGTCCCCCCGCCCCCCACCCCCCATCCTGATGGTGTCAGTTTGAGGGGCTCCAGAAAGTTGGTAAATATTTGTCAACAGAAGAATTCTGAGTGCGAACCAAGAATTTAAACACAAAGATCTCCCAGCGAAAAGTTTGAGAGAACTGAGTGCCCTGCTGCAATAACTCATCTTTTATCCCCATCTGTCAAACAGGCATTTAAATGTCCAAATGACTGCTGGCTGAAACACGCCTGGTAGAACATGAAGTGTTTCCCACAGCACAGGGAACACGCTGAGGCAGAATGAAGATCCTTTCCCCGCCTCAATCACCATAAAATTAAGTACTTTAACAACTTTAACTATCTTAATGACAGCTTTAAATATCGGCCTGCCGGCTTTACTTGCTGGCGGGATTTACGGATTCCAGAAGCGTGCGAGCACAGATGCGTCTGTGTGAGACGCAGAAGCCGGCGGGTTGGAGCCGGGAGTCATTCCCGCTCCGGATTTTCCCGATTGCCCCCCACGCCCCCAACACACCTGGACATCCATTGAAAATTGAGCCCCATGAGTCTGCCAATGTGCAGAATTATTCACGGAACCAGGCGCAGGTTAGGAAGGACCCTAATAGTGGGAGTAGAAAATTGTGTGTAAGTGAAATTTAAAGGGGTGGCACAATTAAAGGGAAGTGTGGCAATAAGGTTGACAAAAATTCTGGGAGCCATTAGAAAGGCCCAAAAGGCATCTGCACCCATTAGCAGCCTTTACTAAGATGTGAATAGGTAGGGGACTGAGAAGTGACAGCTGAAAATTAAGAGAAAGGAAACCCAAGGTGTTGGCATGAGTTGGCAGCTCAGCACTCGTCTCCCCCTGTTTGATGGTTACGGAGGGGGTGCTGCACAAGGTAGTTGGGAAGGAGGTTATCCTCCGTGCTAATCCAGGGCACCTTCCCTGTACATCTGCACTGCTGCATGCCTGAGGGAGTTGGTGGTAGGCTTGAGGCCACAGCCAGTGGGACTGTCGCAGGCTGTGCCAGCCCTACGGTGCATGGTAACAACAGGTGCCCCTGCCGCAGATAGCACAGAACTGCTGAGTTGAGCCCTGTAAATGGCAGATGCCCGCCAGTCTTTGCCAGGTAATTGCGACAATGCCAGTAAATATGGTTGGCGTCTTCTTAGTGTGTGCAGTCACTGAGGCTTTGCTGGCTTTGCTGGCCACCCTGGCATGCCTTCTGTAAAGTATGAGATACTGTGATTGAGAGGCTACTGAAGATCCATCCAGCATAACAGTCAGTCAGGTCTTCACCCCTTTGTGCGCCATTGAGCTATTGGGCCTGCTGGCACCTCCTACCTTCAGAATTGAAGCCTCTGCTTGTGCTAATCGTCTGTCAAAGCAAAGTGTGCCCACCTTTGTCTGCAGATGCTCACGATCGGGCACAGATCACCTCTTGTGCGGCCTGACCTGCCTGACATCCCTTTGTTGGTCCACCTCCTCTTCCTCCGAACATCTCAGATAAGGGGGATTGCCACTGGGAAACCCATTGATACCAGTATTGGCGCTGGGGTGATCCTTCTTTAAAACAATAGACCCCCCCCCCTCTCGAGACCCTAGGCTCCAGCAGGATAAAAAAAAGGAAGATCGGCCACAAATAGCCTAGAAACCATCGAATGAATTTTCCTCGCGGCAATTCGAAGTGGTGTGTGCCTGAAGTAAAGTCCTTAAAATGATGCGGAAAGGGTCAGTGAGTCAGCTCTGTGTCGGTATCAAATGAAAACGGTGGGAGCTTGCTACGTCCACACAAGTATGCATTACGTGCAACGCTGTCCACCCTTTTTCCGCACCTATACACCGGGGGGGATTGGCCCACGTGGAGAGGACAGGGCAGGAAAATCAGCCCCATTGTAATGCAAGGTTTTTTTTTAAAGGGTGAAAATGAATTCTTAACGATTATGTGCCTTTGTGATTATCATGGAAACTATGAATCGGTTTGAGTGATCTTTCACAGTTCAGAACACACTCCCTGCAGCGATAATAATCTGAACTATCTTCTGTCTGATTTTCTGTTGGACCTGCAAGTTCTATAATTGCTTTGGGATCCAGGCCCTTATTCCATAGGATTCATTTGAGTGCCAGCTCGGTTTACCGTTTTATTTTAAAATTAACAAATAATAAATCAGTCGCAGCAAGTTCATTATGAATCGATTTGTTATTCTTTACAGGCGGACATATGAGGAGAGGTTGAGTAGATTGGGACTCTACTCATTGGAGTTCAGGAGAATGAGAGGCGATCTTATTGAAACATATAAGATTGTGAAGGGGCTTGATCGGGTGGATGCGGTAAGGATGTTCCCAAGGATGGGTGAAACTAGAACTAGGGGGCATAATCTTAGAATAAGGGGCTGCTCTTTCAAAACTGAGATGAGGAGAAACTTCTTCATTCAGAGGGTAGTAGGTCTATGGAATTTGCTGCCCCAGGAAGCTGTGGAAGCTACATCATTAAATAAATTTAAAACAGAAATCGACAGTTTCCTAGAAGTAAAGGGAATTAGGGGTTACGGGGAGCGGGCAGGAAATTGGACATGAATTTAGATTTGAGATTAGGATCAGATCAGCCATGATCTTATTGAATGGCGGAGCAGGCTCGAGGGGCCGATTGACCTACTCCTGCTCCTATTTCTTATGTTCTTATGTAAATGGAATATGCATAAAATACCATTATTTTGAATCGCATTTAATATTTTTACAACTGCACATTAACCACATTCCAACTCACCAATAGATTGGACATTCCCAGGCGGAAGATAAAATTGTAAATAATAAGGAAAAACCCATTTGGTGCAACTTTCACAGTCCATCACCAGCTAGTTGCACCCAAATGCACAGAAAGTGACTTGTTTGTATAAATGAATCCTATTTCAAGCAAAGCTCCTTTTAAATTGGTTTCATCTATCTCTAGGAAAATGTGAATTTGCCTTGAAATTCATCTCTGAGCCTGTTCCTCCTGGGAAGAGAAAACAAAAATGCACCACAAAGCAAAAGGTTAAGGTTTCTTTGCTACTTCATTAAGCAAACAGACTTAAATAGAGGTGAAGAAAAAAGGTGAGGGGACAGGTTTCCGATTCCAGGCATAAACTTCGACATCCTTTGCTGCTCGTTCAGCATTACAAAATCTTTGTTAAAAACAGCCATGAAGAACTAATGTGCTCTTCACAGTCTGTTGTGCTCCGTGGGCGTTCTGAGCAGCGCCTCACGTGATTGGGCTGCTGGAGATCTTTCTCCTTCTGCACGCAGGCACAAATATAATCGTTATTTCAATTTCAAGCCCCGTGAATACATGGGCAGTGCGCAGAACAAAAAGCAGCACAATGGATTCAATACTGAGGCTGTCAAAGTCCAGAGAAGTTCCCAGGACAATATGTGAGGGTTTGGGAATACAGGACAAGTGCAACAAGCCAACCCTTTCAGAGAGAGCAATCCCACCATTTTGTAATACGACCATAATCCTTCAATCCCTTCTGTCTCCAGAAGTGCCCATTGATCCCATTTATTTTGTCTGCTTCAATGGCCATCCCCGGTAACTTATTCTACAGGTCTATTATCCTTTTGAAAAAGCTTCCTAAACCTCTCCAACTATCTGCCCCTCCCTCCTCCTGTAGGACTCTCCTTCAAACTTACCTCTTTGACCAGGCTTCAGGTAACCCCTCCTAATCTCGCCTTCTTTAGCTCACTGACCGTTTTGGTCCTCCAAACACCTCTGTGAAGCACCTTGAGACTTTTCTGCATTTAAGGATGTTCCCAAGGATGGGTGAAACTAGAACTAGGGGGCATAATCTTAGAATAAGGGGCTGTTCTTTCAAAACTGAGATGAGGAGAAACTTCTTCACTCAAAGGGTAGTAGGTCTGTGGAATTTGCTGCCCCAGGAAGCTGTGGAAGCTACATCATTAAATAAATTTAAAACAGAAATAGACAGTTTCCTAGAAGTAAAGGGAATTAGGGGTTACGGGGAGCGGGCAGGAAATTGGACATGAATTTAGATTTGAGGTTAGGATCAGATCAGCCATGATCTTATTGAATGGCGGAGCAGGCTCGAGGGGCCGATTGGCCTACTCCTGCTCCTATTCCTTATGTTCTTATGTATAAATGCTATTTGTACAAGCTGTTATTGTATCATTGCAGAAAATGTTTTCTATCAATCTATTGTAACAGAAATAATGGCCTCAATATTAACCACCCCCCCCCTTCCACGATGAGCGGGAAAGATTCGAGGGGGGGGTGTTTGAAGGGTTAAATACGGGAAACGCGACCCCTTTTTTATGCCAGCGGGTGTCAGGGAGCCCGAGTGGAGAGGTGGGACACTTCATTAACATATTTAAATCAGGCTCCCACGGTGCAATTAGGAGCCTGATTTAAAATTGACTGCTGCTGTGCGGGTTACCCAGGGCTCGGGAAACTCGGCAGTGAAAGGGAGGTGGGAGCTGCCGGCTCCTCAGGATAAGTACCTCTTTCACCACTCCTTGTGGGCCAGGAGGAGCAGGAGTGCTCCCCTCAGGCAATCCCAATGAAGCCTTCGGCCTCCCCCCTCACGATCGCAGGCCACTCCCTCCCCTCCCAATCTCAGGCCTCTCCCCCCAGCCTCAATCGCGGCCTCTCCCCCCTTCTCATTCGCGGTCCTCTCCCACCTCCCAGTTGCCCGGGACATAGAAACATAGAAACATAAAAAATAGGAGCAGGAGTAGGCCATTCAGCCCTTCGAGCCTGCTCTGCCATTCAAAATGATCATGGCTGATCCTCTATCTCAATACCATATTCCCGCTCTCTCACCATACCCCTTGATGCCTTTTGTGTCTAGAAATCTATCTATCTCCTTCTTAAATATATTCAGTGACGTGGCCTCCACAGCCTTCTGTGGTAGAAAATTCCACAGGTTCACCACCCTCTGAGTGAAGAAATTTCTCCTCATCTCAGTCCTAAATGTCTTACCCCATATCCTGAGACTGTGACCCCTCGTTCTAGACACCCACCCCGAGCCAGGGGAAACATCCTCCCTGCATCCAGTCAGTCTAGCCCTATCAGAATTTTATACGTTTCAATGAGATCCCCTCTCATTCTTCTAAACTCAAGTGAATACAGGCTGAGTCGACCCAATCTCTCCTCATACGACAGTCCTGCCATCCCAGGAATCAGTCTGGTGAACCTTCGCTGCACTCCCTCTATGGCAAGTATATCCTTTCTTATGTAAGGAGACCAAAACTGCACTAGCCCCAAGTGTCCCCAGCTGCGGCCTCCTGCCACTGATGTTCCCTCCAGCATGAAAACCTATGTCCTACTCTACTCTGGCCCAAGAGAATGAATCCATTGAACATTTTCAGACCTTTGAATTCACCCTCATTTCAGGGTGACACTCATTTCTGAATAACAACCTGCCCTGTTAATATACCTATTTCAATACTGATACCTTTTATAGATAAAATAAAGCATATTGTGGGTTTGTAAAATCCTAAATCCTCCGGGGGAGGTGTGAAAACCCTGAATCCCCAACACAATCGGTTGCACTTTGTGTATTTGGTACTTGATTGAGTCATCACTCTCGTGACATTTTCCTTTGGTTAGAAGGTATGCATTTCATTCACCCTGCAACATGTGGAGAGACTACACAAGCTGGCATTGTTCTCCTTGGAACAGAGAAGGTTAAGGGGAGATTTGATAGAGGTGCTCAAAATCACAAACAGTTTTGATTGAGTAAATAAGGTGAAACTGTTTCCAGTGGCAGAAGGGTCGGTAACCAGAGGATACAGATTTAAGGTGATTAGCTTCATGATTTTGAACACCTCTATTAAATCTCTGTTCTAAGGAGAACAATCCCAGCTTCTCCAGTCTCTCCACATAACTGCAGTCCCACATCCCTGATACCATTCTAGTAAATCTCCTCTGCACCCTCTCTAAGTGTGGTGCCCAGAATTGAACATAATACTCCAGCTGGGCCCTAACCAGTGATTTCTAAAGATTCAGCATAATTTCCCTGCTTTTGTACTCTATGCCTCTATTAATAAAGCCCAGGATCCCATGTGCTTTTTCTAACAGCCTTCTCAACTTGCCCTGCCACATTCAAAGATTTGTGTATGTGCACCCCCAGGTCTCTCTGTTCCTGCACCCTCTTTAAATTTTACCATTTTGTTTATATTGCCTCTCCTCATTCTTCCTACCAATTTGCACCTCCTCACACTTCTCTGTGTTAAATTTCATCTCCCATTTCACCAGTCTGTCTGTGTCCTCCTGAAGTCTGTTACTCACCTTCACATTGTTTATTACATTTCCGAGTTTCGTGTCATCTGCAAACTTTGAAATTGTACCCTTTATATCCAAGTCCAGGTCATTAATACATATCAAAAAGACCAGTGGTCCTAATACTGACCCCTGGGGAACACCACTTTATACTTCCCTCCAGTTTGGAAAATAACCATTCACCACTACTCTCTGCTTTCTGTGCCTTAGCCAATTTTGTATCCACACTCCCACTGCCCCTTTAATCCCATAGGCTTCAATTTTGCTAAAAAGTCTATTATGTGGTACTTTACCAAATGCCTTTTGAAAGTCCATATACACATCAACCACACTACCCTCATCAACCCTCTCCGTTACTTCATCAAAGAACTCAATCAAGATAGTCAAACATGATTTTCCTTTAACAAATCCTTGTTGGCTTTCGTTTATTAATCCATGTTTTTCCAAGTGACAATTAATTTTGTCTGGGACCATTGTCTCTGAAGGTTTCCCCACCACCGACGTTAGGCTGACTGGCCTGTAATTGCCAGTGTAACATTCGCAATCCTCTAGTCTTCCGGCACCGTCCCCCTATCCAAAGAGGAGTGGATGATTGTGGCCAGATCCTCTGCAATTTCCACCCTTATTTCCCTCAGTAACCTAGGATGCATCCCATCTGGACTGGGTGATGTTTTTACTTTGAGTACTGCCAATCTTTTAAGTACCTCCACTTTATCTATTTTTATCCTATTCAATATCATTACTACCTCCTCCTTTACAGTGACATTGGCAGCATCTTCTTCTCTAGTGAAGACAGATGCAAAGTATTCATTTAGTACCTCAGCCATGCCCTCTACCTTCACAAAAAGATCTTCTTCCTGGTCCCTAGTCAGCCCCACCCTTCCTTCGACTTCCCTTTTACTATTTATATGTTTATAAAAGACTTTTGGATTCCCTTTTATCTTACCTAATAATCTATTCTCATACACTTTCTTTGCCTCTCCAATTTCCTTTTTCAGTTCTCCTCTGTACTTTTTGTATTCAGCTTAGTCTCCACTATATTATGAGCTTAACATTTATCATAAGCCTCCATTATCTGTTTCATTTTAATCTCTATACCTTTAGTCATCCAGGCAGCTCTAGCTTTGGATGCCCTTTTTCCCTTGTGGGAATGTGTCTCGTCTGTACTCAAACTATCTCCTCTTTGAAGGCCTCCCATTGCTCATTTACTGTTTTAACTCCAATCTTTGATTCCAGTTCACCTGGGACACATCCCCTGTCAACTCATTGAAATTAGCCCTCCTTCAGTTGAGTATTTTTATGTTTGATTGTTCCTTGTCCTTTTCCATAACTACTCTAAACCTAATGACACTGTGATCGCTGTTTCCCAAATGCTGCATTTACCCCAGTTCATTCCCCAGACACAAATCCAGCACTGCTTCCTTCCTCATTGGGCTGGAAACATATTGATTAAGAAAGTTCTCTTGTACACATAGCAGGAATTCGTCCCTCTCTTTGCCCTTTACACTGTTATTTTCTCAGTCTTGAAAATTTCAATTGACCCCCAGCATCCACAGCTTTTGTGGGGGGGAGCGAGTTTGATATTCTTGCTTTCGATCATTGTGTAACACTATAATTGCAGTCCTCACCAATTTATGATCAAATTTCTTCCTCCATAATTTGTTCAGCAGGGTGTTTATTTCAGTATTTTGGTGCAGTGCCCTTTAACTGCTATAGATGTGTTAGCACACTTTGCAGGATCTTTTAGCTGTGTATTTATAATAGAAATATTAACAACGTTGAACAACAGAAAGGTATAGCAAACAGGAGAACTATCATTCTGTCTAGTTCCCTCAGTGTAACTCTCTGAAAGATCACTGCATCATTGGCAATGACACTTTAATAATGTATATGTACAACTGAAGTAAAAATGGGAAAACAAAATGCTGAAAGATTCTGCAGTCCCTGATGGGGCATTTTCTGGACCGTGAACCTTTGCAGCAGACCACATAATGGCATTTAAACAAAACATTTTGGATGGTGAGGGGTGCGGATATACCTGGCCGTATCTCAAACTAAGCGTGCCTGAAAACATTCTATGATGATGACCATTTGATTTTCCAATCTATTCTTTTCCTGCTCTTTCCCAACCTTAGCACAGTCAAGGTCACCTTCATTGTCGTCTGAGTAATACACTGGCAAAGCAACTGATCAACAAAGGTTGTGTTATGAACTTTAAATGCATCCATGGTTAATTTGATACACATAAAAACAACTCCACCCATATTACTTCCTGCATCATTTGAATGCAGCAAGTGTGAGTTGTTGGTGAATTTAATTGTATACCATATGGTAATTATAAATCAATAATAAATGTAGCACTTTTCACATTACAGATATTATGTAAGAGCCATCTGGCTACTGTTAATCTAATTAACTATTGATTGTTTCCAATTATTTCTGAGGATACAGAGCAGGATTATAACTGTCAGATGCAATTTGCTAACAGCCCAGTAATTAGTCCACAGTTTCCAAGGTAAATAGCTATCTAGTCAATGATGACACAAGTGCTTTCTACAGAAGGAAACCGGATTTGTGAGCCCAGAGTGTGACAAAATATGAATAAGAGGAAGCAGCAGTGTGCTGTACAACTGGACTTCGAGGTCAGTTTAGTCTAATTTAAATAGGTCATTCCTTATTCTAACTTTGATTCAGGGCAGAATATTTATACAACTTAGAAAAGCTTTCTGCTCCCGTCCGTTTCTCTCTAAAGTTTAATAGAATAGCACCGTCCACCAGCCTGGGCTGTACAATCTCACTGCACAGCCTTATGGAATCTGTCTCTGCTCAAGAATAAAGATGCTATATAAATGTGAGTTGTTGTTGTAATATTCTAATTGTAAAAATGTCAAATTTATCATAGTGCTGCTCACAACAGAGAGCTAGGTCACACGCCAAAGGTTCAACAGAACTCCCTTTACAAACTCCGTTCCATTTTCGCCCATGTTTTACATACTCCACTGGTCCCAAATGTAATTGTCTTCATATAGAAGTGAGCACACACCTTGCGGGGTAATTGTGACTTTGGGCGATAGTGTAAAACGGGCGATATCGGATCAGCCGCCCGTTATACATCTCTCCTGACCAAAATCGGGCAGGGTGGTGTAACGGGCGGTCGATCCGATATTGTCTGTGTTTTACACTATCGCTAAAATGATCTCCCTTTGAGTTTATCCATTCCTCATTCTCCACTTCTGGAATATTTCGGAAGGATAATATAATTTGATTGTCGGCATTTAATCAGATATTTAATTCAAGTCGTCATTTCAGTTATTTTGTAGTGCCCTAATAAAGCCTACAGCTTTTATCAATCTGGAATGCTTCCTGCGTCTTCCTCCCTTTGCTGTTATTTCTCAGTCTGGCTCACCACACTGCACACTGCCACCATGAGGAGAACTGACTCTCGGTGCACTGTTAGCTTTGTATGGGAAGATAGGTAACCTACTGCAAATTGTACTATTTGTCTGTTGATTTGAAGCTGATTTGAACTAATGTCGGCTGGGACTGTTAGTCAGTGAGCATTCTAAGCTTTTCTTTTTAACTTCTGCTTATTCTTGGTGCTATCTTGATTTTTGCAACCTTGGTGTCCTATTTGACTCTGAGATGCGCTTCTGACCACATATCCGCTCCATCACCAAGACCGCCTACTTCTACCTCTGTAACATCGTCTGTCTCCGCCCCTGCCACAGCTCATCTGCTACTGAAATCCTCATCCGTGCCTTTGTTGCCTCTAGACTCGACTATTCCAATGCTCTCCTGGCCGGCCTCCCATCTTCCACCCTCCATAAACTTGCGCTTATTCAAAACTATCCTAACTCGCACCAAGTCCCATTCACCCATCACCCCTGTGCTCACTGACCTACATTGGCTCCCGGTCCGGGAACGCCTCGATTTTAAAATTCTCATCCTTGTTTTCAAATCCCTCCATGGCCTCGACCCTCCCTATCTCTGTAACCTCCTCCAGGCCTACAACCCTCCGAGTTCTCCGAGCTCCCCCAATTCTCGCCTCTTGCGCATCCCTGACTTTAATCGCTCCACCATTAGTGGCCATGCCTTCAATTGCCTAGGCCCTGAGCTGTGGAATTCCCTTGCTAAACCTTTCCGCCTCTCTCTCTCCTCCTTTTAAATGCTCCTTAAAATCTACCTCTTTAACCAAGCTTTTGGTCACCTGTCCTAATATCGCCTTATGTTTGTTTGATAACACTCCTGTGAAGCGCCTTGGGACGTTTTTCTATGTTAAAGGCGCTACATAAATGCAATTTGTTGTTGTTGCTTCCTTGGCATCGCTAACAAAGCCGGCATTTATTGCCCAACCCTAGTTGCCCTTGAGAAGGTGGTGGTGGGCCTTCTTGATCCGTGTGGTGAAGATACTCCCACAGTGCTGTTAGGTAGGGAGTTCCAGGATTTTAACCCAGCGACAATGAAGGAGCAAGTTAGAATATATATATATATATACAAATTAGACTATTCTATTATCAATACGTTACATAGGCCTGATGGGGCCTCTGAATTTGAATCGACCGTCAGACATTTAAAAAACTTACTGGAAAGATTAGCACGTGCACACACACACCTTTACACACACTTGTGCTCACACACACATGCACACGCACGCACAACTGTTTCACTTAATTGTTGGTGTATCTGACAGCTCTCGTCAGCATTATATTTGGGTCAACAGAGGGAGGAAGTGAAACAAAAGATCAAACAAGGATTGGATGACTAGAAATTGGAAACATCATCCAAATGAAGTAAAAAGTTAAAAGCACAGAAATCGCTGGTTTTATTATTCCCATAAGTATTGTTAACATGACTGAATAAACAAATGTCGGTAAAGCATCATCTCTCTGTATTGTGAGGCTTCCAATGGTTGTGCCAAGCATACAATCCCTTAAATGATGCTGCATATGCTGCTGAAAAGCATCTTGGAATGTCACACCCAGCTGGCAGACGGTCAGTGATGGTTTACGTGACTGCTTGGGCTCAATTTTCAAAGTGAAAAACGAGTGGGTTGGGGGAGGGGGGCATTGAAAATTGCCACCATTTCAGACCCGCCCCCAACCCGCGACCAACTCGCTCCCAGGAGGCGGGTCGGGCCTTAAAACCGTTCAAGGAGGCTTCGGGCCTCTATTTTTCTGGACTCCCCGATTTCAATCCTGGGGGGCCGGGATTCCCGGTCCTTCCCTTTTACGCCTCATGAAAGGAGCCAAAAAGGCCCGTGACTAACAGGTAGGTGCCTAGAAATGCACAGCTCGTGGGCCCGGAGGAGCAGGAGTGCTTCCCCCAGGCCCAACAAGCCTACCTGCATCGACCTCCCAACAATCACTGACACCCGACCCCCGATCGCGGACCTCCCCCCCTCCGATCGTGGACCCCCGATCCCAGAGCTCAATCCCCCCCACTCCGATTCTTCCAGCCCCGACCCCAGATCCTCCCCCTCAACGATCACGGATGCCGCGATGACCCCCGATCCCAACACCCCCCGTGACTGACCTCCATCTCTGCTACCCATGACTCACAACCCTGTGCCAACCTTTACCCACCCATGCCAACCTATGCCAACACATGCCAACCTATGCCCAACCATGCCTCCCTGTGCACCCCCCCATCCACACAAACAAAGACTTAGCTGCAGACTTACCTGAAGACGTCCTCTCCCTGGCTGGCCTCCCATTCGAATGAGACCAGCCTGTCAATCAGGCCGGTCAGTCGGACAGGAAAGCAACGAAAAGAAATAAAAGACGTCCTTACATCAAAATCGTATGGACATCCGGGAAACTCGTACTCGTGGGGTGTCCGTCCTCAATTTGATCCCTCTGCCTCCTTCCTGGCTTGGTTTTAAAATCGAGCCCCTTGTCTTTTACTCAAGTGAAACCTTCCCTTGTAGGTTTTTGGATTATCCTGTCCAACTATACAAGATGTCATTTTAAAAGAAAAATTATCCCTCTGGTCAGGTGTGTTGGGTATAATATGAGGTTGCTCACACGCCTCAGGCTCCAGCATGTTACATACGGGATCATACAAAGGCTAGAATGAATTACATACAGCATAACATGCAGGCTGAACCATGTTGTGCACATGATGACACACACACATCTCTGAGCCTCTCATTTTAATGTCAGTTAGTGCAGTATTATGGGCCTGGGATTCTCTGCTTTGTTGACACACCCTCACTAAGAAATTCAACTGCCCAACTAATTTTATCTTTGCGACCTTTGAGTTGAAGCATATTCACCATGCCAGCCTAGGCAGGATTCAAATTCAGAGGTGAAACTATAGTATCTAATATGCTACGCTACCCAGTTTTATGATTTTCTAACATGCTACTATGAACTTTCTTTGCAATAGCGCAAACGATACTGGCTCATTGGTTGCACTCTCACCTCTGCGTCAAGAGGTCATGGGTTCAAGCCCCACTTGAGAGAGCAGGCTGATACTTCAGTGCAGTACTGAGGGAGTGCTGCACTGTCGGAGGTGCCATCTTTCAAATGAGACGTTAAACTGAGGCCCCGTCTCCCCTCTCAGGTAGACATAAAAGATCCTATGACACTATCCAAAGAGGACCAGGGGAGTTCTCCCCGGTGCCCTGACCAATATTTATCCCTCAATCAACATCATTAAAACAGATTACCTGGTCATTATCACGTTGCTGTTTGTGGGAGATTGCTGTGTGTAAATTGGCCGCCGCTTTTCCTAGATTATAACAGTGACTACATTTCAAGAGTAGTTCATTGAATGTAAAGCTTTTTGGGATGTCCTGAGGTCATGAAAAGAGCTATATAAATGCAACTTCTTTCTTTCTTTTCATGAATATCATGGCTCTGATATTTACGGGGAGGCAGGGAGGGAAAATGGGTGTTCGTTAACGGCCGAGAAACCCGGAAATACCGGAAGGCGGAGGTCCTGCTGAATTTAACGGCAGGACCTCATTAGAATTTTTTTACTCCTTTTCAAGCCCAGCAGCCGGTCAGACTGAGAGGCTGGTCACTGCCGGGCGAGAAAGCCCGAGGTGGAAGGTAGGATCCGGGGACCAGAGAGGAGGGAGGGAGGGAGAGAGGGAAGGAGAGAGGGAGGGAGAGAGGGAAGGAGGGAGGGATTGCAGTGGGGGAAGGGGGAGAGATCGTGGGGGAAGAGATTATGGGGGGGAGAGATCATGGGGGGGAGAGATCGTAGGGGGGAGAGATCGGAGGGGAGAGATCATGGGGGGGAGAGATCATGGGGGGGGGGGAGATTGAGAGATTGCGGGGGAGAAATCATGGGGGGAGAGATCGGAGGGGAGAGATCATGGGGGGAGAGATCATGGGGGGGAGAGATTGAGAGATTGCGGGGGAGAGATCATGGGGGGGGAGAGATTGCGGGGGAGAGATCATGGGGGGAGAGATCGGAGGGGAGAGATCATGGCGGGGAGAGATCGGAGGGGAGAGATCATGGGGGGGGAGAAATCATGTTGGGGGAGGGATTGGGGGGGAGAGATCATGGGGGAAGAGATCGGAGGGGAGAGGTCATGGGGGGGAGAAATCATGGGGGGGGGAAGATTGAAAGATTGCGGGGGAGAGATTGCGGGGGAGAGATCATGGGGGGGAGAGATCATGGGGGGAAGAGATTGAGAGATTGCTGGGGAGAGATTGCGGGGGAGAGATCATGGGGGGGAGAGATCGTGAGGTGGGAGAGATCGGATCGCGGTGGGGAGAGATTGGATCACAGGGGAAGAGATTTCCGGTGGGGGGGGGCGGTGAGATTGCTGAGGGGGATGTCAGAAGATCAGGGCAGGTTTTCTGGATGGGCCGGGAGGAAGCTCTCCTGCTTCTACTGGACCGCGTGGAGTGCTGGGAAAGCACTTAACCTGCTGGATCTGGAAGGTCCCACCTCCCTTTAGCTGCCGGGTTTCCCGAACCCCAGGGAGGCGTTAATTCCAAACGGCTCACAAAATCTGAGGCACAGAGCCTCATTAACATATTATAATTGCCGACCCACCTCTCAAGAGGCAGGTTACTCGCCCAGCCCCCAACCCGCCCCGGTTAAACCGGAAGCAGACACTTTTCCGGCAGACCGCGGTCGGGTTTCCCGTTTTTAAAACATTTAACCCCCACCCCTGCCGTCACTGCCCCGTCCGGGGTTAAAAATCCCCAATATGTCAGTTGGAGTTAAAACAAGTTCGGACATCTGATGCCTCCCCGCCCCCACCGTAAACATCAAAGTAGAGGGATTCCTGGATTGAGGAGAGGATAAATCACAACAGATGACTGCAGGATTGGTGAAGTGTCCAGTTTGAAAAAAAAGTTTTAAATGAGATCTGTAGAGAGATTGATAATAAATTAATTTAATCCTGTTATCTGGTCCAGTCAAAATATTGGTTTTCCATTCTTACAATAGGATGTATCTCCATTGTTCACTTTCCAAAGAGATTTAAATCCTGGGAGGATTAGGTTGGTATCTATAATTAATCTTTTCTGAAAAAAAAAGGTATGGTTTTAGTTGAAATCGGTTGGCTAAAATAAATTTCTGTCTGTTGCTGGTATCTGTTCACAGTTAGTACTTTGAACATGTTTCATGATTAAATGAATGAACATGATTGAATGTTGTGATAGGAAGGGTGCATTTCATAAAATCATAGAATGATACAGCACGGCAGGAGGCCATTCAGCCCAACGTGCCTGTGCTGGCCCTTCGAAAGAGTTATTCTTCCCTGCTCTCTCCCCATAATCCAGTAAACTTTCTCCCTTCAAGTATTTATCCAATTCCCCTCTGAAAGTTACTATTCAATCTGCTTCCACCACCCTTTCAGGCAGTGCATTCCAGACCATAACCACTCTCTGCATGAGCATGTTTTTCCTCATGCCGCCTCTGGTTCTTTTGCCAATTTGAGGTTTAAAACTTGAAGTAAAGCTCAGCAAAGGTGAAGGGAGATTTTATAAGGGAAGGGAGAGAGTCTCGAAGATCCAAGTGTTACCCTCAGCACGATGGGTAAGGATATTGAGGGATATGGAGTTGAAGCACAGATCAGACATAATCTACTTGAATGGTGGAACAGGTTCGAGGAGCTGAATGGCCCACTCCTGTTTTTATGTTAGAAGAGAGAGGGGGGTGTGATGCAAATTACATAATCACATTGTGTATTTACAAACAGAGTTAGAAAATTACATCAACCCTTCCCCGCTGGCGACCATCCCTCTCAAACAAACATCCTTTATCATTTTGCAGGCTGCTTACTAATAAGGATATTTTGATTAAACCAAAGAGGGGGGCATGAAATGTTTGAACTGAATATATTGTAATGCATGTATTACAAAGAGTCAGAATTGTTAACAGCTTGGGAAAATGTAAATTCTCCACTTAACGCTGTGTAGAGGCTCATTAGGGGAGTGAGCAATGAATTTTCTACGTTACAGGTTAAACCAATTATATAGAAATGATATTTTTGGAGCGCAACAGTAGAGTTTAGCATTCATCTGATCGAGTCCACATAACTCTGAAGGTACTTTCAAAATGTGCTTAGTTCAAGAGTTCTTTCATTATTCTAACTAAATTTGGTAATTAATGATTCTGGTGATTTAAAGAAAACTAACCAGTATTAAGTATCAGATAAGTGAGAATGGACAGAATGTTCTAGGATTACATCATCCTAACAATGGTGACCCTATCGAAAATGCAAGGCTACGTGTGCATTGATTCAAATCATTTCATGCACCTTGAAGAAAAAGAACAAAATGACCTGTACACAAGTTTTTCAAATCCCAGTTGACATTACCATGTCAGCAGGCAATGGATTTCATTACCCGTTGCAAAGTCAAGTAGCTCCCTGAGATCCTGAGATGTGGTTTTTGTTTGTAATACTGCTGCTATTTGGGGTTTTACCCGGTTTGTTTTATAACCAGATGTGACGGGAGGATAATTCCAAAATGGAAATTAAAGCCTTGCGTAAAACCTGTGGATTGCAGATCATTCATGAATTTAAAATGGCCTTGGCAAGTGTTCCCAAAGGCCAGCATCAGCTGCACTAGGTTTTAATGGAGAATCTGACGTACTTTTTGAGAGAATATTTTAAACACCTTGAATATGTTTGTTGAGAATTTAATAATGGTTCTCCACCACAGACAATATGAGGGGAAATTTTCTGATCACATGTGCGTGCGTGCACGGTGGGGTGGAATATCCAGGGAGGAGTCTGGGAATTGTGTAGCCCAATTCTTTAATTGCCAGGCTGCGCTGGTTTTTGCAGGAGGCGAGTGTGAGCCTCGCCAATGGTGTTGAGAATGATGTTATGGGGGGCGGGGGGAGGGTTCCCTTGTGCGCTTTGCCCCAGAAACATAGTACCATTGCTGAAGGCCCAGAAATAGAGGCACATTTTCAGATCGAGGGGGTAGCGCAGAACAGGCGATACGAATCGACAGCCCCTTTGACGGCCCGCTCGATTTTCTATTCCGTTGAAGCCAATGAAATAGAAAATCGGGGGTGGGGTGTAAAGAGGGCGGCCGATTCACTATCGCCCGCTTTGCGCTGCCGCCCAAAATCGATTTCACCCCCTGAATCTCGTCAAGCTGTACTTAAAGCCGGGTTATGAATAAGTGCGAGATATCCAAGGGTTCTTGGGCTGTTTTTATTGTGTTTAGTTTGATGCGTTTTTTTTTTCATTTTGCCCTTAATTTTTTGCATTGTTTTCCCTTGATCCTCATTCCACCCCCACCCACCACCTATCGTTGAAGGGAGTTTCAATCTCAATGTAAGTGCCCTATCCTGATAGAATGAGCAGTCCTCTTCCCTCAAGGCACGAGAGGACGATGGAGAGTTCCACGGGAATTCACAGAAGCTGTTAGCCTGCACCCCAGGTTGTCTTACTGAAGGAGGCAGCTCTGCAGGCCCACCAAAGTTACTTGGGCAAGGCCGTGGAGATCTGGCATTGCTGCTGTCGCTTCACCAGGGTGGCAGGCTTGGAACTTTGCCATCTCCCGCAGGCCCGTCATCCAGGACTGGCGCAGCTCTGCCTGTGGCAGTGACAGGAACCGCTGCCATTAACCTTTACGCCAGCAACACCCTTAAAGCTGCCTCAACTGACGTCTGACAGATCCACCAGCCTGCTGTGATCGACCATCATTGATGCTTTGTTTTCCAGGGTTAAAGTCCTTCTCACAGAAAGCAACCAGCAGCCGGGAGAGGGCTCTGCACCTTTTCAGAAGGGCCGGGCTCCCAAGAGCATGGGACCTCATCGATGGACTGAATGCTTTTACCGAACCCCATGCCCACCATTACCCCCCACTTGACCTCAGCCACGAAGCTGTCCATTCATCCCCTGCTATAAAAAATCTGCCCTGGTACTAAAGAACTCTTCGGGAGTGTGGGGGGGGGGGGCGGCAGCGGGGGAGGTGGGGAAGAGGGGGGGCCCAGGATAACAGGCCAGTAATGGAATTTCCAGCAGAATGGGGCAGGTGGGCTTTCAAATTGCAGAGTATGTGGGGTCAGTGGGAGGTCCCATCATTTAAATACCTACGGTACCACTAGGGAGAGTCACAACGGCCAGGATATCTGGTGCCTGCTGCTGTCTGGGGAGGGGGGGACATTGCTGGGTTTTCTCCCCGTCCCCGAAAGAATATTTTACATAACTCCCAGACCCTTTTTTTTAAAGTAGACCCCTAATATCAGTCAGCTCCAGACGACAGTTGGATGACTTCCCGTCGTGACTTGACGACCCTATCCTACTCCCTAAACGTGCTGGCAATGCACACTTCAATCACAAGATCACCGAATGGAAAACCAGACCTACACCGTTCAGTGACCATGGTCTGGTCCTGGGGCTAAATTCTATTCATTATATCAGTGAGATGGATTGCAAATGTGTCTGCTGAATACAAAGATACAATTTTATGCTCTGGGATTTAGATTTCCAGAAAAATTTATCTCTTCACAATTAATTGCTTACCACCAGTTTAGCCCCATTGCCAAATATTTTCGGGTCAGGATTTAGCTCAGTATCTTCACTGTAACTGAACAGGAATTGCATGCTTCCAATTCCAGGCTAGGGGACTGTACAAATTTAGCATCGCTCGTAATTAATGCTTTAATTATGGCACAATATTTCCCCTGATTGCTACGACCTAACAACACCATAAACACAGTGGGAAGATTTACCCTGGTCGCTATTGGGACAGTTCTAACTCCCGGGTGGCCGGCCAGTGAAACACGTGGGCCTGTTTTTCGGGAGAATATCAGGCCTCATCAGCGTAGATGTGGCGAACTCCAACTCGAAATTGGCGTTCTGAGGCAGGTCACCGGCTTCTGGCACTCAGATACATTTGTTGGGTGTGTGGGGGGAGTGGGGGGGAGCAGTTTGGGAGGGTTTTGCGAACACAGATGGGGAGAGCTTGAGGAGACAGTGGCCTAAACCTACTTTGTCAGGCCCGGAGGAGCACTTACCTGTTAAGGCCACTGCTTCTTGCTGCTAGGTTTTCTTGAGCAAAGTGACTGTGGTGGACGCTCTGCTCAGTAGGTTAAAATAGTTTTGTACCTCATAACACCCGCCTCCTGCCTGAGCCGCCCCAGAAAACAGCGGCATCGAAATGGCTACGGGATGAAAAGAGCAGTTAAGTGTACCGCTTGGATTTTAACTCCCATTCCGCCTGGTTTACACAGCGGCAAGGAGTTAAAACTCCCCCATATGTGTTAGTGCCATTGTAAACATAACCGGAAGATATCCCAGGTCTCTGGCAAAATCATAAATGTGTGCTAAAAGAATGTGTTCACAATATTGCTAAAATTAGCAATTTCCCACTATATGTAAAATCTCACTAACACACAGCAATGAGAAGAAACATTCCCACGTTGTATCAATGCAGGTAGAATGATATCGATCAGTATTTGCAGTAATTTCAGATTGTAATAATGGTAGGAGATAGAGAGTAGGGATAAAGGGTTTGTTCTCTGATTGGCGGGATGTGACACGTGGTGTTCCCCAGGGATCTATACAGGGGCCTCGGCTTTTCACCATATAAAGTAATAGCTTGAATGAAGGAATAGAGAGTTGTATATCCAAATTTGCAGGTGACACTAAGTTAGGAAAAGTTGTGTGGATAGGAGCAGGAAGTTATAAAGGGACAGAGACAGAATTAATGGCCCCGATATTTATGGGGAGGGTGCTGGGGGAGGCCGAAAACGGCTGAAGAACCTGGCAAGGTCGGGGACGCGGAGGTCCTGCCCATCTTAAAGGCAGGACCTCGTTAACATTTTGTGGCTCTGTCTCCCACCCAGCAGCCGGACGAAGGAACAGCCTGGCCTGGGAGGATACACCAGCGGCAGGAGGCCGCAGCCGAGGACCATCATGGATGATCCTCGACAGTCAGGAGGGGGGGAGATTGACAATCGGGAGGGGGGGAGGTCGGCAATTGGGGCCCTGGGGGAAGGGGCCTGCGATTGGGAGAGCTGGGAAGAGGCTGGAAATCGGGAGGGCTGGGGGGGAGGCTGCAAATTGGGGCCGGGGGGAGGCCGAAGGCTTCCATGAGGAGCCTGGGGGTGGGGGCACTCCTGCTCCTTCTGGCCCACAGGGAGTGCTGAAACTGCCACTTACCCTGGGGAGCCTGCAGCTCCCACCTCCATTTCACTGCTGAGTTTCCTGTGCCCTGGGAAACCCGTGCAGCAGCAGTTAACTTCAAATCAGACTCCCAATTGCACCGCGCGAGCCCGAGTGAAATACATTAATGAAGTGCCCCCCCCCTCACCACGGTGGGACACTCGGGCACCCCGATATCCAACGCCGTAAAATTGGTGGCGGGCATGAGCACGTGGCACAGTGGGTTGGGGTCGCATTCCACGCATTTCACTTTTTAAACCCCCCCCCCCGCTGTTGTTGGGTGGGGGGTGAGAGGGGTGTAAATATCGGGGCCTATGAGTGGAAAAAACTGTGGCAAATATAGCTCAATATGGGGAAGTGTGAGCTCATCTAGTTTGGATCTGAGAAAGACAAATCGGAGTGTTTCCTAAATGGCGAGAGACTAGGAACTGTGGAGGAGCAGAGAGATTTAAGTGCCCATGTACACGAATCACTAAAAACTAGTGGGCAGGTACAAAACATAATCAAAAAGGCTACTGGAATGTTACCATTTCATCTGAAGAGGGCTGGAATACAAAGAGGAGGAAGTTATTCTTCAATTATACAAAGCCTTGGTTAGCCCCCACCTGGAGTACTGAGTTCAGTTTTGGGCACCGTACCTCAAGACGGATATATTGGCCTTAGAGGCTTAAATTATGAAGAAAGGTTTATTAGACTTGACTTGTAATCCCTTGACTTTAGATGGTCGAGGGGTGATCTAATCGAGGTGTTTAAAATGATAAAACAATTCGATAGGGCGAATTGAGAGAAACTATTTCCTCTGGTGGGGGAATCCAGAACAAGGGGACATAATCTTAAAAGTAGAGCTGGGCCTTTCGGGAGCAAAATCAGAGAGCACTTTTTCACACAAAGGTTAGTGAAAATCGCCCCCAAACTATCTCCCCCAAAATGCTATAGATGCTATGGGACAATTGAAATTTTTAAGACTATTATCGAGAGATTTTTGTTCGCTAAGGGTTTCAAGGGATATGGAGCAAAGAAGGGTAAATGGAGTTAATATGCAGATCAGCCATGATCTAATTGAATGGCCAAACAGGCTTGAGTGGTTGAATGGCCTACTCCTATGTAATATATGGATACTGCAGCCCAAGTCAATATAACCTGCTGGTACCAAAGTAAATCAGACGGATATGGAAAGGAATTTTAGCTCATCAAAGAGTATTCTGAGAATCAAATCCTGGAATACTTTGTTCTGAAATCTTCTGCGTAAAAACCTATGTTCGGCTGAAAAAGTCCAGTTACGTAACCTGTGAAATATCTCTGCTGTTATTTTACTGCAGTTTAATTGCCCACAATTCTTAGTTAGGGAGTCTTTTCTTCTAATTGATCTGCAAAAAGTTGGAAGTTTTGGTTCCATAGCTGGTTTATCTTTAGGAAGTGATTTTATGCATGTAATGAAAGAATTGATTTTCCCCTAGTTAAATAGTCACTATTTGTTAATGGTTCTAGCTTTTAATCAATAAGCTAAAAGCCAAGAATTTAAGCTCCTTGGGCAGCTAGTTCTATCAGTAAGTGCTTCTTGCTCATAATTGATAAGGTTGCTTAAAGTGATTCAAGCTATTCTTATAAAAAATCCAGATTGAATTCTCATTAAGCTATCATTAGCATCATTTGATCAAGCTTTCTTCGTAACTTGCTACCTACAATATATTAGAACAGTGGAGAGAGGCAGACATTTCTCAGTGGAAATGCTTATCTTCAGATGAATATATTTCGAGGCTCATTAGAAGAGGTTAACCCACATAAACTTTATTTATTACAAGGATGATACAACAATAGCAATATAAAAGGATTGCAAGTTAGTTGGTTGATGTTTATCAGAATGACTTTGTTCACGTATGTTGTGTGTGTATACGGGGAGTGTTTGCGAATGTGTTGTGTGTGTAGTCAAATCCATGTATCTGCGTGTGCGTGTGTGAAAGGGTGGGGGTGCATGCGTAGTGAGTGTGAGAGTGTGTAAGGGCCATAATATGCTGTCAAAATAACAGAGAGGCTAATGGCGCTCGCCGTTATTTATTCATAAATGGTACAGCAACTTCAGGCAAGGGCAGATGTCTGCCTAAACGCTGATATCTAAAAGTTGCTGTCCGAGTTGCGCCGTTCTGCTGTTAGCTTTGTGAAAATGGCATCTTGCTGCCTGACTCACCATTGAAATGATTGAACGGCGTGAAGTTGCTGTATTTGTACCATAGATACGAACTAAACTCACCACAGAAAGTTAAGTCTTGTCATTGCAAGTGTAAGTACCCTTTTAACGACATGATAAGTGTTAATTACTGCCAGTCAACCTCTCTGGCACTGAAAATTAACTATTACAAGTGTGGAGTCTCATTCCTTTAGGTTTTAATTGTTGTTGGAGATTTTAAAAATGTAAAACTTTAAATTTTTTTTTACTTTTCCTTTCTGTCTCTTTTTTCTCTCTCTCTTAATCCAATCTTTCTTTCCCTCTCGTTATTTCTCTTTCTGTACCTGATTTGACATTGAATTCACCGACTCTAATTTACACTTCCTTCTCAGTCCTTGCACTGTTAATTTCACAATCCTTCTATCTGATTGATTAAGGAGATACCCAGTTGCTTGCCCTGTTCACTCAGGTCCCAGATTCCCTGTTTCCCTCGCTGTGACGTTATCAGCTCACACTTTCAGCAACTTGCCATGCGAAAGATTTAAAAACCTAAATGTGCAAGGACAAATCCAACTAATGGCAGAGGCCGTTAGATGCCCTGCTACAGCAAATTATGGCCCAATGTGAGTAGGTGTGAGGGGTAGGTTTTTGGGGTGTGTGTGTGTGCTTGTGTGCGAGTGTGTGTGTGAGTGTGAGTGTGTGTGCGTGTGTGTGTGAGTGTGTGCATGTGTGTGTGTGAGTGTGTGTGTGTGCATGTGTGTGTGTGTGAGTGTGTGTGTGTGCGTGAGTGAGTGTGTGTGTGTGAGTGTGTGTGTGTGTGTGTGCGAGTGTGTGTGTGTGTGTGTGTGTGAGTGTGAGTGTGTGTGCGTGTGTGTGTGAGTGTGTGCATGTGTGTGTGTGAGTGTGTGTGTGTGCATGTGTGTGTGAGTGTGTGTGTGTGCATGTGTGTGTGTGTGAGTGAGTGTGTGTGTGTGTGTGTGTGTGTGTGAGTGTATGTGTGTGGGTAAGGTTGTTTCATCTTTATGGAAGTTTATGATAAGCAGTAATATCAATTTTTGAAGAAATCTGCTGATATAATGTAGAAAGAGAGGATTATAAAACGGACCGCTGACAAGTTAGCTTCAGAGGATAACTCGGGAATATTTCTAGATTCTCCAGGCACAATAACTGTGTGCAGATTTTGAATAAGCCATGTCAAGCCCTCTGCGTATTATTTTTCAATTGGTAGGTGTTGGGAGTCCAGCAAATGTCTGCAGTTGTGGAGATAATACAGTAACCATCCTGCATGATGTGAGTCTGATGATACAACTATCCATATGGAGATCATTACTTATTGATACTGATAGCAATTCTTTTTATAAACCCTTTCAATAAGTGCAGAGTGATGGCCTCAGTTTCCAGAACTGAATGAGATGTAATTCAACAAATTAACCTTTGTGTGACCTTAGAATGGTTTAAAATATGTTGATGAATCTTGTAAAGCTGCAGCATGAATTCACTGAGTTCCTGGAGAACTCCGCTTTGCCCATGTTTAAAATTCATACAGACAGAGGATTCATTTCACACTATCGTGTGTTCTAAAAATGATGGTCTTCAAAGAATTTGCAAGCTGGATGCTGTGATCACTCCTAACGCTACAGGATCAGGTATTTTATTAGTGATCCGTCCCAGGGCTGGTCCGAACTCGAGTCTCACATATGAGACTCTTGAGGCACTTACTGGGGAAGAGTAGCTGAGGTGGTTTGCCGTTACCTTCCTCACGGTTTTTATCTTCTCCTAGGCGGTCTACAACCAAGGTTAAAGAGCCCGACCTACCCTTTACGATGGGAGGTGGGGAGGGCCACCCACTGGAAGTCAATCCAGTATTCTGAGCCAGAGCTCCGGTGTCCGCTCACCAGGCCTGTCTGAGGTGGCACGTGATCTCTTCGCCTTCTGACTCAGCACCGATCGTGGCCTTTCTCTCCCTCCCTCCCGCCATCGGCGACCTCCACCGGCACCACCCCCTCCCCCCACCCCCTCCTCCAGCCCTGATCTCTGGCCTTCCCCCGTCCCGCGATGGCCTCTCTGCCCCACCCCAAGTCCCAATTTCTCGCTCCCTCCCTCCTCCCGATGGCTGGTGACCGTCCTCAAGGGTCTCCGGCTCCAGCCTACTGCCACTGGTTTTCCAGCCTTGCAACCGGCCAACCTGTCAATCTGGCCGGCTACCAAGTGGGAAACGGAAGAAAATAATTATAATGAGGTCCCGCCGTTAAATTCGGAAGGCCCTCCGCGTCCCCGGTCTTGCCGGGTTTCCCCTGGGCTACCGCGCGCCCTCCCCGCCTCCCCGTAAATATTGGGGCCATTATGTATGAAAACAACGGTATCTTTAGTACATGTTTGTCTGTCACACTTCCTGTGTTACACTTTGATGTCACACTCAGGCTTCACACTGTAAACTCATGCAGATAGGCTTAGATGAAGTAAGGTTCGTGTGGAACATAAACGCTGCCATAGACCAGTTGGGCCGAATGGCCTGTTTCTGTGCTGTACATTCGATGTAAATTTCTGTGTCACTAATATGTGTTTATTTTGCATTGAAATTAAAAGAGAATGGGGGAGAAAAAATTGGATAAGGGCTGTTTTTGGGTGTAGGTGGTGTTATGTGCAATTACCCCACGCTCAATGACCCCTGCGCAGGCAGGACGCAAGTTTCAGCCCACCCAAGGACTCACCTGCGATCAGCGTTTCATCCCAGGCCTTAAACATGGAATCAATGCAATTCCCACTTTCCACCAACAGGGGGAGCTTAATCCGTTAAACGGTGAATGTTTCTTAGAAATCTCTTAAAGGTAGCTGGTACCTGTTATTTGCTGAAAATAACAGTGTACTTTCTGCAAAGAGTCTGAACAGAGATCAAACATCGCACACGTAAAACACAGAGGCAGGTCCCATCCCTATGTTTAAACACTCATGAGTTATGTTAAAACATTGAATAAAGGTTGTGCACTACTAAATCCCACATCCTCCAATCTGCACCCCAGACCTCACCAATCTGCTGATCTGAGTTCGTACCAGGCCTGCGAGAGTGCATGCACCAAGGTTCTCTGCTGATGCACTAGAGGCCTTGGTTCAAGAGGTGGACAGAAAGAGGGACATCCTATATCCACAGCAGGGGGGGGGGTGGGGGTGGAGGGCTGGTGTGGGGGCAAGAGGTCATCCAGTCATAAACCCAAAAGGCAGTGAGAAGCAGCGGGAGATGAAGTCAATGCCAGGCACATCATGAACATGGATTCAGTGCAGGAAGAAGTTCAATGTTTTGACATGAGTGGTCAAGGTGAGTGAGGTCAACTGTCAAGTGGCGTCTCCTACCAACTGCACCACGCACTACACCCCCATCACCCACATACCAACAAACTCTTTCCATCAGTACTCAACTCTTACCACCAGATGCTTCCTCTCCCCCTTACACATTACTACTGTTTCAAGCCGCCCACCCACAACTCACAGGCCACACACACTGGCAGCTATACAACCATGACAGGCACATCACCCAGACACACGTCCCGCTTTCTTGAAGGAGAAGGTGGCACGTATCAGGAGGTGGATTGAATGGTGGTGGACAATTAAACAACTAAAAGGAGGAGGAGGCTCTGTAAACATCCCCATCCTCAATGATGGCGGAGTCCAGCTCGTGAGTGCAAAAGACAAGGCTGAAGCGTTTGCAACCATCTTCAGCCAGAAGTGCCGAGTGGATGATCCATCTCGGCCTCCTCCCGATATCCCCACCATCACGGAAGCCAGTCTTCAGCCAATTCGATTCTCTCCACGTGATGTCAAGAAACGGCTGAGTGCACTGAATACAGCAAAGGCTATGGGCCCCGACAACATCCCAGCTGTAGTGCTGAAGACTTGTGCTCCAGAACTAGCTGCACCTCCAGCCATGCTGTTCCAGTACAGCTGCAACACTGGCATCTACCCGACAATGTGGAAAATTGCCCAGATACGTCCTGTCCACAAGAAGCAGGACAAATCCAATCCGGCCAATTACCGCCCCATCAGTCTACTCTCAATCATCAGCAAAATCATGGAAGGTGTCGTCGACAGTGCTATCAAGTGGCACTTACTCACCAATAACCTGTTCACCGATGCTCAGTTTGGGTTCCGACAGGACCACTCGGCTCCAGACCTCATTACAGCCTTGGTCCAAACATGGACAAAAGAGCTGAATTCCAGAGGTGAGGTGAGAGTGACTGCCCTTGACATCAAGGCAGCATTTGACCGAGTGTGGCACCAAGGAGCCCGAGTAAAATTGAAGTCAATGGGAATCAGGGGGAAAACTCTCCAGAGGCTGGAGTCATACCTAGCACAAAGGAAGATGGTAGTGGTTGTTGGAGGCCAATCATCTCAGCTCCAGGACATTGCTGCAGGAGTTCCTCAGGGCAGTGTCCTAGGCCCAACCATCTTCAGCTGCTTCATCAATGACCTTCCCTCCATCATAAGGTCAAAATGGGGATGTTCGCTGATGACTGCACAGTGTTCAGTTCCATTCGCAACCCCTCAAAGAATGAAGCAGTCCGAGCCTGCATGCAGCAAGACCCGGACAACATCCAGGCTTGGGCTCATAAGTGGCAAGTAACATTCGCTCCAGACAAGTGCCAGGCAATGACCATCTCCAACAAGAGAGAGTCTAACCACCTCCCCTTGACATTCAACGACATCACCATCGCCGAATCCCCTACCATCAACATCCTGGGGGGTCACCATTGACCAGAAACTTAACTGGACCAGCCATATAAATGCTGTGGCTACAAGAGCAGGTCAGAGGCTGGGTATTCTGCAGTGAGTGACTCATCTCCTGACTCCCCAAAGCCTTTCCACCATCTAGAAGACACAAGTCAGGAGTGTGACGGAATACTCTCCACTTGCCTGGATGAGTGCAGCTCCAACAACACTTAAGAAGCTCAACACCACCCAGGTCAAAGCAGCCTGCTTGATTGGCACCCCATCCACCACCCTAAACATTCACTCCCTTCACCACCGGCGCACTGTGGCTGCAGTGTGTACCATCCACAGGATACACTGCAACAACTCGCCAAGGCTTCTTCGACAGCACCTCCCAAGCCCGCGACCTCTACCACCTAGAAGGACAAGAGCAGCAGGCACATGGGAACACCACCACCTACACGTTCCCCTCCAAGTCACACACCATCCCGACTTGGAAATATATCGCTGTTCCTTCATTGTCGCTGGGTCAAAATCCTGGAACTCCCTACCTAACAGCACTGTGGGAGAACCTTCACCATAGGACTGCAGTGGTTCAAGAAGGCGGCTCACCACCACCTTCTCAAGGGCAATTAGGGATGGGCAATAAATGCTGGCCTTGCCAGCGATGCCCACATCCCATGAATGATTAAAAAAAAGTGGCATTGGCATTTAGTGCCTCGAGACCTTTCCAACATTCAATGAGATCATGGTGAACCTGTGACCTAACTCCATATACCTGCCTTAGCCCCAAATCAATACCCTTGGTTCACAGAAATCTATCAATCTCAGATTTAACATTCACAAGTGAGCTAGCATTAACCGCCGTCTGCCGAAGAGCGTTCCAAACTTCTCCCACCCTTTGCGTGTAGAAGCATTTCCTAACTTCACTCCTGCAAGTCCTGGCTCTAAATGTTAGACTATGTCCCCGCGTCCGACTATTCAAGTCTTGGAGACCTGCAATAACAGTTAAAAATATCTCGGCAGCCAGAAGCAATAATCCAGCCACTAACCTGTAAATCCTGCATGGCCCCTTTAGGTAACGCTGGTGGGGGTCCTCCAGGCTCTCTAAGACATATTCAGATGGTTGGGGCTGAGTCTGTGCGTCGAGTTGAGCGTTAAATTCCAAAATGGTGTCGATCGCTTTAAATCAGCGTTGCACACTGATTAAGGCCATTTTCTCCCTACTGTACACGATTCCAGTCTTCGTTATCTGCGCCTGCGTTAACTCCTGTACCAAGATGGCGTCCAATGCACGTCACACTGGAAATGTGCGTGTGCAACCAAGACGCCATCTTGGATGCCGGAGAGGCCGTGTAGCGCGGAAACCAAGGGCGCTACACGGCCCAATTTAGCGCCCATTATTTGTAATCAGAATACTTCAGGTTTAATAAAGAAAACATTTTGGAAGGCACAAGGATATATATTTGAATAATAAATGCTTACAGCTGGCTTAGCAAAGTCTAATGTGGAAAGGAGTTGACATCCATCTCCTCAAATCTTATCCCTGTGTACAGCACCGCGCAGTCTTACTGAATGTCAAAAGATCATTGAGAAAATAAATGACAAGTTAACTCGGTTTTCTGCAACTATATTATATTTTACTTTACATTTTCAGAATAATGATGAATTATTGTAGCCACAAATATGGGTAAAATACACCTCTGTGAAGTTTCATAAAGTGCCAGCAGCGGATATGTGGAGCACCATTCCAACAGCTGGAAGAAATCCCTTTTTATTGCTAGCTCCCTTTTCATTTTCATAAGACTATGGCCTACATATCCTCCAGCAGTTTCCCAACTGCATGCCCCAAGTTCAAATTAGCAGAATTCTGAGCCTTGGGGCATGTTTTAAAATTTTGCTGAGTATATCAGTACGAGGCCCGAGCTGACAGCTGTGGGCTCAGCTCAGCTCTGCTGCAGTTAGATTTATCCTTGTAATTTATTAAACATGACCACTTTTGCGACCTGCTTTTAGGCTAGTTATCAGCTTTATTTCCCGCAGATAACAGATCTTAAAGTGCAACTCCACCTCACAATTACTCTAGGCTTTTATTTAGATATAGTGTGCTATTTGCATCATTAGTGGTTTTAATTTAACAATTTGCTAAGTGACCACTTATCCCAAAGTGAATATCGTATTTATCTGCAAAGGACAACCTTATTGTTGCTTCAAGCATTCTGCCAGAATGCATTAGGTTTTGCCAAATGAATACAATTAAATGTACTCAAATTACTACACTTGCCTCCTGCGTATTTCATCAGCTGAAGTTCCCATTCCAGTGTTAGCGTCCCAGATAGAACTGTTATGCCCATCAGTAATTACGAGAGCCAATTTTCCCTTTTGCCTCTGTACTGATTTTTTAAAAATCATTCATCGGGATGCAGGCGTTGCTGGCAAGGCCAGTGTTTATTGCCCATCCCTAATTGCCCTTGAGAAGGTGGTGGTGAGCCGCCTTCTTGAACCGCTGCAGTCCGTGTGGTGAAGGTTCTCCCATAGTGCTGTTAAGAAGGGAGTTCCAGGATTTTGACCCAGCGACGACGAAGGAACGGTGATATATTTCCAAGTCGGGATGGTGTGTGACTTGGAGGGGAATGTGCAGGTGGTGTTGTTCCCATGCGCCTGCTGCTCTTGTCCTTCTAGGTGGTGGCAGTATAATTCCAGAGTCAGATCTAGATCTGACTCAAAACGTAGCTGCCTTCTCACAAGGCCTGTGTTTGAACCATTTGTAACTTCATTGTTTTGTGAAGCTGTGGAATGGGGAGATCCCTAGAACTCCTGAACTCTTCATAAACCGCAGCTGAGCATTTTTTCTTCATGTTTTGATGAAACAAAAGGACTTAAGATTTACTAACCATGCGCTCGCATGTACTCACTATCTCCCTCCGATCCTGTATGTATTGGAATGTCTGGCTGATGCACCGTCAGATCATTTTCTTGGATTAAAAAAGGTTGTTGAAACAATCTCCAATTAGAACCAAAATAGAGCTGGATTCAGATACAGAATTAAATACACATGAGCATATCTGTCAGATGTAATAGTCCAAGATTTCAGAATTACTTTTGTAATTTTGGTCCCCAAAATTTTGCAGGCTTTCCAACCCTCCCCCCCATCCCTCCACAATCCGGCCCCCCACCACCACTCTAAACCGGCTGGGAATCCAGTGGAAGGCCTGTGAATTAGGCCAGGACCTGGTGCATCCTGGTGTATTCAGATTCCGGCCTCTGCTATGAGTATCCACCAGGCCTCGAATGGGGGAACTTCCATCCACCCCAAACATAGTCCCCCTCCGTCAGAGGGATGTGCAGGAAGGAGAGGAATTCCAGGCTGTGGTTCTCCTTGCCCCCGGCCTGGGCTCCACCAGCCAGCCAGTTTCCCAGTGGCAAACAGAAGACGTATTGTGCAGCCCACCTGGGGCCTGGAGCCTGGGTCCCTGAACAACACGGCCAGCATGAAGGAGGGCCTGCTGGCCATTTCTAAAGCTGCAATCTGGCACTGTTCTGCTGGCGTAATGAGGAACGGCTGCTCAGCGTCACCCCCCTGCCACCCCAACCCCACTCTGGTGCTCCCATAGTGCAGCAGGCGCCCGATAGAAGTACTTGAAATAGGGAACCTCCCCCTGACCCTGGTGTTAGTGGAGGTGGGGGAGGTTCCTGGTGGGCAGATCTTGGCACTTACACAAGGATCAAAGGCCCTCAGTTGTTTGGGCCCAATGTATTCAGATTTAGTCAACTGGAGTTGTACCTTATACAATTGTTCAGTGAAATCTTTAATTCAGGACATATAATAATGGTTGTCAGGAGCGATAAAATCAGGGTAATTAAAGTGGCTGTTCACACATTGTTAATGGGTGTTTCGAAACACCTAGACTCAAACGTACTTGATAATCAATTTAACTTCAATAAAGATGCACGATTTTTCACATGGTCTTATAATGTGCAGAAGCAGTGTCTAAAATCCCCTCCCAATAATGTAATGATATGGACACCTAAATATATGTGGGACCAACCCAACTATTATTACAAAGTAACTTCATGGGAGTGTAAGGCTGTAATGTGTGTGGAAGAGGCTGATGATGTGTCTGGGATTAACCGAGGTCTAAAACAAGGACAATGGAAAAGCCACAGATCAGTTTTATTGTGATGCCATTGATGGCGAGAATGAGATATAAAAGATTGGATTACAGCCGGTGTGCTGATGCATGAGCAGATTTCATTTATCAGCTTTTATTGCCTTATCACCGACACTGTCTCAACACTGACCATTTATCATTGGAACTCCCAGAGGGGGCTCTGAATTTTCATGCTCTTCAGATTTTCCATGCAATTCCATTAAGCAAAGAAGTGAATCTTAAGAACTAGCCTCGGACCAACTTAATAAAAGCTCAATAGAAACTAATGATTGACTGTGTTACCAGTGAGCTACTGCTTGCTGACACTAGCATGAAATCAACACTGGTAATGTAAATATTGTATTACATACTGGCAGTGCACAGAGTCTACCCTTCCAACTCAAATATTCATGAATGCATATTTAAACTGTATTTTTCTGGTCAAATAATGCTGTATTTGAAATTTGTTGGAGGATTTAGATACAAGTCACTGCTCAAGCATGGCGAACAATAACAGCCAGGGGAGAATGATTCATGCTAAGCAGCACATGTCGGGCTAACTTTGCTCATCAGTCGCCCAACCAATGCGTGCAAATGGGGAGATAAGCAATCGGTAAACCGGGCAGAGAGCTGTTCTGCCAGACGGACTTCCATCCAATTAGTGCCCCGTTTCCGGTCAGGTTTCGTGCTGACGGCAGAAGCACTTGCTTGTCAACTACATTAAAATTAGGCCCTAAGGAGATCATTTGGCTATCCATGCAATTTTCTGATGTTTGATCTGGTTTCATGTTCGGTCATTTACCTTCCCATATAAAACAGGGGCCCAACGCTGCTGGGTTTGCTATTTTCAGCGGGCAGATGAAGAGCCCTGTGATGAGATCGCTAGCAGGATTCTAAGGCTAATACTGAGCCTTTGTTCCTTTCTGTTCTCCCAGAAATGGGATCTATAGATATGGGGAAAGATTTGAGATGCTGGGACTTTTCCACTGCAGCAGATAAGGTTAGGGTGGGATTTAATACAGATTTTAAAGTCATGTAGAATTTTGATAGCAGGGGAAGTCTATTTCCTCTATTTAAGGAGTAAGTGATGAGTGGTCATCAATTTAAAATTGGTTCTGAGAGAGTGAGGAGCAACCAGAGGGTTGTTGGAGCATGGAATGTTTTGCCACAGGGAGTGGTTGAGGCAGAGACCATTACATCCTTTAAGGGAAGATTGGATAAACATTTCAATCAGAAGAAGAGTCAGGGCTATGGGAAGAGAGTGGGATTAGTTTTGGATTGTTCTAGCAAAGAGCCAGCATAGACACAATGGGCCAAATGGCCTCCATTGTATTGTGAACAATTTCTGCTCGTTCTTCTAAGCATATGGTAATGCTGTCTAATGGGCAGGAAGAGCCACTGTCCTCACTTCTACCTCATCCTGGACCCCTTCCACTTCACCAGCCATCAAACAGGAACTGGAGTGTTTTGCTGCTCCATCACTGGCCGCACGCTCGATTTCTGCCTCCACAATTATTGGGCCAGAAATTAGGACCTCAAAAATGCACAGGCCACAATCCCAGCAGTTACACCGGGATCCCATGCACCAGCACCCTCCAGCGCTGACCCCACCAGAGCTTGCGGGGTCAGTGGGAGGGGACCCCATTTGTGTGGGACCAACCTTTCTCTGGGTTATCAGTCCAGGCCTCGAGATTACTAGTCCAGCAAACCTGACCTAACCCTACCTGTAGGTTGTAAGTATTTTGTAAAGTGGCTCAGCAGGAGTTTACTCACTCATCAGTTTCATTCTAACGTAGATTTTTGTTAAGGTATTAAGGGGATATGGGGCTAAGGCGGGTTTATGGAGTTAGGTCACAGATCAGCCATGATCTCATTAAATGGTGGAACAGGCTCGAGGGGCAAAATGGCCTACTCCTGTCCCTATGTTCCTAATATTCACAATGCCAGTTACATCTCAGCTCAATGTGAAAAGCTCTCGCTGTTTGCCCATTAAATTCAGGATAATGATTGGTAGCGAGAGCTGCTCTAACCTCTGAATGTTCAGGATCCGGCGACATTTATTACAACATATGCAACTGGATAAATTCCACAGAAACTGATAAGAAATAGTTTGAGTTTATAAATTCTGCTCCTGTCACTTTTTTAAAATCTAAAGTTCCAATAATTTTCAAAATCTCCATTAATACTGTTACTTTGCACAAAATGCTCAAGCACTATCTAGTTATAAATTGAAAACAATTGGACAACTCGAATAGACATCACATTCTGGACAGAACAACCCAGACATCACAGCTGGCCCCAGAATGTGATGGATGAAGAGCTCCTGACACTGAGCCATGTCTCCGAGCAATGCAGGGCTTTTAATCCCATTCTACCTCTGTAAGAGGGAGTATCAATCTCTTATCTATCCATTGTATTATATTTACCTATCTATTAGTATACTAAAAGTGATATGTCAGCACACTCTGACACCACAGTCCAGGTATCACACTTTAATATAGAAGCAAAGCAAGCTTAGCATTTCGGAGCTGCAGCCTGAAACTGACAAGCATAATTTAACCTTCAGCCTTCCCTGACCAAACAACAAATAAACTCTCAGTCTGAGTGGTGTCAGGCATTATTTATAACAATTAGACTCCCTGGCCCTTTAAGGGGCAGAACCTAATTTTGCCTTAGCAGCAGAATGCATTGTGGAGTAAAGGTATAATGCTTTTGTCATTGTAAACGAGCATATCATCTCATTCACCACAAAAAATGCCACAGGAGTTTGATTGGTAAGATATTCAAATAGTCTGCCGAGTGTTCACAGGCATCATACTGCAGAAATCAAGCTTTGTTGCAGAACCAACGCAATCTTTAAACGCTTCTGAGCTTGAGCCTGCAACAGACGAGCACATTCCAATCTGCAAAGTCCCTGGGTTGTCCCAGTCATGTACAGGTGTTTTACTGTCCTTTCAATGAGCAATGTAATCAAATTCCCAATAAGATTGCAGCTTTAGTTTTTGTAAAAAAACAGCTGACTGCCCCTGGGGTTATGTCTGAAGGCATTCCTGGGTCAGCTGACAGTTAGTCATAGCATTCAGTCATTCTGAAAGTTGTACACCTGATCTTACAGGTAATTCTGGTCTCATTGAAAGGAAAGCTCATTAACTTTGCATCCTAAAATAATAGGGTTCATCCAACTTCCCTTCAACAAGTTTCTTTGTACTGTTTTTCCATTATTTGCCTTTCAACCTTTGATTCCTTGAATGAATCATGAGAATAGTACATTTTCATCAATTTTTTTTCTTCAAATGTTAATGCAGAACATTTTCTTTCGCCTGAATTCCATGAGGGTAATATGGGCCTCTTTGTCTACTATGTCTGATGGAAGTATCTATTCTGATAAGTTAGCCATTGTCGTATTTGTATGGAAAGTCATTTCACAGTATTTGTATTGAAGTCTCTCATGACTCTCCCCTGAAGAGACTTTATTATCTGGCTAAATGTTACATTGGGCAAAGAATGCATTCGATTCCTTTTCATAGAATCATAGAAAGTTACGGCACAGAAGGAGGCCATTCAGCCCATCATGTTTGTGCCAGCTGAAAAAGAGCTATCCAGCTTAATCCCACTTTCCAGCACTTTGTCTGTAGCCCTGTAGGTTACGCACTTCAAGTGCTCATCCAAGTAATTTTTAAATGAGTTAAGGGTTTCTGCCTCTACCACCCTTTCAGACAGTGAGTTCCAGACCCCCACCACCCTCTGGGTGAAAACATTTCTCCTCAGCTCCCATCTAATTCTTCTACCAATTACTTTAAATTTATGCCCCTGGTCACTGACCCCTCTGCTAAGGGAAATAGGTCCTCCCTATCCACTCTATCTAGTCCCGTCATAATTTTATATACCTCAATTAAATCTCCCCTCAGCCTCCTTTGTTCCAAAGAAAACAACCCCAGCCTGTCCAATCTTTTCTCATAGCTAAAATTCTCCAGACCTGGCAACATCCTCGTAAATCTCCTCTGTACCCTCTCTAGTGCAATCACATCTTTCCTGTAATGTGGTGACCAGAACTGTACACAGTACTCAAGTTGTGGCCTAACTAGTGTTTTATACAGTTCCAGCATAACATCCCTGCTCTTATATTATATGCCTCGGCTAATAAAGGAAAGTATCCCGTATGTCTTTTTAACCACCTTATCTACCTGTCCTGCTACATTCAGGGATTTGTGGACATACACTCCAAGGTCCCTTTAATATTCTACACTTCTCAGTATCCTCCCATTTATTGTGTACTCCCTTGCCTTGTTTGCCCTCCTCAAATGCATTACCTCACACTTCTCTGGATTGAATTCTATTTGCCATTTGTCTATTTGCCCACCTGACCAGTCCATTGATATCTTCCTGCAGTCTACAGCTCTCCTCCTCACTATCAACCACACGGCCAATTCTTGTATCATCTGCAAATTTCTTGATCAAGTCCCCCACATTCAAGTCCAAATCATTAATAAACCACAAAAAGCAAGGGACCAAGTACTGAGCTTTGTGGAACCCCACTGGAAACAGCCTTCCAGTCACAAACACACCCGTCAACCATTACCCTTTGCTTCCTGCCAAAGAGCCAATTTTGAATCCAACTGGCCTTTTTCCCTTGGATCCAATGGGTTTTACTTTTTTGACCAGTCTGCCATGTGGGACCTTGTCAAAAGCCTTGCTAAAATCCATGTAGACTACATCAAATGCACTACCCTCATCGACCCTCCTTGTTACCTGCTCAAAAAATTCAATCAAATGATTCTGTACTATGATTCCTTTTGCATTTCCATAGTTTGGAAAGCCAACAGGTGGGTTTTCCAGTTTGAAGTATGGTAACACGCTGAAGGAGCTGGAGCTGAGCGGGGATTTGGGGTTAGAAATTGGGCCGTCTAGCGCCTGTTGATTTTGTACTACGGGGCCTCCCAGAGTGGCAAGATGGCGTCTTGGATGCGCACACACATTTCTAACGATGTGTGCCGGACGCCATCTTGGTAAAGGCAGTAGCGTATGCGTAAATAACAAACACCGGCAGCATGTAAAGTAAGGAGAAAATGGATACAATCATTGTGCAACGCTGATTTAAAATGATAGACGCCATTTTGGGACTTAACGCTCTACTCAACACACTGTTTTAAACACGACCATTTGAAACGTGTCTTACAGTGCCTGGAGGACCACCCCACTATTACTATTTAAAGGGACCATGCAAGGTTTATAGGTTCATTGCTGGATTATTGCTTCTGGCTGCTGATGCATTTGTACATGTTTTTGGAGGTCTTCTATACTTGAATAATAGGATGAGGGGACATAGCCTAAAAATTAGAGCCAGACGTGCAGGAGTGAAGTTAGGAAATGCTCCTACACATAAAGGTTGGGAGAAGTTAGGAACGCTCTTCTGCAAATGGCAGTTGGTGCTAGCTCCCTTGTGAATGTTAAATCTGAGATTGATAGATTTCTGTGAACCAAGGATATTAAGGGATATGGGGCTAAGACGGGTATGTGGGGTTAGGTCACAGGTCCACCATGATCTCATTGAATGGCGGAACAGGCTCGAGGGGCTAAATGCCACTGCCAGTTGCTGCCACTTGATATGCGCCAGCTTTTCCTGCAAGAAAGCAGGACGTGTGTCTGGGTGATGTGCCTGTCATGGTTGAATAGCTGCCAGTGTGTGTAACCTGTGCGTTGTGGGTGGGCGGCTTGCAACAGTAGTAATGTGTGAGGGTGAGAAGAAGCATCTGATTGGCAGGGCTGAGTACTGATGGAAAGAGTTTATTGGTATGTGGGTGATGGGGGTGTAGTGTGTGGAGCAGTTGGTAGGAGACGCCACTTGACAGTTGACCTCACTCACCTTGACCACTCACATGAAAGCATTGAACTTCTTCCTGCACTGCATCCATGTTCATGATGCTGTGCGCCTGGCATTGACTTCATCCCCCATTTCCTTCCACTGCCTTTTGGGCATATGTCTGGAGGGCCTCTTGTTCCCCCCCCACCTGTGGATATAGGATGTCCTTCCTTCTGTCCACCTCTTGCACCAAGGCCTCTAGTGCATCAGCAGAGAACCTTGGTGCATGCACTCTCGCAGGCCTGGTACCAACTCAGATCAGCAGATTGGTGAGGTCTGGCGTGCAGATTGGAGGATGTGGGATTTAGTAGTGCGAAACCTTTATTCAACGTTTGAATATAACTCAAAAATTTGTAACAATGGGACCTGCTACCTTTAAGAGATTTTGGCTGCCTGTCAAAGAGACATCCTCCCTTTAAGGGATTGGGGCTCCCCCTGCTGGTGGAAAGTGCGCATTTCCTTGAATCCTCGTGTCAGGCCTGGTTTTTAACGCTTGGCTGTGGTAAATGTTCAGGCCGGACGAATGGCTCGTCCTGCGCACGGGTTCATCGCAGATCGCGATATCCGTGCCTGGTTTCGGAGATTAACCAAATTAACCCCCATAAAGTGTGGCAGCAGCAAAGCCCGAGAACAGAAGGAGCGAGAGCTGAGCGAAGGCCAAGAGCGGAGGAGAGGAATGGGAGCGGAGGACAAAAGAAATGGGAGCAAAGGGTGAGAGGAAAGAGCAAGAGTGAAGGGGGGGAGAGCGAAGGGCGAGAGGAAAGGGTGAGAATGAAGGGCGAGAGCGAAGGGGGAGGGTGAAGAACGAGAGTGAAGAGCAAGCGTGAAAGAGGATAGTGAAGAACAAGAGCAAAGGGGTCAGCGCAGGGCTGGAGCAAAGGGTGAGGGTGAAGGGGGAGGGTGAAGGGGGAGAGGGAAGGGGAGAGTGAAGGGGGAGAGTGAAGGGGGAGGGGGAAGAGGGAGGGGGAAGGGGGAGAGGGAAGGGGAGCGGGAGGGGGAGAGGGAAGGGGGAGAGGGAAGGGGGAGGGTGAAGGGTGAGGGTGAAGGGAGAGGGTGAAGGGGGAGAGGGAAGGGGGAGAGTAAAGAGAGAGGGTGAAGGGGGAGAGGGAAGGGGGAGAGTGAAGGGCAAGTGCAAAAGAGGAGTGAAGAGCGAGGGTGAAGGGGGAGTGTGAAGAGTGAGGGTGAAGGGGGAGTGTGAAGAGCGAGTGTGAAGGGGGAGTGTGAAGAGCGAGTGTGAAGAGCGAATGTGAAGGGGAGGATGAAGGGAGAGAGTGAAGGGGGAGTGTAAAGAGCGAGTGTGAAGAACGAGGGTGAAGGGTGAGTGAAGAGCGAGGGTGAAGGGGAGGGTGAAGAGTGAGGGTGAAGAGTGAGGGTGAAGGGGAGTGTGAAGAGTGAGGGTGAAGAGTGAGGGTGAAGAGTGAGGGTGAAGAGCGAGGGTGAAGAGTGAGGGTGAAGGGGGAGTGTGAAGAGTGAGGGTGAAGGGGGAGGGTGAAGAGTGAGGGTGAAGAATGAGGGTGAAGAGCGAGGGTGAAGAGTGAGGGTGAAGGGGGAGTGTGAAGAGTAAGGGTGAAGGGGGAGGGTGAAGGGGGAGGGTGAAGAGTGAGGGTGAAGAGTGAGGGTGAAGGGGAGTCTGAAGAGTGAGGGTGAAGAGCGAGGGTGAAGAGTGAGGGTGAAGAGCGAGGGTGAAGAGTGAGGGTGAAGGGGGAGTGTGAAGAGTGAGGGTGAAGGGGGAGGGTGAAGAGTGAGGGTGAAGAGTGAGGGTGAAGAGCGAGGGTGAAGAGTGAGGGTGAAGGGGGAGGGTGAAGAGTGAGGGTGAAGCGGAGTGTGAAGAGCAAGTGTGAAGAGTGAGGGTGAAGGGGGAGTGTGAAGAGCGAGGGTGAAGAGCAAGTGTTAAGAGCAAGGGTGAAGGGGGAGTGTGAAGAGTGAGGGTGAAGGGGAGGGTGAAGGGCGAGTGTGAAGAGCGAGGTTGAAGACCGAGGTTGAAGGGGGAGTGTGAAGAGGGAGGGTGAAGGGGGAGTGTGAAGAGCGAGGGTGAAGTGTGAGTGTGAAGAGGGAGTGTGAAGAGGGAGGGTGAATTACGAGTGTGAAGAGCGAGTGTGAAGAGCGAGGGTGAAGAGGGAGTGCGAAGAGCGAGGGTGAAGGGGGAGTGTGAAGAGCAAGTGTGAAGAGCAAGTGTGAAGAGCGAGGGTGAAGGGGGAGTGCGAAGAGCGAGGGTGAAGGGGAGGGTGAAGAGTGAGGGTGAAGAGTGAGGGTGAAGGGGGAGTGTGAAGAGTGAGGGTGAAGGGGAGGGTGAAGGGGAGGGTGAAGAGTGAGAGTGAAGGGGGAGTTTGAAGAGCGAGGGTGAAGGGGAGTGTGAAGAGGGAGTGTGAAGAACGAGGGTGAAGGAGGAGTGTGAAGAGCGAGTGTGAAGGGGGAGTGTGAAGAGCAAGTGTGAAGAACGAGGGTGAAGGGGGAGTGTGAAGAGCAAGTGTGTAGAGCGAGTGTGAAAGGGGAGTGTGAAGAGCAAGTGTGAAGAACGAGGGTGAAGGGGGAGTGTGAAGAGCAAGTGTGAAGAGCGAGTGTGAAGGGGGAGTGTGAAGAGCGAGGGTGAAGAGCGAGTATGAAAGGAGAGTGTGAAGAGCAGTTGTGAAGAGCGAGTGTGAAGGGGGAGTGTGAAGAGCGAGGGTGAAGGGGGAGTGTGAAGAGGGTGAAGAGCGAGTGTGAAGAACGATGGTGAAGGGGGAGTGTGAAGAGCAAGTGTGAAGGGCAAGTGTGAAGAACGAGGGTGAAGGGGGAGTGTGAAGAGCGAGGGTGAAGAGCGAGTGTGAAGAGCGAGTGTGAAGAGCGAGGGTGAAGTGTGAGTGTGAAGAGGGAGTGTGAAGAGGGAGGGTGAAGTGCGAGTGTGAAGAGCAAGTGTGAAGAGCGAGGGTGAAGGGGGAGTGCGAAGAGCAAGGGTGAAGGGGGAGTGTGAAGAGCAAGTGTGAAGAGCAAGTGTGAAGAGCGAGGGTGAAGGGGGAGTGCGAAGAGCGAGGGTGAAGGGGAGGGTGAAGAGTGAGGGTGAAGGGGAGGGTGAAGAGTGAGGGTGAAGAGCGAGGGTGAAGAGTGAGGGTGAAGGGGAGGGTGAAGAGTGAGGGTGAAGAGCGAGGGTGAAGAGTGAGGGTGAAGGGGGAGTGTGAAGAGTGAGGGTGAAGGGGAGGGTGAAGAGTGAGAGTGAAGGGGGAGTTTGAAGAGCGAGGGTGAAGGGGAGAGTGAAGAGGGAGTGTGAAGAACGAGGGTGAAGGGGGAGTGTGAAGAGCGAGTGTGAAGGGGGAGTGTGAAGAGCAAGTGTGAAGAACGAGGGTGAAGGGGGAGTGTGAAGAGCGAGTTTGAAGGGGGAGTGTGAAGAGCAAGTGTGAAGAACGAGGGTGAAGGGGGAGTGTGAAGAGCAAGTCTGAAGAGCGAGTGTGAAAGGGGAGTGTGAAGAGCAAGTGTGAAGAGCGAGTGTGAAGGGGGAGTGTGAAGGGCGAGGGTGAAGAGCGAGTGTGAAAGGAGAGTATGAAGAGCAGTTGTGAAGAGCGAGTGTGAAGGGGGAGTGTGAAGAGCGAGGGTGAAGGGGGAGTGTGAAGAGGGTGAAGAGCGAGTGTGAAGAACGAGGGTGAAGGGGGAGTGTGAAGAGCAAGTGTGAAGGGCAAGTGTGAAGAACGAGTGTGAAGAGCGAGGGTGAAGTGTGAGTGTGAAGAGGGAGTGTGAAGAGGGAGGGTGATGGGTGAGTGTGAAGGTGGGATTGTGAAGAGCGAGGGTGAAGAACGAGGGTGAAGGGGGAGTGTGAAGAGCGAGGGTGAAGAGTGAGGGTGAAGGGGGAGTGCGAAGAGCGAGGGTGAAGGGGGAGTGTGAAGAGCGAGGGTGAAGAGCGAGTGTGAAGAGCGAGGGTGAAGGGGGAGTGCGAAGAGCGAGGGTGAAGGGGAGAGTGAAGAGTGAGGGTGAAGGGGAGGGTGAAGAGTGAGGGTGAAGAGTGAGGGTGAAGAGTGAAGGTGAAGGGGAGGGTGAAGAGTGAGGGTGAAGAGCGAGGGTGAAGAGTGAGGGTGAAGGGGGAGGGTGAAGAGTGAGGGTGAAGGAGGAGTTTGAAGAGCGAGTGTGAAGGGGGAGTGTGAAGAGCGAGGGTGAAGGGGGAGTGTGAAGAGGGAGTGTGAAGAACGGGGGTGAAGGGGGAGTGTGAAGAGGGAGTGTGAAGAACGAAGGTGAAGGGGGAGTGTGAAGAGGGAGTGTGAAGAACGAGGGTGAAGGGGGAGTGTGAAGAGCGAGGGTGAAGGGGGAGTGTGAAGAGCGAGTGTGAAGAACGAGGGTGAAGGGGGAGTGTGAAGAGCGAGTGTGAAGAACGAGGGTGAAGGGGGAGTGTGAAGAGCGAGGGTGAAGGGGGAGTGTGAAGAGCAAGGGTGAAGGGGGAGTGTGAAGAGGGAGGGTGAAGGGGGAGTGTGAAGAGCGAGTGTGAAGAACGAGGGTGAAGGGGGAGTGTGAAGAGCGAGTGTGAAGAACGAGGGTGAAGGGGGAGTGTGAAGAGCGAGGGTGAAGGGGAGTGTGAAGAGCGAGGGTGAAGGGGGAGTGTGAAGAGGGAGGGTGAAGGGGGAGTGTGAAGAGCGAGTGTGAAGAACGAGGGTGAAGGGGGAGTGTGAAGAGCCAGTGTGAAGAGCGAGGGTGAAGGGGGAGTGTGAAGGGGGAGGGTGAAGGGGGAGTGTGAAGAGCGAGTGTGAAGAGCGAGGGTGAAGGGGGAGGATGAAGGGGGAGTGTGAAGAACGAGGGTGAAGGGGGATTGTGAAGAGCGAGGGTGAAGAGCGAGTGTGAAGAGTGAGGGTGAAGAGCGAGTGTGAAGAACGAGGGTGAAGGGGGATTGTGAAGAGCAAGGGTGAAGAGCGAGTGTGAAGAGTGAGGGTGAAGGGGGAGTGTGAAGAACGAGGGTGAAGGGGGATTGTGAAGAGCGAGGGTGAAGGGGGAGTGTGAAGAGGGAGGGTGAAGAGCGAGTGTGAAGAGTGAGGGTGAAGAGTGAGGGTGAAGAGCGAGGGTGAAGGGGGAGGGTGAAGAGCGAGTGTGAAAAGCGAGTGTGAAGAGTGAGGGTGAAGGGGGAGTGTGAAGAACGAGGGTGAAGAGCGAGGGTGAAGTGTGAGTGTGAAGAGGGAGTGTGAAGAGGGAGGGTGATGGGTGAGTGTGAAGGTGGGATTGTGAAGAGCGAGGGTGAAGAACGAGGGTGAAGGGGGAGTGTGAAGAGCGAGGGTGAAGAGTGAGGGTGAAGGGGGAGTGCGAAGAGCGAGGGTGAAGGGGGAGTGTGAAGAGCGAGGGTGAAGAGCGAGTGTGAAGAGCGAGGGTGAAGGGGGAGTGCGAAGAGCGAGGGTGAAGGGGAGAGTGAAGAGTGAGGGTGAAGGGGAGGGTGAAGAGTGAGGGTGAAGAGTGAGGGTGAAGAGTGAAGGTGAAGGGGAGGGTGAAGAGTGAGGGTGAAGAGCGAGGGTGAAGAGTGAGGGTGAAGGGGGAGGGTGAAGAGTGAGGGTGAAGGAGGAGTTTGAAGAGCGAGTGTGAAGGGGGAGTGTGAAGAGCGAGGGTGAAGGGGGAGTGTGAAGAGGGAGTGTGAAGAACGGGGGTGAAGTGGGAGTGTGAAGAGGGAGTGTGAAGAACGAAGGTGAAGGGGGAGTGTGAAGAGGGAGTGTGAAGAACGAGGGTGAAGGGGGAGTGTGAAGAGCGAGGGTGAAGGGGGAGTGTGAAGAGCGAGTGTGAAGAACGAGGGTGAAGGGGGAGTGTGAAGAGCGAGTGTGAAGAACGAGGGTGAAGGGGGAGTGTGAAGAGCGAGGGTGAAGGGGAGTGTGAAGAGCGAGGGTGAAGGGGGAGTGTGAAGAGGGAGGGTGAAGGGGGAGTGTGAAGAGCGAGTGTGAAGAACGAGGGTGAAGGGGGAGTGTGAAGAGCGAGTGTGAAGAACGAGGGTGAAGGGGGAGTGTGAAGAGCGAGGGTGAAGGGGAGTGTGAAGAGCGAGGGTGAAGGGGGAGTGTGAAGAGGGAGGGTGAAGGGGGAGTGTGAAGAGCGAGTGTGAAGAACGAGGGTGAAGGGGGAGTGTGAAGAGCCAGTGTGAAGAGCGAGGGTGAAGGGGGAGTGTGAAGGGGGAGGGTGAAGGGGGAGTGTGAAGAGCGAGTGTGAAGAGCGAGGGTGAAGGGGGAGGATGAAGGGGGAGTGTGAAGAACGAGGGTGAAGGGGGATTGTGAAGAGCGAGGGTGAAGAGCGAGTGTGAAGAGTGAGGGTGAAGAGCGAGTGTGAAGAACGAGGGTGAAGGGGGATTGTGAAGAGCGAGGGTGAAGAGCGAGTGTGAAGAGTGAGGGTGAAGGGGGAGTGTGAAGAACGAGGGTGAAGGGGGATTGTGAAGAGCGAGGGTGAAGGGGGAGTGTGAAGAGGGAGGGTGAAGAGCGAGTGTGAAGAGTGAGGGTGAAGAGTGAGGGTGAAGAGCGAGGGTGAAGGGGGAGGGTGAAGAGCGAGTGTGAAAAGCGAGTGTGAAGAGTGAGGGTGAAGGGGGAGTGTGAAGAACGAGGGTGAAGGGGGAGTGTGAAGAGGGAGTGTGAAGAACGAGGGTGAAGGGGGAGTGTGAAGAGGGAGGGTGAAAAGCGAGTGTGAAGAGTGAGGGTGAAGGGGGAGTGTGAAGAACGAGGGTGAAGGGGGAGTGTGAAGAGGGAGTGTGAAGAACGAGGGTGAAGGGGGAGTGTGAAGAGCGAGGGTGAAGGGGGAGTGTGAAGAGCGAGTGTGAAGAACGAGGGTGAAGGGGGAGTGTGAAGAGCGAGTGTGAAGAACGAGGGTGAAGGGGGAGTGTGAAGAGCGAGGGTGAAGGGGAGTGTGAAGAGCGAGGGTGAAGGGGGAGTGTGAAGAGGGAGGGTGAAGGGGGAGTGTGAAGAGCGAGTGTGAAGAACGAGGGTGAAGGGGGAGTGTGAAGAGCGAGTGTGAAGAACGAGGGTGAAGGGGGAGTGTGAAGAGCGAGGGTGAAGGGGAGTGTGAAGAGCGAGGGTGAAGGGGGAGTGTGAAGAGGGAGGGTGAAGGGGGAGTGTGAAGAGCGAGTGTGAAGAACGAGGGTGAAGGGGGAGTGTGAAGAGCCAGTGTGAAGAGCGAGGGTGAAGGGGGAGTGTGAAGGGGGAGGGTGAAGGGGGAGTGTGAAGAGCGAGGGTGAAGAGCGAGGGTGAAGGGGGAGGATGAAGGGGGAGTGTGAAGAACGAGGGTGAAGGGGGATTGTGAAGAGCGAGGGTGAAGAGCGAGTGTGAAGAGTGAGGGTGAAGGGGGAGTGTGAAGAACGAGGGTGAAGGGGGATTGTGAAGAGCGAGGGTGAAGGGGGAGTGTGAAGAGGGAGGGTGAAGAGCGAGTGTGAAGAGTGAGGGTGAAGAGTGAGGGTGAAGAGCGAGGGTGAAGGGGGAGGGTGAAGAGCGAGTGTGAAAAGCGAGTGTGAAGAGTGAGGGTGAAGGGGGAGTGTGAAGAACGAGGGTGAAGGGGGAGTGTGAAGAGGGAGTGTGAAGAACGAGGGTGAAGGGGGAGTGTGAAGAGGGAGGGTGAAAAGCGAGTGTGAAGAGTGAGGGTGAAGGGGGAGTGTGAAGAATGAGGGTGAAGGGGGAGTGTGAAGAGGGAGTGTGAAGGGGGAGTGTGAAGAGGGAGTGTGAAGAACGAGGGTGAAGGGGGAGTGTGAAGAGGGAGGGTGAAGAGCGAGTGTGAAGAGTGAGGGTGAAGTGTGAGGGTGAATGGGGAGTGTGAAGAGCGAGGGTGAAGGAGGAGGGTGAAGAGCGAGTGTGAAGAGCGAGTGTGAAGAGTGAGGGTGAAGGGGGAGTGTGAAGAACGAGGGTGAAGGGGGATTGTGAAGAGCGAGGGTGAAGGGGGAGTGTGTAGAGGGATTGTGAAGAAAGAGGGTGAATGGGGAGTGTGATGAGGGAGTGTGAAGAACGAGGGTGAAGGGGAGTGTGAAGAGGGAGTGTGAAGAACGAGGGTGAAGGGGAGTGTGAAGAGGGAGTGTGAAGAACGAGGGTGAAGGGGGAGTGTGAAGAGCGAGTGTGAAGGGGGAGTGTGAAGAGCGAGTGTGAAGGGGGAGGGTGAAGGGGGAGTGTGAAGAGGGTGAAGAGCGAGTGTGAAGAGGGAGGGTGAAGGGGGAGTGTGAAGAGCAAGTGTGAAGAGTGAGTGTGAAAGGAGAGTGTGAAGAGCAGTTGTGAAGAGCGAGTGTGAAGGGGGAGTGTGAAGAGCGAGGGTGGAAGGGGAGTGTGAAGAGCGAGTGTGAAGAGTGAGTGTGAAGAGCGAGTGTGAAGAGCAAGTGTTAAGGGGGAGTGTGAAGTGCAAGTGTGAAGAACGAGGGTGAAGGGGGAGTGTGAAGAGCGATGGTGAAGAGCGAGTGTGAAGAGCGAGTGTGAAGAGCGAGGGTGAAGTGTGAGTGTTAAGAGGGAGTGTGAAGGGGGAGTGTGAAGAGTGAGGGTGAAGGGGGAGTGTGAAGAACGAGGGTGAAGGGGGAGTGTGAAGAGCGATGGTGAAGAGCGAGTGTGAAGAGCGAGTGTGAAGAGCGAGGGTGAAGTGTGAGTGTTAAGAGGGAGTGTGAAGGGGGAGTGTGAAGAGTGAGGGTGAAGGGGGAGTGTGAAGAGTCAGGGTGAAGGGGGAGTGTGAAGAGGGAGTGTGAAGAGCGAGGGTGAAGGGGGAGTGTGAAGAGCGAGGGTGAAGGGGGAGTGTGAAGAGCGAGGGTGAAGGGGGAGTGTGAAGAGCGAGTGTGAAGAGCGAGGGTGAAGGGGGAGTGTGAAGAGCAAGGGTGAAGGGGGAGTGTGAAGAGGGAGGGTGAAGGGGGAGTGTGAAGAGCGAGTGTGAAGAACGAGGGTGAAGGGGGAGTGTGAAGAGCGAGTGTGAAGAACGAGGGTGAAGGGGGAGTGTGAAGAGCGAGGGTGAAGGGGAGTGTGAAGAGCGAGGGTGAAGGGGGAGTGTGAAGAGGGAGGGTGAAGGGGGAGTGTGAAGAGCGAGTGTGAAGAACGAGGGTGAAGGGGGAGTGTGAAGAGCCAGTGTGAAGAGCGAGGGTGAAGGGGGAGTGTGAAGGGGGAGGGTGAAGGGGGAGTGTGAAGAGCGAGTGTGAAGAGCGAGGGTGAAGGGGGAGGATGAAGGGGGAGTGTGAAGAACGAGGGTGAAGGGGGATTGTGAAGAGCGAGGGTGAAGAGCGAGTGTGAAGAGTGAGGGTGAAGAGCGAGTGTGAAGAACGAGGGTGAAGGGGGATTGTGAAGAGCAAGGGTGAAGAGCGAGTGTGAAGAGTGAGGGTGAAGGGGGAGTGTGAAGAACGAGGGTGAAGGGGGATTGTGAAGAGCGAGGGTGAAGGGGGAGTGTGAAGAGGGAGGGTGAAGAGCGAGTGTGAAGAGTGAGGGTGAAGAGTGAGGGTGAAGAGCGAGGGTGAAGGGGGAGGGTGAAGAGCGAGTGTGAAAAGCGAGTGTGAAGAGTGAGGGTGAAGGGGGAGTGTGAAGAACGAGGGTGAAGAGCGAGGGTGAAGTGTGAGTGTGAAGAGGGAGTGTGAAGAGGGAGGGTGATGGGTGAGTGTGAAGGTGGGATTGTGAAGAGCGAGGGTGAAGAACGAGGGTGAAGGGGGAGTGTGAAGAGCGAGGGTGAAGAGTGAGGGTGAAGGGGGAGTGCGAAGAGCGAGGGTGAAGGGGGAGTGTGAAGAGCGAGGGTGAAGAGCGAGTGTGAAGAGCGAGGGTGAAGGGGGAGTGCGAAGAGCGAGGGTGAAGGGGAGAGTGAAGAGTGAGGGTGAAGGGGAGGGTGAAGAGTGAGGGTGAAGAGTGAGGGTGAAGAGTGAAGGTGAAGGGGAGGGTGAAGAGTGAGGGTGAAGAGCGAGGGTGAAGAGTGAGGGTGAAGGGGGAGGGTGAAGAGTGAGGGTGAAGGAGGAGTTTGAAGAGCGAGTGTGAAGGGGGAGTGTGAAGAGCGAGGGTGAAGGGGGAGTGTGAAGAGGGAGTGTGAAGAACGGGGGTGAAGTGGGAGTGTGAAGAGGGAGTGTGAAGAACGAAGGTGAAGGGGGAGTGTGAAGAGGGAGTGTGAAGAACGAGGGTGAAGGGGGAGTGTGAAGAGCGAGGGTGAAGGGGGAGTGTGAAGAGCGAGTGTGAAGAACGAGGGTGAAGGGGGAGTGTGAAGAGCGAGTGTGAAGAACGAGGGTGAAGGGGGAGTGTGAAGAGCGAGGGTGAAGGGGAGTGTGAAGAGCGAGGGTGAAGGGGGAGTGTGAAGAGGGAGGGTGAAGGGGGAGTGTGAAGAGCGAGTGTGAAGAACGAGGGTGAAGGGGGAGTGTGAAGAGCGAGTGTGAAGAACGAGGGTGAAGGGGGAGTGTGAAGAGCGAGGGTGAAGGGGAGTGTGAAGAGCGAGGGTGAAGGGGGAGTGTGAAGAGGGAGGGTGAAGGGGGAGTGTGAAGAGCGAGTGTGAAGAACGAGGGTGAAGGGGGAGTGTGAAGAGCCAGTGTGAAGAGCGAGGGTGAAGGGGGAGTGTGAAGGGGGAGGGTGAAGGGGGAGTGTGAAGAGCGAGTGTGAAGAGCGAGGGTGAAGGGGGAGGATGAAGGGGGAGTGTGAAGAACGAGGGTGAAGGGGGATTGTGAAGAGCGAGGGTGAAGAGCGAGTGTGAAGAGTGAGGGTGAAGAGCGAGTGTGAAGAACGAGGGTGAAGGGGGATTGTGAAGAGCGAGGGTGAAGAGCGAGTGTGAAGAGTGAGGGTGAAGGGGGAGTGTGAAGAACGAGGGTGAAGGGGGATTGTGAAGAGCGAGGGTGAAGGGGGAGTGTGAAGAGGGAGGGTGAAGAGCGAGTGTGAAGAGTGAGGGTGAAGAGTGAGGGTGAAGAGCGAGGGTGAAGGGGGAGGGTGAAGAGCGAGTGTGAAAAGCGAGTGTGAAGAGTGAGGGTGAAGGGGGAGTGTGAAGAACGAGGGTGAAGGGGGAGTGTGAAGAGGGAGTGTGAAGAACGAGGGTGAAGGGGGAGTGTGAAGAGGGAGGGTGAAAAGCGAGTGTGAAGAGTGAGGGTGAAGGGGGAGTGTGAAGAACGAGGGTGAAGGGGGAGTGTGAAGAGGGAGTGTGAAGAACGAGGGTGAAGGGGGAGTGTGAAGAGCGAGGGTGAAGGGGAGTGTGAAGAGCGAGGGTGAAGGGGGAGTGTGAAGAGGGAGGGTGAAGGGGGAGTGTGAAGAGCGAGTGTGAAGAACGAGGGTGAAGGGGGAGTGTGAAGAGCCAGTGTGAAGAGCGAGGGTGAAGGGGGAGTGTGAAGGGGGAGGGTGAAGGGGGAGTGTGAAGAGCGAGTGTGAAGAGCGAGGGTGAAGGGGGAGGATGAAGGGGGAGTGTGAAGAACGAGGGTGAAGGGGGATTGTTAAGAGCGAGGGTGAAGAGCGAGTGTGAAGAGTGAGGGTGAAGAGCGAGTGTGAAGAACGAGGGTGAAGGGGGATTGTGAAGAGCGAGGGTGAAGAGCGAGTGTGAAGAGTGAGGGTGAAGGGGGAGTGTGAAGAACGAGGGTGAAGGGGGATTGTGAAGAGCGAGGGTGAAGGGGGAGTGTGAAGAGGGAGGGTGAAGAGCGAGTGTGAAGAGTGAGGGTGAAGAGTGAGGGTGAAGAGCGAGGGTGAAGGGGGAGGGTGAAGAGCGAGTGTGAAAAGCGAGTGTGAAGAGTGAGGGTGAAGGGGGAGTGTGAAGAACGAGGGTGAAGGGGGAGTGTGAAGAGGGAGTGTGAAGAACGAGGGTGAAGGGGGAGTGTGAAGAGGGAGGGTGAAAAGCGAGTGTGAAGAGTGAGGGTGAAGGGGGAGTGTGAAGAACGAGGGTGAAGGGGGAGTGTGAAGAGGGAGTGTGAAGAACGAGGGTGAAGGGGGAGTGTGAAGAGCGAGGGTGAAGGGGGAGTGTGAAGAGCGAGTGTGAAGAACGAGGGTGAAGGGGGAGTGTGAAGAGCGAGTGTGAAGAACGAGGGTGAAGGGGGAGTGTGAAGAGCGAGGGTGAAGGGGAGTGTGAAGAGCGAGGGTGAAGGGGGAGTGTGAAGAGGGAGGGTGAAGGGGGAGTGTGAAGAGCGAGTGTGAAGAACGAGGGTGAAGGGGGAGTGTGAAGAGCGAGTGTGAAGAACGAGGGTGAAGGGGGAGTGTGAAGAGCGAGGGTGAAGGGGAGTGTGAAGAGCGAGGGTGAAGGGGGAGTGTGAAGAGGGAGGGTGAAGGGGGAGTGTGAAGAGCGAGTGTGAAGAACGAGGGTGAAGGGGGAGTGTGAAGAGCCAGTGTGAAGAGCGAGGGTGAAGGGGGAGTGTGAAGGGGGAGGGTGAAGGGGGAGTGTGAAGAGCGAGTGTGAAGAGCGAGGGTGAAGGGGGAGGATGAAGGGGGAGTGTGAAGAACGAGGGTGAAGGGGGATTGTGAAGAGCGAGGGTGAAGAGCGAGTGTGAAGAGTGAGGGTGAAGGGGGAGTGTGAAGAACGAGGGTGAAGGGGGATTGTGAAGAGCGAGGGTGAAGGGGGAGTGTGAAGAGGGAGGGTGAAGAGCGAGTGTGAAGAGTGAGGGTGAAGAGTGAGGGTGAAGAGCGAGGGTGAAGGGGGAGGGTGAAGAGCGAGTGTGAAAAGCGAGTGTGAAGAGTGAGGGTGAAGGGGGAGTGTGAAGAACGAGGGTGAAGGGGGAGTGTGAAGAGGGAGTGTGAAGAACGAGGGTGAAGGGGGAGTGTGAAGAGGGAGGGTGAAAAGCGAGTGTGAAGAGTGAGGGTGAAGGGGGAGTGTGAAGAATGAGGGTGAAGGGGGAGTGTGAAGAGGGAGTGTGAAGGGGGAGTGTGAAGAGGGAGTGTGAAGAACGAGGGTGAAGGGGGAGTGTGAAGAGGGAGGGTGAAGAGCGAGTGTGAAGAGTGAGGGTGAAGTGTGAGGGTGAATGGGGAGTGTGAAGAGCGAGGGTGAAGGAGGAGGGTGAAGAGCGAGTGTGAAGAGCGAGTGTGAAGAGTGAGGGTGAAGGGGGAGTGTGAAGAACGAGGGTGAAGGGGGATTGTGAAGAGCGAGGGTGAAGGGGGAGTGTGTAGAGGGATTGTGAAGAAAGAGGGTGAATGGGGAGTGTGATGAGGGAGTGTGAAGAACGAGGGTGAAGGGGAGTGTGAAGAGGGAGTGTGAAGAACGAGGGTGAAGGGGAGTGTGAAGAGGGAGTGTGAAGAACGAGGGTGAAGGGGGAGTGTGAAGAGCGAGTGTGAAGGGGGAGTGTGAAGAGCGAGTGTGAAGGGGGAGGGTGAAGGGGGAGTGTGAAGAGGGTGAAGAGCGAGTGTGAAGAGGGAGGGTGAAGGGGGAGTGTGAAGAGCAAGTGTGAAGAGTGAGTGTGAAAGGAGAGTGTGAAGAGCAGTTGTGAAGAGCGAGTGTGAAGGGGGAGTGTGAAGAGCGAGGGTGGAAGGGGAGTGTGAAGAGCGAGTGTGAAGAGTGAGTGTGAAGAGCGAGTGTGAAGAGCAAGTGTTAAGGGGGAGTGTGAAGTGCAAGTGTGAAGAACGAGGGTGAAGGGGGAGCATGAAGAGCAAGTGTGAAGAGCGAGTGTGAAGGGCAAGTGTGAAGAACGAGGGTGAAGGGGGAGTGTGAAGAGCGATGGTGAAGAGCGAGTGTGAAGAGCGAGTGTGAAGAGCGAGGGTGAAGTGTGAGTGTTAAGAGGGAGTGTGAAGGGGGAGTGTGAAGAGTGAGGGTGAAGGGGGAGTGTGAAGAGTCAGGGTGAAGGGGGAGTGTGAAGAGGGAGTGTGAAGAGCGAGGGTGAAGGGGGAGTGTGAAGAGCGAGGGTGAAGGGGGAGTGTGAAGAGCGAGGGTGAAGGGGGAGTGTGAAGAGCGAGTGTGAAGAGCGAGGGTGAAGGGGGAGTGTGAAGAGCAAGGGTGAAGGGGGAGTGTGAAGAGGGAGGGTGAAGGGGGAGTGTGAAGAGCGAGTGTGAAGAACGAGGGTGAAGGGGGAGTGTGAAGAGCGAGTGTGAAGAACGAGGGTGAAGGGGGAGTGTGAAGAGCGAGGGTGAAGGGGAGTGTGAAGAGCGAGGGTGAAGGGGGAGTGTGAAGAGGGAGGGTGAAGGGGGAGTGTGAAGAGCGAGTGTGAAGAACGAGGGTGAAGGGGGAGTGTGAAGAGCCAGTGTGAAGAGCGAGGGTGAAGGGGGAGTGTGAAGGGGGAGGGTGAAGGGGGAGTGTGAAGAGCGAGTGTGAAGAGCGAGGGTGAAGGGGGAGGATGAAGGGGGAGTGTGAAGAACGAGGGTGAAGGGGGATTGTGAAGAGCGAGGGTGAAGAGCGAGTGTGAAGAGTGAGGGTGAAGAGCGAGTGTGAAGAACGAGGGTGAAGGGGGATTGTGAAGAGCAAGGGTGAAGAGCGAGTGTGAAGAGTGAGGGTGAAGGGGGAGTGTGAAGAACGAGGGTGAAGGGGGATTGTGAAGAGCGAGGGTGAAGGGGGAGTGTGAAGAGGGAGGGTGAAGAGCGAGTGTGAAGAGTGAGGGTGAAGAGTGAGGGTGAAGAGCGAGGGTGAAGGGGGAGGGTGAAGAGCGAGTGTGAAAAGCGAGTGTGAAGAGTGAGGGTGAAGGGGGAGTGTGAAGAACGAGGGTGAAGAGCGAGGGTGAAGTGTGAGTGTGAAGAGGGAGTGTGAAGAGGGAGGGTGATGGGTGAGTGTGAAGGTGGGATTGTGAAGAGCGAGGGTGAAGAACGAGGGTGAAGGGGGAGTGTGAAGAGCGAGGGTGAAGAGTGAGGGTGAAGGGGGAGTGCGAAGAGCGAGGGTGAAGGGGGAGTGTGAAGAGCGAGGGTGAAGAGCGAGTGTGAAGAGCGAGGGTGAAGGGGGAGTGCGAAGAGCGAGGGTGAAGGGGAGAGTGAAGAGTGAGGGTGAAGGGGAGGGTGAAGAGTGAGGGTGAAGAGTGAGGGTGAAGAGTGAAGGTGAAGGGGAGGGTGAAGAGTGAGGGTGAAGAGCGAGGGTGAAGAGTGAGGGTGAAGGGGGAGGGTGAAGAGTGAGGGTGAAGGAGGAGTTTGAAGAGCGAGTGTGAAGGGGGAGTGTGAAGAGCGAGGGTGAAGGGGGAGTGTGAAGAGGGAGTGTGAAGAACGGGGGTGAAGTGGGAGTGTGAAGAGGGAGTGTGAAGAACGAAGGTGAAGGGGGAGTGTGAAGAGGGAGTGTGAAGAACGAGGGTGAAGGGGGAGTGTGAAGAGCGAGGGTGAAGGGGGAGTGTGAAGAGCGAGTGTGAAGAACGAGGGTGAAGGGGGAGTGTGAAGAGCGAGTGTGAAGAACGAGGGTGAAGGGGGAGTGTGAAGAGCGAGGGTGAAGGGGAGTGTGAAGAGCGAGGGTGAAGGGGGAGTGTGAAGAGGGAGGGTGAAGGGGGAGTGTGAAGAGCGAGTGTGAAGAACGAGGGTGAAGGGGGAGTGTGAAGAGCGAGTGTGAAGAACGAGGGTGAAGGGGGAGTGTGAAGAGCGAGGGTGAAGGGGAGTGTGAAGAGCGAGGGTGAAGGGGGAGTGTGAAGAGGGAGGGTGAAGGGGGAGTGTGAAGAGCGAGTGTGAAGAACGAGGGTGAAGGGGGAGTGTGAAGAGCCAGTGTGAAGAGCGAGGGTGAAGGGGGAGTGTGAAGGGGGAGGGTGAAGGGGGAGTGTGAAGAGCGAGTGTGAAGAGCGAGGGTGAAGGGGGAGGATGAAGGGGGAGTGTGAAGAACGAGGGTGAAGGGGGATTGTGAAGAGCGAGGGTGAAGAGCGAGTGTGAAGAGTGAGGGTGAAGAGCGAGTGTGAAGAACGAGGGTGAAGGGGGATTGTGAAGAGCGAGGGTGAAGAGCGAGTGTGAAGAGTGAGGGTGAAGGGGGAGTGTGAAGAACGAGGGTGAAGGGGGATTGTGAAGAGCGAGGGTGAAGGGGGAGTGTGAAGAGGGAGGGTGAAGAGCGAGTGTGAAGAGTGAGGGTGAAGAGTGAGGGTGAAGAGCGAGGGTGAAGGGGGAGGGTGAAGAGCGAGTGTGAAAAGCGAGTGTGAAGAGTGAGGGTGAAGGGGGAGTGTGAAGAACGAGGGTGAAGGGGGAGTGTGAAGAGGGAGTGTGAAGAACGAGGGTGAAGGGGGAGTGTGAAGAGGGAGGGTGAAAAGCGAGTGTGAAGAGTGAGGGTGAAGGGGGAGTGTGAAGAACGAGGGTGAAGGGGGAGTGTGAAGAGGGAGTGTGAAGAACGAGGGTGAAGGGGGAGTGTGAAGAGCGAGGGTGAAGGGGGAGTGTGAAGAGCGAGTGTGAAGAACGAGGGTGAAGGGGGAGTGTGAAGAGCGAGTGTGAAGAACGAGGGTGAAGGGGGAGTGTGAAGAGCGAGGGTGAAGGGGAGTGTGAAGAGCGAGGGTGAAGGGGGAGTGTGAAGAGGGAGGGTGAAGGGGGAGTGTGAAGAGCGAGTGTGAAGAACGAGGGTGAAGGGGGAGTGTGAAGAGCGAGTGTGAAGAACGAGGGTGAAGGGGGAGTGTGAAGAGCGAGGGTGAAGGGGAGTGTGAAGAGCGAGGGTGAAGGGGGAGTGTGAAGAGGGAGGGTGAAGGGGGAGTGTGAAGAGCGAGTGTGAAGAACGAGGGTGAAGGGGGAGTGTGAAGAGCCAGTGTGAAGAGCGAGGGTGAAGGGGGAGTGTGAAGGGGGAGGGTGAAGGGGGAGTGTGAAGAGCGAGTGTGAAGAGCGAGGGTGAAGGGGGAGGATGAAGGGGGAGTGTGAAGAACGAGGGTGAAGGGGGATTGTGAAGAGCGAGGGTGAAGAGCGAGTGTGAAGAGTGAGGGTGAAGGGGGAGTGTGAAGAACGAGGGTGAAGGGGGATTGTGAAGAGCGAGGGTGAAGGGGGAGTGTGAAGAGGGAGGGTGAAGAGCGAGTGTGAAGAGTGAGGGTGAAGAGTGAGGGTGAAGAGCGAGGGTGAAGGGGGAGGGTGAAGAGCGAGTGTGAAAAGCGAGTGTGAAGAGTGAGGGTGAAGGGGGAGTGTGAAGAACGAGGGTGAAGGGGGAGTGTGAAGAGGGAGTGTGAAGAACGAGGGTGAAGGGGGAGTGTGAAGAGGGAGGGTGAAAAGCGAGTGTGAAGAGTGAGGGTGAAGGGGGAGTGTGAAGAATGAGGGTGAAGGGGGAGTGTGAAGAGGGAGTGTGAAGGGGGAGTGTGAAGAGGGAGTGTGAAGAACGAGGGTGAAGGGGGAGTGTGAAGAGGGAGGGTGAAGAGCGAGTGTGAAGAGTGAGGGTGAAGTGTGAGGGTGAATGGGGAGTGTGAAGAGCGAGGGTGAAGGAGGAGGGTGAAGAGCGAGTGTGAAGAGCGAGTGTGAAGAGTGAGGGTGAAGGGGGAGTGTGAAGAACGAGGGTGAAGGGGGATTGTGAAGAGCGAGGGTGAAGGGGGAGTGTGTAGAGGGATTGTGAAGAAAGAGGGTGAATGGGGAGTGTGATGAGGGAGTGTGAAGAACGAGGGTGAAGGGGAGTGTGAAGAGGGAGTGTGAAGAACGAGGGTGAAGGGGAGTGTGAAGAGGGAGTGTGAAGAACGAGGGTGAAGGGGGAGTGTGAAGAGCGAGTGTGAAGGGGGAGTGTGAAGAGCGAGTGTGAAGGGGGAGGGTGAAGGGGGAGTGTGAAGAGGGTGAAGAGCGAGTGTGAAGAGGGAGGGTGAAGGGGGAGTGTGAAGAGCAAGTGTGAAGAGTGAGTGTGAAAGGAGAGTGTGAAGAGCAGTTGTGAAGAGCGAGTGTGAAGGGGGAGTGTGAAGAGCGAGGGTGGAAGGGGAGTGTGAAGAGCGAGTGTGAAGAGTGAGTGTGAAGAGCGAGTGTGAAGAACAAGTGTTAAGGGGGAGTGTGAAGTGCAAGTGTGAAGAACGAGGGTGAAGGGGGAGCATGAAGAGCAAGTGTGAAGAGCGAGTGTGAAGGGCAAGTGTGAAGAACGAGGGTGAAGGGGGAGTGTGAAGAGCGATGGTGAAGAGCGAGTGTGAAGAGCGAGTGTGAAGAGCGAGGGTGAAGTGTGAGTGTTAAGAGGGAGTGTGAAGGGGGAGTGTGAAGAGTGAGGGTGAAGGGGGAGTGTGAAGAGTCAGGGTGAAGGGGGAGTGTGAAGAGGGAGTGTGAAGAGCGAGGGTGAAGGGGGAGTGTGAAGAGCGAGGGTGAAGGGGGAGTGTGAAGAGCGAGGGTGAAGGGGGAGTGTGAAGAGCGAGTGTGAAGAGTGAGGGTGAAGGGGGAGGATGAAGGGGGAGTGTGAAGAGCGAGTGTGAAGAGCGAGTGTGAAGAGTGATGGTGAAGGGGGAGTGTGAAGAACGAGGGTGAAGGGGGATTGTGAAGAGCGAGGGTGAAGGGGGAGTGTGAAGAGGGAGTGTGAAGAACGAGGGTGAAGGGGGAGTGTGAAGAGGGAGGGTGAGGAACGAGTGTGAAGAGTGAGGGTGAAGAGTGAGGGTGAAGGGGGAGTGTGAAGAGCGAGTGTGAAGAGCGAGTGTGAAGAGCGAGTGTGAAGAGTGAGGTTGAAGGGGGAGTGTGAAGAACGAGGGTGAAGGGGGATTGTGAAGAGCGAGGGTGAAGGGGGAGTGTGAAGAGGGAGTGTGAAGAACGAGGGTGAAGGGGGAGTGTGATGAGGGAGTGTGAAGAACGAGGGTGAAGGGGAGTGTGAAGAGGGAGTGTGAAGAACGAGGGTGAAGGGGAGTGTGAAGAGGGAGTGTGAAGAACGAGGGTGAAGGGGGAGTGTGAAGAGCGAGTGTGAAGGGGGAGTGTGAAGAGCGAGTGTGAAGGGGGAGGGTGAAGGGGGAGTATGAAGAGGGTGAAGAGCGAGTGTGAAGAGGGAGGGTGAAGGGGGAGTGTGAAGAGCGAGTGTGAAGAGTGAGGGTGAAGGGGAGGATGAAGGGGGAGTGTGAAGAGCGAGTGTGAAGAGCGAGTGTGAAGAGTGAGGGTGAAGGGGGAGTGTGAAGAACGAGTGTGAAGAGCGAGGGTGAAGGGGGAGTGTGCAGAGGGAGTGTGAAGAACGAGGGTGAAGGGGGAGTGTGAAGAGGGAGGGTGAAGAGCGAGTGTGAAGAGCGAGTGTGAAGAGTGAGGGTGAAGAGTGAGGGTGAATGGGGAGTGTGAAGAGCGAGGGTGAAGGGGGAGGGTGAAGAGCGAGTGTGAAGAGCGTGTGTGAAGAGTGAGGGTGAAGGGGGAGTGTGAAGAACGTTGGTGAAGGGGGATTGTGAAGAGCGAGGGTGAAGGGGGAGTGTGAAGAGGGAGTGTGAAGAACGAGGGTGAAGGGGGAGTGTGATGAGGGAGTCTGAAGAATGAGGGTGAAGGGGAGTCTGAAGAGGGAGTGTAAAGAACGAGGGTGAAGGGGAGTGTGAAGAGGGAGTGTGAAGAACGAGGGTGAAGGGGGAGTGTGAAGAGCGAGTGTGAAGGGGGAGTGTGAAGAGCGAGTGTGAAGGGGGAGGGGGAAGGGGGAGTGTGAAGAGGGAGAAGAGCGAGTGTGAAGAGGGAGGGTGAAGGGAGAGTGTGAAGAGCAAGTGTGAAGAGCGAGTGTGCAACGAGAGTGTGAAGAGCAGTTGTGAAGAGCGAGTGTGAAGGGGGAGTGTGAAGAACGAGGGTGGAAGGGGGAGTGTGAAGAGCGAGGGTGAAGAGCGAGTGTGAAGAGGGAGGGTGAAGGGGGAGTGTGAAGAGCGAGTGTGAAGAGTGAGGGTGAAGGGGGAGGATGAAGGGGGAGTGTGAAGAGCGAGTGTGAAGAGCGAGTGTGAAGAGTGAGGGTGAAGGGGGAGTGTGAAGAACGAGTGTGAAGGGGGATTGTGAAGAGCGAGGGTGAAGGGGGAGTGTGAAGAGGGAGGTTGAAGAGCGAGTGTGAAGAGGGAGGGTGAAGAGCGAGTGTGAAGATGGAGTGCGAAGAGCGAGGGTGAAGGGGGAGTGTGAAGAGCAAGTGTGAAGAGCAAGTGTGAAGAGCGAGGGTGAAGGGGGAGTGCGAAGAGCGAGGGTGAAGGGGAGGGTGAAGAGTGAGGGTGAAGAGTGAGGGTGAATGGGGAGTGTGAAGAGCGAGGGTGAAGGGGGAGGGTGAAGAGCGAGTGTGAAGAGCGTGTGTGAAGAGTGAGGGTGAAGGGGGAGTGTGAAGAACGTTGGTGAAGGGGGATTGTGAAGAGCGAGGGTGAAGGGGGAGTGTGAAGAGGGAGTGTGAAGAACGAGGGTGAAGGGGGAGTGTGATGAGGGAGTCTGAAGAACGAGGGTGAAGGGGAGTGTGAAGAGGGAGTGTAAAGAACGAGGGTGCAGGGGAGTGTGAAGAGGGAGTGTTAAGGGGGAGTGTGAAGTGCAAGTGTGAAGAACGAGGGTGAAGGGGGAGCATGAAGAGCAAGTGTGAAGAGCGAGTGTGAAGAGCGAGTGTGAAGAGCGAGTGTTAAGGGGGAGTGTGAAGTGCAAGTGTGAAGAACGAGGGTGAAGGGGGAGCATGAAGAGCAAGTGTGAAGAGCGAGTGTGAAGGGCAAGTGTGAAGAACGAGGGTGAAGGGGGAGTGTGAAGAGCGAGGGTGAAGAGCGAGGGTGAAGAGCGAGTGTGAAGAGCGAGTGTGAAGAGCGAGGGTGAAGTGTGAGTGTGAAGAGGGAGTGTGAAGAGAGAGGGTGAAGGGGGAGTGTGAAGAGTGAGGGTGAAGGGGGAGTGTGAAGAGCGAGGGTGAAGTGTGAGTGTGAAGAGCGAGTGTGAAGGGGGAGTGTGAAGGGGGAGTGTGACGAGCGAGGGTAAAGGGGGAGTGTGAAGGGGGAGTGTGAAGAGCGAGTGTGAAGAGTGAGGGTGAAGGTGGAGTGCGAAGAGCGAGGGTGAAGTGTGAGTGTGAAGAGCGAGTGTGTAGGGGAGTGTGAAGAGGGAGGGTGCAGGGGGAGTGTGAAGAATGAGGGTGAAATGTGAGTGTGAAGAGGGAGTGTTAAGAGCGAGGGTGAAGGGGGAGTGTGAAGAGGGAGGGTGAAGGGGGTGTGTGAAGAGTGAGGGTGAAGTGTGAGTTTGAAGAGGGAGTGTGAAGAGCGAGGGTGAAGTGTGAGTGTGAAGAGCGAGTGTGTAGGGGAGTGTGAAGAGGGAGGGTGCAGGGGGAGTGTGAAGAACGAGGGTGAAGTGTGAGTGTGAAGAGGGAGTGTTAAGAGCGAGGGTGAAGGGGGAGTGTGAAGAGGGAGGGTGAAGGGGGTGTGTGAAGAGTGAGGGTGAAGTGTGAGTTTGAAGAGGGAGTGTGAAGAGCGAGGGTGAAGTGTGAGTGTGAAGAGGGAGTGTGAAGAGCAAGGTTGAAGGGGGAGTATGAAGAGGGAGGGTGAAGAGCGAGGATGAAGCGTGAGTGTGAAGAGGGAGTGTGAAGAGCGAGGGTGAAGGGGGAGTGTGAAGAGGGAGGGTGAAGAGCGAGGGTGAAGGGGGAGTGTGAAGAGGGAGGGTGAAGAGCGAGGATGAAGGGAGAGAGTGAAGACCAAGGGTGAATAGGAGAGTGAGGAGCGAAGGTGAAGACCGAGGGTGAAGAGTACAGTGAAGAGCGATGGTAAAGAGCGAGGGTGAAAAGGGAGTGTGAAGAGCGAGGGGGAGATCCACGTAGGAACTAACAACATAGGTAGAACAAGGAATGAGGTTCTGCTGAGGGAATTTGAGGAGCTCGAGATCAAATTGAAAAGCAGAACCTCCAAGGTAATAATCTCTGGATTACTACCTGAGCCATGCGCAAATTGGCATAGGGTCAAACAGATTAGATGGTGAAATGAGTGGCTGAAAGAGTGGTGTGGGAGACAGAGGTTTCAATTCATGGGGCACTGACACCAAAACTGGGGAAAGTGGGAGCTGTTCCATTGGAATGGGCTCCACTTAAACTGGGCTGGGACCAGTGTCCTGGCGAATCGAATAACTAGGGCGGTAGATAGGACTTTAAACTAATAAGAGGGGTTCAGGTAAGGGTAAATTTATAAATCTAAAGAGAAAAGTCCAGGCTGTAGAGCAGAGTAGCGATAAGGATAAAAACAAGCAGAGTGTGTCAGGAAGGGACAGAGTTTAACAAAGGTAATAGGGCATTCGTGACTAAGGTCACAACAGAGAAAAAAAGTTAAAAAATTAATATTAAAGGCGCTATATCTGAATACACAAAGCCTTTGTAACAAGATAGATAAATTAATGACACAGAGATAATTGGGTTTGATCTAGTAACCACTCCTGAGATGTGGTTGCAGGGTGACCGAGGTTGGGAACTAAATATTCCAGGGTACTTGACTTTTAGAAAAGACAAGCAGAATGGAAAAGGCGGGGGCGAGTCCTGATAATAGAGGAAGAGATAAAGACAGTAGTGAGAAAGGATCTTAGAAAATCAGCATATAGAATCAGTATGGATGGAGATAAGAAATAACAAGAGGCAAAAAAGGTAGGTGGGAGTAGTGTACAGGCCCCCTAACTAGTTAAAATGTTGGACAGAGAATAAATCTGGAAATTATCAGAGCATGTAACAAGGGTAATGCAATAATCATGGGGGACTTTAACCTTCATATAGACTGGGCAAATCAAATTGGCAAAAGTAGTTTGGAGGACGAGTTCATGGAATGCACCTGAGACAGTTTTCTAGAACAATATGTCGAGGAACCAACTAGGGAAGAGGTTATTTTAGATCTCTTATCGAATAATGAGACAGGATTAATCAGTGATCTTATAATAAAGAATCCTCTGGGGAAGAGTGATCATAATATGATAGAATTTCATATTGAGCTTGAGAGTGATGTAATTAAACTAGGGTCTTAAATTTAAACAAGGCCAATTATGTATGCATAAGGGGTGAATTGGCTAAGGTAGATTGGGAAATTAGATTAAAAGATATGATGGTAGATAAGCAATGGCAAACATTTAAAGGACTATTTCAAAATTTCCAACGAATATACATACCTTGAGGAATAAAAACTCCACGGGAAAAATGATCCAACCGTGGCTAACTAAAGAAGTTAAGGATAGTATTAGATTAAAAGAAGTGAATTACAATTTTGCCAAAAAAAAGTAGTAAGCCTGAGGAGTGGGAGGGTTTTAGAAATCAGCAAAAGATAACCAAGAAATTGATAAAAAGGGAGAAAATTGAATATGAGAGTAAACTAGCAAGAAATATAAAAACAGATTGTAAGAGCTTCTACATGTATGTAAAAAGAAGAGATTAATGAAAATAAACGTTGGTCCCTTAGCGGCAGAGACAGGAGAAATTATAACGGGGAATAAGCAGAGACGTTAAACAAATATTTTGTATCTGTCTTCACAGTAGAAGACACAAAATACATACCAGAAATAGTGGGGAACCAAGGGTTTAATGAGAGGGAGGAACTTAAAGTAATTAAGATTAATAAAGAAAAAGTTTCAGAAAAATTAACGGGACTAAAAGCCAACAAATCCCCTGGACCTGATAGCCTACATCCTAAGATTTTAGAAGAGGTGGCTGCAGTGATAGCGGATGCATTGGTTTTGATCTTACAAAATTCCCTAGATTCTAGAATGGTCCCCATGGATTGGAAGGTAGCAAATGTAACTTCGCTATTCAAGAAAGGAGGGAGAGAGAAAACAGTGAACTACAGGCCAGTTAGCCTGACATCAGCAGGAGGGAAAATGCTAGAATCTATTATTAAGGATGTAATAACAGGGCACTTAGAAAATCATAATCTGATTAATTAATACGGTTTTATGAAAGGGAAAACATGTTGACAAATCTATTAGAGTTTTTTGAGGGTGTAACTAGCAGGGTAGATAAAGGAGAACCAGTGAATGTAGTATATTTGGATTTTCAAAAGGCATTCGATAAGTAGCCACATGGGAGGCTGTTACAAAATATTAGGGCTCATGGAATTGGGGTAATATATTGGCATGGATTGAGGATTGGTTAAAGGACAGAAAACAGAGAGTAGGAATAAAAGGGTCATTTTCGGGATGGCAGGTTATAACTAGTGGAATGCCTCAGGAATTGGTGCTGGGGCCTCAGCTATTTACATGTTAATGACTTAAATGAAGGGACTGAGTGTAATGTAACCAAATTTGCTGATGATACAAAGCCAGGTGGGAAAGTCAGCTGTGAAGAGGACACAAAGAGTCTGCAAAGGGATATCGACTGATTAAGTGAGTGGGCAAGAAGGTGGCAGATGGATTATAATGTGGGAAAATGTGAGGTTATTCACTTTGGTAGGAAAAATAGAAAAACAGAATATTTTTTAAATGGTGAGAAACTATTAAATGTTGGTGTTCAGAGAGACTTGGGTGCCCTTGTACACGAATCACAGAAAGTTAATATGCAGGTACAGCAAGCAATTAGGAAGGCAAATGGTATATAGGCCTTTATCGCAAGGGGATTGACGTACAAGAATAAGGTGGTCTTGCTGCAATTGTACAGGGCTTTGGTGAGACCGCACCTGGAGTACTGCGTACAGTTTTGGTCTCCTTACCTAAGAAAGGATGTACTTGCCTTAGAGGCAGTGCAATGAAAGTTCACTAGATTGATTCCTGGGATGAGAGGGATGTCCTTTGAGGAATGATTGAGTCGAATGGGTCTATATTCTCTGGAGTTTAGAAGAGTGAGAGGTAATCTCATTGAAATATATAAGGTTCTGAGAGGGCTTGACAGGGTAGATGCTGAGAAGCTGTTTCCCCTGGCTGGAGAGTCTAGAACTAGTGGACATAGTCACAGGATGAAGGGTTGACCATTTAGGACTGAGAGGAGGAAGAATTTCTTCACTCAGAGGGTCGTGAATATTTGGAATTCTCTACCCCAGAGGGCTGTGGATGCTCAGTCATTGAGTACATTGAAGGCTGAGATCCATAGATTTTTGGCCTCTAGCCAAACTGTTCCAGCACAGCTACAACACTGGCATCTACCCGAAAATGTGGAAAATTGCCCAGGTATGTCCTGTCCACAAAAAGCAGGACAAATCCAATCCCCCCATTTACCGCCCCATCAGTCTACACTCAATCATCAACAAAGTGATGGAAGGTGTCGTTGACAGTGCTATCAAGCGGCACTTACTCACCAATAACCTGCTCACTGATGCTCAGTTTGGGTTCCGCCAGGACCACTCGGCTCCAGACCTCATTACAGCCTTGGTCCAAACATGGACAAAAGAGCTGAATTTCAGAGGTGAGGTGAGAGTGACTGCCCTTGACATCAAGGCAGCATTTGACAGAGTGTGGCACCAAGGAGCCCTAGTAAAATTGAAGTCAATGGGAATCAGGGGGAAAACTCTCCAGAGGCTGGAGTCGTACCTAGCACAAAGGAAGATGGTAGTGGTTTTTGGAGGCCAATTATCTCAGCCCCAGGGCATTGCTGCAGGAGTTCCTCAGGGCAGTGTCCTAGGCCCAACCATCTTCAGCTGCTTCATCAATGACTTTCCCTCCATCATAAGGTCAGAAATGGGGATGTTCGTTGATGATTGCACAATGTTCAGTTCCATTCGCAACCCCTCAGATAATGAAGCAGTCCGAGCCTGCATGCAGCAAGACCTGAACAACATCCAGGCTTGGGCTGATAAGTGGCAAGTAACATTTGCGCCAGACAAGTGCCAGGTAATGACCATCTCTAACAAGAGAGGGTCTAACTACCTCCCCTTGACATTCAACGGCATTACCATCGCCGCATCCCCCACCATCAACATTCTGGGGGTCACCATTGACCAGAAACTTAACTGGACCAGCCATATAAATAATGTGGCTACAAGAGCAGGTCAGAGGCTGGGTATTCTGCAGCAAGTGACTCACCTCCTGACTCCCCAAAGCCTTTCCACCATCTACAAGGCTCAAGTCAGGAGTGTGATGGAACACTCTCCACTTGCCTGGATGAGTGCAGCTCCAACAACACTCAAGAAGCTCGACATCATCCAGGACAAAGCAACCCATTTGATTGGCACCCCATCCACCACCCTAAACATTCACTCCCTTCACCACTGGCGCACTGTGGCTGCAGTGTGTACCATCCACAGGATGCTTTGCAGCAACTCACCAAGGCTTCTTCGACAGCACCTCCCAAACCCGCGACCTCTACCACCTAGAAAGACAAGAGCAGCAGGCACATGGGAACAACACCACCTGCACATTCCCCTCCAAGTCACACACCATCCCGACTTGGAAATATATCGTCGTTCCTTCATCGTCGTTGGGCCAAATTCCTGGAACCCCCTTCCTAACAGCACTGTGGGAGAAGCTTCACCACACAGACTGCTGTGGTTCAAGAAGGCGGCTCACCACCATCTTCTCAAGGGCAATTAGGGATGGGCAATAAATGCTGGCCTTGCCTGCGATGCCCACATCTCATGAACGAATGAAAAAAAATATGGGGATTGAGCAGGAAAGTGGAATTGAGGTTGAAGATCAGCCATGATCTTACTGAATGGCGGAGCAGGCTCGAGGGACCGTATAGCCTACTCCTGCTCCTATTTCTTATGTTCTTCTGTTCTTGTGTTCATTAAAAGTGGCCATTGTTTGCAGAGCAAAGAGTGTCAAAAAGGAAGATCATGAGGTGCTTAGATGTATAACCAACCATACTCTGGATAACAGATATTATTTTAAATCTGAAAAAGCAAAAGAGAATTAGAAAAAGTTATTTACAGGAGCTTTCAAAACAGTTCTGTTACATAAGAATCTGCGGTCTATGCACTAACTGTAGCAAGTATATACACAGTGAGAAAAATTAAAAGACAATAAATACAAAGTTCATTTTCTATAACTTTGTTACCACATTAATAAGCTCCATTATATTGAACTAACAATCTCCATTAAGGTTATGTTTGTCACTAGTTTGGTGAAAAGAATTTGCCCTGTCAATCTCTGTCACATCAATACTATAAACGCCAAGGGATATTAAGAAATGACAATTAACAGAATGGGATAGAAAGTTTTAAGGTGTAGCAGATATTCTCCGAGTGGAAGGGAATCTCAGTAAGGTGATTCCAGTTCATAATGTCCTGCTCCAGGCACTTGTAGCTTGTTTCCTTCATGTTGCATTGTGCTTTATCTCCCTTTATCCATTTGCAGAGACGCTACGGGTGCTAAATTGGGCCCTGTAGCGCCGAAAGAACGGGCGCTACACGGCCTCTCTGACATCCAAGATGGCGTCTTGGATGTGCACACACGTTTTCAGCGTGACGTGCACTGGACGGGGACGCCACCTTGGTGTAGGAGTTAGCGCAGGTGCAGATAACGAACACTGGAATCATGTAAAGTAGGGAGAAAATGGCTTCAGTAAGTGTGCAACGCTGATTTAAAGTGATAGACACCATTTTGGGACTTAACACAAAACTCAACGCACAGTCTTAACCTCGACCATCTAAACGTGTCTTAGAGTGCCTGGACAGTCCCACACCAGCGCTATTTAAAGGGACCATGCAGGATTTACAGGTTAGTAGCTGGATTATTGCTTCTGGCTGCTGAGACATCTGTAACTGTTTTTGGAGGTCTCCTATACTTGAATACTAGGACACGGGGACACAGCCTAACATTTAGAGCCAGGACGTGCAGGAGTGAAGTGAGGAAATGCTTCTACACGTAAAGGGTGGGAGACGTTTGGAACGCTCTTCTGCAGACGGCAGTTGATGCTAGCTCACATGTGAATGTTAAATCTGAGATTGATAGATTTCTGTGAACCAAGGGTATTAAGGGATATGGGGCTAAGGCGGGTATATGGGGTTAGGTCACAGGTCCACCATGATCTCATTGAATGGTGGAACAGGCTCGAGGGGTTAAATGCCACTGCCACTTGCTGCCTCCTGATAAGCGCCACCTTCTCCTGCAAGAAAGCGGGACGTGTGTCTGGGTGATGTGCGGCTTAAAACAGTGGTAATGTGTAAGGGTGAGAGGAAGCATCTGATTTGAAGAGTTGAGTACTGATGGAAAGAGTTTGTTGGTATGTGGGTGATGGGGGTGTAATGTGTGGTGCAGTTGGTAGGAGACGTTACTTGACAGTTGACCTCACTCACCTTGACCACTCATGTCAAAGCATTGAACTTCTTCCTGCACTGTATCCATGTTCATGATGCTGTGCGCCTGGCATTGACTTCATCCCCCGCTGCCTCCCACTGTCTTTTGGATATATGTCTGGAGGGCTTCTTGCCCCCCTTTGGATATAGGATGTCCCTCCTTCTGTCCACCTCTTGCACCAAGGCCTCTAATGCATCAGCAGAGAACCTTGGTGCATGCACTCTCGCAGGCCTGGTACCAACTCAGATCGGCAGATTGGTGAGGTCTGGCGTGCAGATTGGAGGATGTGGGATTTAGTGGTGTGCAACCTTTATTCAATGTTTTAACATAACTCATCAGTGTGTAAACATAGGGATGGGACCTGCATCTGTGTTTTACATGTGTGATGTCTGATCTCCGTTCAGACTCTTTGCAGACAGTAGACAGTAATTTTCAGCAAATAACAGGGACCAACTTCCTTTAAGAGATTTCTAAGAAACATCCTCCCTTTAAGAGATTGAGATCCCCCTGTTGGTGGACAGTGTGAATTGCATTGATTCGATGTGCAAGGCTTGGAATGGAACGCTGCCGGCCAAAACTTGTGCCCTGCCTGCACAGGGGTCATTGGACGGGGAGTAATAGTGCATCTCGCTACCCGCGCCCAAAAACGGCCCTTATCCAATACTTTTCCCCCCTAGTTCTCATAAAACCAGCCTGTACAATCGGCAGTGAAAAGCTTGGAGACTTTTTTTTCCAGGGTGGGTGGGTGGGTGGTGAGGAATGGAAGTCATACTGTAAGGCACCACTTCAATAATACAAGCACTTTAATTTACATTTCAGCATTCCAAATGCATGCACTACAAGTAATTATATACTTTTATCTACTTATTTGTCGCACGTCTCAGCCTCTGTTTATTTGTTCTGGGCTGGTTTCAATGGATATACAGTCAAATCCTTGAACACTGCCAGACGTTTACAGAGTGCTGCTGGATGAATGTGTGATTCCAGGGATTTGGCAGTGAGCAATATTAGAATGTTCTGTACATTGATCACAATTTGCATATTCAGGGAGTCAAATTGCTACCTGTTAATGTAGATTAGACAGGATTACGTAGGGTGCCAGATCGAATTGTGCAGGACATCCTGTACTTGAATGAATCCGGATATACAATTTTGTTCTACACTGGACCTCTGAGAGGTTGAAAGCAGATGATTAAAACAAAATCACTTACGCCTTTACTTGCAAAATGCTCACAGCTAATTCATTCAACAAATGGAAGACATTTTGCACTGCTCGCTGTAAGTTATTATCTATTAATGACTATCCCAATTTTCAACAACTTTGATTAATAAAATGAATCTTGACTTTTATGAATCTCGTAGTAATTTCTCCACATTCTGCTCCTACCCCTGTAGATTTTTTTACCTCTTTGTATCTTTTCTTTAACTAAGTATCCTTCACAATTTGGACTTCTTTGCCAAGATAAAGACACATTAACCATGAGAAGAAAAAGCCTGAGGTTTTTTTTTACCTCGTGGTACAAAACTCTGCATAGAAATCCAACTGACAAATGGCAAAAGCCATTACCCATAATGGTTATTGACGTGACTGTGATTTAGAGCCTCCACCAAAATGGCACAAAATGTGCCTTCAAACTGCCGCCTTACTGAGCTGCCTTTTAATCCAGCAACCTTGCTAATCTGGCATGTCACCTTTCTATGAATTGCAGTTCTTTGAGGGCTGGCATAGTCATCTAGGTCTCTTGTTTATTCAAGAATGTTGGCTCAAAAACCCACAACTAATATCAAAGCATTGAAACTTTGAAATTAATAAGCATTCCACTCTCTAGAATGCCCTGTTGAAGTGTAATGGAGAAGCAATTCTGACAATATTAAATTTGGATTCTGTACCATTAATTCCACTGTGCTCTTCATCAGACTAACCGATTGCCACATTAAAACTTACAAGTGATGCACTGAAACCCATCCCATTTTTCTTAGCAGGGAATTATGTTATGTTGAGTAATCATGGAAGGAGCCGAAGGAAAGGGAAAAAAAGTGCTGTGGCTGTAAAACAAACTGGAAGATGAATGTTAAGCCAAGGAAGCAACTGAATATTAAACACAGCAGCACACCAAATTTCTGTTAAACTTCAGCGTTCAAATGTGTGTCAAAGGATGAACGAAAGATTCCAGTTTAATAGCTTCAAGACTCATTTAGCTGAAGATGATTTTAGTTTGTAGCACTTTCGCAAAGTTTCGCATCACCTTATTGTTTGCCAGATAAAAGTATTTGCAGTTTGAAACTGTACACGGATAACAAGTTAACATGAAGTTCAGTATCCAGCTACTGCAAAGGATGGTGTCAAATGTTCATCACCCCTTATCACAAAAATCAAGGTACAAAATACAAAACACAATCTATTACACAAGAAAGGAAAAAAGGGGAGAACTTGCATCCAGGGTGTTACATACGTATTTGCAGTGCTGTCGGTTGAAGTCCCTATTCCACCATCTGAGGTGATTGCAGTCCCTATGCCACCATCTGAGGTGATTGCAGTCCCTATTCCACCATCTGAGGAGGTTGCAGTCCCTATGCCACCACCTGAGGTGATTGCAGTCCCTATGCCACCATCTGAGGAGGTTGCAGTCCCTGTGCCACCACCTGAGGTGATTGCAGTCCCTATGCCACCATCTGAGGTGGTTGCAGTCCCTATGCCACCATCTGAGGTGATTGCAGTCCCTATGCCACCATCTGAGGTGATTGCAGTCCCTATGCCACCACCTGAGGTGATTGCAGTCCCTATGCCACCACCTGTGGTGATTGCAGTCCCTGTGCCACCACCTGAGGTGATTGCAGTCCCTATGCCACCATCTGAGGTGATTGCAGTCCCTATGCCACCATCTGAGGTGATTGCAGTCCCTATTCCACCATCTGAGGTGGTTGCAGTCCCTATGGCACCACCTGTGGTGATTGCAGTCCCTATGCCACTATCTGAGGAGGTTGCAGTCCCTATGCCACCATCTGAGGTGATTGCAGTCCCTATGCTACCATCTGAGGAGGTTGCAGTCCCTATGCCACCATCTGAGGAGGTTGCAGTCCCTATGCTACCATCTGAGGAGGTTGCAGTCCCTATGCCACCATCTGAGGAGGTTGCAGTCCCTATGCCACCACCTGTGGTGATTGCAGTCCCTATGCCACCATCTGAGGTGGTTGCAGTCCCTATGCCACCATCTGAGGTGGTTGCAGTTCCTATTCCACTATTTGAGGTGATTGCAGTCCCTATGCCACCATCTGAGGAGGTTGCAGTCCCTATGCCACCACCTGTGGTGATTGCAGTCCCTATGCCACCATCTGAGGTGGTTGCAGTCCCTATGCCACCATCTGAGGTGATTGCAGTCCCTATTCCACTATTTGAGGTGATTGCAGTCCCTATGCCACCATCTGAGGTGATTGCAGTCCCTATTCCACTATTTGAGGTGATTGCAGTCCCTATGCCACCAACTGAGGAGTTCGCAGTCCCTATGCCACCATCTGAGGAGATTGCCTCTGAATTCCTATCACACTTCTCCCTCGGCACCAACTTGAAAAATTGGCCCTATAAATTCAGTCAATAGGTTATAAACAAGATACACAACTCATCGCAGTGGTCTATTGAAAAAAAATAACAGTTAATGGGGTCTGCATAATTCACCTGCTTTTTGCTCTTCAAGTTCAGGATTTAATGTAGTTTCCTGGCCCATTATTCTACACAGTCACTTACTGTGCTAAATGATTTATAACTTCTGAAGCTGATATGCAGCCTCTGGAAGGCAAAGGGCAATAGGTCCTCCCAGAAAAGATAAGTCTCCTCACATGATACAGGCTTAATATAATCATTTCTTTATGGTAGGGCAGAGTTCAGGTAAGATTTGCTAAGTGGCCCAATGGACGTTTTGAATGGGATGCCACAAATATTTCAGTGTCCACACAGTTAGGAAATTTTGAGGATACATTAAACCTCAGCAATGCAATTCCAAGTATTTTCATTGCTCTCACTCAACAGTTTCCTTTTAGAGAGAACAGTAATTTCTCAGACCTGTCCATTCCTCCAGCTCCACACATCATTATTCTTCTCGGCTACCTGATAGGTAAAACTTTAAGAACATAGAAACATGGGAACAGGAGTAGGCCATTCAGCTCCTCGAGCCTGTTCTGTCTTTTCAATTAGATCACGGCTGTTCTATATCATAACTCCATTTACCTGCCTTGGTTCCATATTGTCAATTGACCCCAGCCTCAACAGTTTTTTGGGGGACAGCGTTCCAGATTTCCACTACCCATTGTGTGAAGAAGTGTTTCCTGACATCACCCCTGAAAGGCCCAGCTCTAATTTTAAGAGCCAGTTTGCTGATGAAGATGGGCAACCTAAAAAGCATTGGAATAGTTCTACCGTTGCAAGATGTTCTTTTACAACCTATTTCAACTTCGCTTCATAAAGTGAGGTGATTGGGGGCTTGTCTTCAATGAGAAGTCTACACTAAACAAATTTCACACTGAGGAGCTTGGAGTATAATTGAGGATTTGGCAGCCGCACCATGCCCGAAGATTCAGAAAACCTATGCCGTTCTCACTACGTCCTGCCTGCTGATGAACTCCATTATAATTAGATGATCAGCTGTCTAGATATCCTAAAGCTAGCCTCGGGTTAACCCCCTTCTATAATACATCCATATACAGTGTTTCAAAGAGTTTCCCTCAGAAATCTCAAGCCTGTAACATTCCATTAACTGTACTCCTGGGACATAGTGCAGTGTGTATGATACTTTCTACTGAGTCTACAGCTCTCCTTTCTGATAGCCAGTTAAACTGATACTCCTTAATGAGAATGCCTTCATGGTCAATTTGAGTTCTATCTCTTACAAAGGACTTACATTCTCCAGAGAAGCAGTAGTTCCACATCAATAGGTTTGCATTCAGTTTCTCTCTGAACTCTTTCTGAAGCCGGGACCCTCTAGGAGTTGAACAAGACCTTGAGCATGTGCAATTAGATAAATGAGTGGTGTGAGGAAACTTGCTCGAAAAAGAAACACCATGAGGTAAAACTGGTAAAGACAAACTCATCTCATTGTCAAAAACTTAATTACCTATTATACACAATGCATTAACTCCAAACACTTATTTTCAGACAAGTAAGAATTTTAATTAAAAGAAACTTGAGCTCAAGGGAAGCATATTCTGCACAATGGGCAGAATAACCTCTTCACTGAACAGAGGAAACAGTTAACTTTTATACAGTTAATTCAGTTACGCGCACCTGTCGTAGAATATGGGCGTACATGTACATTCTTTATTGGTTCAAGTGGTTAGTCAATCAAAATAGGGAACCCACCCTCTGGTTCCTCATGACTGCCTCGTGAGTCTTTAAACAAAGTCTGGGAAAGCACGTTTCCTTAGTAATAGTTTTTCTTATCAGTGGGTCTGTACCAAGTCTCAAGGCTATATGGTCATTCATTTCTGTTAGTCAGACAGTTATCTCATAAGCAGACAATAGCTCTTCTGTGTGTCTTTGGTGAGAACTAGAACATAAGCTTTCTATTATATTCAGCTGGTCAGCTAACATGGTCAACTTATCCATCATGCTTTGCTTCTTTTTTTTTGGTTTTAAGGGTATTAGGAAATTAATATGGTCAGCTTTATGGTTTAGGTGTATTAGAAAGTTAATTTGGTCAGGCATTTCTTTATGGTTTTCCACATCATCAGGAGCATAAAACCAATGCAGCCATCTCAATAACCCTCTTTCTTTCACAGTTTCCACTCAACTAAATTAATTGTAATAATAAGCTGGCAGTATTGCAATCTTTGTAAGTCACAGTATAGTTATGCTACAGTGCCCTGGCATTAGTTGATTTACCTACTCAAATAATTTGACATTTTGCAAATAAAATTGGACTTTGCCAGTAGAGTGAAATGCTCTCATAGCGAATGGGCAGCCCATTTTACACTTCACTTGATTTTCTTTTCTATTGAATTTAAAATAGGCTATCGATTCGCTTTGAGCACATTTTGCGCTACTGGCGAAGACCAATCTTATCCCTATTGTCCCTTTAAGTTTAACCTTCAATAAACATCAACATGCAACCTGTCAAGATAAGGTCAATCTTACATTAAGGATCTGCGCAAATCAATTGAAATTATAAATGCTACTGATCAAACTTTCTTGGGGCAGAATTTCCCAATGTCAGGAGTATTGTCGGTCGAGGTACATTATCCAATTATGGACATTCCGACTGTTCATCCTGGTGGAGTATCAGAGTGAGGGAAGCATTAAGCAGCCACCACAAAAGACTTCCTGCCTTCCAGTGAGGTGACCAGAAGAAATGTGGCCAGGGATGTTGGAGTGAATTCCAACTTTTGCAACCCTGCAGTGCTATACCTGGACCACTGGTGATAAACACCAAACAACTGCACATTGAGGACAGAAAAGTATGCAAATATAAAAGGAACAATTCCCACTGTTATGGTTGCTTACATTCTTTCCTGAAGACTATGTGGGCCTAACTCTCCTCCAATGTAAGATACAGTTGCACTCGGAGCATTGTAGACCTAGTGACATTGCTCATTCAGTAACATAATCACTATGGGTACAATAGTGTAGTGGTTATGTTACTGGATTAATAATGCAGAGAATGTCAGTTTAAATCCCATCATGTTTCATTCAGTCAGTTTAAAATGAAAACTGGAAGTAAAAAGCTGATTTCAGTAAAAGTGACCATGAAGCTGTTGATTGTCTTAAAAACCCAACTGGTTCACTAATATCCTTTAGGGAAGAAAACTTGCCGTCCTTACCCGGTCTGGCCTATATGTGACTCCCACTGAAATTTGGCCTAGCAAGCCACACAGTTGTATCTACAACGGTTCAAGACAACTAGGGATGGGCAATAAATGCCAGCCTTGGTAACAATGCCCACATCCCGAGAATGAATTCAAAAAACTGGCAGAAGCAGCCATTGTGATCCACTGTTATCATGACCACAACCAATGTGAGATTCAGTGCAAGGAAGAAACACATCATGTGGAGAGTTAAAAACACACACTGGTTGGGTACACTGGATCAGGAGTTGCAGTTAGTGGAAACCAGTGAGCCTCACAAGTGACAAGTAAAAGCTGGCCATCTGTGGAGGTGAGTCCAAGTGGTGTAGCTTCCATTCACTTTAATTAGGAACCTGTCAGTTGTGGCAAAGGGAAGGAGAGGAAAAGGGAAATTAAATAATTCTGGGAGGAAAGCTTCAACAGAAATAGAAGGAAAGGAACAGAGGACATAAAATTAATAGGAAAGAAACTATAGAATGATAAAGACAAAACATAATATATAAAGCTAGAAATTGCTGTTTGCGATTTTACTGTACAAATGTTTAACACGTTTACATAGCATTCTGATGCCTGCTAAAGTACCGGTTTAAAATGGGTTAACACTTCCATTAAAATGGTGGACAAAAGAATATCATTTGAATGTGTTAAGCATTCATAGAATAGCATTATAGAATGATACAGCACAGAAGGAGGCCATTTAGCCCATTGTGCTAGCTCTTTGAACAATCTATCCAATTAGTCCCACTCCCCGCTCTTTCCCCATAGCTCTGCAAATTTTTCCCTTCAAGTATATATTCAATTCCCTTCTGAAAGTTACTATTGAATCTGTTTCCACCACCCTTTCAGGCAGTGCATTCCAGATCATAACAACTCGCTGTGCAAAAAAAATTCTCCTCATCTCCCTTCTGTTTCTTTTGCCAATTACCTTAAATCTGTGTCCTCTGGTTACCAACCCTCCTGCCAATGGAAACAGTGTCTCCCTATTTACTCTATCAAAACCCCTCATAATTTTGAACATCTCTATTAAATCTCCCCTTAAACTTCACTGCTCTAAGGAGAACAATTCCAGCTTCTCTATTCTATCCACATAACTGAAGTCCCTCATCCCTAGTACCATTCGAATAAATCTCCTCTGCACCCTCTCCAAGGCCTTTATCCTTTATAAGCATTTATCCCTCACCCAACATCATTGAAACCGATTGTCTTATCATTTATCTCATTGTCGTTTGTGGGACCTTGCTGTGTGCAAATTTCTGCCTCGTTTCCTACATTATAATAGTATATAAATGCAAGTTTTTTCTTTCTTTTCTAACAATAAGTCCCAGGCTGCTAATGTTTAAGATGGGAGAGAAGGGGATTATAAGGCTACAAGAAGAAAAGTAAATACAAAATAAATCACGGCAAAATAAATATAAAAAACAATATGGAAGGGAAACGTAAGTAGTGTAATGCATATAGGCAAAGGGTCAAATAGTCTAAAAATACATTTTTTGTTTTGATATGTAAATGTTAGCTGTTTTTTATGAACATTTCACAGGTCAATGACCTAACATGGGCGATGCCACCACCAAACACATCTTCCCATCTCTTCCCCTTTCAGCATTCCAAAGGGACCACTCCCTCCGCGACACCCTGGTCCACCCTACCATCACCCCCTAACACCCACTCCCCTTCCCCCAGCATCTTCCCATGCAAGTGCAGGAGATGCAACATCTGCCCTTTCACCGCCTCCCTTCCCACCGTCCAGGGCCCCAAAATTCCTTCCAGGTGAAACGGCGATTTACTTGTACTTCTTTCAATTTAGTATACTGTATTCGCTGCTCACAATGCGGTCTCCTCTACATTGGGGATACCAAATGAAGATTGGGTTATTGCTTTGCTGAACACCTCCGCTCAGTCCGTAAGCATGACCATGAGCTCCGGTCGTTCGCCATTTTAATTCTCCATCCCACTCCCACTCTGACCTCTCTGTCCTCGGCCCCATACATTGTTCCAATGAAGCTCAATGGAAGCTTGAGGATCTTTCAATTAGGCACTTTACAACCTTCTGGACTCAGCACTGATTTCAACAACTTTAGATCATAATCATCATTTTCTCGGGCAGCAGGTGCTGATAATGGTTCTGCTGTTACCATTTACACCTCCTCTGGACCCATCTTTTGTTTCTTTACCTGTTCCATTAGCACCCCTTTTGCCTTGCACCATCATCCCTTCACCACCGGCGCACTGTGGCTGCAGCAACTCGCCAAGGCTTCTTCGACAGCACCTCCCAAACCTGTGATCTTTACCACCTAGAAGGACAAGAGCAGCAGGAACATGGGAACAACACCACCTGCACGTTCCCCTCCAAGTCACACATCATCCCGACTTGGAAATATATCGCCGTTCCTTCATCGTCGCTGGATCAAAATCCTGGAACTCCCTTCCTAACAGCACTGTGGGAGAACCTTCACCACACGGACTGCAGCGGTTCAAGAAGGCGGCTCACCATCACCTTCTCAAGGGCAATTAGGGATGGGCAATAAATGCTGGCCTCGCCAGAGACGCCCACATCCCATGAACGATTAAAAAAAAATCCCTTTTGTCATTTCATCACTCCTGCCCTCCCCTATCATAGACCTTCCTTTTTTGTTCTTCCTTCCCCACGCACCCCTCCACCCTTTCTCTCTGGCTCTGTACTTGCTTAAAAACTGTTAAATCTCTAACTTCTTCCAGTTCTGAAGAAAGGTCAACGACCTGAAATGTTAACTCAGTTTCTCTCTCCACAGATGCTTCCTGACCTGCTGAAAGTTTTCCAGCATTTTCTGTTTTTATTTCAGATTTCCAGCATCCGCCGTATTTTGCTTTTGACTTAGTTAAGATAGTTGGGCTTGGCCTCACCTAAGTCTCCCTCCGTCATTCCCCAACATGAAACAATTGGAGTCTAGCCCAACCTCTTTGGGAAGCCAGAGTTTGGTCTTGAAGTGGGATGTCCTATGTTCTAGAGTTGTAGCTACCAGGCCACTAATAAAGTCAGTTCTTGACGGTCATAATTGCTGAGAACCAAAATATACACAAGCGTAGTTCTCTTTCACAATGGGATAGACATATATTAGGTTCCGTGCTGGGTGAACATTGACCTTCTATAGATATCAGAATCTTTGTTATCTGAATGATTTTTCTATGTTAAGAGGACTGTGCATTGACCCTAAATCCAGGGGAAATTATTAATGGTCTTTTCAGAATTGAGCATGGTGTTTCATACACACAAAACCATTACACCTCATCTGCTCATCACAGTGAGATGCAATAAAAAGTCAATATTATCTTGCCAAACAAATATTTTCTCAGATTGTAATTAGAATACAGTTCACCCAGTGCTTAAGTTCTGTAGATAGATTGACAGTTACTCAATCTGTGATCATTTTAATGTCTTTATGGATTATGATCCAGGCATGTATCAGTTAGTTGTGATTGAATAATGTAGACTCTAGCATTAGTCTGATATCCTGGAGTTTTGCTTGATTACCTTTAGAGGTCAGAGAGAAATTTCAAAGCATTATCTCTTTTCCAAAGTTTATTCCTTTCTCCAAAGTTTTATCCACGGTCATACACCTGTCTCAGAAGACTACGTGAATCATAGAGTCCAACAGTGCAAACACTGGGCCAAATAACCTTTCTTCATTCCGTACTTCATGTTCTTACGTTTCTGTTTGGTGTTACTTGGTTTAAATCTCTTATGTGTTTAGAAAATTGGTAAATGTACGATAAATATGCAAGTAAAGATGGCAGAAAATGACAGCTTAAAACAGGACACATTGGCAGCTGCTGTGGGAAGCCTTGAGGAGTTTGTTGAGCAATGGGACATGCACAAATGTGTAAAGTGTTACACGAGACACAACGAGGCTCTGGGATCCCAAAAGTAATGTCTGAATTCCCTGTGCATATTGGTTTTCTTATGTTGTCAGATAGATATGATACATTAGAGCTCCGTCCAGTGAAATAGCTTCTCCTCAATTTCCAGGATTAGATAAAAGTTATTTTCCCCCTCGGTGCACTTCAGCAGTCAGGTACAGATGATGCAATGCCCTGTCATTTATCTAAAGCAGGACGCAGTGTGGCATTCTCACGACACAAACTCAACCGTTCATCTCCTTGAAATAAAACTCAAATGTATTCATAGCAGTTCTACTTTTGATGGGTGGAAGTGGAGAAAAAGCAACATTCCACTTGAAACTGAGCGTGAACTTTCCTTAAATTAATATAACAAATGATGATTCTCACATATATATGAAATACATATTCCACACTACATACCAACACATGCATGTATCAATCATTCATCGTGTGTGGGAGTATAAAGCAATCTGAGTTACCATATCAGTTGTAAGTACAATACAAGTGCAATGTTTCTCATCCTATGAAATAGGGGTACAGGAGGTTCTGAAAGAGTTTGCTTTCCTCTACATGTACAATTGTAAAAAGCGGTCAGACTTGCCTCCATTGCATTTACAAATTACTGCCCAAAGTGGCAATTTTTGTGTGCTTTTTTTTTCATTCGTTCATGGGATGAGGGCGTCGTTGGCAAGACCGGCATTTATTGCCCATCCCTAATTGCCCATGAGAAGGTGGTGGTGAGCCGCCTTCTTGAACCGCTGCAGTCCGTGTGGTGAAGGTTCTCCCATAGTGCTGTTAGGAAGGGAGTTCCAGGATTTTGACACAGCGACGATGAAGGAACGGCGATATATTTCCAAGTCGGGATGGTGTGTGACTTGGAGGGGAATGTGCAGGTGGTGTTGTTCCCATGTGCCTGCTGCCCTTGTCCTTCTAGGTGATAGAGGTCGCAGGTTTGGGAGATGCTGTCGAAGAAGCCTTGGCGAGTTGCTGCAGTGCATCCTGTGGATGGTACATACTGCAGCCACGCTGCGCGGGTGGTGAAGGGAGTGAATGTATAGGGTGGTGGATGGGGTGCCAATCAAGTGGGCTGCTTTGTCCTGGATGGTGTCGAGCTTCTTGAGTGTTGTTGGAGCTGCACTCATCCAGGCAAGTGGAGAGTATTCCATCACACTCCTGACTTGTGCTTTGTAGATGGTGGAAAGGCTTTGGGGAGTCAGGAGGTGAATCACTCGTCGCAGAATACCCAGCCTCTGACCTGCTCTCGTAGCCACAGTATTTTTATGTGGCTGGCCCAGTTAAGTTTCTGGTCAATGGTGACCCCCAGGATGTTGATGGTGGGGGATTCAGCGATGGTAATGCCGTTGAATATCAAGGGGAGGTGGTTAGACTCTCTCTTGTTGGAGATGGTCATTGCCTGGCACTTGTCTGGTGCGACTGTTACTTGCCACTTATCAGCCCACTGTCCAGGTCTTGCTGCATGCGGGCACGGACTGCTTCTTATCTGAGGGGTTGCGAATGGAACTGAACACTATGCAATCATCAGCAAACATCCCCACTTCTGACATTATGATGGAGGGAAGGTAATTGATGAAGCAACTGAAGATGGTGGGGCCTAGGCCACTGCCCTGAGTAACTCCTGCAGCAATGTCCTGGGGCTGAGATGATTGGCCTCCAACAACCACTACCCTCTTCCTTTGTACTAGGTATGACCCCAGCCACTGGAGAGTTTTCCCTCTGATTCCCATGGACTTCAATTTTACTCGGGCTCCTTGGTGCCACACTCGGTCAAATGCTGCCTTCATGTCAAGTGCAGTTACTCTCACCTCACCTCTGGAATTCAGCTCTTTTGTCCCTGTTTGGAACAAGGCTGTAATGAGCTCTGGAGCTGAGTGGTCCTGGTGGAACCCAAACTGAGCATCAGTGAGCAGGTTACTGGTGAATAAGTGCCGCTTGATAGCACTGTCGATGACACCTTCCATCACTTTGCTGATGATTGAGAGTAGACCGATGGGGTGGTAATTGGCTGGATTGGATTTGTCCTGCTTTTTGTGGACAGGACATAACTGGGCAATTTTCCACATTGTCGGGTAGATGCCAGTGTTGTAGCTGTACTGGAACAGTTTGGCTAGAGGCATGGCTAGCTCTGGAGCACAAGTCTTCAGCACTACAGCCGGGATGTTGTCGGGGCCCATAGCCTTTGTTTTATCCAGTGCACTCAGCTGTTTCTTGATATCATGTGGAGTGAATCGAATTGGCTGAAGACTGGCTTCCGTGATGGTGGGGATATCGGGAGGAGGCCGAGATCTACTTGGCACTTCTGGCTGAAGATGGTTGCAAATGCTTCAGCCTTGTCTTTTGCACTCACGTGCTGGACTCCGCCATCATTGAGGATGGGAATGTTTACAGAGCCTCCTCCTCCCGTTAGTTGTTTAATTTTCCACCACCATTCACGACTGGATGTGGCAGGACTGCAGAGCTTTGATCTGATCCGTTGGTTGTGGAATCGCTTAGCTCTGTCTGTAGCATGTTGCTTCCGCTGTTTAGCATGCATGTAGTCCTGTGTTGTAGCTTCACCAGGTTGGCACCTCATTTTTATGTACTTCTGATGCTGCTCCTGGCATGCTCTTCTACACTCCTCATTGAACCAGGGTTGATCCCCTGGCTTGTTGGTAATGGTAGAGTGAGGAATATGCCGGGCAATGAGGTTACAGATTGTGCTGGAATACAATTCTGCTGCTGCTGATGGCCCACAGCACCTCATGGATGCCCAGTTTTGAGCTGCTAGATCTGTTCTGAATCTATCCCATTTAGCACGGTGGTAGTGCCACACAACACGTTGGATGGTGTCCTCAGTGCAAAGACGGGACTTCGTCTCCACAAGGACTGTGCGGTGGTCACTCCTACCAATACTGTCATGGACAGATGCATTTGCGACAGGTAGATTGGTGAGGACGAGTTCAAGTAGGTTTTTCCCTCGCGTTGGTTCGCTCACCACCTGCCGCAGGCCCAGTCTGGCAGCTATGTCCTTCAGGACTCGGCCAGCTCGGTCAGTAGTGGTGCTACCGAGCCACTCTTGGTGATAGACATTGAAGTCCCCCACCCAGAGTACATTCTTGGTGATAAATAAGACACAGATGGAAGAGTGTTCCTTTTCAGGTACCAAATTTCATATTTTACATGGGCTTGGAAAACAACATTAGGAAAGGATACTGACCTCGTATTGAAACAAGTCCTTCAGCCCTCACCTTGAACAGGCAACTTTAGGGTTATTGTAAGCCTGAATTGAAAGAGATGCAATGATACCTATTGATTCTGCAACTGAGTGAAAAGTAATTCGTGGACAAGAAAGTAGAAGATAAAAGAAAATGCTGAACCCATTCCTTATTATGTGACAATTACTAAGCCAATGACTTCTGTTTTGTAACCCTCATCTGTCCCCCATTGTTTACCTGTCCATTTGGTTGTTCCTTCCTAATGCTGCAATAAAATTCTTAGCCAAGACTTCAATACTTTCTTTTGTGTATAGAATCATAGAATCTTACAGCACAGAAGTTGGCCATTTGGCCCGTTATGCCTATGCTGGCTCTTTGAAAGAGCTGACCAATTTAGTCCCACTCCCCCAGTTTTTTCCCCCATAACCCTGCAAATTAGTCCTCTTCAAATACATGTCCAATTGCCTTTTGAAAGTTCCTATGGAATCTGCTTCCACCATCCTTTCAGGTAGTGCGTTCCACATCCTAATAACCCTCTGTGAAAAAATTTCTCCTAATTTCCCCTCTAGTTCTTTTGTCAATTATTTTAAATCTATGACCTCCGGTTACCGACCCACTTGCTAATGAAAACAGTTGTTCCCTACTTGCTCTATCAATACCCCTCATGATTTTGAATACCTCTATTTGATCTCCCCCTAACCTTCTCTGCTGTAAAGAGAACAATCCAAGCTTCTCCAATCTCTCCACATAACTGAAGTCCCTCATCCCTGGTAAACCTCCTTTGTACCCTCTCCAAGGCCTTGACATCTTTCCTAAATTGTGGTGCCCAGAATTGGACACAAGACTCCAGCTGAGGCCTAACCAGTGATTTTAAAGGTGTACCATGACTGCCTTGTTTTTGTATTCAGTGCCCCTGTTTACAAAGCCAAATATCCCATACACTTTCTTAACCACCCTATCAACTTGCCCTGCCACCTTCAAAGATTTGTGATTATCTACTCCCAGGTCCCTCTGCTCTTGCATCCTCCTCAAAATAGTACCCAATTTAGATTATACCGTATCTCCATCTTCCTCCCAAAGTACATCACTTCACACTTATCCGCATTAAATTGCATCTACCATGTATCTGCCCATTTCACCAGTCTATCTATGTCCCCCTCAAGTCTGCTAAACAGTCCTCACTGTTTACGGTGTTGCCAAGTTTTGTATCATCCACAAACTTTGAAATCATACTCCCTATACCTGAGTCCAGGTCATTTACATATATGGACTATGTCGTTTGAATTTATTTTTCTGCTCCCATGACTCATGGCCCCTCTCACATTCAATGATCGATCGTATCCTTGCTAAAGTTCCTTCATGGATCCCAACTTTTGATTGGTTTCCTAGCTAAATGAACCCATGCAACTTTTAACATCTTCTTGGGTACTGTCGAAAAACTTAACGCAACAGAGAAATGAGTATTTGTGGGGCTATTTCTAAATAATAAAGAAATACTGCCTCTTTTGTAGCTAGTTATTATCCACAAGTAATGTATAGAGAAAAATACCATCCTAAAAGACCATGTGCAACCTATTGATCTTAAGTTGAAGGCTTATATGTGTCGAGAGAGAAGCCAGGTCAGGATGAGAGAAGGTATTCCTGTTTGAACAATTCCGTGGGACTGGATCAAAGAATAAAGAAAATCAGCAGCTTCTTCCTTGATCGCAATGGTTCTTTCAACTACTGAGTAGCTACGATGCAACCTATTGTAGATAATAATTCAGGCATCCTAGTGACTGCTGTTGGATCGGCAATGAGTCAAGAAATTAACTACATAATATCCACTCTGAGGAAAGGGCTTGCTGAGCTCGAACAAGGATTTCACTGTGCAATAAATCAAGGCTTGTCAGAGATTAAGGTTGCCATCCAGACTGGTTTCAGACATTTGGATGGCCTCCTCGACTGGATGCATACCAAGCAGCGGGAAACCTGGACACATGTAAAGGAAAATAATGCTGTGGCCACCAATCTGTCTTTAACCAGTGATGGATTAAGCATCGTATCCATCGAAACACATTAAGCAGGTATTGACCCCTTTGTGCAGATAGATCAAGACATCCTTTGCTCACATCACAAATATTAGCCAATACTGCTGCTGTGTCTGTTATCCACACTCCATAAATAGATCCCTTCAGCATCAGTGATGGCAGACATTCCACCATTTAGTAGTGTGCACCTGCTGTGAAAAAGTTCATGGGTTGCTAAAGGTAAATCACAATGGTTTGGGCATTAGGGGCACAAATAGTGTGAGCACATAATCTAGGCTGACATTCCCAGTGTAGTACTGGGAGAGTGCTGCACTGTCGGAGGTGCAGTCTGTCACATATGTGCGGAATTCCTTATTTTGCATGTTTTTTGGACACTGGAAGAACAGTCAAGTAAAGAAAGTCATCCTCACTCACACTAGTTTTGTTAATCAAAAGTAATTATTTAATGATGTTATCATTCATATGAGCATTCATGAAGAATAATCAAACCATACATATGACATTGCTCTATAAAATCCTTTTATACACTTAATAATTCACAACATTATTATGTAATGAATTAACAATTCATACACACATCAGGTAAATCATTAATACATATACAACCTTTAAACCAAGGATTTTGCTCATCAGGCCTGAAGGTTGATCAGCTCTTCAGAACTCGAGGTTCCCTTCTTCTTGTGTGATGTTCGACTGCAGTGTGCGTTCCTTGTGACTGCCGGGTGGTGAAGAGACTGTCCTTCTCTCAAAGTCTTCCTTTTATATTGTTTTTTACCAATAGGATGTAGGATTGGGGAGGGCCATTCTTTTTGTCCAATCGCTCCCTGTTGCTATGCTTCAATCATTAACATCAATGATTGACAAGTTAGGCTTTGATCTTGTGACTGGAGACCCTTCGATGTAGAAAAGATCCTGTGTTCAAACCATGGAATATAAAAGGCCCCTTATATTTCTATGCCCAGACATTCTTAATGGTCCTTGCGTCTCCAATTTTGATTGCTTTAATGGCTTCAAATCCATCCCTTATACCATTTGACCATATGCTGGGTGCAATACTATTTGATGTTTTACAAATCCCAGTTCTTTTGAACAGATTACCAGATAGGAATGAGAGGCCCATGCTTTTTTTCACACATATCATTGCTTTCCCGATGTGAAGCCTTTGATGTATGTCCTTGTTGACTTTTCTTACATTACCCCCTGCTGTGTTGAAAAGCTTCTGTTTCCAAAAGCCTATGGGCCTGATATTAGGAGGGAGGTGGGTTGTCAGAGGGGGGGGTTGATTGGGCGCGTGGGTAACCCGCCCAGTAAAATTGGTGGGTTCCCCATGCGATTGTAAGTAAATTGAAGCCACTTACCTTGGCTTCCGGGTTTCACGCTGGAAAGCTGCGCATCGAGCGGACTGCGCACCCGCATCATAGGCTGTCAGCTGGAGGATCCCTATTTAAAGGGGCAGTCCTCCACTGACTGATGCTGCAGAAAGGAGTCAGCATTAGAGCATGGAGCAGCCCAGGGGGAAGGCTGCTCCCAGGTTTAATAATGCCTCACTCCAGGTCCTACTGGATGGGGTGAGAAGGAGGGGGGAGGACAGTGATCTTCTCCCCGGCGGACAGAGGAAGTGTCCTGGCTTGAGGTGGCAGAGGAGGTCACCAGCACCACCAACATATCACACACCTGCATACAGTGCAGGAGGCGCTTCAATGACCTAAGTAGGTCAGCCGAAGTGAGTACACTTACTCATTCCCCTACACTCCGTCTGCCAAATCACCGCCCCCACCCCACATCTCCTTCTGCACTGCCAACACGACTCTGTCACATCACTCCTCACACCCACTCAAAGCTCATCCTCATCTTACCTGCACTTACTCACCTCGCCAGTACTCATCCCGCTACTACCACTCAACCCAATCCTCATACAATCTCATGGCTCTATCTCATACTCACCCTCTCCTGCATCTCTTTCACGGTCAGCCTCACTCAACCTGTCACTACCTGTGCTGCAGCCACAGGGCATGCATCACATATCTGGAGTAGGAAGCGTAAGGCAAACGTGTCGTGAGCATGAAGGGGATGCACAAGGGTGTTTGAGGGTTTGTTATGGTTTTTACTTATATTTGATTTCTGACCAACTCACATGACATATTATATTGTCACCACTACTGCCATGTCTTGTTCATTCTTGACTGGCTTGTGCAATAAGGCCCTTTCATGAGGTTCTCCATGAAGACCCTTGATGCCACCCATTGGGTCACCCTACAGTGGGTGTATGTGTAGTTGCACGACTACTTTGTGCAGGTGCCTGTTGCACAGCACTGTGTTGTGTAGCTCCACGTGGTGGAGGTGGACGGCGTGGACGGCGAGGCTGATGATGTTGCTCGTCATCCAATGGAATGATGAATGCAGCAATGGAATCCCCCCCCCATCCTGATGGTGTGGGTGTGAGGGGGTCCACAAAGTAGGTAAATGTTTTTGGACAGCAGAGTTTAGGGAATGATTTAATAATTTGGAGTGTGGAGATAACGGTGTGGCGGGCAAAACTTTGTCTGAGGTGACAGAGTGCCCTGCTGCAATGAATGAGGGTTTAACCCCACACCTGTTAAATGGACCTTTGCAGCTGCCACTGGCTGCTGGCTGCAACACATCTGTTTAAACAGGGAGTGTTTCCCCCAGCATGGGAAACACGCTCTGGGTCGTCCAAGATCTGAATCCTCCTAAAATCTCCAACTAATGAGGTCTGTAATCGACCTCAATACCCAGATAATGATCTAAAGTGGGATCCTCCCGGCTTTAATTGCTGGTGGGAGTCCCGCACGGGGGGGCTGCGCGCACATCGATTCACGTCATTGGGGAACCGGAAGTGGGCGGGTTGGAGCCGGGCTCTGGACCCACGCCAGGAATCCCCAGTTTTAGGAGCCCCCCTGCCACGAACACACCCACTCGGCCATCCAAAAATTGACCCCTATGTGTTTTGAAAGCCTGACAATGCTTTAAACTCAGTATTATCCATCTAGTTTATTTATTTAATAATCTAGATATCTATCCACAGTACAATGTCTTCAATCCCGAAACTCACACTTCTCCAATGCCATCAGCGTCAGTGAGGGAAAAACAGGATTTGTGTGAACACAGTTTACCACATTACTGTGTTTGCAGGTTTTCAAATGTCTTTGTTTTAAAGGGGTACAGTTAACCCTTTCCTTCACATGTCTTTTGTTAAAGGGGTTTTGAACCCCACATTCCCTCCTCAAGTGGGTCTGTTGAATCTTTTGACTGATGCACTTCATACCCTGAGTGTTTTCCTTGGTTATTAGGTTTTTAATCATTGATTCCTGTTTAGGATGGCTTTGCCTTGACATATGCAAAAAGAATATTTCGTTTCTATGTTTTCTGATTTAATGTCGCTTGTCACATAAGCAAATCATAATAAACAGTTTACATTGTCATGGTCATACAAAATCATGGTCTCCGAGCATTTGTACTGTTCATTCTATAAGCACATTGGCTTGTTTCATTTCAACCAGATGGTGAAGTGAGATTAACAAGAATCTCCATTACATCATGTGGTCGCACTGGCATCAGAGTATTCTCCAAACCTGAGTAATCTCCGTGGGGGTGAGAAAGAAAGGAGAATAAGTGATAGGACAGATCGTGTTACCATGCCTGAATGTAACGTCACTGGTGGTTATACAATACTTGGTCTAAATCCCGGCCTGCATTTCATTGGTGAAAGTTATATATTACCGCTTGCAGCATCCCACTGTGTAATTTACTGTGGGCCTGATGTCATAGTCATGATAGAAAGGCTATCTCTGATAGAGATATCAATACCGGTACCAACTCATAACAGACATCATTACGAACTCTTTGCAGAGTCTGGATAATGACTATGTTACATTATATAAAGTCACCAGCCCGTTTCCGGGTCCTGGATTTAGGATTGGGCAGGGTGGTTCCTTCGCCTTGGTCCCAATTTCATTGTTAACTCAAAGGAACCCAACCCTGAATTTGGAAATCCAAATTTCTATGTCCCTCTTTATTTTAATTCCAATCCCTCTGATAGGTACCAGTGTGTTTAACTCCATCCTGATTATTTCATTAATCAATCGGTTTCTCTATGGAGCGTGTATCAGTGCCCTTGTTAAAAGTTCTCACTCTCCTGGGCCACATTAACCATTTCATCTCCCATTGCATGAACCTTAGAGGAATTTTACTTTCCAATACAATATTTTCATTAACCCTTAAAACATAAATTAAACATTCGCAACCTGGTCCAAGTTATACTTAACACTGTTTATTTTTTCTAAACTCTCCTTGGACCACATTTATTCCCAAAATATTTGAGCCCATTTTATCATTTCAAAATTATCCTATTTCCACAGAGCAGTATTATTGGACTGACAGGACTTGCAAATGCACAATTTTATTTCCCCAAAATACTCCCTCTGATACATAAAACTGGACAGGAACCACTTAGACTAGATTCCTTTTGTTTAAAATTAATTTGATCATCCCCTTAAATTTTAAGTAAATTTTCCCTTCAAATCATATCAATTCATATCAATTATAATTGTCTTACCAATTTCAATTTCATAAACAAATTTAAACCAGGCTTTGTGGTTTTACAGAAAAGACAGAAGTGCTTGAAATTACTTTTAATTATTCCTATATCTCCCCCTCCTCAAGCACTGTCTTGGAAAATAACAAATAATCCTGAATTGGTTAAAACCAAGCCTTTGAGAGGCAAAGTTTTGGTCCAAATGTCACCATGTTGTGACATTTGATATCTGCCAATGTCTGTAGATAAGGTCTTAAATTCTTAACGTCACTGGGTCGCTTCTGCACTAACACTTCCCCGGTCCCGAGAACCATACTCCCCTGTGTAAAAGAAAAATAGGAAATCCATTGTGGCTCTTCTTGAGAGCCCAAGGGGTTAAAAATAACAAACAATTCATTACATTTCTTCTGTCACCATTTATCCCGAGACCGGAGAGGACTCCACACAAGTTTCTGTGAATGAATCTAATTACCTCACTCCAGGAGGAATAGTCAGCAAAGGGAGCACAAAAATAACGCCCGATGTAGAAACATAGAAAATAGGAGCAGGAGTAGGCCATTTGGCCCTTCGAGCCTGCTCCGCCATTCAATGTGATCATGGCTGATCTTCTATCTCAATACCATATTCCCTCTCTCTCCCCATACCCCTTGATGCCTATTTCCTTCTATCACAAGGGGAAATATCCACTTAAATTAAGAAACTTAAAAATTGTATATGCTTATTTAAAGCATTATGGCAATAGCACCAAATTATCTATTTTAAAGAATAATCCCTTTAAACTGAAAAATGTCCAGAAGAACATGCGAGAGACTGGCTAGCTTTTCTGTCACTCCCAAAGTTTCTTTCTTGGAACTCACTAGGGAATAATAAAACTGCTTGAGAGTCAGTGGATTAACCTTCTGGAAGGTTGAGAAAGGCATGGATGTTAGGGAACTTGGGGAAATAAATAGTGATGTCTTGAGGAGTGTACATATTGCAGAGAGGGAGGTGCTGGAAGTCTTAACGCGCATCAAGGTAGATAAATCTCCGGGACCTGATGAAATGTATCCCAGGACGTTATGGGAGGTTAGGGAGGAAATTGCGGGTCCCCTAACAGAGATATTTGAATCATCGACAGCTACAGGTGAGGTGCCTGAAGATTGGAGGGTAGCAAATGTTGTGCCTTTGTTTAAGAAGGGTGGCAGGGAAAAGCCTGGGAACTACAGACCGGTGAGCCTGACATCTGTAGTGGGTAAGTTGTTAGAGGGTATTCTGAGAGACAGGATTTACGGGCATTTGGAGGGGCAGGGACTGATTAGGAACAGTCAGCATGGTTTTGTGAGTGGAAAATCATGTCTCTCGAATTTGATTGAGTTTTTTGAAGGGGTAACCAAGAAGATAGATGAGGGCTGTGCAGTAGACATGGTCTACATGGACTTTAGCAAAGCCTTTGACAAGGTACCGCATGGTAGGTTGTTACATAAGGTTAAATCTCATGGGATCCAAGGTGAGGTAGCCAATTGGATACAAAATTGGATTGACGACAGAAGACAGAGGGTGGTTGCAGAGGGTTGTTTTTCAAACTGGAGGCCTGTGTCCAGCGGTGTGCCTCAGGGATCGGTGCTGGGTCCACTGTTATTTGTTATTTATATTAATGATTTGGATGAGAATTTAGGAGGCATGGTTAGTAAGTTTGTAGATGACACCAAGATTGATGGCATTGTGGACAGTGAAGAAGGTGATCTAGGATTGCAACGGGATCTTGATAAATTGGGCCAGTGGGCCAATGAATGGCAGATGGAGTTTAATTTAGATAAATGTGAGATGATGCATTTTGGTAGATCGAATCGGGCCAGGACCTACTCCGTTAATGGTAGGGCGTTGGGGAGAGTTATAGAACAAAGAGATCTAGGAGTACAGGTTCATAGCTCCTTGAAAGTGGAGTCACAGGTGGATAGGGTGGTGAAGAAGGCATTCAGCATGCTTGGTTTCATTGGTCAGAACATTGAATACAGGAGTTGGGATGTCTTGTTGAAGTTGTACAAGACATTAGTAAGGCCACACTTGGAATACTGTGTACAGTTCTGGTCACCCTATTATAGAATGGATATTATTAAATTAGAAAGAGTGCAGAAAAGATTTACTAGGATGCTACCGGGACCTGATGGTTTGACTTATAGGGAGTGGTTGGATAGACTGAGACTTTTTTCCCTGGAGAGTAGGAGGTTTAGGGGTGATCTTATAGAAGTCTATAAAATAATGAGGGGCGTAGATAAGGTAGATAGTCAAAATCTTTTCCCAAAGGTAGGGGAGTCTATAACGAGGGGGCATAGATTTAAGGTGAGAGGGGAGAGATACAAAAGGGTCCAGAGGGGCAATTTTTTCACTCAAAGGGTGGTGAGTGTCTGGAACGAGCTGCCAGAGGCAGTAGTGGAGGCGGGTACAATTTTGTCTTTTAAAAAGCATTTGGACAGTTACATGGGTAAGACGGGTATAGAGGGATATGGGCCAAGTGCAGGCAATTGGGACTAGCTTAGCGGTATAAACTGGGCGACATGGACATGTTGGGCCGAAGGGCCTGTTTCCATGTTGTAAACTTCTATGATTCTATGATTCTAAGGTCAGGGGGTGTGGGAGGAGTCAATTACAATGGCAGTTTTTTTTTAGCTGTAATCACTTTAAAACACAAGTGATTTAAAGAAGTTCAAACTGATCTTTTCCCAAAAAGTCTGTGCGCTTTTATAATAGTGAAAACTTGCACGAAGATCCTAATACAATTAAACTTTGGATAATACACCTCAGTGTCTGACTTCCAATTTTCAAAACATGAGCCATGAAGGCACAAAATATTTACCAATTTTATCCATCTGCAGTAATTGAAAATCTGTTAAAACAGCAGAAATCAATAGTATTCCCTGCTATTAATTTTAAACATTCTATGAAATAATTCTGTCGTACAATCTAACCACTCCAGATCGTTCTCAGAGATAGCAGAGATTTTTTTAACTATTTGGTTTTTCCCTACATGGTCACTTTGTTATGACCATCATCTATCACACGATCAAAGGGTCAGTTTGCTAACAGCTATCATATTTCAGTAAAACATGATTAAACAAATAGAAGTCTCTTTAACAAGTCCCAATATTCGAACACATCAATTCACGCTCTCCAATACTCAACACAACTTAAACTTCAAATCACTCAACATTTACTTCAGATCGTTAAGCATTTAAGAAATGCAACAAGCCAAATTTTATGTGATGATCTTATGTCTGGAATTTGAGATAATCACATTGTTTTATAAGAACCAGAATTTTATGTGGCCACAGTAAAAGTCTGGTTTTCACAATTTGATAGGTGAGTTAACCTCAATAAGTCCAATTTTACTTCAGCAATATCAGAATTAAACACAAGACAGAGCAGATAAAGTTATCAATATAGCACGTGCTTAAATTACAATGGGGTGATTTTAAACCCCAAGAACGGGTGGGAGTTGAAAATAGTTGTTTTTTTTGGGTCGCGACCGCAAAATTTTTGGGCTTTGCATTCCCAGTGGGAAGCCTGTACTTTTACGTGCTGATGTTAAACCCAGAAATAAAACCGGGTTGAAGCCGCGATCCAAAAAACAACTATTTTCAACTCCCACCTGCCCCCAACCCACCTGCTCTTGGGGTTTAAAATCACCCCCATCGTCTGTCATTTCATTCTTCTTCAGGCACGCCTTTCCAAAAAACTTAAAATACTGGAAATAGCCGCTTTCACAGCTAAACAAAATCTTTGTTACGTTACACAAAATAAGCATTAAAAAGGAGCCGTAGCCCACAATAGCGAAAAGAAAGCACCTACAATGAGGTCAGGCTTTTTAAAGAGGCAGTACAGCCACGCAGGCTTTTAAAGAGCTTTCAACTTCCTACAATCTTTCTTTAGGTTAGCTACTTCAGTTTCTAACCTTTGCTTTTCCTTCTCATCACTTTTGTTTTGTTTGCTGATGGTATGTAGCCATGTTTCAATCTGTTTTGTTAGTTTCCTTGGTAACTCCATTGCTATGTATTTTTGAATTGCTGCTTCCATTGTTATATTTTATCCGTCTCTACCAGTTTCAGATTCCCAAATGTTGTCCTTTAACCTCCCTATTGCACCTTCCACCCGTCCTTGCCCAGAAAACTATATTTTTGTCTAAACATTAGCTCCAGTATCGTTCTGTAATACCTTCCACCCATACGTTAGCTCCGGTATAACCCTCTCTGCTGGGACACAATATTTTCACTTTCTTTGTCTGACTATGTCAGTGTCCCATCTGTGGTGCCATTAATGTAGGGAATTCCTTATTTTGTGTGATGTTTGGACACTGGACAAATGGTCAAGTAAAGAAAGTCACCCTCACTCACGGTAGTTTCATTAATCAAAAGTAATTATTTAATGTTATCATTCATACAAGCATTCATGAAGCAAAATCAAACCATACAAATGACTTTCCTCTACAAAATCCCATTATACACTTAATAATTCACAATGTTATTATGTAATGACTTAATTCATTCACATATCAGGTAAATCATTAATACATATACAACCTTTAAACCAAGGATTTTGCTCATTGAGGCCTGATGGTTGATCAGCTCTTCAGAACTCAAGGTCCTCTTCTTCTTGTGTGATGTTCGACTGCAGTGTGCGTTCCTTGTGACTGCCGGGTGGTGAATAGACTGTCCTTCTCTTAAAGTCTTTTTATATTGTTTTTTATCAATAGGATGTAGGATTGGGGAGGGTCATTCCTTTTGTCCAATCGCTCCCTGTTGCTATGCCTCGATCATTAACATACCTCAATGATTGACAGTTTGGGCTTTGATCATGTGACTGAACGTTTGATGTAGAAAAGACCATGGGCTCGATTTTAAGACCGAGCGGGGAAGGGGGCGGGGTCAAATTGAGAACGGGAAACCCATTCGAATGGGTTTCCGGGACGAATTTGATGTAAGGACATCTTTTATTTTTTTTTTTTTTGTCGGTTACCCGTCCGACTGACCGGCTGATTGACAGGCTGGTCTCAGTCGGATGGGAGACCAGCCAGGGAGAGGATGTTTGCAGGTAAGTCTTTGTTTGTATGGATGGGGAGAGGGGGCACGGGGTGGGGGCATGGGTGGGCACAGGGGCATAGGTTGGCACAGGGTGGTGAGTCATGGAGGTAGGGATCAGGCGTCAGTCACGGAGGGGGCTGTCGGGGGGTCATCTCGGGGGTCTGCGATTGTTGAGGGGGAGGATTGAGGGTCGTGGGGTGGGAGGATCAGAGTCGGGTGTGGGAAGATCAGAGTGGGGGGGGGAGGATTGGGGTCTATGAATGGGGGTTGGGTGTCCACGATTGTTGGAGGGTCAGTGTAGGTAGCCTTGTTGGGCATAGTGGAAGTACTCCGGGCCCACAAACTGTGCCTTTCTAGGCACCTACCTGTCGGTCTCAGGCCTTCTCACCTCCTTTCATGATGCATAAAACAGAACGTCTAGGAATCCCGACCCCCCCGGGGTTGAAATCGGGAAGTCCAGAAAAATGGAGGCCCGAAGCCCCTTTGAAAGGTTTTAAGGCCCGACCCGCCTCCTGGGAGCAGGTTGGTCGCCCGCCCCGGTGAAAACCAGAAATGGGCGGGTTGGAGGGGTTCTGAAATGGTGGCAATTTTCTATGCCTCCCTGCCCCCAACCCACCCGTTTTTCACTTTGAAAATAGAGCCCCATGTGTTCGAACGATGGGTTAGTTGTAAAAGGCTCCTTACATTTCTATGCACAGACATTCTTAATGGCCCTTGCATCTCCAATTTTGATTACTTCAATGACTTCAAATCCATTCCTTATACCATTTGACCATATGCTGGATGCAATACTATTTGATGTTTTACAAATCCCTGTTTTTTTTGAACAGATTACCAGATAGGAATGAGAGGCCCATGCTTTTTTTCACACATATCATTGCTTTCCTGATCCGAAACCTTTGATGTATGTCCTTGTTTCCTTTTCCTACATTACCCCCTGCTGTGATGAAAAGCTTCTGTTTCCAAAAGCCTATGTGTTTTGAAAGCCTGACAATGATTTAAACTCAGTATTATCCATCTAGTTTATTTATTTAATAATCTAGATATCTATCCACAGTACAATGTCTTCGATCCCGAAACTCACACTTCTCCAATGCCATCAGCGTCAGTGAGTGAAAAACAGGATTTGTGAGAACACAGTTTACCACATTACTGCGTTTGCAGGTTTTCAAATATCTTTGTTTAAAAGTAACCTTTTCGTTCAAATATCTTTTGTTAAAGGGTTTTTGAACCCCACACATGAGACCTTAAACAGAGGGTCCTATCTGCTGTCTCAGGTGAATGTAAAAGTAAAAGAAGAGCAGGGGAGTTCTTCCGGTGTCCTGGTCAACATTTATCCCTCAACTAACACCTAAAACAGATGCATTGGTAATTCATTTCATGGCTATTTGTGCGGCCTTGCTGTGCACAAATTGGCCGTAACATTTCCTACATTCCAACAGTGACTATGGGCCCGATTTTACCAGGGGTGCGGGTTCCCGGCGGGTAGGCCTGCGGGCGCGTTCAAAACGCGCCCGATGAAATTAGTGGGTTTCCCGCGCGATCGCAGCAGGCAACACACTAATTGGAGCCACTTACCTGCTCCTCCGGGTTCCGCGCTGCTGGTCTGCGCGTCGGGCGGGCTGCGCATGCGCAGTAAGATCTGTCAGCTGGAGGCGCTCTATTTAAAGGGGCAGTCCTCCACTGACAGATGCTGCCACAAACAGTAAAAATTACAGCATGGAGCAGCCCAGGGGGAAGGCTGCTCCCAGTTTAATGATGCCTCACCCCAGGTATCATTAGATGGGGTGAGGAGGAGGGGGAGGACAGAGATCTTCCCCCCGGCGGGCGGGAGGAAGCGGCCTGCCTCTGCCACCAAGAAGGCCTGGGCCGAGGTGGCAGAGGGGGTCACCTGCACCACCAACATATCGCCCACCTGCATACAGTGCAGGAGGTGCTCCAATGACCTCAGTAGGTCAGCCACAGTGAGAACACGTAGTCTTTCCCCTACACTCCGTCTGCCACAACACTGCCCCCACCCCACATCTCCTTCTGCACTGCCAACACTACTCTATCACATCACCCCTCACACCCACTCAAACCTCATCCTCATCTTACCTGCACCTACTCACCTCGCCAGTACTCATCCCGCCACTACCACTCAACCCAATCCTCATACAATCTCATGGCTCTATCCCATACTCACCCTCTCATGCATCTCTCTCACGGCCAGCCGCACTCAACCTGCCACCACCTGTGCTGCAGCCACAGGGCATGCATCACATATGTGCAGTAGGAAGCGTAAGGCAAACGTGTCGTGAGCATGAAGGGGATGCACAAGGGTGTTTGAGGGTTTGTCATGGTTCTTACTTCTATTGAACTAAAGAACAACTCACATCACACATTATATTGGCTCCACTACTGCCATGTCTTCTCGAATCCTGTCCGGTTTGTGCAATAATGCCCGCTCCTGGGTATCCCTATGAGGACCCACCACTGATGCCACCCAGTGTGTCACTGCAGAGTGGGTGTAGGTGTATTTGCAGGGCTCTTCTGCGCAGACGACTGAGAGACATTGGGGATGTCCCCGGTTGCAGCCTGGAAGGCTGTGGAGCAGGAGTTCGGGAGGGCAGTGGTGACTTTGACAGCGACAGGTAGGAAGATGGTGCAAGGGCCAGCCAGGAGCAGCTTGGCATGAAGGAGGCTGCAGATGTCCACGGCTACATGTCGACTGACTCTGAGCCTCCGTGTGCACAGCTGCTCAGAGAGGTCCAGGAGGCTGAGCCTCGGTCTGTGGAACGTGTTGCGAGGGTAGTGCCCTCTGCGACGCATCTCTCTCTGCGGTTGCCCTCCCTCCTGCTGTACAGGTGGATGTGTCACAGCACTCTGTTGTGGAGCTCCACGTGTCAGAGGTGGACGGCGTGGATGGCGGGGCTGGTGATGCTGTTCGCCCTCCGAGGAGGTCATGACTGCAGCTACGGCGGCCCCCATCCGCAAGATGTACATCTGAGGGGGTCCGCAAGGTAGGTACATGTCTCCGGACCCCGGGGTAAGTGCAGGTTGGTGACTTCGACCATCAGGAGGAGGGTGGTGGAGGCCAAACTTTGTCCCAAGTGACAGAGTGGCCTCCTGCAATGGCTGAGGGTCTCCCCCCACCCTCCCACCTGTCAAATGGACCTTTGCAGCTGCCACAGGCTGACGGCTGCAACACGTCGATTTCAACTGGGAGTGTTTCCCCCAGTGTGTGAAACAGTCCCATGTTTATCCAAAATCACACACAGTCCCTTAATCAGGTCGGTTAATGACCTGAACAAGCAAAGTAAATACACTCAAGTGGCATCCCGCTGGCTTTAATTGCCTGCGGGATTCCCACCAGCGGGGGCTGCGCATGCACCCCCGCACGTGAGTGCGGAACCCGGAAGTGGGCGGGATCGAGGCGCGATCCGGTCCCGCACCTGGATTTCGGGATTTTCGGGGCCCCCCCGCCGAGAACGCACCTGGTCGCGGGTGCTAAAATCGGGCCCTATGTTTCAAAAGTATTTCATTGTCTGTGAAGCACTTTGGGATGTCCTGAGGTCATGAAAGGCCAAGTTCTTTCTTTCTTTACAAACAACACTTCTTGTGTTGGTATCAGTCAGTTATAGGTCTGAGAAGGCTCAAAATCGACAAAGTGTACCCTAACTGAAATGTATGCAATTATTTTTATCAATTAAATAAGTAAAGGCCTTTGTTAAGAAAGCAGACAGTGAAATTTCAACTGACCTGAAGAAACGGACATTGTCTTGTTCATGTTGCCTGGGCACCAGGGGCAGAGACACCAAGAGACCTTCCACATAGGACTCTGGGGGTCACTGATAACCAAAGCTTCCTGGAGCTGGACGAGAGATCACTTTGCAATCCTCAGGTAAAGCACTGCGGAATTACAGAGTCAAGGTTCAGGAGACTTTCTATACCTACAACCTGAACTTATTACTAGCTTTGGGAGGGAATCAGGAGAGGGGGTGTTAACTGACTGTAAAGAGGCAGAAACAGGCAGAAGAAACACCTCAGAATAAAATACTGCCTTGAGTTTATTCTAATAAAACCCAAAGTGAATATTGTAAACAGTATTATGGTGAGCGGACACACTTCTGCTTCTCAATTACAACAGTTAATAGTACACGATACAATAATCATAGATTATAAACATTTTATGTTGACACAGTCACACAATAGAATTATGAGCACCTTTTTGCCAGTAGTAATTATCACTGTAGCTTGGTTAACTTTACTTGGCCCAAGGCCTAAAAGCTATGGGAACAGGATTGATTCGCTAATGTGTCTTGTAAAATGAATGTGTATATTACAAAATACATTGACTTAGGAGTCGAGGCACATTACACTGCCATCTGTGCAGATCTGATCGTCAACAAATTGAAATGCTGGAATAATTCAGCCTTGGGACACCGGAAGGGTATGAAATTAGGTTGTTTATCAGGAAATGTGGAGATTGCTTGGGCCATAAAATAATTAATACATTTATTTAAGAAAGCTGATTTAAATTACACTTACTTTGATGTCAAACATCAAATCACTGGTTATGAACTCAGGAATGGGATGTTTTCATTTAATCACTTCCCAGAGTAGCACAATGCGATGTTGATACGCAGACATCCGTCAAATCCACCCACTGCTCGCACCCACATCAAACAGGTGGTCACGCAGCAGTCATTGTTTTGATGACATTTAATCTGATTGAGACGAGGGATCACAGTGGATAAGATTGGAAAGATATCTGCCTCTTTGCACCAAAGTTCAGCATCTCGCACCCCCAGGCCACAAAACAGCATCGTTTTGGCATAGTTCAGAGTTCCCTCTACCGTAGCCAATCATAAGAGCGATTGTACAAGGCAGTGATAATCTCAATGCCTTTATTATATGTCCTTTTCTCATATACACAAATGTTCATTTTAAAAATATACACGTTAGTCTAGTGGCCTTTACAGTTTGAAAGGGCTATTTCACTCCAATGACAGACAAGCTTCCCAGACGGTAAATTTTCCTTTTGTTCTTTGTTTGTTTCATTCTGTTTAAAAGTAACATCATCAAACATAGATGGAGCCTGACTCAGTATGTCCAGGACTTCAAGCTATTTTCATGATCAGAAGTGCACAAAGATACATGCAGTTACCATGGCACATTTTCTAGCTGATTTTCTTTTCCACGTAACTCCTATTTGTTTACATAGGGAAAATCATGTGATGGTGGCTCATTATGATCTGGCTTTACTCTCCCCTCTCATCTTCCAACTAATGATCAGCATGAAAAGAAAAAAAAATCAATGTCTGATAATAATCCAATTTTATTTTCACCTCAAAACAGAAACTCAGATTCCCATTGCCATGGATGCTCTCCTCAGTTACTGGCAGTGTGCACAGTGTGCAATGAACCAGTGTGAAATGTCCTCACTGTCCCTTTCATGGAGGCTGCCACATTACAAGCAGACCCTGTGCTGTGGACTTCCACTGTTAGATACTTGACTAAAACTGCTCAAACCCATTTCAATCCAACAGCTGAAGGGAAAGAGACTTTGCAGGCAAACTGCTTGAGCAACATTCAAACCTTGGACTCAGAAAGATGAAAACACTTATACCTACCTCTGAGTCCTTTCCAATCCCTCATGTAATACAGGAGATGACAGTGAAAGTAATAAAAAGAGGATTAGACGAGCATTACAGCCTAAAACAATAGAAAGGGTTAAGCTCTTCACAATGTCAGGCCAATAGGTGATAGACTCTTCCATATATGTCTGTCATCGAAATCGGAAGAAGTAGTAGGTCATCCTGCCAATTATTTTTCAACCATTTAGTGCAGAAATAGAACCGTAAACCCAAGCTGCGATAAGTGGAATTCGTGTGATGTTGGGGGCAGCCGTTTCACAGCGGCACACCATGGGTGGGAAATGTTGGGATAACAGTGTGTGTTCTCCTGGAGCAGGGGGATGCTGGAGCTGGGAGGCGTGCTCAGGAGGGGTTTGCACAGGAGCAGTGCCGTGGAGGAAGGGAAGGAAGGAGGGAGGGAGCCTGCATGAACAGGGGGTTGGTGAGGTGGGGTGGGGGGAGAAACGGCAGCGTCATTTGGGCAGACAGGGTAAAGAGCGGACGGTTGAGATAAGGAGTGAAAGAGAGAAGAGTGTCCCTGTGGAGTGAGGGATGGAGGGAGGGAGGAGAGTGTCCATGTGGACCGGGGGATGGAGGGAGGAGGAGAGTGTCCATGTGGACCGGGGGATGGAGGGAGGAGGAGAGTGTCCCTGTGGACCGGGGGAGGGAGGGAGGAGGAGAGTGTCCCTGTGGACCGGGGGAGGGAGGGAGGAGGAGAGTGTCCCTGCGGACCGGGGGAGGGAGGGAGGAGGAGAGTGTCCCTGTGGACCGGGGGATGGAGGGAGGAGGAGAGTGTCCCTGTGGACCGGGGGATGGTGGGAGGAGGAGAGTGTCCCTGTGGACCGGGGGAGGGAGGGAGGAGGAGAGTGTCCCTGTGGACCGGGGGATGAAGGGAGGAGGAGAGTGTCCCTGTGGACCGGGGGATGGAGGGAAGAGGAGAGTGTCCCTGTGGACCGGGGGAGGGAGGGAGGAGGAGAGTGTCCCTGTGGACCGGGGGATGGAGGGGGGAGGAGAGTGTCCCTGTGGACCGGGGGATGGAGGGAGGAGGAGAGTGCCCCTGTGGAGTGAGGGATGGAGGGAGGAGGAGAGTGTCCCTGTGGACCGGGGGAGGGAGGGAGGAGGAGAGTGTCCCTGTGGAGTGAGGGATGGAGGGAGGAGGAGAGTGTCCCTGTGGACTGGGGGATGGAGGGAGGAGGAGAGTGTCCCTGTGGACCGGGGGATGGAGGGAGGGAGGAGGAGAGTCCCTGTGGACCGGGGGAGGGAGGGAGGAGGAGAGTGTCCCTGCGGACCGGGGGATGGAGGGAGGAAGAGAGTGTCCCTGTGGACCGGGGGATGGAGGGAGGAGGAGAGTGTCCCTGTGGACTGGGGGATGGAGGGAGGAGGAGAGTGTCCCTGTGGACCGGGGGATGGAGGGAGGGAGGAGGAGAGTCCCTGTGGACCGGGGGAGGGAGGGAGGAGGAGAGTGTCCCTGCGGACCGGGGGATGGAGGGAGGAAGAGAGTGTCCCGGTGGACCGGGGGATGGAGGGAGGAGGAGAGTGTCCCTGTGGAGTGAGGGATGGAGGGAGGAGGAGAGTGTCCCTGTGGACCGGGGGAGGGAGGGAGGAGGAGAGTGTCCCTGCGGACCGGGGGAGGGAGGGAGGAGGAGAGTGTCCCTGTGGAGTGAGGGATGGAGGGAGGAGGAGAGTGTCCCTGTGGACCGGGGGAGGGAGGGAGGAGGAGAGTGTCCCTGCGGACCGGGGGAGGGAGGGAGGAGGAGGGTGTCCATGTGGACCGGGGGAGGGAGGGAGGAGGAGAGTGTCCCTGTGGACCGGGGGAGGGAGGGAGGAGGAGAGTGTCCATGTGGACCGGGGGATGGAGGGAGGGAGGAGGAGAGTGTCCCTGTGGAGTGAGGGATGGAGGGAGGAGGAGAGTGTCTCTGTGGACCGGGGGAGGGAGGGAGGAGGAGAGTGTCCCTGTGGACCGGGGGAGGGACGGAGGAGGAGAGTGTCCCTGTGGAGTGAGGGATGGAGGGAGGAGGAGAGTGTCCCTGTGGACCGGGGGATGGAGGGGGGAGGAGAGTGTCCCTGTGGACCGGGGGATGGAGGGAGGAGGAGAGTGCCCCTGTGGAGTGAGGGATGGAGGGAGGAGGAGAGTGTCCCTGTGGACCGGGGGAGGGAGGGAGGAGGAGAGTGTCCCTGTGGAGTGAGGGATGGAGGGAGGAGGAGAGTGTCCCTGTGGACTGGGGGATGGAGGGAGGAGGAGAGTGTCCCTGTGGACTGGGGGATGGAGGGAGGAGGAGAGTGTCCCTGTGGACCGGGGGATGGAGGGAGGGAGGAGGAGAGTGTCCCTGTGGACCGGGGGATGGAGGGAGGGAAGAGGAGAGTGTCCCTGTGGACCGGGGGAGGGAGGGAGGAGGAGAGTGTCCCTGTGGACTGGGGGATGGAGGGAGGAGGAGAGTGTCCCTGTGGACCGGGGGAGGGAGGGAGGAGGAGAGTGCCCCTGTGGACCGGGGGAGGGAGGGAGGAGGAGAGTGTCCCTGTGGACTGAGGGATGGAGGGAGGAGGAGATTGTCCCTGTGGACCGGGGGAGGGAGGGAGGAGGAGAGTGTCCCTGTGGACCGGGGGATGGAGGGAGGAGGAGGAGAGTGTCCCTGTGGAGTGAGGGATGGAGGGAGGAGGAGGGTGTCCCTGTGGACCGGGGGAGGGAGGGAGGAGGAGAGTGTCCCTGTGGACTGGGGGATGGAGGGAGGAGGAGAGTGTCCCTGTGGACCGGGGGATGGAGGGAGGGAGGAGGGTGTCCCTGTGGACCGGGGGATGGAGGGAGGGAGGAGGAGAGTGTCCCTGTGGACCGGGGGAGGGAGGGAGGAGGAGAGTGTCCCTGTGGACCGGGGGATGGAGGGAGGGAGGAGGAGAGTGTCCCTGTGGACTGGGGGATGGAGGGAGGAGGAGAGTGTCCCTGTGGACTGGGGGATGGAGGGAGGAGGAGAGTGTCCCTGTGGACCGGGGGATGGAGGGAGGAGGAGGGTGTCCCTGTGGACCGGGGGCGGGAGGGAGGAGGAGAGTGTCCCTGTGGACCGGGGGAGGGAGGGAGGAGGAGAGTGTCCATGTGGAGTGAGGGATGGAGGGAGGGAGGAGGAGAGTGTCCCTGTGGAGTGAGGGATGGAGGGAGGAGGAGAGTGTCTCTGTGGACCGGGGGATGGAGGGAGGAGGAGAGTGTCCCTGTGGACCGGGGGAGGGAGGGAGGAGGAGAGTGTCCCTGTGGACCGGGGGATGGAGGGAGGAGGAGAGTGTCCCTGTGGACTGGGGGATGGAGGGAGGGAGGAGGAGAGTGTCCCTGTGGACCGGGGGATGGAGGGAGGAGGAGGGTGTCCCTGTGGACCGGGGGAGGGAGGGAGGAGGAGAGTGTCCATGTGGACCGGGGGATGGAGGGAGGGAGGAGGAGAGTGTCCCTGTGGACCGGGGGATGGAGGGAGGAGGAGGGTGTCCCTGTGGACCGGGGAAGGGAGGGAGGAGGAGAGTGTCCCTGTGGAGTGAGGGATGGAGGGAGGAGGAGAGTGTTTATGTGGACCGGGGGATGGAGGGAGGAGGAGAGTGTCCCTGTGGACCGGGGGAGGGACGGAGGAGGAGAGTGTCCCTGTGGACCGGGGGAGGGACGGAGGAGGAGAGTGTCCCTGTGGACCGGGGGATGGAGGGAGGGAGGAGGAGAGTGTCCCTGTGGAGTGAGGGATGGAGGGAGGAGGAGAGTGTCCATGTGGACCGGGGGATGGAGGGAGGGAGGAGGAGAGTGTCCCTGTGGAGTGAGGGATGGAGGGAGGAGGAGAGTGTCTCTGTGGACCGGGGGAGGGAGGGAGGAGGAGAGTGTCCCTGTGGACCGGGGGAGGGACGGAGGAGGAGAGTGTCCCTGTGGACCGGGGGATGGAGGGAGGGAGGAGGAGAGTGTCCCTGTGGAGTGAGGGATGGAGGGAGGAGGAGAGTGTCCCTGTGGACTGGGGGATGGAGGGAGCAGGAGAGTGTCCCTGTGGACCGGGGGATGGAGGGAGGGAGGAGGAGAGTGTCCCTGTGGACCGGGGGATGGAGGGAGGAGTAGGGTGTCCCTGCGGACCGGGGGAGGGAGGGAGGAGGAGGGTGTCCCTGTGGACTGGGGGAGGGAGGGAGGGAGGAGGAGAGTGTCCCTGTGGACTGGGGGAGGGAGGGAGGAGGAGAGTGTCCCTGTGGACCGGGGGAGTGAGGGAGGAGGAGAGTGTCCCTGTGGACTGGGGGATGGAGGGAGGAGGAGAGTGTCCCTGTGGACCGGGGGAGGGAGGGAGGAGGAGAGTGTCCCTGTGGACCGGGGGATGGAGGGAGGAGGAGGAGAGTGTCCCTGTGGAGTGAGGGATGGAGGGAGGAGGAGGGTGTCCCTGTGGACCGGGGGAGGGAGGGAGGAGGAGAGTGTCCCTGTGGACTGGGGGATGGAGGGAGGAGGAGAGTGTCCCTGTGGACCGGGGGATGGAGGGAGGGAGGAGGAGAGTGTCCCTGTGGACCGGGGGAGGGATGGAGGAGAAGAGTGTCCCTGTGGAGTGAGGGACGGAGGGAGGAGGAGAGAGTCCCTGTGGACCGGGGGATGGAGGGAGGAGGAGAGTGTCCCTGTGGACCGGGGGAGGGAGGGAGGAGGAGAGTGTCCCTGTGGACTGGGGGATGGAGGGAGGAGGAGAGTGTCCCTGTGGACCGGGGGATGGAGGGAGGGAGGAGGAGAGTGTCCCTGTGGACCGGGGGAGGGAGGGAGGAGGAGAGTGTCCCTGTGGACCGGGGGATGGAGGGAGGAGGAGAGTGCCCCTGTGGAGTGAGGGATGGAGGGAGGAGGAGAGTGTCCCTGTGGACTGGGGGAGGGAGGGAGGAGGAGAGTGTCCCTGTGGACCGGGGGATGGAGGGAGGGAGTAGGAGAGTGTCCCTGTGGACCGGGGGATGGAGGGAGGAGGAGAGTGTCCCTGTGGACCGGGGGATGGAGGGAGGGAGGAGGAGAGTGTCCCTGTGGACCGGGGGAGGGATGGAGGAGAAGAGTGTCCCTGTGGAGTGAGGGACGGAGGGAGGAGGAGAGAGTCCCTGTGGACTGGGGGAGGGAGGGAGGAGGAGAGTGTCCCTGTGGACTGGGGGAGGGAGGGAGGAGGAGAGTGTCCCTGTGGACCGGGGGATGGAGGGAGGAGGAGAGTGTCCCTGTGGACCGGGGGAGGGAGGGAGGAGGAGAGTGTCCCTGTGGACTGGGGGAGGGAGGGAGGAGGAGAGTGTCCCTGTGGACTGGGGGATGGAGGGAGGAGGAGAGTGTCCCTGTGGACTGGGGGAGGGAGGGAGGAGGAGGAGAGTGTCCATGTGGACCGGGGGATGGAGGGAGGGAGGAGGAGAGTGTCCCTGTGGACTGGGGGAGGGAGGGAGGAGGAGAGTGTCCCTGTGTACTGGGGGATGGAGGGAGGAGGAGAGTGTCCCTGTGGATTGGGGGATGGAGGGAGGAGGAGAGTGTCCCTGTGGAGTGAGGGAGGGAGGGAGGAGGAGAGTGTCTCTGTGGACTGGGGGAGGGAGGGAGGAGGAGAGTGTCCCTGTGGAGTGAGGGATGGAGGGAGGAGGAGAGTGTCCCTGTGGAGTGAGGGATGGAGGGAGGAGGAGAGTGTCCCTGTGGACCGGGGGAGGGAGGGAGGAGGAGAGTGTCCCTGTGGACTGGGGGAGGGAGGGAGGAGGAGAGTGTCCCTGTGGAGTGAGGGATGGAGGGAGGAGGAGAGTGTCCCTGTGGACTGGGGGAGGGAGGGAGGAGGAGAGTGTCCCTGTGGACTGGGGGAGGGAGGGAGGAGGAGAGTGTCTCTGTGGACCGGGGGATGGAGGGAGGAGGAGGGTGTCCCTGTGGACCGGGGGATGGAGGGAGGGAGGAGGAGAGTGTCCCTGTGGAGTGAGGGATGGAGGGAGGAGGAGAGTGTCTCTGTGGACCGGGGGAGGGAGGGAGGAGGAGAGTGTCCCTGTGGACCGGGGGATGGAGGGAGGAGGAGAGTGTCTCTGTGGACCGGGGGATGGAGGGAGGAGGAGGGTGTCCCTGTGGACCGGGGGATGGAGGGAGGGAGGAGGAGAGTGTCCCTGTGGAGTGAGGGATGGAGGGAGGAGGAGAGTGTCTCTGTGGACCGGGGGAGGGAGGGAGGAGGAGAGTGTCCCTGTGGACAGGGGGAGGGACGGAGGAGGAGAGTGTCCATGTGGACCGGGGGATGGAGGGAGGGAGGAGGAGAGTGTCCCTGTGGAGTGAGGGATGGAGGGAGGAGGAGAGTGTCCCTGTGGACCGGGGGAGGGAGGGTGGAGGAGAGTGTCCCTGTGGACCGGGGGATGGAGGGAGGAGGAGAGTGTCCCTGTGGAGTGAGGGATGGAGGGAGGAGGAGAGTGTCCCTGTGGACCGGGGGATGGAGGGAGGAGGAGAGTGTCCCTGTGGAGTGAGGGATGGAGGGAGGAGGAGGGTGTCCCTGCGGACTGGGGGAGGGAGGGAGGGAGGAGGAGAGTGTCCCTGTGGACCGGGGGATGGAGGGAGGAGGAGGGTGTCCCTGCGGACCGGGGGAGGGAGGGAGGAGGAGGGTGTCCCTGTGGACTGGGGGAGGGAGGGAGGGAGGAGGAGAGTGTCCCTGTGGACTGGGGGAGGGAGGGAGGAGGAGAGTGTCCCTGTGGAGTGAGGGATGGAGGGAGGAGGAGAGTGTCCCTGTGGACCGGGGGAGGGAGGGAGGAGGAGAGTGTCCCTGTGGAGTGAGGGATGGAGGGAGGAGGAGAGTGTCCATGTGGACCGGGGGAGGGAGGGAGGAGGAGAGTGTCCATGTGGACCGGGGGATGCAGGGAGGGAGGAGGAGAGTGTCCATGTGGACCGGGGGATGGAGGGAGGGAGGAGGAGAGTGTCCCTGTGGACCGGGGGAGGGAGGGAGGCGCAGAGTGTCCATGTGGACCGGGGGATGGAGGGAGGGAGGAGGAGAGTGTCTCTGTGGACCGGGGGAGGGAGGGAGGAGGAGAGTGTCCCTGTGGACCGGGGGATGGAGGGAGGGAGGAGGAGAGTGTCCCTGTGGACCGGGGGAGGGACGGAGGAGGAGAGTGTCCATGTGGACCGGGGGATGGAGGGAGGGAGGAGGAGAGTGTCCCTGTGGAGTGAGGGATGGAGGGAGGAGGAGAGTGTCCCTGTGGACCGGGGGATGGAGGGAGGAGGAGGGTGTCCCTGCGGACTGGGGGAGGGAGGGAGGGAGGAGGAGAGTGTCCCTGTGGACCGGGGGATGGAGGGAGGAGGAGAGTGTCCCTGCGGACCGGTGGAGGGAGGGAGGAGGAGGGTGTCCCTGTGGACTGGGGGAGGGAGGGAGGGAGGAGGAGAGTGTCCCTGTGGACTGGGGGAGGGAGGGAGGAGGAGAGTGTCCCTGTGGAGTGAGGGATGGAGGGAGGAGGAGAGTGTCCCTGTGGACCGGGGGAGGGAGGGAGGAGGAGAGTGTCCCTGTGGAGTGAGGGATGGAGGGAGGAGGAGAGTGTCCCTGTGGACCGGGCGAGGGAGGGAGGGAGGAGGAGAGTGTCCCTGTGGACCGGGGGAGGGAGGGAGGAGGAGAGTGTCCCTGTGGACCGGGGGATGGAGGGAGGGAGGAGGAGAGTGTCCCTGTGGACCGGGGGAGGGAGGGAGGAGGAGAGTGTCCCTGTGGACTGGGGGATGGTGGGAGGAGGAGAGTGTCCCTGTGGACCGGGGGATGGAGGGAGGAGGAGAGTGTCCCTGTGGACCGGGGGATGGAGGGAGGAGGAGAGTGTCCCTGTGGACCGGGGGATGGAGGGAGGGAAGAGGAGAGTGTCCCTGTGGAGTGAGGGATGGAGGGAGGAGGAGAGTGTCCCTGTGGACCGGGGGATGGAGGGAGGAGGAGAGTGTCCCTGTGGACCGGGGGATGGAGGGAGGAGGAGAGTGTCCCTGTGGACTGGGGGATGGAGGGAGGAGGAGAGTGTCCCTGTGGACTGGGGGATGGAGGGAGGAGGAGGGTGCCCATGTGGAGTGAGGGATGGAGGGAGGAGGAGAGTGTCCCTGTGGACCGGGGGAGAGAGGGAGGAGGAGATTGTCCATGTGGACCGGGGGATGGAGGGAGGAGGAGAGTGTCCCTGTGGACCGGGGGAGGGAGGGAGGAGGAGAGTGTCCCTGTGGACCGGGGGATGGAGGGAGGAGGAGAGTGTCCCTGTGGACTGGGGGATGGAGGGAGGAGGAGAGTGTCCCTGTGGACCGGGGGAGGGAGGGAGGAGGAGAGTGTCCCTGTGGACTGGGGGATGGAGGGAGGAGGAGAGTGTCCCTGTGGACTGGGGGATGGAGGGAGGAGGAGAGTGTCCCTGTGGACTGGGGGATGGAGGGAGGAGGAGGGTGCCCCTGTGGTGTGAGGGATGGAGGGAGGAGGAGAGTGTCCCTGTGGACTGGGGGATGGAGGGAGGAGGAGAGTGTCCCTGCGGACCTGGGGGATGGAGGGAGGGATGGAGGAGGAGAGTGTCTCTGTCGACTGGGGTGGGAAGGAAGGAGGAGGATTACATTGAATTACATAGAATGCACAGCACAGAAACAGGCCATGCGGCCCAACAGGTCCATGGAGGTGTTTATGCTCCATACGAGTATCCTCCCTCCCTACTTCACCTTATACTATCAGTGCATCCTTCGATTCCTTTCTCCCTCGCGTTTCTCTAGCTTCCCCTTAAATGCATCTATGCTATTCACCTCAACTACTCCTTGTGATAACTAGTTCCACATTCTGACCACTCTCTGGGTAAAGAAATTTCTCCTGAATTCCCTCTTACATTTATTAGTGACTATCTTATATTTATGGCCCCTAGTTCTGATCTCCCCCGCAAGTGGAAACATCTTCTCTACGTCTACCCTATCAAACCCTTTCATAATCTTAAAGACTTCTAACAGGTCACCCCTCAGTCTTCTCTGTTCTGGAGAAAAGAGCCCCAGCCTGTTCAATCTTTCCTGATAGTAATAACCTCTCAGATCTGCTATCATCCCAGTAAATCTTTTTTGCACCTTATCCAGTGCCTCTATATTCTTTTTATAATATGGAGACCAGAACTGTTCACAGTACTCCAAGTGTGGTCTAACCAAGGTTCTGTACAAGTTTAACATAAGATCTCTGCTTTTCAATTCTATCCCTCTAGAAATGAACCCCAGTGCTTGGTTTGCTTTTTTTATGGCCTTATTTACCTGAGTCGCTACTGTTAGTGATTTGTGTATCTGTGCCCCCAGATCCCTCTGCTCCTCTACCCCATTTAAACTCTTATTATTCAAGCAGTATGTGGCCCCCTTATTCTTCCCACCAGAATGTCATACTTCACACTTATCTATATTGAAATTCATTTGCAAATTACATGTCCATTCTGCAAGTTTATTCATGTCTTCCTGCATTTTGTCGCAGTCCTCCTCGTATTAACTATATCCCCCAATTTGGTGTTGGCCGCAAATTTTGAAATTATACTTGCAATTCCTGAGTCCAAATGGTTTATGTAAATTGTGAACAACAGTGGTCCCAGCACCGATCCTTGTGGAACACCACTTCCCACCTTTTGCCAGCCTGAGGAACTACTGACGTTAAGCTAATTGATCTATAATTCCCTGGACTTGTTCTATCTCCCTTTTTAAATATAGGAATCACATTAGCTGTCCGCCAGTCCTCTGGCACTATTCCCTTTTCTAATGAATTTCTATATATATATGTAATAGTGTCTCTGCTATCTCCTCCCCAACATCATTTAATATGCGCGGATGCAATCCATCTGGACCAGGGGTTTTATCCTCTCTAAGTTGATTAGTTCATCAATTATCTCCCCCTTTCTACCTTTATATCTTTTTTGATCTCTTCTTCTAATGTCATGCCCACCATGTTAGTCTCCCTAGTAAATACTGAGGTAAAGTAATTATTTAATATTTCTGCCATTTCGCTGTCATTACCTGTGAGTTTATTGTGTGTATCCCTTAGTGGCCCTATCCGTATCCTGATTTTTTTTTAATTATTTATGTGTCTGTAGAATACTTTTCTATTTCTTTTTATATTCCTTGATAATTTAATTTTGTAGTTTCTCTTTGCCTTCCTAATTGTTTTTTTTAAACTTCTTTCCTAATGTTTTCATATTCCCTTTTGTCACCCTTTCCTTTGTTGTCTATGTACTTAGTGTAGGCCTTTTACTTTATTTTCAATGTTGCCCTTATTTCTTTATTCATCCATGGTGTGTCATTACTGGCTAGTTTGTTCTTGCTTTTTAGTGGGATATATTTCTCTTGGACTCTATCGATCACTGTTTTAAATGTTTCCCACTGCTGTTCTATTCCTTTGTTTATCAGCAAATTTTTCGAATTTATTTTCCCTAGTTCCATTCTCATCCCCTGAAAATCAACCTTTTCCAATCTATTACTTTGGTCTTTGTCTTATTTATGTCCTTCTCAATCTTTATCTTAAACCTTATTATGTTGTGATCGCTATTGCCTATGTTCCCCTATGCTTACTTCTCTTTTCTGTTCTGGTTCATTTCCCATTACTAGATCCAGCAGTGCTTCCTCTCTTGTTGGGCTTTTTACATACTGGGTAAGAAAGGAGTCCTGCACACATTGTAAAAACTCTATTCCCTGTACCCCTTTACCTACCTCTTCTTGCCTGTTTATTTGGGGATAGTTAAAATCTCCCATGATTATTATTCTACGTTCTTTACTCAGTTCACATATTTGCTTAAATATTTCTTCCTCCACCTCCTTTCCATTATAAGGTGGTCTGATCCCTTCTTATCTTTTATTTAGAATAGAATCCTAGAAAATTTACGGCACAGAAGGAGGCCATTCAGCCCATCGTGTCCGGGCCAGCTGAGAAATGAGCCACCCAGCCTTATCCCACTTTCCTGCATTTGGTCCTTAGCCCTGCAGTTCACGGCTCTTCAGGTGCACATCCAAGTATTTTTTAAATGAGATGAGGGTTCAATACATGTGAATTCCTTTTCTATCCTTCCGTTAATGATGTCTTTTTTTTCTACTGCCGTTATGTTATCTCTAATTAGTACAGTTATTCCACCCGTTCTTCCTTCCCTATCCTTTCTGATTATGTTAAAGCCTGCAATATTTCGTTGCCAGTCCTGTTCTTTATGTAGCCATGTTTCAGTTATTCCGACTACATCTGGTTCCTCACTATGGATTATTGCCTCCACTCCCCTGTTTTATTTTGGACGTTGTGTACATTGTTGTACAGGCAGCTTAATTCATCTTAAAAATAAAGTAAAAGGAACAATTATTAAACAGTCCTTTTATACTTCTGTTTTATAACTGTATTTGTTCCTTCACTGTTTATATTATCTTTATTCCTTATTCTGGTCTGACCTTTACCCTCATCTCATGTTTCTTTTATCTTTAAGCTTTTGTTATTGCTATCGGATCCCTCCCCCCATCTTGCTAGTTTAAAGCCTTATCCACCGCTCTAATTATCCTTTCCACTGGGACTAACATATTAACATAATATGTTAATGAGGTTACTTTCATGAGATTTTGTCAGCGATTTGAAATTAATGCCTCTGGCATGGGTTTCCCACTCAGGAAACTCGTCAATAAAATGGAGGCGAGATTGACTGGCACTTCATAGGGATGGTTAAAGGTCAGGTGTCCCGATATGAACAAAGGCTCAGTGCTCACACCTGCTTTCTCAGAACCATCTGGTAATCGGTTTGCTGAGAGTTCTTGTGTTAACAGACATATTGGTAAAGTTTGGAGGTGCTCACACAAAGGATATTAGGATGGGTGGCGCCATGGATGCTTTAGATTGGACTTCGGACAAGGAAGACAATCATCATGCAAGGCAGCAAGGGCCTGCTGTGGTGGGAGCTCCAGGTGGACAACAGAGAGGGGAGGCCAACAGAGAGGGGAGGCTAACAGAGAGGGGAGGCTAACAGAGAGGAGACCAATAAAAAGGAGGCCAACAGAGAGGAGGCCAGAGAGGGAAGCAGCAGAGAGGGAAGCAGCAGAGAGGAGAGCAGCAGAGAGGAGAGCAGCAGAGGGCACTACTCGTCTACCAGGGTTTACAGACAGAGGCTTAGCTTCCTTGACCTTTCGGAAGAGCAGTGCTTCAGAGGCTCAGATTGTCACGTCAGGTGGTCACAGACTCCTGCAAGAAGACCTGCTCCATCTGGACCTGGTGGCCACGCATTTCCAGTTGCTCTAAAAGTCACCCTGCCCTCAATTTGTTTGCACCTGGCTCCTACCAGGGTGCTACTGGAGACATATCGATGGTCTCACAGTTGGCTGAACATAAATACATACGGCCATAAATCCATAACGAATGGATTGTTTCCAGGGCCGGGAGGTATGTAAACTTCCCCTGTGATGACAATAGTCAGAATGAGCGGGCACTGGGATTCGCGTCTCTGGCTGACTTCCCACAGGTACAGGGTGCCATCGACTGCACACACGTGGCAATCTGAGCACCACCTGATCAACCAGGAGCATTCATCAACCACAAGGGATTTCATTCCATCAACGTTCAGCTGGTGTGAAACCACAAGAAAAGGTTCCTGCACGTCTGCGCCAGATTCCCTGGGAGCTGCAATCATGCTTTCATACTGCGGCAGTCCAACATCCCCGACCTGTTCAGACCTGGAACCTGCCTTAAAGGATGGCTGCCAGACGATAAAGGATACCCCCTTCAAACCTGGCTGTGACACCTCTGAGGAACCCCACCGATGAACAACTGGAGCGCTACAACGCCAGCCATATGACAACCAGATGTGTCATCGAGCAAGCCATCGACATGCTCAAGATGCTCTTCAGGTGCCTGGACAGGTCTGGAGGTGCTTTCAGCACTCGTCAGCGAGGGTCTCCAGGATAATCATGGTGAGCTATGTTCTGCACAACATTATGCAGCAGCGAGGACTAGAGGTGGAGGAGGAACAAGCCGCTCGGCACTCTTCATCTGATGAGGGTTCCAATGAAGAGGAGGATGAGGAAGAGGAAGATGAAGACGGGGCACCCAACACCAGGCAATCTGCTCGACATGCCAGGGATGAACTGATAGCTCGAAGGTTCAGTTAGTTACTCACACTGGACCAAAGTAACTATGACATCCCCCGACATCCCCTCCCCCCGCTGCACCCTACCGTCACAAAGCAGTCCTCCAACCAACCATCCACCCACTGCACATCCTCCAATTGGTCCCATCAATTTATATCTTCACATTCATCACCAAGCAGCAGAAAACCAGAGTGGGCAACATGGGGAAGTGGTGCAAATTAATACATTTGATATGAGGTCAAAACAAAAGGAAACTTAATAACATAGCATATTATGTTTTTGCTTGGATAATAAGAGTCTAAACGAGGTGGAGGAGCAAAGGGATCTGGGGGTACAAAAACACAAGTCACTAAAAGTAGCGACACAGTTTAATAAAGCTATAAAAAAAAGGCAAACCAAGCACTGGGGTTCATTTCTAGAGGGACAGAATTGGAAAGCAGAGAAGTTTTGTTATACTTATAGAGAACCTTAATTAGACCACACTCAGTATTGTGAACAGTTCTAGTCTTCATATTATAAAAAGGATATAGAGGCACTGGAAAAGGTGCAAAAAAGATTCACAAGGATGATACCAGAACTGAGAGGATATACTTATCAGTAAAGACTAAACATGCTGGGGCTCTTTTCTCTAGAAAAGAGAAGGCTGAGGGGTGACCTGATAGAGGTCTTTAAGATAATGATAGGGTTTGATCGGGTAAACGTAGAGAAAACGTTTCCACTTGTGGGGGAGTCAAAAACTAGAGGTCACCAATATAAGATAGTCACTAATAAATCCAATAGGGAATTCAGGAGAAACTTCTTTACCCAGAGAGTGGTAAGAATGTGGAACTCACTATCACAAGGAGTAGTTGAGGCAAATAGCATAGATGCATTTAAGGGGGAAGCTAGATTAAGCACACATAAGGAATAGAAGGATATGCTGATAGGCGCCTATGAAGTAGGGAGGGCGGAGGCTCGTGTGGAGCATAAACATTGGCATAAACCAGTTGGGCCGAATGGCCTATTTCTCTGCCTATAGACTCAATGGGGGAAATTTGGATAGGGCCTATTATTGAGCGTAGATAGCACGATCCATTATTACCCGATGCCCAATGGTCCCTGTGCAGGCAGGACGAGACTTTCATGAGGCCTGAGGACTTACCTTCAAGCAGCGTTCTGAAGCGTTGACACGAGGATTCAATGCAATTTGCACTTTCCACCAGCAGTGGGAGCCCCAATCTCTTAAAGGTAGGCTGTCTCTTAAAAATCTCTTAAAGGTAGCTGGTAGCTGATATTTGCTGAAAATAACAGTCTGCTGTCTGCACGGAGTCTGAACGGAGATCAGACATCGCACATGCAAAACACAGATGCAGCTCCCATCCTTATGTTTACAAACTGATGAGTTATGTTGAAACATTGAATAAAGGTTGTGCACTACTAAATCCCACATTCTCCAATCTGCATGCCAGACCTCACCAATGTGCCGATCTGAGTTTGTACCAGGCCTGTGAGAGTGCATGCACCAAGGTTCTCTGCTGATGTACCAGAGACCTTGGTGCAAGAGGTGGACAGAAGGAAAGACATCCTATAGCCACAAGGAGTGGGGGGGGGGGGGGGGGAGCAAGAGGCCCTCCAGACATATACCCAAAAGGCAGTGGGAGGCAGCGGGAGATGAAGTCAATGCCAGGTGCACAACATCATGAACATGGATGCAGTGCAGGAAGAAGTTCAATGCTTTGACATGAGTGGTCAAGGTGAGTGAGGTCAACTGTCAAGTGCCGTCTCCTACCAACTGCACCACACACTACACCCCCATCACCCACATACCAACAAACTCTTTCCATCAGTACTCAACTCTTCCAATCAGATGCTTCCTCTCACCCTTACACATTACCACTGTTGCAAGCCGCCCACCCACAACTCACAGGCTACACACACTGGTAACTATTCAACCATAACAGGCATATCACTCAGGCACACATCCCACTTTCTTGGAGGAGAAGGTGGTGCATATCAGGAGGCAGCAAGTGGCAGTGGGATTTAGCCCGTTGAGCCTGTTCCACCATTCAGTGAGATCATGGTGGACCTGTGACCTAACTCCATATACCCGCCTTAGCCCCATATCCCTTAATACCCTTGGTTCACAGAAATCTATCAATCTCACATTTAGCATTCACAAGTGAGCTAGCATCAACTGCCATTTGCAGAAGAGCATTCCAAACGTCTCCCACCCTTTGCATGTAGACCATTTCCTAACTTCACTCCTGCACATCCAGGCTCTAAATGTTGGGCTATGTCCCCGCGTCCTAGTATTCAAGTGTAGGAGACCTCCAAAAACAGTTACAAATGTCTCAGCAGCCAAAAGAAATAATCCAGCCATTAACCTGTAAATCCTGCATGGTCCCTTTAAATAGCACTGGTGGGGGGGGTCCTCCAGGCACTCAGACACGTTCAGATGGTTGGGGTTAAGACTGTGCGTTGAGTTGAGCGTTAAGTTCCAAAGTGGTGTCTATCACTTTAAATCAATGTTTTACACTGATTGTATCCATTCTCTCCTTACTTCACATGATTCCGGCGTTCAGTATTTGCGCCTGCGCTAACTCCTATACCAAGATGATGTCCGGCGCACGTCACGCTGGAAACGTGCGTGCACAACCAAGACACCATCTTGGATGTTGGAGAGGCCACATAGCGCCGAGACAACGGGCGCTACACGGCCCAATTTAGCGCCCAATGTGACTCAATTTTCAGAAACACCCATGTGCATTCCCTCAGTGAATTACATGTTTTTCTCTTCCTTTCCCGACCACTCCTACCTGGTGCAACCCCTGTGGCTTCAGCAGAGGTAGGGATAGGCTGCTCAGATCCCTGCTCTGACTGCTGACATGCTCTTCAACAATGACCTCTGGGTACTGGAGCCTGTGAGGGCCCCACCAAAGACTGCTCCACCTGCACCTGTGCAGGGGCAGACTCGGCCATCAGGAGAGGATACTGGTTGTAGGGGGTGGTGGGGGTGCGGGCTAGTGGGTGCAATGGGTGAGACGTGATAGCACTTTGAGTGGAGATCACCCTTCCATGTCCCCTTTTGCCATCATCCCTCTCTTGGGCCAGTGGCACATCAGTCCCACCACTCTGCTGGAGAGCAACTTGGTGCAGATCAGGGTCGTTTTGTAAGGCCGAGGATGAGGAACCTGTCACCCTGTTTAAGGCAGCAGACATGCTGGCTTCCAAAGTTTGCACGGCCATGGTCAGGGCCTGCAGGGACTGGTTTGAGAGCCGCGATTGAAGTTCCATGGGGGAGGCCACTCGATCCACGGAAGACATTCTCGCAATGGCACTCGACATCAATCCATAAATGTTCGAGCTGGACTCCTCCATCCTCTTTGTTATTGTGGACAGTGTGCCCGGCAGGACTGCCAATACCTCACAAATTTACTGCTGTCCCTCTGATTCTCCTTTTCAACGGTGGCCCCTGGGTTTCAGCATCTATGTCCAGCTCAGCAGAGCTTGGAGCGGAATGCATCCCTCGAGGCAGACTCTCCACAGCTGTCCCTGCCACCACTCTCTGCTCATGCTCACTTATGAGTGGTGAATCACCAGGTAAAAACCCAATTAGCTGTCTAACTGGACCCACCGAAGTGCGAGTATTTGGGCTGGTGCCTGGTAATATGTCCTGGGTCGGTGCACCCTCAAGAGGAATGAGGTCCTCTGTGGGATGGATCTCAGGAAAGTCGACAGACTGCTGCGATTGCTGCTGTACACGATAAGGGCCTGGAGCAGGGAAGAAACGGATATGAATTAGTATGGGAAAGTAGCAATGTTGCCACTCAGCATAATTACACTTATCATATTTCACTCGTTGCTGAAATCCAGTCAACGTGACTGAGTCTTGTTTGAGATGTGGGTCAGAGATATTTAATTCTGTCACCAGGCAGCTGCGAAGTCTCAGTCTCTCCGTCTCCGATGGTCTGGGAGGCAGAGATGCCATTGATCTCTATTGCCTCTTCCTCTGCATCTGTCGGCTGCTTAATCTGTAGCGGGCCAACTCCTGTCCTCTCCCTCTCCCTTGTGTTTTGTGATCGCTTCTCCTGCAACGGGGGAAAGAATAGACCTATGAATGACTGCAGGGCATGTGTTCACCCAGTGGATGCAGTGCATTCGGTGAGGGAGACTATCAGGCAGATAATCACATTGTATAAGGACTGGGGTGAGTGTCAGTGGTGGATGAATAAAGGGAAGGTGAGTGAGTGAATAGAAAATGAATGATGGCTGTTCTTGAAACTTAAATGGGTGTGAGGAGTGATGTGATAGAGTACGCTTGACAAGACAGAGTGAGGGGGGGGGTGGTGTGCGACAGGATGTAGGCGAATCTGCAACTGTACTTACCTTTCCTGACCTGGATAGGTCGTTAAGGTACTTCCTGCACTGGATCCAGATACGGGACACAATGCTCCTGCAGCTCACCCGCTCAGCCACCTCCAACCACGCCTTCTTGGTGACAGCATCTGGTTTCTTCTTTCTGTTGCCGGTGAAAATTATCGCCCTCCTGCTCCTCACTGAACCCACCTGTACATCAAGCGATTTGAGCGTACAGCCTTTGAGCGTCCTGAGTTCCATCTTTAAAGTTTGACATCTCTTTACAGAACCTCCCAACTCTTCCAAATTCCACCTTTGGATTGGATCTTTAAACAGTCGAGTTGAGATCATGTCACGCGGGTTCACATCACGCCTGGTTTTCGTGCATTGGAGACACCAAAACCCAGAAGTAAAATAATAATTAGGTAGCCATGTTGAAATCGGACATTCTGATGCGCCCAAACTTCTTCCGGGTTTCGCGCCAGTCATCGCCCCCCCCCACCCCGCCACTCCCCCACTCCACTCCGAACCCTCCTCTGCATTATTATCGGGCCCTGTGAAATCGATCTCAGAGTTTCAAAAACTATAATTGAACTTCTAAAAATCATGTACATCACCTATCTGTTTAGCTTGTATTGAAAATGATAGTAAATGTCATTTCTTGGTTATTTTGCACTTGTAATATTTGATTTGGCCTTGGAGGGGGTACAGGATGATATCAGGGCTTAAAGAGTGCAGGAGAAAATCAATAGCCTCACCTGAGGAGCTCTGTGTGTGTAGGGGCAATGCATCTCTTAATTGTGCTGTGAACCAACTTTGTTTTTTACATTTGTTCTTGGGATATTGGCAACACACTGGCAAGGCAGTATTTATTACTTCTTCCTAGTTGCCCGGTGAGCATTAACAGTCGACCATGTATTGTAAGACTGGAGACAGAGGTAGGCCAGACCAAGTAGGGATGACAGGTTCCCTTCCCTCAAGGACACTAATAAACCAGTCACATCAAGAACCTGTATGTGTAACATCTTCATGCCCAGTATAGAAAGCACACAGCCACCCTTGGAACTAGAGCAGCTCCAGGGCCATTTGCAGCACAGACCCTCACGGCAGAGGTTGTTATGTCACTCTTTACAGCTCTCTTCAACATTCAGACTACAGTCCATTGGCTGTAATGTCTTCTCCTTATTGGCAGGAGAGATGACAAGTTTGGCCAAAAATGAGGCAAGAGCTTGGTATGGGCTTTTACCGTGTCATTAATGCAGTGGGGCCTGTTCACCCACGGATCAGCAGACACCGAGGACATGGAGGTTATAAGACCATAAGAGATAGGAGCAGGAGTAGGCCATTCGGCCCCTCGAGCCTGCTCCGCCATTTAATGAGATCATGGCTGATCTGATTTTTACCTCAACTCCACTTTCCCACCCTTTCCTCATATCCTTTGACTCCCTTGCTGATCAAAAATTTGTCTAACTCAGCCTTGAATGTATTCAATGGCTCAGCCTCCAGAGCATTTTGGGGTAAAGAATTCCAAAGATTCACGACCCTCTGGGAGCAGAAATTCCTCCTCATTTCCACCTTAAACGGGCGACCCCTTATTCTGAGACTATGCCCCCTAGTTTTAGATCCCCCCATGAGGGGTAACATCCTCTCAGCATTTAGGTTTCTAACAGGGGCCAGCTGCAGCTGGCAATGGGTGATGTTATTGTCTCTCCCAATGGAATCACAACCACACCAGTCTGACCCACCCTCTGATGGCTCCACAGGAATGGAAGTGCAGGATCCTGAAGCTAGTTCTTCTGGAGGCTGTGCCCACAGAGATCAGGAACCACCCAGATCCCAAATGCCTCTCACGGACGTACAACAACAACAAAACAGAAATCAAAAAGGCTATGGAATGTTGGCCTATATCTCGGGCGCTGAAGGGGAGGAAATGATTTTACACTTGTCCAGAGCCTCGGTCAGACCCCACCTGCAGTATTGCGTTCAATTTTGGGCACTGTACCTCAGGAAGAATATATTTTACTTTGAGGGACTGCAGCGCAGATTGACCACAATTATACAGGGGCTTAGAGGGTTAAATTATGAGGAAAACTTGGCTTGTGTTCTCCTGAGCATGGAAGATTGAGGGATGTTAAAAGGATTCAATAGAGTAGATACGGAGAAACTATTTCCTCTGGTGAGGGAATTCAGAACAAGGGGAGATAATCTGAAAATGAGAAGTAGGCCATTCGGGAATGAAATCAGGAAGCACTTTTTCACACAAATGGGTGGTGGAAATCTAGAACTCTCTCCCCCAAAAGGCTATGGATGCTGAGGGTCACTTAGAGCTTCCAAGACTGAGACCGATGGATTTTTGTTGGGTAAGGGTATCAATGAGTATGGAACAAAGGGCGGAGTAAATGGAGTTGAGGTACTGATCAGCCATGATCTAATTGAATGGCAGCACAGGCTTGAGGGGCTGAATGGTCTACTCCTGTTACTGTGCAATAAGAGTTTATATAGCGCCTTGGCTGGTCACATATAAGAAGCCCTTGTTCATGTAGGAGGTATTCCTGTCAGCAGGAACATGAAGGGCAGCATTCATGACTCCCCCTGGATTTTTGGGAAGAACCCCAAGGCTCAGGCCTATTGCTTTATGATGTCCAAGGAGAATTTGATGTTGTTTTTAACTCTTCGACACAAGGCATCAGTCACTTGTTGATGGAGCGATGCACTGCAGATTGACTGATGTTAATTCTTTCCCCAAAGGCCGCCTGGAAAGATTTCCAGACAAGAAAGGTCAAGGAGTGGTGACCTTGATTACCATTGCTGGTGTTGTGCCTGCCCTTGAATGTGACTGTAGCCTGCTGCAGGTAGCACAGCCCTTGAATTAGCTCCCTGGCGAGTCTAAGCCTCAAAGGCACTGCTGCTCTGTGAAGTTTGCGGGGCTGATAGATTCACCTAGCAGGATAAGAGTAGGCACACTCCTCCGTTGATGCATCAGATCCCTGGCATCCAAAAGTGTTTCATCCTCCTCCTCCCATTAGCACAGATTTAAGAGATCCCACACTGTTAAAGGGATAGTCCCTCAAGCAACTCCTCAGCTCTTCTAAATACCATTTGCCCAAAGTGTAACTCGAGTGCAGCAGCAGACTCACATTTTTTTTTTAAATCACAATGGCCCAAATAAGAGCCATTCACTTGTAACAGCTCTCCAGCCATTTTTCCCTGTGCTTGTCTTCCTGAAAATAAGTGCACGCAATACACACGGCAGAAGAAAATGGGCTTCATAGGCCTAGAAATTCGGGCGTTAAATGGCCTCCTGAGCCTCCAATATGGTGATGTGGAGATGCCGGTGATGGACTGGGGTTGACAAATGTAAAGAATCTTACAACACCAGGTTATAGTCCAACAATTTTATTTGAAAATCACAAGCTTTCAGAGATTATCTCCTTCGTCAGGTGAGCGTGGGACTCCTTGAATGTTTCGCATTTATAGTCAGAGAACAATACCTGGTGATTACAGATAATCTTTCCAACTGCCCGTTGTCAAGGCAATCAAAGTGTTCAGACAGAGAGGTGTTACCTACAGGACCACCAAATACACAAACGGCCAGAACACAAGACAGAGAGAGAGAGGGAGAAACATCCGAAAGGAAGAGAAAGACAGAGAATGACCAGTTGTATTAAAAACAGATAACCTTTATTCACTGGTGGGGTTACGTGTAGCGTGACATGAACCCAAGATCCCGGTTGAGGCTGTCCTCATGGGTGCGGAACTTGGCTATCAATTTCTGCTCGATGATTTTGCGTTGTCGTGTGTCTCGAAGGCCGCCTTGGAGAACGCTTACCCGAAGATCGGTGGCTGAATGTCCTTGACTGCTGAAGTGTTCCCTGACTGGGAGGGAACCCTCCTGTCTGGCGATTGTTGCGCGGTGTCCGTTCATCCGTTGTCGCAGTGTCTGCATGGTCTCGCCAATGTACCATGCTCCGGGGCATCCTTTCCTGCAACGTATGAGGTAGACAACGTTAGCCAAGTCACAGGAGTATGAACCATGTACCTGGTGGGTGGTGTCCTCTCGTGTGATGGTGGTATCTGTGTCGATGATCTGGCATGTCTTGCAGAGGTTGCAAAGGTGTCGCGGACGCTGTTCTCCTGAAAGCTGGGTAATTTGCTGCGAACGATGGTCTGTTTGAGGTTGGGTGGCTGTTTGAAGGCGAGTAGTGGAGGTGTGGGGATGGCCTTAGCGAGGTGTTCGTCGTCATTGATGACATGTTGAAGGCTGCGGAGAACATGGCGTAGTTTCTCCGCTCCGGGGAAGTACATTAAGGATAAGGCACCATGAATATAACTCGCTCAGTTAATGGGTTCTTCTGGATGAAAAAAAATCCACTAGAAACAGTATGGCTTAGAAGTTCCGGTGTGTCCATTTTTGGGCAAGCAGGGGGTTCACAGGGAACGATCCCTGTGCCTGAATGGTGAGGCCCGAGAAAGCCAATATGGTGGGCAGGAAGTGCATGCTCTTCCTGCCCACCATATTGGTAAAGGCCAAAATATCAACGTGCAGTACCCATGACTGGAACAGGCATTAGGCGTTTTGCATATGCAGATAAGAAGCCTTATATCTGCTTAAGGCCCCCTCGGCAAGATTGGTTTTCCCTGAGACAGCCGGCGTCGGCCGTACTCAGGAAAACCAGGTCTACATGCGGCCTAACCGGCAGTTCTTAAAGGGGCAGCTGCAGGCCACAGCCAACAAGTTAAGTGTTTAAAATATACACACCTGAAAGTGGAGCCGGGAGCAGCAGGACGGCTCCTCCTGGCCCCACATTAAAAGAACAGGGGCTGCTGCTGGCCGCCGCTCCTCCCCCCACCACCCCTCGATCGACGCTCCCACACCCCTCCCCCGCCCCCACCACCGATGCCAGCCTCGACCCAATCTTTGCGATCTCGCTTTGCTGACTCGATGGAAACGAGGCCCAAGGCCTAACATTGGGGCTTTCTCAGGCCTCACCATTCAGGCGCAGGGATCGTTCCCTGTGAACCCCCTGCTTGCCCAAAAATGGACACACCGGAACTTCTAAGCCATACTGTTTCTAGTGGATTTTTTTTCATCCAGAAGAATCCATTAACTGAGCGAGTTATATTCATGGTGCCTTTTCCTTAATGTATGCCTTGAGATATCTAAGATAATTCTTCAGCATTAACCAGCCTCCTTATTTACATAAAAGATGGGCTATGTGAATAGACAAATAGGTCTGGCCCAAAATATATTCTAATACAGTAAATGATTATAGTGAGATTAAGCTTCAAGGTTCCATCTGGCACTTTGACTAATTGCAAATGGTATTCTGAATGTGATAGAGACAGATTTGAGGAGGACAGCAAAACCTGCCTCTGGGGATTATGCAAGCTTTGGTATTAAACTGCCGAACCTTTATCTTAAAAGTGTCATTATATAATGATGCATATATATATATATATATAATATACACAAATATCTAGCATTTAGTTTAATGTTGTTAAAAATGAAGTGTTCTCAACCAGAATTTCTGAGAGTGCCTCGTTCTTTGTTAAAAGTGAAAATGTGTTTCTCCATACAGTAATTCTGAGAAAGTAAGTGGTTAATTTCTCTAGTTCCACTGTACCTTATGGCTTAATTTGCGACTGTTACTTGCAGATGATAGGGCTGGGATATGTAAAAGAGAATGTGGTGTCAGTTGCATATATTAACATAAGAAATACTGCCAATTGTTAAAGACCATTAATCACTGACATCGTTCCAGCTTTGGTACAGCAGTGATACTGACTTACAAAATACAATTTAATGTGGAATCGCATTGAAGCAAACGATCACCTGAATGATAGGAAAACTCGGATGGATTTTCAGGGTACACTCCACACAATGCTGTGAAAGCTTTATACATAGGACAGCGTATACTTTATTTTCTAGTGTTAGACAAAGACTGTATCAACTGGATTATACATTTACCGCACAACCACTTGCATTTAGGTAGCACCTTTAACATGTGGAAAAACATCCCAAGGCACTTCATAGAGGAGTAAATGGACGTCGAGCCAAAGAAGGAGATATTAGGTGGAGTGACCAAAAGCTTGGTCAGGAGAGGTGGGTTTTAAGGAGAGTCTCAAAGGAGGAGAGAGAGGTGGAGAGGCGGAGAGGTCTAGGGAGAGAATTCCAGATATGGCTGAAGGAACAGCCGCCAATAGTGGGGCGAAGGAGGGGGGGGGGATACACAGCAGGTCAGAGTTGGAGGAATGGAGAGTTCGGGGCGGGGTTAAGGGGTTATCGGGCGGGAGGAGCTACAAAGACAGGGAAGGGTAAGTTCATGAAGGGATTTAAACAGGAGGATGACAATTTCAAATTGGAGGTGTTGGGGAACGAGTGCCAATGTAACTCAGCAAGGACAGGAGTGATGGGCGAGTGGAACCTGGTGCGGAATAGGATATCCGCAGAGGCAGCAGAGTTTTGGGTGGGGGAAAGGGCCGGTGGTTCTTGCGTCCACCCCCTTTAAACCTGACATCAAAAACAAAGAGGGGTGGGACTGGTGGAATGGTGTCACCCATTGGAATTCCTGCCAGTCCGGTCTCTGGCTCCCCACCAGGAGGTGCTAGTTGGGTCCACCAGCTTTGGAGAGGCCTCAATCATAATGGCAGACAGTCGCTAAGCCATTGGCTAAGGAATGCAGCCTTCTTGGAAAACTCTTCTCCACCCTGAAGTTCTTTGGCTGGACCTTCCACCACTGGGGCGCAGCAGCTGGCAAACGCCACGATTCACTCCGCCCCACCACCCACCTTTGGCAGGCACCCATGCACTTTATTCTAGACGCCCCACCCGGGATTTCCGCCCAGGTTCAACCGTGCAAGTGGCCAGCGTGGGGAAAGTCTCACCCCACCAGTGCTACAGCGGGAGAACGGGATCATACAATGTTGACCCCATGTCCTTTAACTTGATACACAGAGGAAGCTATACCTCACAAGTGTCTCATATGGGTATACCATCAGAATGCCATTGAATAAGTTGCTTGAACCACAATGTTACATTTGTCAAATATAGGAACATAGGAACAAGAGCAGGCCATTTGGCCCCTCAAGCCTGTTCTGCCATTCAATTACATCATGGCTGATCTGTATCTGAACTCCATACCCACCTTGGTTTCATATCCCTTAATACCCTTGCCTAACAAAAATTTTATCAACCTCAGTTTTGAAATTTTCTATTGACCCCCAGCCTCAACAGCTTTTTGGGGGAGAGTGTTCCAGATTTCCACTACCCTTTGTGTGAAGAAGTGCTTTCTGACATCACCCCTGAATGGCCTAGCTCTAATTTTAAGGTTAAGCCCCCTTGTTCTGGACTCTCCCACCAGAGGAAATAGTTTCTCTCTATCTGCCCTATCAAAACCTTTATATATTCAGTTACCTCACCAACGGCGTCAATAAGAATGTAAATAAGGTGCGAATTCATTTAGCACCCAAATGGGAGCTAAGTTATGATTCTACACGAGGAATTTAGCCAGCAGCAACCCATTTTTGCAGGGAAATATTGTTTATAGCATTTGTGGAGTCTGTGGGTAATTCAGATCATATAAACTTCCTTGTAAACGTCGAATACAAAAAGAAACAGATTGGCGGTTACTTTCCATCGCTAAAAGCATCAATTTGTCACACACATATTGCAATTCTAAGTGTCCTTGAAGGGGGCTGGCTTTGCTGATAGAAACCCATCGTGTCAGAATTTATCCAAATAAAAATAGATGAGCCTGAGAAAAAACGCTCTGAGTTCCCTCCAGCTAAACTTTGCATCTGGTGTGCAGACAAGAGAAAACAAGGGCAAGGAACATCTCACAGCGATATCACTAACGGAACTGGCAAAACAGATAACAAAGTGTCAAACCAAACATCACTCACACCAGCTCCAAATTCAGACACACACAGGGTGCACAATTTGTCCCTCGTCACACATGCATGAAGTACGTTGAGCACTTGCACGAAACACTGTGGCCCCGATAATTACGGGGAGGTGGGGAAGGTGCGGGGGAGCGTGGCAACGCAGGGGAAACCCGGCAAGGCCGAAGAAGAGGAGGCCCTGCCGAATTTTAACGGCAGGACCTCGTTGAAAATGTTTTCTTCCGTTCCCCGCCCGGCAGCTGGCCAAATTGACAGGCTGGCCGGCTGCCAGTTGGGATAACCAGCGGCTGGAGGCCGCAGCTGAGGACCATTGGGGACGGTCCCCGACAATCGCAATTGTGGAGCAGGCTGCAAATTGGGGGTTGGGGGTGAGGGGGTCGCCTATCGCGGCAGGGGCTCGAGAGAGGCCGCGATTGGTAGAGGGAGGCCGAAGGCTTCCTTGAGGGACCTGGGAGAGCACTCCTGCTCCTCCAGGACCATAAGGAGGGGTATAAAGAGCCACCAGCAGCTCCCACCTTCACTGTACTGTGGGAGCCTGATTTAAATATGTTAATGAAGTGTCTGGCATCTCCACGACAGGACACTCGCACGACTTGAAACCTGCCGCCGTAAAATCGGCAACGGGTGCGTATGCGGCAGTTTGGGGATGTGTTCCACGTTTTTTTAGGGTTTAACCTCCCCCCCTTCAACTTCTGACCTCCTCCCACCCATCGTGGGGGGTTAATGTGGAGCCTTAGAGGCTGATTTGCTGTGGTCGCAATATTTGGTAACTTGTAAATGCCTTCTTTTTGAATGCTACTACTTTAAAGCCATAAGCAGTGCACCAGGGCATAGAGAGTGCAATCATCTGTACCAAATTGAATGACATCATCAACAACAACAACTTGCATTAATATAGCGATTTTAACGTAGTAAAACGTCCCAAGGCTCTTCACAGGAGCGTTATCAAACAAAATTTGACACCGAGCCACATAAGGAGATATTAGGACAGGTAACCAAAGTTTGGTCAAACAGGTATGTTTTAAGGACTTTCTTAAAGGAGGAGAGAGAGGTAGAGAGGCAGATAGGTTTAGAGAGGGAATTCCAGAGCTTAGGGCCCAGGCAGCTGAAGGCATGACCGCCAATCGTGCAGCGATGAAAATCGGGGATGCGCAAGAGGCCAGAATTGGAATAGCGCAGAGATGTTGGAGGGTTGTAGAGTTGGAGGAGGTTACAGAGATAGGGAGGAGTGAGGCCATTGAGGGATTTGAGGATAATTCCTGCATTTTGTGCAGGGGAAAGGGCATATAAACCACGTCAAATGATTTAACTCCTCCATTAAAATTGAGGACAGAGTGATGTCATATGAGCATGTTTGTCCGCTATCACATCAACAGACATTTTTAACCAAGAAAAACAATAGCAGAGTCAACCCTAAAGAATTGAGTGTTGGTCATTAAACTTCTGCAGTTATTTCTGAGCAAGATGTTCATGTCTACCCACGCAGGAATACAATATTTTCTGGTAAGCATCGTGACTTCTAGCTGCTGAGAGCCAGCCAACCAGAACATCGCTTAGCAGCTAAACATTTATAATGGAATAGGCAGGCCACCATCAGATGTGCTGTTCAAATAACACGCACACATACAATGGAAGTGAACAGAAAATAAGAAGACTGCATTCACAGCCTTTGTGCAAGGAGGCATAAATAACCAACACTTCGTCCTTTAGGGGTAATTCTGCTTTCGATTGCTACGCTAAAAATGACTGACGGTGATAGTGGCAAAGGCTCAACATGTCCGTATGCATCATTGACGAGATATCGCCCAAGAGGACAGGGATTGTCGGCATTGGCAGTGCGACCCCCAAATCACAGGAGAGGAAGCGTGCTGAGGGGGAAGTAATAAGCTGGTTGAAATCCAATCTCCACCAACCTAAGGACAACAGAGGAAATGTGGAATAGGTTCAACAACGCCCAGCTGGAACGACCGTGGCAGCGCCCAGCCGGAACGACCGTGGCAGCGCCCAGCCGGAACGACCGTGGCAGCGCCCAGCCGGAACGACCGTGGCAGCGCCCAGCCGGAACGACCGTGGCAACACTCAAACAAGGGTTGCCTTTTTTATAGCTAGGTGGTCTTGCCCTTTCAGAGTTAAACTTGCCTTCTGCTCAACTATTGGGTCTAAAAACCAATTTGATTTATCACTGCACTCCTTTTCCCCCTGCCCCCAAGAAAGGTTCTTTCTTCCTGAGGTACCAGTAGCCCTTTACATGCTGCTGGTTCAATAAATCCCAACCCTTTGAACTCAGCACTCTCCCAGTGTGAGAAAAATTTACACAATGAAGTTGGGATAAAGGAACACAAGGAGTGGCAATGAGTTGGAATTGGACACCACAAGATGTTACAACATTAGCTTTTTAGTTGAGTTTGAATTCAATTCAGGCCAGAATAAAATGGCTCTAGCAAACTTAACTGTTTTCCTATGAGTGTAAATTCACAGGTCAAATTAACCGATTATTCAGTACAATTGGCACTAAAATCAGGGGTTCAAATCCCAGAGAAAGACGGAGAGAAAACCAACAAGAGACACCGATCACAGAGAGAGAGTGAATGTGTTAAATGTCCTGCAAGTTTCTCAAGGTGATATCAAAGATTATCAGTAATATAGGTAGCATAGTGGTTATGTCACTGGACAGTAAAAGTGACCATGAAGCTGTCAGGTTGTCATAAAAATCCAACTGGTTTACTAATGTCCTCTAGGGAAGGATTCCTGATGTCCATACCCCATCTGGCCTACATGTGACTCCAGTCCCACACCAACTGCCCTCTGAAATTGTCCAGCAAGCCATTCTGTTGTATCCCCACCTTCCCAACTGGGACGTGACACCACCCAGCTAGGACATTATCAATACTTTGGAAATGTTCCCGAAGGAATTAATGTAAAAACCACCTGACTGGTTGGCTCCGAATCAATCGGGAAAAGAGTTATATTTTTTCCTTCCATTTAGCATTTAACCTGTTAGCGGTCATACATACGACTGTATTTCACTTGTTTTTTATGTTGCGTGTCTCTCTGTACCCATCACCCCTTAATTTAGTTTACTTTTAAAAATTTGGCACTCAATTTACATCAGGTGGTGGTTGATTCTGATTCATCTGTGCTAGAACCTCACCAGCATTCTGTAGTCTGCGTGTTGTTCTTGTATGGATTCTTTAAAATTCAACCCTGAAGGTTTTTCCTCAATTATGATATTACTCCCCCCCACCAACATGTAGGGAATTCCTTATTTTGTGTGATTCTTGGAAACTGGACAAATAGTCAAGTAAAGAAAGTCACCCTCACTCACGGTAGTTTCATTAATCAAAAGTAATTATTTAATGTTATCATTCATACGAGCATTCATGAAGTAAAATCAAACCATACATATGACTTTCCTCTATAAAATCCCGTTATACGCTTAATAACGCACAGTGTTATTATGTAATGACTTAACAATTCATACACATATCAGGTAAATCATTAATACATATAAAAACTTTAAACCAAGGATTTTGCTCATTGGGCCTGAAGGTTGATCAGCTCTTCAGAACTCGAGGTCCTCTTCTTCTTGTGTGATGTTCGACTGCAGTGTGCGTTCCTTGTGACTGCCGGGTGGTGAAGAGACTGTCCTTCTCTCGAAGTCTTCTTTTTATATTGTTTTTTACCAATAGGATGTAGGATTGGGGAGGGCCATTCTTTTTGTCCAATCGCTCCCTGTGGCTATGCTTCAATCATTAACGTACTTCAATGATTGACAGTTCAGGCTTTGATCATGTGACTGGAGACCCTTTGATGTAGAAAAGTCCATGGGTTCGAACCATGGAATGTAAAAGGCCCCTTTACTATCACTGTTTATGGCCTTTCATGTAGAGATAGCCCCTTACATTTCTATGCGCAGGCAATCTTAATGGTCTTGTGGGCATGGGTGAGCACATGGGCATGGGTAGTCACAGGGGCATGGGTGGGCACAGGTTGGCATGGACCCACAGGTTGGCACGTGGCAGAGGTTGGCACAGGGCATAGGTTGGCACAGGGGTTGCGTGTCCGTGATCGGGGTTGGGGGTCCACGATCAACGATTGGGGTTGGGGGTCCACGATCAGCGATCGGGGGTCGGTGGTCCGTGATCGCGGATGGGGAGGGGGATCATCGATCGTTGGGGGCTCGCTGCAGTTAGGCTTGTTGGGCCTGGGGGAAGCACTCCTGCTCCTCCCGGCTCACAGGCTGTGCCAGAAAGGCGCCTACCTGTTAGTCCCGTGCCTTCTCGCCTCCTTTCTTGAGGCATAAAAGAGAAGGCCCAGGAATCCCGGCCCCCCCCGGGGTCGAAATCGGAAACTGTAGAAAAATGGAGGCCCGAAGCCTCCTTGAAAGGTTTTAAGGCCCGACCTGCCTCCTGGGAGTGGGTTGGTCTCCAATTTTGATTGCTTCAAATCCATTCCTTGTACCATTTGACCATATGCTGGGTACAATACTATTTGATGTTTTACAAATCCCAGTTCTTTGAACAGATTACCAGATAGGAATGAGAGGCCCATGCTTTTTTTCACACATATTATTGCTTTCCCGATGTGAAACCTTTGATGTATGTCCTTGTTGCCTTTTCTTACATTACCCCCTGCTGTGATGAAAAGCTTCTGTTTCCAAAAGCCTATGTGTTTTGAAATCCTGACAACCCCCCAAGCTCAATATGATCCATCTAGTTTATTTATTTAATAATCTAGATATCTATCCACAGTACAATGTCTTCGATCCCGAAACTCACACTTCTCCAATGCCATCAGCGTCAGTGAGGGAGAAACAGGATTTGCGAGAACACAGTTTACCACATTACTGTGTTTGCAGGTTTTCAAATGTCTTTGTTTTAAAGGGGTACAGTTAACCCGTTCCTTCAAATGTCTTCTTTAAAGGGAGTTTAGAACCCCACGATCATTTGACTGCTGGTTTTCGGTCGTTTGCTCTCTATGGTAAAGAGTGGCCTGCTGGTAAATGTGTCATTTCATTTGCATGAAGCGCTCCTGCAGCTGCTGATCTTTTGTTCATCAGCGGGGTGACCTGGAATGATTGAATGTCCTGGTGTTGCTAAAGTTAACTGTCTCACTGAAATTCAAACAGTGAAGCCATTGGATTGAGCAGGAGGAGCACCACAGGGCATGATGAAATAATTAAGCACCTACACTGGAAGCTCTAACCTCCTTTCCCTGCATTGTCTTTCAAAGCTAAGTGTATGATGTTTCTCAAATTATTGTTTCCACACTCATCCTTTTGAGCAGATCTAATCTGTCAGTGGTCTTATTACTTTCATTTGAGTTATTCACAATTAGCTCTCACATTGTGCATTATGCATTTTCTGGCCTAGTTAAGATCCTCATTTGTGTTCATTCCAACTGCAACCTATACCTTTCTCCAGTTAAATCTCTGCAATCCTATCCCATTACATCAGGGCCAGGTCATAATCACTCTCTGATTTTGAAACTCAATGGGCATGATTTTGACCCCGAGCCGGGAAGGGGGGCAGTTGTGTCAAATTACGGAATTACGGGTTTCCCAGACGTCCTCACGATTTTGACGTAAGGACGTCTTTTATTTTTTTGTCGGTTTGCTGTCCGACTGGACGGCCTGAGCGACAGGCTGGTCTCAGTCAGGCAGGAGACCAGCCCAAGGAGAGGATGTGTTCGGGTAAGTCTTCAGGTAAGTCTTTGTTTGTATGGATGGGGGGGAGGAGGGTTGGGGGCCATGGGAGGTCATGGTGGGCATGGGTGAGCACATGGGCATGGGTAGTCACAGGGGCATGGGTGGGCACAGGTTGGCATGGACCCACAGGTTGGCACATGGCAGAGGTTGGCACAGGGGTCGCGCGTCCGCGATCGGGGTTGGGCGTCCGCAATCGGCGATCGGGGTTGGAGGTCTACGATCAACGATTGGGGTTGGGGGTCCACGATCAGCGATCGGGGGTCGGTGGTCCGTGATCGCGGATGGGGAGGGGGGTCATCGATCGTTGGGGGCTCGCTGCAGTTAGGCTTGTTGGGCCTGGGGGAAGCACTCCTGCTCCTCCCGGCCCACAGGCTGTGCCAGAAAGGCGCCTACCTGTTAGTCCCGCGCCTTCTCGCCTCCTTTCTTGAGGCATAAAAGAGAAGGCCCAGGAATCCCGGCCCCCCCCGGGGTCGAAATCGGAAACTGTAGAAAAATGGAGGCCCGAAGCCTCCTTGAAAGGTTTTAAGGCCCGACCTGCCTCCTGGGAGCGGGTTGGTCTCCCGCCCCTCATCCCACCCCCGGAAAACCAGAAATGGGCGGGTTGGAGGCAGGTTGGGGGCGGGTCTGAAATGGTTGAAATTTTCAATGCCCCCCCAGCCCCCAACCCACCCATTTTTCACTGTTAAAACCATGTCCAATGAGTGATGCTGCATTATGCACCCACTTTTTTAAGCAGCAAGAGGCCACAAAACAAACTACAATTATCAATGTTTGCAGGAGAAGATTCGGCTCTGAAGGAAATGGGCTGCTGCTTCACCTGCACTGCAATTACAGCTTGACAAGTTTACATAGGCAGTTTCCATTATGAATGTGGACACAGGAGTTTATAATGGAAATATGAAAATAAGGAAAGAATGTAGGACTTCAAAATGGAAACTGAATTAAGTCTCTGTGCCCTGGTCCAATTATCCCTTGCCCGTGTCACCTGAAGGCTACAGTCAGTCTTGTCTCCCTTGTACAATGCCATGTGAGATCACCTAGTATTACATACACGTAAGTGAGTGTGTTCACCTTTCATTATGTTCGTGCTGTGTTCTGGGATGGAGAGAGAAGTCAAGCAATATAATAGTCATCCTTGTGAGAAGAGAAAAAAAAACTTCTGATGCTCATTGATCACTGGCTCCCTGTGGGGGCCTAAGGCCTACTCTGTGCCTGATGCATCTAGTGCTTAATGAAGCGGGAGGTGAGCAATGCTGGTGCTCAGAGCCTGTGTGCAAAATGCGCACAAGGCTCATTATCGTAGAATCATAGAATGGTTACAGCACGGAAGGAGGCCATTCGGCCCATCGAGTCCATGCTGGCTCTCTGCAAGGACAATCCAGCTATAGTCCCGTTCCCCCGCCCTATCCCCGCAGCCCTGTAAATTTTTTCCCTTCAAGTATTTAACCAATTCCCTTTTGAAGGTCATGATTGAATCTGCCTCCACCACCCCCTCGGGCAGTGCATTCCAGATCACAACCACTTGCTGTGTAAAAAGGTTTTTCCTCATGTCGCCTTTTGCCAATCATCTTAAATCTATGTCCTCTGGTTCTTGACCCTTCTGCCAATGGGAATAGTGTCTCTCTATCTACTCTGTCTGGACCCTTCATGATTTTGAATGCATCTATCAAATCTCCTCTCAACCTTCTCTGCTCTAAGGAGAACAACCCCAGCTTCTCCAGTCTCTCCATGTAACTAAAGTCCCTCATCCCTGGAATCATTCTAGTAAATCTCTTCTGCACCCTTTCTAAGGCCCTCACATCCTTCCTAAAGTGCGGTGCCCAGAACTGGACACAATGCTCCAGTTGTGGCCGAACCAATGTTTTATAAAGATTCATCATGGCATCCTTGCTATTGTAATCTATGCCTCTATTTATAAAGCCCAGGATCCCATATGCATTTTTAACCACTTTCTCAACCTGTCCTGCTACCTTCAAAGATTTGTGCACATATACCCCCAGGTCTCTATGTTCCTGCACCCCTTTTAGAATTGTACCCTTTAGTTTATATTGCCTCTCCTCGTTCTTCCTACCAAAATGTATAATTTCACACTTTTCTGTGTTAAATTTCATCTGCCAAGTGTCCGCCCATTCCATCAGCCTGTTTATATCCTCTTGAAATCTATCACTATCCTCCTCACTGTTCACTATCCTTCCAAATTTTGTGTCATCTGCAAATTATGGAATTGTGCCCTGTACACCCAAGTCCAATTCATTGCTGGCCTGGCATTTATTTCCATAAGACCCCAGCCTGATAATGTGGCTGAGTGAATTAAAACAGAAAATGCTGGAAATACTCAGCAAGTCAGGCAGCATCTGTGAAGAAAGAAACAGAGTTAACATTTCAGGTCAATGACCTTTTATCCGAACTGGAAGAAGTTAATTATTTAACAGTTTTTAAGCTAAGGTGGTGAGGAAGGGGAGGGGAGGAAAGAACAAATGGGAAGGTCTGTGATAGGGTGGAGGGCAGGAGTGATTAAGTACCAAACAGGATGATGGTGCAAGGCAAGGAGGGTGGTAATGGGACAAGTAAAGAAACAAAAGATTGGTCCAGAGGAGCTGTAAACGGCAGAACCATTACCAGCACCTGCTGACCGAAAAAATGGGAGCAGTGGTTATGATCTGAAGTTGTTGAAACCAATGTTGAGTCCTGAAGGTTGTAAAGTGACTGAGTGTCTGAGTAGCAGTCCAGCGACACAGTGTCTGTAACAAACAGGTGCAAATGTAGACGGCCAGGAAAACACGGGTTGCCTTTTTTATAGCTGAGTGGTCCTGCCATGTCAGAGTTAAACTTGCCTTCTGCTCAATTATTGGGCCTAAAGACCAATTTGATTTATCACTGCACTCCTTTTCCCCCTGCCCCCAAGAAAGGTTCTTTCTTCCTGAGGTACCAGTAGCCCTTTACATGCTGCTGGTTCAGTAAATCCCAACCCTTTGAACTCAGCACTCTCCCAGTGTGAGAAAAATTTACACAATGAAGTTGGGATAAAGGAACACAAGGAGTGACAATGAGTTGGAATTGGACACCACAAGATGTTACAACATTAGCTTTTTAGTTGAGTTTGAATTCAGTTCAGACCAGAATAAAATGGGTCTAGACAATCTTAACTGTTTTCCTATGAGTGTAAATTCACAGATCAAATTAACCGATTATTCAGTACAATTGGCACTAAAATCATGGGTTCAAATCCCAGAGAAAGACGGAGAGAGAACCAACAAAAGACACCGACCACAGAGAGAGAGTGAATGTGTTAAATGGCCTGCAAGTTTCTCAGGGTGATATCAAATATTATCAGTAAGATAATGCAGATATATATGTAGCATAGTGGTTATGTCACTGGACAGTAAAAGTGACCATGAAGCTGTCGGATTGTCGTAAAAACCCAACCTGTTCATTAATGTCCTTTAGGGAAGGAAACTTGCCGTCCTTACCCGGTCTGCTCTATATGTGATTCCAGTCCCACATCAACTATCCTCCGAAGTGGCGTAGCAAGCCATTCTGTTGCATCACCATCTTCTCGATAAATGCCAACATTGCCAGCAACGCCCACACCCCGAGAATGAATAAAAAAAAATACAAAAAGGACAAAAGATTATGCAAAGCTTAGTTAAAGAGGTAAGCTTTGAGAAGCGCCTTGAAGGAGGAAGGAGAGGTAGAGGCACGGAGAGATTTAGGGAGGGAATTCCTGAGCTTAGGGCCTGTATTTATTTAGTTCTGATGAGGGCTCCACTCCAGAAACACTGATGCTGTATAATTCCAAAAGTTTTATCCTTAATCATTTGACAATTTTATTGCAAAATTACCAGTGGCAACGGAAATGATGCAGATTTGGATCATTTTCATGGGGCATTCGATCATTTGCATTGTTGTTGCTTTATCTGATTGGGCTTTGAGCTCACATTTGTGCACTAGCGGATTTCAGCAACAACAGACTGACAATACCAATTTCAAGGGGGCGTTTGCGAGGCAGGGGTGGTGTACATCTGCACTGGCACAGTGCCAACTGTTAAAAACCAAGCCTTCAAACATAAATAGATTATTCTAATTAGTGGGAGGGCCTGCCCAATGGGTCAGTGAACAAACCGCAAGTAAACATGAAGTTAGCAGCATAATTTGTAGGGCCTAGGGTGAAGGAGAAGAATGGGTTGTGTTTTATTTTGATATTTAAAATATGCTCAGATTGTGAGACAAAATTACCTACAATTGAATCAATGCCCTTTAGCCAATTTTGTTTTGCATTTTTTTAATCTCCATTTTGATTATTCTTTGGAGGATTTTTTTTCTCTTTTGTGAGAGGAAATGGGAGAAATATGCAAATTGATGCATTCACTCCCCAAGGGGAATTTTAGTGTCTGTTGGTAAGATTTCAATTTTTTAAAAATCGGACATTTGGGAATACCTCAAGGATTATGACCCTGAAAATCCCTGGCCATTCCACCATATTCTTGCCATACTTTCAATAGAAGTCCAACGGAATGGCCGGAATCTAGGCTGGGACCCACATCACAGCCTTTTGCCTCAGCTTCCTCGACGGCCTGTTGCGGGGGAGGGGGGGTGGCGAGCAGCCCCTATCTCAAACATGGCCATCGTCACAAGAGGGAAGGGGCTCAGTGGGGCCTTTGACGGCTCGGGGTTCAGTGGGACCCAGCGGAGGGTCAGCAGAATTACATCTGGTCAGACCAGATGTAGCAGCCAACTGGGTGGGAGGGGGTGGATGTGGGGCCCTCCTGTGGGTCCAGAACAGGACAGTGGACTGGGGCCCCGGAGATTTAAAAAACATTTGCAAAACAAATAATTTTACAACAGTCGTCCTATAAATGGGGGAGAGGCAGTCAAAAGATGTTTCTGGGAGTTGACCTGGCACTGCCCACCTCGCAACAGGCACACCTCAGGTGGATTTCATGGCCTCTTCACTAGTGCCAGGGCATCTACCAGTGGCAGACAAATTAGGCAACCTCCAACTGGGGGTGGGCAATGAATGTGGCCTTGACAGCATTTCCCACATTACGAGAACAAATTAAAAGTGAATAAATGCAAGACTCCATTGATTGCACTCATATCGAGTCGTGGCTCAGTGGGTAGCATTGTTGCCTCTGAATCAGAAGGTCGTGAGTTCAAGTCCCACTCCAGAGACTTGAGCACATAGTCCAGGCTGACACTCCAGTAAAGTACTGAGGGGGTGCTGCACCGTCGGAGGTGCCATCTCTCGGATGAGACGTTAAATCGAGTCTGCCGTCTCAGGTGGACGTAAAAGACCCCATGGCACTGTTTCGAAGAAGAGCAGGGGCGTTCTCCCCGGCGTTCTGGCCGATATTTATCCCTCAACCAACATCACTAAAACAGATGATCTTGCCATTATCACATCGCTGCTTGTGGGATCTTGCTGTGCGCAAATTGGCTGCTGCGTTTCCTATGTTACAACGATCATGTAAAAACAGTAACAACTGCGCTATATTAATGCAAAGGTGCATTTATGAACCGCCTTCAATGTAGTAAAACATCCCAAGGCACTTCATAGGAATTTGACACCGAGCCACATAAGGAGATATTAGGAAAGTTGACCAAAAGCTTGGTCAAAGCAGTAGGTTTGAAGGAGCATCTTAAAGGAGGAAAGAGAGATAGAGAGGTGGCAGGTTTAAGGAGGGAATTCCAGAGCTTAGGGTCTAGTCAACTGAAGGCGCAGCTGCCAATGGTGGAGCGATGAAAATTGGAGATGCGCAAGAGGCCAGAATTAGAGGAATGCAGAGATCTCGGAGGGTTGAAGGTCTGGAGGAGGTTCCAGGGATAAAAAGGGGCGAGGCCATGGAGGAATTTGAAAACGAAGATGAGAATTTACAACTGAGGCGTTGCCGGATCAGGAGCCAATGTGGGTCAGCGAGCACAGGGGTGATGGGTGAACGGGACTTGGTGCAAGTTAAGATACGGGCAGTTCAACTTTACGAAGGGTGCAAGGTGGGAGGCCAGCCAGGAGGGCATTGGAATAGTCAAGTCTAGAGGTAACAAAGGCATTGATGAGGGTTTCAGAAGCAGATAGACTGAGGCAGGGGTGGAGATGGGCGATATTACGGAGGCGGACATAGACAGTTTTGGTGATGAAGAGCTCCTTGCCATCATTGTTCTACCTAAAAATAAGCTGAAATATGTCACATTGTCAAATAATGATACAGTTGAGTCACAAACTACCTTCCAATATCGAAAAGGGTTTTAAAGGCAATTTCATTATTGCTTTCACTAGGTGTTAGAGATGACATGATCCAATTCATTTTAATATGGAACAGACCTAAAAACAATTGCTTATAAATCATTGTTACATTTACAGTGGAGAGATAATGTTAGAATGTCAAGTGAATGCAGCAATTTTTTGCAGTAATTGAGCACAGGCTATCTTTTAATCAACTGTTACCTGAAATAATGATCACAATCTCTAATCCTGTTATATGAATAAACAGCACACGATGGTTGGAGTTTGCCCTGCTCACTGCTGCTGGCACTAAAATAGAATGAAACGTGAAATAAAATGGGAATGGCTTAAATTACTATCAATAATAAATAATACATTCAATCCTGAGGTTCAAGGACTGGTTGTAAATCATTTAGAGCTTTGTATTGTGTTTAATAATGTCACATAAAGTTTTATTATAATCACTCCCAAGTTTCTGAGTTTCTCAGAAGTCCAATGTGGGGAATAAGATGTGTGTGTATGTTTTAATGTGTGTGTGTTAGTATGTGTCAGTGTGTGCATGTGTGTTAGCATGTGTGTGTTAGCATGTGTGTATGTGTATATGTATACAAGGCACAAGTCAGGATTGTGATGGAATACTCGCCACTTGCCTGGATGAGTGCAGCTCCAACAACACTCAAGAAGCTCAAGACCATCCAGGACAAAGCAGCCCGCTTGATTGGCACACCATCCAGCACCCTAAACATTCACTCCCTTCACCACCAGCGCACCGTGTCTGCAGTGTGTACCATCCACAGCAACTCGCCAAGGCTTCTTCGACAGCACCTCCCAAACCTGCGACCTCTACCACCTAGAAGGACAAGAGCAGCAGGTACATGGGAACAACACCATCTGCACATTCCCCTCCAAGTCACACACCGTCCCGACTTGGAAATATGTCGCCGTTCCTTCATCGTCGCTGGGTCAAAATCCTGGAACTCCCTTCCTAACAGCACTGTGGGAGAACCTTCACCACACGGACTGCAGCGGTTCAAGAAGGTGGCTCACCACCACCTTCTCAAGGGCAATTAGGGATGGGCAATAAATGTTGGCCTCGCCAGCGACGCCCACATCCCATGAATGAATAAAAAAAACCCTCAGCCATTGGAAGTAATCTGTTTCTATCTATTCTATCCCTTACCTTCATATTTTTAAACACCTGTATCAAATTACCCTGTAATTTCCTTTGTTCTAATGAAAACAGCCCCAGTCTTTCAAGTCTTTTATCGTATTTGTATTTCTTCATTCCAGCAGCATATCCTGGTGAATCTGTGATGTACCATCTCTCTATTGCCTCAGTATCCTTCCTATCGTGTGGAGCCCAAAACTACACACAGTGTTCCAACTGTGGTCTTACTAAGGTTGGATATGGATTCACAATTACATCTCGACTTTATCATGCGAGACCACAGTAAAATCCTAAATATAGGAATCTCAGTATCATTTTTAAAATGAAGTCAAACTCACCAGCATTTCAAATTCAAATCTGCATTCCCTATTTTATTTCCAAATGATATCAGTTCTGCAGGTGCAGCAACAGATAGGCTCAAAGAATGGCTTCACATGAGGGAAAATCCACCTTATCTCAAAAGGATAGCTACAACCAGACTTGAAGAAAACAAACCTACGCATTAGACAACAGCTGGACATGCCCCATAAAATTCCTTTGAGGAAAATAAGGATTTCACGCAGCTTATTTCAAACACAAAATACAGCTACAGCTGCGACTCTCAAAGATTCATGAGCTCATCTTCAAACTCTTCTGCCTCAAAAAAATTCATTTCTGATTGATTCGTTCTCCAGTCCCACTCTCCAAAAGGTCTGATTGCTTGACACCAACAACCTCTAATTCCTGTTAACAAAAAAGACTTTCTTTGTGAAACACTATCAAGCTGATGCAGGAATTGAAACATTGACTGTCAGTTTAAAATACTGATGGTTGGTATGTATGTTTTTGGCTGTCCAGGGAGGACCCAATGGAATAAAATTCTTTAAACTAAAGTGTTTTCCATTTGAGCTATTGATTAACTGTCCAGTTCTAATTAAAATGAATTCTGAAATGCGAGCAATGAAATTAAGGGATTGATCTATTGATGTCAAGTGTGAATTCTGTGAATAGGGCTGATTCCCAATAAAGTGGGCAACAGACAGAATTTGATGTAATTCCTCAGTAGGAACAAAGCTCATTTATTTTATTGTCATGGGTCATAGGGGCAGGAGGGTGTAAATGTATGAAGGGGAGACATTAGAAAAAAGAAACAACTTGCATTTATATAGCGCCTTTTACATCCTCAGGTGCTCCCAAAGCACTTTGCAGCCAATGAAGTTCTTTTGAAGTGTGGTCACTGTTGTTATGTAGGAAACGCAGCTGCAAAATTGTGCACAGCAAGATCCCACAAACAGCAGTAAGATAAATGACTGGATAATCTTTTTTAGTGATCTTGGTTGAGGGATAAACATTGGCCAGGACATCAGGGAGATCTAATTGCTCTTCTTCGAATAGTGCTGTGGGATTTTTTATGCCTACCTGCCTCGGTTTAACATCTCATCTAAAAAAGGGCACCACCGACAATGCAGTACTGTATTGAAGTGCCAACCTACATAATGCACTCAAGTCTCTGGAGTGGGATATGAACCCACAACCTCATGACTCAGAGGTGAGAGTGATCTCACTGGAAAAGGGAAGGTTGGGAGGTGATATGATTGCTGTTTTTAGGATTTTAAAAGAACTAAATAGAGAGACAATGGAAGAAGTTAGTATTGATTCATTCAAATGCAAGTTAGATAGATTTCTTTCAGAAAATAATATTTTGGGATACGGTGTATGAGTAATTTGAGTCATGACATATGGTTAGTGTAGCATGCCTAGGAGGGACGGTTGACTTTGGACCTTTGGTTCCCAAAGCTCTCCACCACAGGGGTTTTCCTCACCTTATGTCTGGGTCTGTTGTAGACTAATTGATAGAGATTGATTGCTAAGATTAATCAACAACTCCATTATCATTGTATCGTGGGACTACCAGGATGGTAGAAGGCGAACTAGATGGACCTAAATGGCAGATGACTCTTCATCAAATCAAAGCTTGCCATACATTTTACAATTTAACATATCAAATCTAGAAGACTGGCAGAAGCTTATTCATTGTAAGTTATTAACACGGTTTACGAATATCCTCTTTTACTATCCCAACAAGAATCAGACAGCTTCAGGGAAAAGGGTGAGAGTGCAGATTTAACAGTAGAAGTCGATAATAGAGAGTATTTTGAGACAGTTGAATCCATTATTAAGGAAATGGTAATGGGTCACTTAGAAAATTATAATATGATTAGGCAGAGTCAACATGGTTTTATGAAAGGGAAATTGTGTTTGAGAAATTTATTAGAGTTTTTTGAGATGTAACTAGCAGGGTAGATAAAGGGGGAACCATTGGATGCAGTATATTGGGATTTTCAAAAGGCATTCAATAAGGTGCCACATAAAAGGTTGTTAAACAAGGTAAGAGCTCACGGGATTGGGGGTAACATATTAGCATGGATAGAGGATTGGTTAAAGGTCAGAAACAGAGAGCAGGGGTAAACGGGTCATTTTCAGATTGGCAGGCTGTAACTAGTGGGGTGCCGCAGGGATCGGTGCTTGGGCCTCAGCTATTTACAATCTCTATTAATGACTTAAATGAGGGGACTGAGTGTAATGTATCCAATTTTCTGACGATACAAAGCTAGGTGGGAAAATAAGCTGTGAGGAGGACACAAAGAGTCTGCAAAAGGATATAGACAGGTTAAGTGAGTGGGCAAGAAGATGGCAGATGGAGTATAATGTGGGGAAATGTGAGTTTATTTGCTTTGGTAGGAAGAATAGAAAAACAGAATATTTTTTAAATGGTGAGAAACAAGTAAATATTGGTGCTCAAAGAGACTTGGGTATCCACATACAAGAAACACAAAAAATTAGCATGCAGATACAGCAAGCAATTAGGTAAGCAAATGGAATGTTGGCCTTTATTGCAAGGGGGTTGGAGTACAAGAGTAAGAAAGTCTTACTACAATTGTACAGGGCTTTGGTGAGACCTCACCTGGAGTACTGCGTACAGTTTTGGTCTCCTTATCTAAGGAAGGATATACTTGCCTTAGAGGTGGTGCAACGAAGGTTCACTAGATTAATTCCTGGGATGAGAGGGTTATCCTATGAGGCGAGGTTGAGTAGAATGGGCCTATACACGTTGGAGATTAGAAGAATGAGAGGTGATCTCATTGAAACATATAAGATTCTAGGAGGCTTGACAGGATAGAGGCTGGGAGGTTGTTTCCCCCTGGCTGGAGAGCCTGGAACTGAAGGGTATAGTCTCAGGATAAGGGGTCGGCCATTTAAGACTGAGATGAGGAGTAATTTCTTCCCTCAGAGGGTTGTGAATCTTTGGAATTCTCTACCACAGAGGGCCATGGATGCTGAGTCATTGAGTGCATTCAAGGCTGAGATGGATAGATTTTTGGACCCTAGGGGAATCAAGGGATGTGGGGATCGGGTGGGAAAGTGGAGTTGAGGTTGAAGATCAGCCATGATCTGATTGAATGGCAGATTGAGGGGCTGTATGACCTACTCCTGCTGCTATTTCTTATGTTCTTATGATAGCGTGAATGAACTACAGCCACATGCATGAATTCGCCGTCAAGTATCTCATGCAGAATATATTACTCCAATAGCCAACCAGATTGCACTTCAATTAATTACAGTAATGTAAACAGCAAGCTTTACAAAGGTTAAAAGATTTGCTTAAATAATTGCCCTAAATGTCCCCTTCTTGGCCTTTATCACATTGATTAATCCGTGTATTTGGAGCATTGATTTTGAATGGTTGCCAGACAAGCTTTCACTCCTCCCCTACTTTGATTAATTTTGTCAAGATAATCTGACTGAGTCACAATGTAAAGATCAGCTTTTTGCACTAAGTGCTTGAAGAGGGTAACTGATCTACCGGCAGTTGGAGAGGAAGATGGCAGCCCAAAAGAATCAAACCATTCTACCAGTTGGACATCACGAAACGAGGAGGACCAGATGGTTTTTTTTGTTTCTCCCCCCCCATTTTTCCATCCTTTTCCCTCCCTTCTATAATCAACACCTGCAGCCTTGATCATACCTCAACCCAAGTGATCATTCCCCAGTCAACATCAACTTGTTCAAAATGGGAGAAAATGGCCAAGAGAAATTCTGCATTCACTTAACAAGTCTGCAGGTATACTGTGCAGTGTAAGTCACCGCAGAAAGATCGGGGACAGGAACCCAAATTGATTCCACTCCCCCATCCCCCCGCCTCCTCGAGCCCAGGGTTGCTGAGGCAAACCCAGTTGGATTGGTGGAGGTCACTTGACTCAGCACGGAGCAGGAATTGAACTTGGGACCTTTAATGGTTTGGGTATGGCTCAGTATCACATGGAGCAGTTCATTCATCCATATCGGGAAAACTTAAATACATTATGTTATCAGCCTGGTTTATTATTGCATGCTTATAATCTTGGTTCGGCAGAATGTTATTTAATGTTAAAATACTGTTTCATGATTTGCCCAAATGTAGTCCAACCTTACTGCGATCAGTAATGCAGCACAGATTATTTTTTACTGAACTCTTGCTCCAGCGTTCAATCAGTGCTAATCTGCAGATGCTGCAGTATTATAGTCTGGTTTTTGATGAGAGGAAATAATGCAATCAATTAAGTGGAGTTTAACAATAGATAACATGCTTAATCTCCTAAGTTTAAGGAAACACCGACTTCATAAAAAACTGTTTTGCAGCCTTTTCCCTCGCTCAGTTTACTCCCTCCTCTCTGGAAACGGCGGTGGGCATTTGGCTGCAGTTTCACAACACTGAAGATGGGCCCGAGCCTTCACGGAAATAGCCATTCCTCCTTTGTGAGCATGGGCAGTAAGTGTTAGCAGGCTATTCGACTGCATTGAACATCATCTCCGAGCCTGATTCTGTCCTCGCCCTGGTTTACTTCTCTTCACTCCTCTCTAGCCCTGGGATGCTGAGGCCAATTTTAGAGGCCAATTTTAATGGCCCAGATTTTGCTGGAGTGGGGCAGCCCATGGCCTGCCCCGTTAGTTAGACTTGTTCCTGCACCCTTCAGATCAAACATTTTTTCCCACAAAGTTGCTGGAAGTGCGAGCTGACAACAGCACGGCGAGGGAAACAGGGCGTCTGGGATCTTGGTGAACAATGGGACAAACAGTGTATCTCCCTAAATAATGAGGTTTAAGGATTCAGAAAGAAACAGAGGAAGGACTGAGGATGAGGGTGAATTAGAGTGGGTGAATTCAATGGTCAAATCAGGTACAGAAAGAGATGGAAAGAAAGATTTAATTAAGGGAAAAAAGAGGCGGAAAGGAAAAGTAAGAAAAAAAATGTAAAAATTTAAAATTAGACATTTTTAAAATTACATAGAATTACATAAACTGTACAGCACGGAAACAGGCCATTCGGCCCAACTGGTCCATACCACTGTTTATGCTCAACAACGAGCCTCCTCCCACCCTACTTCATCTAACGCTACCAGCATATCCTTCCATTCCAATAATATTTCACAACCCAAAGGAATGAGACTCCACACTTTTAATTGTTCACTTTCTGGGTCAGAGAGGTTGATTGGAAGTCATTAACAACTATCATGACCCAAAAGGGTACTTACGCTTTTAATTACTAGACTTAACGTTCTGTGGCAAGTTTAATGGGCAATTAATGTGCAAATGCAACAACGTCATGAAAGCTAATGGCAAATCAGCCAGCAACTTGTGGCGATTCAAAATTCACATGGTGGCTCTTCTTCTTCACAAGTTGCTGCCCGATTTTCATATTAATAATGGTGTTATTTTTTGAGCAAATTCTGGGCTTTCTAATAGAAATGGCGTCATTGCATTGTGTGTTTGGAAGATTTGCAAAACACTTTTCTTCATGAGGACAATGTCCCTTTGAAATAGATTAAACTTCTCACTGGAGTGTAATTGTAATGGTTACCTGTTTTACGTGTGATCAGTTGAGCATGGCATTCTTGATATCGCAAAATCACAGAATAGTTAATGGATGAGGGAGGCTATTCGGCCCATCTTAATGCATCCATCCAGAATGACCCTAACGTCCTCTCATTACAGCGTCGGTTTGGTTCTTAAATTATTCCAGGGTTCTTGCTTCTGCGTCTGTATCTGGAAGTCCATTCCGAGTGTCGATCACGCGCTACATGAGAACTTCAGTCCGAAATTTGCCTTTTACTAGTTTATATCATGGGCTTTTGGTAACACCGTGAACAGCAGCAAAACCATGGCGGCAATTATCAGTGTCAATGGTTTAGATTTGGTATTTTGATCCAGGGTGCATGCCTCTAAAAATTTGAATTATTTACATATGAATCTGAAATCCACATTAAAAAATGCATTTGCAAAATTACCTTGAATTTCCGCCGTGCAAAAGGTCAGCACCTGGAATACTTCAGACTCTCAGGAGAACCAGACAGTATGGATAAATTATTGCACTGGATCTCATGGAATTAAAGCTCACCTTGTAGAGTGAGCCCCGACTCCCAGGGAGAAGGAAATGACTTTATTTCTGATTCTTCACTTACAATAGCCCGTCGGATCTGTTTTTTTTTAGGCATTAGGCCCCCTTGTATATGTAAAGTAGGGGCTTAACGTCTACCAAAGGACCCTCTGTAAACCTAGTTTACGATGAGCGCAGCAGGTGTCGGGCCTCCTCCGCTTAGAATTGTTCAGCGGCCACCCACAAAAAGCGAGTTCTTTTAATTTAAATTTTAAAAGACAGCCGTTTCTATGGAGCCAGGAGGAGCAGGAGTGCGCCATTCCCCCCACAACTCCACTGTCGCCACGATCGGCCCCTCCCACATTGCCCGCTTTGGCTCCCCTCCTGGGACTTACCTTCGGGCCGCTGCCGGCGAGGCAAACGTTCCGATATTCGAGTTCGCAACGCGCGAGCTGCCTCTGAAGACTCCGTTAATAAAATATTAATGAGGTCCGAGGCCCAATTCTGGGCCTCTCGGTCGGGGCCCGCGATGCTTGTGCAGTACCGAGTCTGGGCCCGAAAATAGAACTAGACGAATTTCTACCCCAATATGTCTTTTATATTCATACAAGAGCTTTATAAATACAGTCACTTCATTTTAATTACAATGAATCATTGCCTTAATTATCTCAGTAACGGATGGGTGCATCAAATTGTTTGATTTACTCACTTAAACTTTTTCTCTTTGTCCTAGCCCTTGATGATTTTAAATACCGCTGGGAAATAAATCCCTTGAGTGTTGGAGAGAACCACTTCACCTCTTTGTTCTTGCTGGCCAGAGTGAACAGTCACTTTACTGAAGTGTAACTCATCCATATTGAGGTGATAAGGATATGAATAAGGAGCCTGTCGATTCTGGGTAAGCAGCTTATGTTTTTTTAATCTCTTCAGCACAGTTTAATGTGGATCCTGTTACTCCATCTCAAGAGGTACTGATTGGATCACCAGGAGTTAGAAAACATTGGGGGAAAAAAATTGGATAGGGCCTGTTTTTGGGCGGGGGTAGCGCGATCTGCTATTACCCCGCGCCCAATGGCCCCTCCGCAGGAAGGACGAGACTTTCGTAAGGCCTGAGGACATACCTGCAATCTGTGTGGGAAATCAGTGTTTAACCAGGATTCCCTGCAATTCGCACTTTTCACCAGCAGCGGGAGCCCCAATCTCTTAAAGGGAGGATGTCTCTTATAAATCTCTTAAAGGTAGCTGATACCTGTTATTTGCTGAAATAGCAGTCTGCTATCTGCATGGAGTCTGAACGGAGATCAGACATCGCACACGTAAAACACAGATGCAGCTCCCGTCCCTGTGTTTACACACTGATGAGTTATGTTAAAACATTGAATAAAAGTTGCACGCTACTAAATCCCACATCCACCAATCTGCATACCAGACCTCACCAATCTGCCGATCTGAGTTTGTCCCAGGCCTGCAAGAGTGCATGCACCAAGATTCCCTGCTGATGCATTAGAGACCTTGGTGCAAGAGATGGACAGAAGGAGGGACATCCTATATCTGCAGTGGGAGGGGGCAAGAGGCCCTCCAGATATATGCCCAAAAGGCAGTGGGAAGCACAGGGGGACAAATCAAAGCCAGGCGCACAGCACCATGAACATGGATGCAGTGCAGGAAGAAGTTCAATGCTTTGACATGAGTGGTCAAGGTGAGTGAGGTCAACTGTCAAGTGGCATCTCCTACCAACTGCACCACACACTACACCCCCATCACCCACATACCAACAAACTCTTTCCATCAGATGCTTCCTCTCACCCTTATACATTACCATTGTTGCAAGCCGCCCACCCACAACTCACAGGCTACACACACTGGCAGCTATTCAACCATGACAGGCACATCACCCAGACACACGTCCCGCTTTCTTGCAGGAGAAGGTGGCACATATCAGGAGGTAGCAAGTGGCAGTGGCATTTAGCCCCTCGAGCCTGTTCCGCCATTCAATGAGATCATGGTGGACCTGTGACCTAACTCCATATACCAGCCTTAGCCCCATATCCCTTAAAGCCATTGGTTCACAGAAATCTATCAATCTCAGATTTAGAATTCACAGTTGAGCTAGCATCAACTGCTATTTGCAGAAGAGCGTTCCAAACGTCTCCCACCCTTTGCGTGTAGAAGCATTTCCTAAATTCACTCCTGCACGTCCTGGCTCTAATTGTTTGACTATGTCCCCACGTCCTAGTATTCAAGTATAGGAGACCTCCAAAAACAGTTACAAATGTCTTGGCAGCCAGAAGCCGCTAACTTGTAAATCCTGCATGGTCCCTTTAAATAGCGCTGGTGGGGGGTCCTCCAGGCACTCTAAGACACGTTCAGCTGGTCGGGGTTAAGACTGTTCGTTGAGTTGAGCGTTAAATGCCAAAATGGTGTCAATCACTTTAAATCAGCGTTTCACACCGATTGAATCCATTTTCTCCTTAGTTTACATGCTTCCGGCGTTCGGTATTTGCGCCTGCGCTGACTCCTATACCAAGATGGCGTCCGGCGCACATCAGCTGGAAACGTGCGTGCGCAGCCAAGACACCATCTTGGTACTTTGGGAGGCCGCATAGCGCCGAAACAACGAGTGCTCCATGACCCAATTTAGTGCCTGTTAAATCTATCCCATGGCTTTTGGCCGTGCCACATACCTATCTCTTATATCAAATAAATAATGATATTAATTTGCAAAATAAAAATATCCATTGTAGGTTTTCTTAGCTGCACAGTCTGTTTTAGAGTGTGTCGGTGTTAACTGTCTGTACTGGTTGAGATGTTGATTAGCATTTGTGCTGTTACAGATTATCCCATCAGTATAGCAGCAGATCAGAAGCAGAGTGCAGACGACTATGCTTAAACTTCATAATGTTTTCAACAAGTGTAAAAGTAGAATCTGTCCATTTTTATCGCCAAAAAGCAGCCTTCTCTCAGCAGACTGGTCAATTTGTGAAATAGACTCCTGGCGAAAGCTGCAGTTTATATTGAATCAATTAACCACTTCAAAAAGTTGCTGGATAAATATCTGATTGGGAATGGAGTAAAAGATTGCAGAGATAAGTATAGACTGAGATCAACAAACACTCTATGGGGCACAATGTGTTCTTGTGTTGTCTAAAGGACAGTATGTGAAGGTTGAACATAAACAGGTGAGGATAGATGAATATTTTTGAGTTTGCTTGATACCTTTTGAAATACCAATGAATTTTTAAGCAGAGATCGTTATATAAACATAACGGCCTCGAAATCCAATGGTGTTGAAGTTCCAATATGGCGGGCGGGATTACATGCTGGAAGCCATCACTCCAAACAGGTAAGTATTTTTAATAAGATACTTACCTGAAAGTGGACCTCAAAGGAACGGGAGTTACATTCAGGTTTCCGTGACAATACTTGTCTTCCGCTGGAATGGGACAGGGAATTACACATTACTTCCTTCCTGGATCCTGCCGTTACTATAATCATTTTAATTATAACAGCAATGCAAAGTCAGTTAGCTCAATACTGCTAAGGTCTCTGCTGTAATCCAGGCTTAACCTTCAGATTTACTGCAACTGTCATATTCATATTGCATTATAGTTGTAGTGTAAAACTAATGGCCAATGAAGGCTTGAACCCTTCACTTTCTGACTCAGAAGGCAGAGAATACTATCACTGAGCCAGTGCTGAATAACCATAAGTCACTTTAAAAAAGTTTTAATCTGCACACTAATACTCCATAAGGCTGAGTTTTCAATGGAAAGAGGTTGGATGACATTGCAGAAAGAGAAACAAATGTTTCTGCCAGATGTTTTGATACAACAAGTTACTGAGGTAACATATGCAAGATTAAATTCAGGTAAGGAAATTATAAACTGAATTGGGTGAACAAAATGTTCCAGAAACAGTTCTGTTCAATGCAAAATGATTTGTCTGAACATTGAACAAACTAATGCTTCTGTCAACATACTGATGTAACAAACTTGTACCGCACAAGATTAGGTTTGGTTAAAGAAAACAATGAATTGGATTTTTTTTTGCATTAAAAATACAGTTATCTGGCTGAACGTAGGAACAATAGGCCATTCACTCCCTCGAGTCTGTTCTACCATTCAATTAGATTATGGCTGATCTATATGAAACTTTTTTAAAGATATGACCAGCAAATAAATTGATCAAAAAAATGTTATTGTTGTTTCTATGGAAATAATAAAGATTGAGGTCAGATCATTAGGTGTCAGGTGCAAAGGCAGTGTTTTCTAATATTCACTGTACCATTATAGCTGAATATTCAATGAATTGTTTCCTAGCTTACAGCCAGTGGTAAGAGAACTGGTTGGATATTAGTTGAAATAATTTATTTCTGGAATGTTATTCAACCTCTTTCCATTGAAAACACATCTTTATGGAATATTAGTGTGCAGATTAAAACTTTTTAAAGTGACTTACGGTTATTCACATTGGCTCAGTGGCACTATCCCTGCCTCTGAGTCAGAAGGTGAAAGGTTTGAGACTTCATTGGCCATTAGTTTTACACTACAACTATAATGCAATATGAATGTATTAGATATGGGGGTGGTGCCAGAGGACTGGAGAATTGCAAATGTTACACCCTTATTCAAAAAGAGTATTATGTCCAATTCTGGACACTGCACTTTAGGAAGGATGTGAAGGCCTTAGAGAGGGTGCAAAAAACCCAGCAACTACAGGCCAAACAGTTTAACCTCAGAGGTGGGGAATCTTTTAGAAATGATAATCCAGGACAAAATTAATAGTCACTTGGACAAGTATGGATTAATAAAGGAAAGCCAGCACGGAATTGTTAAAGGCAAATCGGGTTTAACTAACTTGATTGAGTTTTTTGACGAGGTAACAGAAAGGGTTGATGAGGGCAATGCTGTTGATGTTGTGTATATGGACTTTCAAAAGGCGTTTGATAAAGTGCCACATAATAGGCTTGTCAGCAAAATTGAATCCCATGGAATAAAAGGGGCAATAGCAGCATGGATATGAAATTGGCTAAGTGACAGTAAACAGAGAGTAGTGTTGTTTTTTGGACTGGAGGAAGGTATACAGTGGTGTTCCCCAGGGGTCGGTACTAGGACCACTGCTTTTTTTGATATATATTAATGACTTGGACTTGAGGGTACAGGGCACAATTTCCAAATTTGCAGATGACACAAAACTTGGAAGTGTAGTGAACAGTGAGGAGGTTAGTAATAGACTTCAAGAGGGCATAGACAAGCTGATGGAATGGGCGGACACAAGGCAGATTTAATGCAGAGAAGTGTGAAGTGATACATTTTGGCAGGAAGAATGAGGAGAGGCAATATAAACTAAATGGTACAATTTTAAAGGGGGTGCAAGAGCAGAGAGACCCAAAGGTACATGTGCACAAATCGTTGAAGGTGGCAGGACAGGTTGAGAAAGTGGTTAAAAAAGCATACAGAATCCTGGGCTTTATAAACAGAGGCATAGATTACAAAAGCAAGGAAATTATGTTGAACCTTTATAAAACACTGGTGCGGCCACAATAAGAGTATTATGTCCAATTCTGGACACTGCACTTTAGGAAGGATGTGAAGGCCTTAGAGAGGGTGCAGAAAAGATGTAGTGGAATGGTTCCAGGGATGAGGGACTTCAGTTACGTGGATAGGTTGGAGAAGCTGGGGTTGTTCTCCTTTTAGCAGAGAAGATTAAGAGGAGATTTGATAGAAGTGTTCAAAACCATGACAGGTTTAGATAAAGTAAATAAAGAAAAACTGTTCCCATTGGCGGAAGGGTCGAGAACCAGAGGACACAGATTTAAGGTGATGGGCAAAAGAACTAGAGGCGACATGAGGATAAACCTTTTTATGCAGCGATTAGTTATGATCTGGAATGCGCTGTCTGAAAGGGTGGTGGAAGCAGACTCAATTGTAGCTTTCAAAAAGGAATTGGATAAATATTTCAAGAGAAAAAGTTTGCAGGGCTACGGGGAAAGAACGGGGTAATGGGACTAACTGGATTGCTCTGACAAAGAGCTGGCACAGGCTCGATGGGCTGAATGGCCTCCTTCTGTGCTGTAATCATTCTATGATTCTATTCTTTGATTCATTGGATGCTGTGCATTGAACTATTTGCCCTGGAGGCTTTGAGAGCTCAAATTCAGACACTAAACTTCAAGGACTTCACTTGGGTTTGGGGTAGGAGGTTTGGACTGAAACATGTGAATAATGTCCATCATAAACTGATAGCTCCAATTCTGTGAGAATCACTGGGCTTAGAACAAAAGAACATAAGAAATAGGAGCAGGAGTAGGCCATACGGCCCCTCGAGCCTGGTCAACCATTCAAACAGATCATGGCTGATCTTCAACCTCAACTCCAGGGCTTTAAACTAAATAAAGGTGGGGGGGAGGGTCCCGGTGGAGAGAAATCTAGAATGCTAAAGAGAAAAGACAAGGAAGCAGTGCAGGAAAGTGATTGGGGTAAGGATAACCAGATTGTGCTAGGAAGGGACAGAGCATACAAACAAAAGACAACAAGTAGGGTCCGGGTAAGAAAAAATGGTAATAACACAAATAGGACCATAGTACAAAAATTGTTAAGATGTCTAAAAATGTTAAAAAGACAAATCTAAAGGCACTGTATCGGAATGCACAAAGCATTGGTAATAAGTTAAACAAATTAACAGCACAAATAGATGTAAACGGATATGATATAATTGTGATTATGGAGACATGGCTGCAGGGTGACCAAGGCTGGGAGCTGAATATCCAAGGGTATTCGATATTTAGGAAGGACAAGCATAAAGGAAAAGGAAGTGGGGTGGTGTTGTTAGTAAAGGATGAAATCAGAGCAATAGTGAGAATGGATATTGGCTCAGAAAATCAAGATGTAGAATCAGTCTGGTGGAGTTAAGAAGCACCAAGGGGCAGAAAACACTGGTGGGAGTTGTCTATAGGCCTCCAAACAGTAGTGGTAATGTAGGGGACGGCATCAAACAGGAAATTAGAGATGCATGTAACAAGGGTGCTACAGTAATCATGGGTGACTTTAATCTACATATAGACTGGCCAAACCAAATTAGCAATAATACTGTGGAGGATGAATTCCTGGAGTGTGTACGAGATTTTTTTAGACCAGTACGTTGCGGAGCCAACCAGGTAACAGACTATCCTAGATTGGGTATTGTGCAGTGAAAAGGGGTTAATTAATAATCTTGTTGTGTGGGATCCTTTAGGGAAGAGTGTCCATAACACGATAGAATTCTTCATTAAGATGGAAAGTGAAGTAGTCCAATCCGAAACTAGGGTCCTAAATCTAAACAAAGGAAACTACGAAGGAATGAGGAGTGAGTTGGCTATGATAGATTGGGAAGTTTCATTAAAAGGCATGATGGTGGATAGGCAATGGCTAACATTTAAGGAACGAATGCATGAATTGCAACAGTTATACATTCTTTTCTGGTGCAAAAACTCAAAATGAAAAGCGGCCCAACCATGGCTAACAAAAGAAATTAAGGATAGTATTAGATCCAAAGAGGAGTCATATAAAGTTGCCAGAAAAAATAGCAAACCTGAGGATTGGGAGCAGTTTAGAATTCAGCAAAAAAGGACCAAGAGATTGATTAAGAGGGGAAAATAGAGTATGAGAGTAAACTTGCAAGGAACGTAAAAGTGGACTGTAAAAGCTTCTACAATTATGTAAAAGGAAAAAGATTAGTGAAGACAAATACAGGTCCCTTACAGTCAGAAACGGGAGAATGTATAATGGGGAACAAGGAAATGGCAGAGCAATTAAACAAATACTTTGGTTCTGTCTTCATGGAAGAGGACACAAATAACTTCCCAGAAATGCTAAGGAACCAAGGAACGAGTGAGAAGGAGGAATTAAAGGAAATTAGTATCAGTAAAAAAAAATAGTGCTGGAGAAATTAATGGGACTGAAAGCCGATAAATCCCCAGGGCCTGATAATCTGCATCCCAGAGTACTAAAAGAGGTAGCCATGGAAATAGTGGTTGCATTAGTTGCCATCTTCCAAAATTCTATAGATTATGGAACAGTTCCTGCAGATTGGAGGGAGGCAAATGTAACCCCACTGTTTAAAAAAGGAGGGAGAGAGAAAACAGGGAACTACAGACCGGTTAACCTATCATCAGTAGTAGGGAAAATGCTAGAGTCTATTATAAAGGATGTGATAACAGGACACTTAGAAAATATCAACGGGATTAGACAAAGTAAACATACATTTATGAAAGGGAAATCATGTTTGACAAACAAACTGGAGTTTTTTAAGGATGTAACTGGTAGAATAGATAAGGGAGAACCAGTGGATGTGGTTTATTTGGATTTTCAGAAGGCCTTTGATAAAGTCCCATATAAGAGGTTAGTGTGCAAAATTAAAGCACATGGGATTGGTGGTAATATACTGGCTTGGATTGAAAATTGGTTAACAGACAGGAAACAGAGAGTAGGAATGAATGGGTCTTTTTCGGGGTGGCAGGCAGTGACTAGTGGGGTATCGCAGGGATCAGTGCTTGGGCTCCAGATATTCACAACATATATCAATGATTTGGATGAGGGAACCAAATGTAATATTTCCAAGTTTGCTGATGACAAAAAACTAGGTGGGATTGTGAGTTGTGAGGAGGATGCAAAGAGGCTTCAAGGCAATTTAGACAAGTTGAGTGAGTGGGCAAATACATGGTAAGTGGAGTATAATGTGGATAAACGTGAAGTTATCCACTTCGGAAGGAAAAGCAGAAAGGCAGAGTATTATTTAAATGGTGATAGATTGGGAAATATTGATGTACAAATGGACCTGAGTGTCCTTGTACACCAGTCACTGAAAGCAAACATGCAGGCGCAGCAAGCAGTTAGGAAGGCAAATAGTATGTTGGCCTTCATTGCAAGAGGATTTGAGTACAGGAGCAAGGATGTCTTATTGCAGTTATACAGGGCCTTGGTGAGACTACACCTGGAGTATTGTAAGACCATAAGACCATAAGAGACAGGAGTAGGAGTAGGCCGTTCGGCCCCTCGAGCCTGCTCCGCCATTCAATGAGATCATGGCTGATCTGATTTTTACCTCAACTCCACTTTCCCGCCTTTTCCCCATATCCTTTGATTCACTTGCTGATCTAACTCAGCCTTGAATGTATTCAATGACTCAGCCTCCACAGCTTTTTGGGGTAAAGAATTCCAAAGATTCACGACCCTCTGGGAGAAGAAATGCCTCCTGATTCCCGTCTTAAACGGGCGACCCCTTATTCTGAGACTATGCCCCCTAGTTTTAGATTCCCCCATGAGGGGTAACATCCTCTCAGCATCTACCCTATCGAGTCCCCTCAGAATCTTGTATGTTTCAATAAGATTGTGTGCAGTTTTGTTCTCCTTACCTAAGAAAGGCTATACTTGCCATAGAGGGAGTGCAGCGAAGGTTCACCAGACTGATTCCTGGGATGGCAGGACTGTCGTATGAGGAGAGATTGGGTCGACTCTGCCTGTATTCGCTCGAGTTTAGAAGAATGAGGGGGGATCTCATTGAAACATATAAAATTCTGACAGGTCTAGACAGACTGGATGCAGGGAGGATGTTTCCCCTGGCTGGAGGGTCCAGAATGAGGGGTCACAGTCTCAGGTTACAGGGTAAGACAATTAGGACTGAGATGAGGAGAAATTTCTTCACTCAGAGGGTGGTGAACCTGTGGAATTCTCTACCACAGAAGGCTGTGGAGGCCAAGTCACTGAATATATTTAAGCAGGAGCTAGATAGATTTCTAGACACAAAAGACATCAAGGAGTATGGGGAGAGAGTGGGAATATGGTATTGAGATAATGGATCAGCCATGATCTCATTGAATGGCGGAGCAGGTTCGAAGGGCCAAATGGCCTACTTCTGCTCCTATTTTCTATGTTTCTATGATTCCAATTTCTTGCCCGATCTCCATATCCCTTGATTCCCCTAGAGTCCAAAAAATTATCTATCTCAGCCTTGAATATACTCAATGACTCAGCCCTCTTGGGTAGAGAATTCCAAAGATTCACAACCATCTGAGGGAAGAAATTACTCCTCATCTCAGTCTTAAAAGGCTGACTCCTTACCCTGAGACTATGCCCCTTAGTTCTAGACTCTCCAGCCAGCGGAAACAACCTCCCAGCTTCTACCCTGTCAAGCCCCCTCATAATCTTATATGTTTCAACAAGATCACCCTTCATTCTTCTAAACTCCAACGAGTAAAGGCTCATTCTACTCAACCTCTCCTCATAGGACAACCCTCTCATCCCAGGAATTAATCTAATGAACCTTTATTGCACCCCCTCTAAGGCAAGTATATCCTTCCTTAGATAAGGAGTGCTCCAGGTGAGGTCTCACCAAAGCCCTGTACAATTGTAGTAAGACTTCCTTACACTTGTACTCCAACTCCCTTGCAATAAAGGCCAACATACCATTTGCCTTCCTAATTGCTTGCTGTACCTGCATGCTAACTTTTTGTGTTTCTTGTATGAGGACACCCAAATCTCTCTGGACACCAACATTGAATAGTTTGTCACCATTTAAAAAATATTCTGTTTTTCTATTCTTCCTACCAAAGTGAATAACCTCACATTTCCCCACATTATACTCCATCTGCCACCTTCTTGCCCACTCATTTAATCTGTCTATATCGCTTTGCAGAGTCTTTGTGTCCTCCTCACAGCTTACTTTCCCACCTAGTTTTGTATCGTCAGCAAACTTGGATACATTACACTCGGTCCCTTCATCCAAGTCATTAATATAGATTGTAAATAGCTGAAGCCCCAGCACTGATCCTTGCGGCACCCCACTAGTTACAGCCTACAAACGTGGGAATGACCCGTTTATCCCTACTCTCTGTTTTCTGTCCTTTAACCAATCCTCTCTCCATGTTAATATGTTACCCTAATCCCATGAGCTCTAATCTTGCGTAACAACCTTTTATGTGGCACCTTATCGAATGCCTTTTGAAAATCCAAATATATCACATCCACTGGTTCCCCCTTAATCTGCCCTGCTAGTTACATCCTCAAAAAACTCTAATAAATTTGTCAAACACCATTTCCCTTTCATAAAACAATGTTGACTCTGCCTAATCATATTATGATTTTCTAAGTGCCCTGTTACTACTTCCTTAGCACTGTCACCACTGCTACCTGTAGTAGATATCAATGGATTGCCTATCCCCAGAAATGGAGATAGAGAAGTCGAGGAAGGGAAGGGAAGATTTGGAGATGGACTATGTGAAGGTAAGGGAGGGGTGGGTATAAGTTAGAAGTAAAGTTGATGAAATTTTCCAGTTCGGGGCGAGAGCAGGAGCAGCACCAGCACGATTACAGTCATCAATGTACTGGAAAAAGAGGTGAGGGAGGGGACCTGAGTAGGACTGGTACAAAGAAAGTTCCACCTATCCCACGAAAAGCAGGCATGGCTCAGATCCATACCATAGCTCGGGTTCCCATCGTGACACCTTTTATTTGGAGAACGTGAGTAGAGTTAAAGGAGAAGTTGTTCAATATGAGAATAAGTTCAGTCAGGCAGAGGAGGATAGTGGATGTGGACAGGTTTGGCTGCCTTGCACCATCATCCCTTTTGTCATTTATTCACTCCTGCCCTCCACCCCTATCAAAGATATCCGTTCAGAAGAATGAGAGGTGATCTGTGCAGACAGCAGACTGTTATTTTCAGTAAATAAGATATTGGCTACCTTTAAGAGATTTTTAAGAGAGAGCCTACCTTTAAGAGATTGGGGCTCCCCCTGCTGGTGGAAAATGTAAATTGTGTTGAATCCTCCTGTCAACGCTGATTCGGAACGCTGCTTAAAGTTAAGTCCTCAGGCCTCACGAAAGTCTTGTCCTGCCTGCGCAGGGGCCATTGGGTGCGGGGTAATAACGGATCGCGCTACCTACGCCCAATAATACGCCCTATCCAATTTTTCCCCATAGCACAGATAAAGGCCATTCGGCCCAACTGGTCTGTGACGTCCTTTATGCTCCACACATACCTCCTCCCTCCCTACTTCATCTAACCCTATCCTTCTATTCCTTTCTCCCTTCTCTTTAAATGCAGCTATACTATTTGCCTCAACTAATCTTTGTTGCAGTGCATTCCATATTCTTACCACTCTTTGAGTCAAGAAGTTTCTCCTGAATTCCCTATTGGATCTTTTCGTGACTATCTTATATTGGTGACCTCTAGTTTTTGACTCCCCCACTAGTGGAAACATTTTCTCTACATCTACTTTTCAAACCCTTTCATTATCTTAAGGACCTCTATCAGGTCACCCCTCAGCCTTCTCTTTTCTAGAGAAAAGAGCCCCAGCCTGTTGAGTCTTTCCTGATAAGTATATCCTCTCAGTTCTGGTATCATCCTTGTGAACCTTTTCTGCACTTTTTCCAGTGCCTCTATATCCTTTTATGGAGACCAGAACTGTTCACAGTACTTCAAGTGTGGTCTAACCAAGATTCTATACATAACGTATCTGCTTTTCAATTCTATCCCTCTAGAAATGAACCCCAGTGCTTGGTTTGCCTTTTTTATGGCCTTATTAACCTGCGTCACTACTTTGAGAGATTCGTGTTCTTTTCCTGCCCCCTTTTTCCCTGACTCTGCACTTGCTTAAAACTGTTCACCTCTAACATCTTCCAGTTCTGATGAAAGTCATCGACCTGAAACGTTAAATTGTTTCTCTCTCCACAGATGCTGCCTGACCTGCTGAGTGTTTTGCAGCATTTTCTGATTTAACACACAGATAATGGGCTCGATTTTAAACGTAAATCGCGGGTGCATTGGTGGCGGAGGGGGCTGCGAAAATTGCAGAAATGCAGAGCGGGTTCAGAAGCCGGCTCCAACCCGCCGACTTCCGAGTTTCCCACAGACGCACCTGTGTGCACGCGGGTGTCCTGCCAGCAATTAAAGCCGGCGGGATGATAGTTAAAGAACTAAATGTACCTCATCGAGGTACTTAAGGCACTTTACTTGTGACATATTAGGTAGTTAGAACGATTTTTAAACTTACCTGGGCGGCATTCCCACGGCTTCTGATTCACGTCTGGTAAAACCAGGCATGAAGGGCCGGATCAGGCAAAAAGAAACAAAATAAATTAAATAAAAAACCATTGCACAAAGTTAAAACACACATCAACCTAACTTTCCACCCTGCTCCGATGTCCGATGTCTCCCTCTCTGATCTCCCCCTCTTCCTCATGCTCCCCCCCGATCTCCCACTCTTCACCCCCTGATGTCCCCCCAATCTCCCCCTCTTCAACCCCCATGTCCCGCCGATCTCCCCCTCTTCACCCACCCATGTCCCCCGATCTCCCCTTCTTCACCCCCCCGATGTTCCCCCAATCTCCCCCTCTTCACCCCCCCCAGTGCCCCCCCAATCTCCCCGTCTTCACCCCCCCAATGTCCCCCCAATCTCCCCCTCTTCATCCCCCCTATGTCCCCCAATCTCCCCCTATTCACACCCCCCGATGTCTCCCTGATCTCCCCCTCTTCACCCCCCCGATGTCCCCCCAATCTCGCCCTCTTCACCCCCCATGTCCCCCCGATGTCTCCCTCTTCAACCCCCATATCCCCCCCAATCTCCCTCTTTTCACCTCCCCATGTCCTCCTGATCTCTCCCTCTTCACCCCCCCCCGATGTCCCCCCCCGATCTCCCCCTCTTCACCTCCCCATGTCCCCCCAATCTCCCCCTCTTCACCCCCCCGATGTCCCCCCAATCTCCCCCTCTTCACCCCCCATGTCCCCCCGATGTCTCCCTCTTCACCCCCCCATACCCCCCCCAATCTCCCCCTTTTCACCTCCCCATGTCCTCCTGATCTCTCCCTCTTCACCCCCCCCCGATGTCCCCCCCCGATCTCCCCCTCTTCACCTCCCCATGTCCCCCCAATCTCCCCCTCTTCACCCCCCCGATGTCCTCCCGATCTCCCCCTCTTCACCCCCCCGATGTCTCCCCGATGTCTCCCTCTTCACCTCCCCATTTCCCCCCCGATGTCTCCCTGTTCACCTCCCCATGTCCCCCCAATCTCCCCCTCTTCACCCCCCCGATGTCCCCCCAATCTCCCCCTCTTCACCCCCCCCCGATGTCTCCCTCTTCACCCCCCCATGTCCCCCCAATCTCCCCTCTTCACCTTCCTATGTCCCCCAATCTCCCCCTCTTCACCCCCCCCGATGTCCCCCTCTTCACCCCCCGATGTCCCCCTCTTCACCCCCCGATGTCCCCCTCTTCACCCCCCCCAATGTCCCCCTCTTCACCCCCCCGATGTCCCCCCGATGTCCCCCTCTTCAACCCCCCATGTCCCCCCAATCTCCCCCTCTTCACTCCCCCCCCCCCCGATGTCCCCCCGATGTCCCCCTCTTCACCCTCCCCCATGTCCCCTCCAAACTCCCCCTCTCCCCTCTGATCTTCCCCTCTCTCCCCCCACCGGTTTTCCATTCTAGCGCTGGATGACGTCTCGCCCTCTCTCTTTTTCTCCGCCCGCCTCCCCCAACCAATCAGGCTGGCTGCCGGGCGCGAAACCCGGAAAGAACTTTAACCACCATCAATTACATTGCAATCGCGTCGGAAACGGTAAGTTTTGTTTATTCGGGTTTGCCACGTGCACCTTCACCCCCCCACACCCCACTGCCAACCCCCCACCATTTCAAAACTGAGCCCAATGTGTTTCTTCATAGACAATGTTCTTTTGTATTTTTTGAATGAACTCTGGGACCTCACTCCTGCATTTTTTCCATCTATCTAATACATTTGGGACACTGAGGGCAGAAGTTAAATAGCAACCAATCAGAATCTTTCCATTTATCCCCAAACTATGGGTATGAGAACTTGGGAAATGCTCATTTAAAAATACTGCAGGCCGGTTTGACATATTTCGGATTAAAATTATCACTGATGTGAATTAAATTTGCCAGACTAATTCTACGTTACTATTAAAATCAATTAATTCTGATTTGGAATGATCAGAACCTATGGCCCTGTCACTATGGAGTAGGCTAGATGGGATAAAGATGAATATTCAGCAAAAGATAAACCAATGATCCTTTTTTATATACCTTTTCAAAGATTCCTTCGAGCTAAGAAGCTTTATGTAGGAATAAATGAACTGAGAAGACCTTCCAGGTCATTATCCCAGTTATTGGGAGTTGAAATTGCTTTACAATATCAATAACAAACGTATGAATGCATTCAAGTGAAATTCCTCTGTCCACTTTTTTAATAAAGTTATTAACACACTTAAAGTAGCTCAGGGCCAGAAGAGGGAAAGTGAAAAGTTTAGATTTAATAACTTCACACTAAGGGTGTGGAGAGACTGCCCAGGGAGATAGATAATGGAAGTTTCAAGAAGGAGCTGGATAGCTTTTTAGTGAAACATATGATTGAGAGGTATGTGAGATATAGTGTAGGATTCCAAAGTTTCTATATTCTAAATAAATGGTTTAACAACTTCATTTAAATAGCAGATAAATGAATTTCACACAAATATGTTAGCACGTTTGTTATTAACATATTGCACAGTGCAATTTAAACCCCTTAGTGATTAATTGTATTGTATCAGCCATGTATATATAATCATTGACTCTAGTTCCAATCTCTTGTTACTGCCAAACCCGTGATTGTACAGTTCCCCAGACACAATGGTCTCAATATTAACCCCCCATGACGGGCAGGAGAAGGTCAGGGTCAGGGGGGAGGGTGGTTTAAAAAGTGGATTTGGAATAACCCGACCCCTACACGCCTCGCACCCACCCGCTGCCATTTTTACGGCAGTGGATATCAGGGCATCTGAGTGTCCCACAGTGGAGAGGCGGAATGCTTATCAACACATTTAAATCGGGCTCCTATGGTACAATTGGGAGTCCGATTTGAAAGTGACTGATGCTGCTCAGATTTCCTTGGGATCGGGAAGCTCGGCAGTGAAACGGCGACGGGAGCTGCTGCCTCTAGAAGGTAAGTGGCTCTTTCAGCACTCCTTGTAAGCTAGAAGGAGCAGGAATGACCCCTCCCCGGCACCTCAAGGAAGCCTTCGGCCTCCCCCCCCACCCCACCCCACAGCCCTCCTGATCTCAGGCCCTCCCCCCCTCCCACTCCTGATTGCTGACCAGAGTTTCCTCCCCACCCCCCCCACTCCCGATTGCTGTGGACCGCCCCCAAGTGTCCCTGGTTGCAGCCTCCTGCCCCTGGTGTTCCCACCCGCCCACCGGCCAGGCTGTCCATTTGGCCGGTTGCCGGGCGGGAGGCGGAGCTTCAATATGTTAATGAGGCCCTGCCGTTAAGTTGGGCAGGACCTATGCGTCCCCGGCCTTGCTGGGTTCTTCGGCCGTTTTCGGCCTCCTCCTCATCCCCTTCCCCTCGGGTCCAGAGATTCCACTCCTGCCCACCAGTTAGCTGCCTCTTCCCACCACATTCGGGCGGGTGATTGACTGAGTTTAAAATCTCCCCATCCTTCAGCTCTGGCCCACCCGACTCCTGTCCCGAGTTAAAATCGAGGGCTTTAAAGTCTAAATCTATGTTACTATTAGTTTGCATATAAATCTCAAGATATTGATGTTAACAGATCTTGGTGTTCTGATGTAAGATTTCTCCACCATTGAGGCAAAAATCTTGGCCTCAGTGCCTTCCAGCTACCGTCCTTCCTGCAGGCCTGACGATCAATGGGGAGGCTACAGGAAATTGGACTTAACTTATTAAGCCTCCCTTGCCTTGCTGGCCCCCATCAGACCATCCAAGAGCAGGCGCACGGCCCACCCCCAGCTTCCTGAGGCACCCCTGAAAATGGGAGCCCTTCCGTTGCTTTGAGTGGAAGCCGAGGTGGGAGGGTGGGGAGTGTGCTTCCTGCCTCTTGTCTCTTGTAGGCGCAGGCCTGGTTCTGCCTGTGTATGGAACCCCTGGAAATCCCAGGGTGACGTACTGGGGACGAAGATTCCCACCAAACGGATCTCCACCCTCTTTTCCTATCTGTAGCACCTGGGAGCTGAGTATTTTCAGGTGCTGCAGAGAGGAATATCTGGGCTACGAGCACAAGTCGGCCTGGGTTGAGAGGACCAGATACCAGGATCCGCGGTCTAGGTGAGGCCCCGGACATCCCTGTCTCTTGCTTCTGCAAGAAAATGGTATCATAACATGGTAAGCACAGGAGGAGGCCATTCAGCCCATCATGCCTGTGCCGGCTCTTTGAAAGGGCTATCCAATTAATCCCACTCCGCAATTCTTTCCCCATAGCCCTGTAAATTTTTCCCCTTCAAGTATTTGTCCAATTCCCTTTTGGAAGTTACAATTGAATCTGCTTCCATCACCCTTTCAGGCCGTGCATTCCAGATATTAGCAAGAATAAACCATGTTGAGGAAAGATCGATAAGCATGCTTATGATCCTGTTACACCAAATGCTTTGTGAGCCGGGTCTTTGGTCAATTGTGTATATATTGCTTGTCAGTTATTAGGCTTGATATCATCTATACTGCACACTGCTCCCTTTCACGTATCCTGGTGTTCTATTAGCAAAATAGAACATGTCCTTAGAAAATATGGAAACCGGTACACACTGAACGACAGGAGAACAGAGGACATCCTGATTAATCTGTGATTATGTTTTATATATGTATATATTGGACAGATGTTCAAATCACTGCGTGTGAAGGATGCTTTAACTATCTCCCTCCAGATCGGAATTCAGTACACCACAAATTTCATACCTTTGGAACAATCCCCAGACCTACACTGGTTTTATTAGGTGGAGGAATCCACTTATATCACAAGGGAACAATGCACTGGTTGATCTATTACTTGTATCGCACAGTATGAAGAATTGGCTGAATTATGAAGAGATCATTGAGATTATCAGGAAGAGACTTTTAGCATACATCTTCCACTTACAGATTCTCCGAAAAAGTCTGAGGGAAGTTTTGTCACCTCCTCACAGATCAGACCTGGCGGCTGTTACTAAGGTGATTTGTGATAAAATTACACTTTACATTTTTGGAACGATAAAAATGACGAGACCTTAGGAGTAATTTCTCTCTCGTTCGGAGATTTGAGAACTGAAAAATGTGCCAGGGCTACAGTTTGCTCTGGTATTTATTTTGACACGGTGTAAAGGCAATATATGTCCTACTCAGTTTGAAATTATTCATAAAACTTCTATCAATCTGTAATAGTGAACAATTGTAAATAATAAACACTGGAGACATTACACAGGACATTACATATAACATACGAACATATGAAATTGTCGGGCAGGAAAAGACCAGATTGTTCATCAAGCCTGCCCCACACCATGATGGTCAGAACATCATGACTAAACAATTCTTCCCTCCCCCGACCTCTCACCCACCCCCGCAGCCATGCAATCTCCTGGGAGAGACAACAAAAAACCCAGTGCCAATAAGGGAAAAGATATAACACCTGTTACAGAGCACGGAAACTGCTCATCAGCGGAAGGAATTCCAACATTGTCACTGTAATTTATGTATATAACAAAGTCGTGTTCAGAATGTACAGTCCCGTAGTTTAACTGCAGATATATTTTACATTTTCTAATTTTTAACAATGAGGTTAAAACTAATAAAACAATCTGGCCAGCTCAGGCAGTGAATGCCAGGTCTGCCATTTTAATCTGCAGCTCAACGGCTCAAGTCAGGCATGTGTCAAGTTTACCATGTGATCCACCCCCCCTCCCAACAGAAACTGCATCGTCCCATCCGCAACCCCCCCGGAAACTGTATTGTCCCATCCCCAACCCCCCCCCAGAAACTGTTTCGTCCCATCTGCACCCCCCCAGAAACTGTATCACTCCATCCGCACCCCCCCAGAAACTGTATCTTACCATCCGCACTCCCCCAGAAACTGTATCCCCCATCCGCACTCCCCCAGAAACTGTATCCCCCATCTGCACCCCCCCAGAAACTGTATCTTACCATCCGCACTCCCCCAGAAACTGTATCCCCCATCTGCACCCCCCCAGAAACTGTATCCCCCATCTGCACCCCCCCAGAAACTGTATCTTACCATCCGCACTCCCCCAGAAACTGTATCCCCCATCCGCACTCCCCCAGAAACTGTATCCCCCATCTGCACCCCCCCCAGAAACTGTATCCCCCATCTGCACCCCCCCCAGAAACTGTATCACCCACCCGCACTCCCCTAGAAACTGTATCACCCATCTGTCCCATGAAAAGTGCCCTAACTTTATCATAGAATCATAGTATGTTACATCACAGAAGCAGGCCATTCGGCCCATCGTGCCTGTGCTGGCTCATTGACAGAGCTATCCAATTAATTCCATTCCCCTGCTCTTTCCCCACGGACCAGTAAATTTTTCTCCTTCAAATATTTATCCAATTCCCTTTCGAAAGTTGTAAACAATTTTACAACACCAAGTTATAGTCCAACAATTTAAAAATAAAATTTAAAAATAAAATTGTTGGACTATAACTTGGTGTTGTAAAATTGTTTACAATTGTCAACCCCAGTCCATCACCGGCATCTCCACATTATGGCTACTTTTGAAAGTTATTATTGAATCTGCTTCCACCACCCTTTCAGGCAGTGCATTCCAGATCATAACAACTCGCTGCGTAGAGAAATGTTTCCTCAGTCGTCTCTGGTTCTTTTGCCGATCACCATAAATCTGTGTCCTCTGATTACCGACCCTTCTGCCACTGGAAATAAGTTTCTCCTTATTTACTCTATCAAAACCCTTCATGATTTTGAACATGTCGATCAAATCACCCCTTGATCTTCTCTGTTCTAAGGAGAACAATCCCAGCTTCTCCAGTCTCTCCAAATAACTGAAGTCCCTCATCCCCAGTCCCATTCCAGTAAATCTCTTCTGCACCCTCTCTAAGGCCTTCACATCCTTCCTAAAGTGTGGTGCCCAGAATTGAACACAATACTCCAGCTGAGACCTAACCAGTGTTTTATAAAGGTTTAGCATAACTTCCTTGCTTTTGTACCCTATGCCTCTATTAATAAAGCCCAGGATCCGATATGCTTTTTTAACAGCCTTCTCATATTGTCCTGACACCTTCAAAGACTTGTGTATGTGCACCCCCAGGTCTCTCTGTTCCCGCACCCCCTTTAAAATTGTACCATTTAGTTTATATTGCTTTTCCTCATTATTCCTACCAAAATGTATCACTTCACACTTCTCTGTGTTAAATTTCATCTGTCATGTGTCTGCCCATTTCACCAGTCTGTCTGTGTCCTCCTGAAGTCTGTTACTATCCTCCACATTGTTTAATACATTCCTGAGTTTCATGTCAATGGCAAACTTTGAAATTATACTCTCTATATTAGATTAATATATAGCAAAAAGAGCAGTGGCCCTAATACTCACCTCTAGGGAACATCACTGTATACTTCCCTCCAGTCTGAAAAACAACCGTTCACCACCACGCTCTGCTTTCTGTCTCTTAGCCAATTTTATATCCACGCCGCCACCGTCTCTTTAATCACATGGGCTTTAATTTTGCTAACAAGTCTATTATGTGGTACTTTAGTAAATGCTTTTTGAAAGTCCATATACACAACATCAACCGCACTACCCTCATCAACCCTCTCCGTTACTTCATCAAAGAACTCAATCAATTTGGTCAAGCACGATTTTCCTTGCTGACTTTAATTTATTAGCCGATACTTTTCCAAGTACCAATTAATGTTGTCCAAGATTATTGTCTCTAAAAGTTTCCCCACCACCGACATTAAGCTGACTGGCCTGTAATTGCTGGTTTTATCCCTCTCCCTTTTTTTTGAACAGGGATGCAACATTTGCAATCCTCGTCCTCCGGCACCGTCCCCATATCGAAGGAGGATTGGAAGATTGTGGCCGAAGTATCTGCAATTTCCACCCTTACTTCCCTCAGTAACCGAGGATGCATCCCATCTGGACCGGGTGACTTTTCTACTTTGAGTACTGCCATCCCTTTAAGTACCTCTTCTTTATCTATTTTTATCCTATCCAATATTGCTACTACCTCCTCCTAATTGATCCCTTCCTTTGACTACCCTTTCACAATTTATATGTTTGTAAAAGACCTCTGGGTTCCCTTTTATGTTAACTGCTAATCTATTCTCATCCTCTCTCTTTGCCCCTCTTATTCCCTTTTTTAGATCTCCTCTGTACTTTCTGTATTTAGCTTGGTTCTGTACTGTATTATGAATCTTACATTTGTCATAAGCCTCCTTTTTCTGTTTCATTTTAATCTCTATATCTTTAGTCATCCAGGGAGCTCTAGCTTTGGATGCCCTTCCTTTCCCCTTGTGAGAATGTGTCTACTCTGTACCCAAATCAACTCCTCCTTGAAAGCCTCCCATGGTTCAATTACTGTATTACCTGACAATTTTTGATTCCAATCCACCTGGGCAAGATCCCTTTTTAACTCACTGAAATTAGCCTCCTCCAGTTTAGTATTTTTATGCTTGACTGTTCCTAGTCCTTTTCCATAACTATTCTGAACCTAATGATATTATGATCACTGTTCCCCAAACGCTCCCCCACTGAAACATGCTCCACTTGCCCCACTTCATTCCCCAGAACTAAATCCAGCACTGCTTCCTTCCTTGTTGGGCTGGAAACACACTGCTCAAGAAAGTGCTCTTGTATACATTTCAGGAATTCCTCCCCCTCTTTGCCCTTTATACTGTTACTGTCCCAGTCTATATGGAGATAATTGAAGTCCCCCATTATCACTACTCTATAATTCTTGCTTCTTTCTGTAATTTGCCTACAAATGTTCTCCTCTATCTCCTTCCCACTATTTGGTGACCTACAGTATACACCCAGTGTGCAATAGCTCCTCTATTGTTCCTTAATTCTAACCAAATAAATTCTGTCTTTGACCCCTCAACTTATGTTCCAGTTTGTGAATGAAAATGCATCCTAGGTTTCTGAGGGAATTAAGGGTAGAAATGCGTTTGGATGCGCACATGGAGCCAATTCGCCAAGGATACATCCTCAATTAGTGCCGGCGGGCAGGTCGTTAGCGGGGCAATTAAGGTAGTTAAGAGACGTTAAGTAGCATTTTTTTTAATTGATTTTAACTGAGCTTCAAATTTAACGCCTCCAAGACGGCTTTCCCGGAGCTTGTGAATCTCGCCAGGTAAAAGGAGGTGAGAAGGCTAGTTCATCGGTGCCTTTGAGAGCCAGAAGGAGCAGGGGTGTTTCCTCCAGGCCCAGAAGCTTACCTGCTGCGATCTGACCCCCATGATCTGCCAATCCCCTGTGTCCGAGACCCCGCCCTCGATGTCCGGGCCGCCTCCCCCACCCCCCTCCACCCCCGATCGCCAACATCTCATCTCCCCTCTCATCCAACCCCCAAGGACACTGATCTCTCCCTGGCTGCTTTCCTCCCACCCAACAGCCAGCCAGCCTGTCAATCAAGCCGGGCGCAAAACCAGGAAGTAAAATTTTTATCATTCAATTAGATCGCGATTGCAGAATCCAACCCACCAACTTTACTTCCGGGTTTCCCGCCCGTAAACCTCTACCTCCCCACTCTCTTCCCGACTCCAGGTAAAAGTCATGCCCCAGAGTCTGAGAGGAGATACTGTACCTGCCAAGTGCTCGTACAATCGTACAGAGGGAGCAACATGGAAATACGTTAGTGGGATAAAACTCCCAAAGAATGATTGGCCACAGCTCACATACTAATTAAACGCAATGTTGCACTCCTCCTCTGCTTGTACAGACAGACCACTACGTTTGTTTAAAAAAAAATGACTTCTTACCAATCTAATGCTGTTCAGAAACTATTGTCCAGCTTTGCAAGTTGTTATGGGAGTGGTACAATTGGAATCGGCACAACCTGGGTTTGGGAGAGGGCAAAGAAAAACATGATGTGGAGATGCCGGTGATGGACTGGGGTTGACAAATGTAAACAATTTTACAACACCAAGTTATAGTCCAACAATTTTATTTTAAAATCCACAAGCTTTCGGAGGCTTCCTCCTTCCTCAGGTGAATGTGGAACTGAAATCCTCGAACCTATCGCATTTATAAATCACAGAACAATGCCTGGTGATTACAGAGAGTCTTTTCAACTGCCCGTTGCCAAGGCAACCAAAGTGTTCAGACAGATAGGTGTTACCTACAGGCCCACCGAACACCTCGCTATGGCCATCCCCACACCTCCACTACTCGCCTTTAAACAGCCACCCAACCTCAAACAGACCATCATTCGCAGCAAATTACCCAGCTTTCAGGAGAACAGCGTCCACGACACCACACAACCCTGCCACGGTAACCTCTGCAAGACATGCCAGATCATCGACACAGATACCACCATCACACGAGAGGACACCACCCACCAGGTGCATGGTTCATACTCCTGTGACTCGGCCAACGTTGTTTACCTCATACGTTGCAGGAAAGGATGCCCCGGAGCATGGTACATTGGCGAGACCATGCAAACGCTGCAACAACGGATGAACGGACACCGCGCAACAATCGCCAGACAGGAGGGTTCCCTCCCAGTCGGGGAACACTTCAGCAGTCAAGGACATTCAGCCACCGACCTTCAGGTAAGCGTACTCCAAGGCGGCCTTCGAGACACTCGACAACACAAAATCGTCGAGCAGAAATTGATAGCCAAGTTCCGCACCCATGAGGACGGCCTCAACCGGGATCTTGGGTTCATGTCACGCTACACGTTACCCCACCAGCGAACAAATGTTATCTGTTTTTAATATAACCGTTCAATTGCTGTCTTTTCCTCCCGGATGTTTCTATGTTTCTACCTCTCTCGCTCTTTTTTTAATTGGCATCTCCACATCATCTGTTTTTTTAGTTCTGGCCGTTTGTATATTCGGTGGGCCTGTAGGTAACACCTATCTGTCTGAACACTTTGGTTGCCTTGGCAACGGGCAGTTGAAAAGACTCTCTGTAATCACCAGGCATTGTTCTGTGATTTATAAATGCGATAGGTTCGAGGATTTCAGTTCCACATTCACCTGAGGAAAGAGGAAGCCTCCGAAAGCTTATGGATTTTAAAATAAAATTGTTGGACTATAACTTGGTGTTGTAAAATTGTTTACAAAGAAAAACAGGCAGGGATTCCTGGTCCTGATCATTAATCAATGATCCGTGTTGGAAAGGTGCATGTGAGGTGATGTGAGTTGTTGCACATAATTTTTGAGCATTTTATTCCATCAAATGTATTTCTATGTTGATCCCTCTGAACTATAGCATTGCATCAGCACTCGACAGGTACAGTATCTATTTTCAGACTCTAGTCATCTTGACCGCGCTGGACTTGAAAATGATGATTAAATGTGGAAGCAAGGTGTTTTTATGTTAATTTAATCTACATATTTATTATTGATTATATTCTCATTGGAGCACTGATTCTCCGTGCCATGTTTGGATTAAAGAGACCGCAAAAGCGACTAGTACATTGCTCCCTTTCCATTTTCTCTTGGAGGAAAAAAAATTCCGACTTTTTCCAGTAAAATTATTTTTCAGTACAGCGTTGGAAGCAAAATAAAACCTAGTGTCTCATTTCAGGATATTGCAAGGTAACCTCGTAAACATTAAACCTTGAAAAAAAAAGTAATTCAAGTATTATTGAGAACAGTGTGTACACTCCACATAATTCAAGATCTAGGCATCTACTGCAAACATGTATTCATTTAATTATTCATCTGCTGAATTTCCTTCGTCTTGTGTCTCATATAAAACACTACCAAAGGCAGTCATGTGTTACACAGTAATTCCCTCAGGACACTTTCAATCTAATAGAAAAAAGCAATAAACTCCTGAATTTACAGCACATGAAGCTTGAGAATGAGATCCATGACAATTAAAGATATGGACAAGAGATCTTCTCCGATAGAATCCAGCTAGCCTCCGCTAGGATTAGAATACTGTGGACTTCTTCCACTTGAATTCTGTGAAGCCATGGGGATATTTGCACGGATGGTAAAACTTGTCCAGTCAGTTACGATAAATAGAAATGTTTGCTTCATTTTGCCCCCTTATTTACCGGAAATTCATTTTCACGTTCCTTTGCCCTGCTGAATAAATCATGATATGTTTGACTGAGTCAGTCTTTGGATGCGGAGTGTATTTGCAATGTTTTTTTTTAGCTAATGTCAGATGTGTATAAAATGCTCCTCCATTCATTTGATATCTTTGCCCACTTGAATAGCTACATATTTTGAGCTCGATCAACAGAAGATGAGCAGTCCAAATTGAGGAGAGAGTTATGTAGAGGCCACAGTGCAAACGTTTATCCCTGATGGTAGTTGTGGATCAGTGGCAGTTTGCCTGTACCAGTACTGCGGCATTGAGATAAGAACCATCATCATCCAAGAAGACTGAGCCATGTCAGATTCAGAATCAGACAGGGGAGTTATGCGGCCTCACAAAACATAGCCAACACCCCCTCCCCCCTGTTTCTGTTATGAAATGATACAGCACAGAAGGAGGCCATTCGGCCCATCATGCCTGTGCTGGCTCTCTTTAAAACAGCTACCAATTAGTCCCATTCCCTGCTCTTTCCCCATAGCTCTGCAAATTTTTCCTTTTCAAGTATTTATCCAATTTCCTTTTGAAAGTTACTACTGAATCTGCTTCCACCGCCCTTTCAGGCAGTGCATTCAAAATCATTATAACTCGCTGCGTAAACAAAATTCTACTCATCTCCCTCCTGGTTCTTTTGCCAATTATCTTAAATCTGTTTCCTCTGGTTACCGACCCTCCTGCCAGCAGAAACAGTTTCTTCCTATTTTCTTTATCAAAACCCCTCATAATTTCGAATACCTCTATTAAATCTTCCCTTAACCATCACTGCTCTAAGGAGATCAACCTCAGCTTCTCCAATCTCTAATCATAACTGAAATGTATTTTCTGTATGCTTGTTCTTCTGGCCTAGAAGCTACCCTACTCTGCTTTCCATCTATCTTCTTCAAGCACATTGCTAAGTTAGGACGGAGATCTGGGGCATGATTTTTACTTGAAGCCGGGAACTCAGCGGGTGGGTAGATTTTTGTGCAGGAAACTCGGAAGTGAGTTCAGTGAGTCAGAATCTGTGATCACAACTCAATTAAAGGCAATTATTTTTGCTTCTGGGTTTCCCGTGCGACAGCCAGCCAAATTGATAGGTCAGTCTGAGATCGTGGGGGAGCGGGGGTCAGAGACATCGCGGGAGGGGGCATCGGGGGGTCTCGGTCGGGGGGGGGGGGGCGGGGGTCGCGGCCATCGAGGCGGGAGGTGGGGGTCTCGGCCATCGAGGGGGATCCCAAGGTGAATGTTGATTCAATATCCTAACCAGCAATTTGTGGGATGGGGGTGGTGGGAGGTGAATGAGAGTTTGTGATTCTATGCCAGAATTTCTCCTCAGTGGTGGGGAGGAGAAGGTTTATTGTTCAAACCTGGAATTTCCACTATGTGTTTATGGTCCTTTACTGTGGGGATGCATTTGGCCTTATGGTCATTTTTTGGGGGGTTATTTCTGGATATATACTCATTGCCTTGGTTCCCCATCTTCACTCAGTGGGTGGGGTTTGATTTTTATTTTGCTCGGTTGAGTGAGGGCCACATTTATTATTCTACCGGGGGATGTAGAAAGTGATGCAATGGTGGTGCTGTGGGGGAGAGATTTATTTTCATTGGTTGCAGTTTTTGCCAGTTGAACTCCCATGGGGAGATGGGGAGTCAAAACCAATGAAACTTTTCAGGTCAACCAAGGGAGATATTTGAACCAAGATGGGGAGGGGAGGGGTAAGAGAAAGGGAGGGGGTGAGAACAGCAAAGGCAGACTGAGTGAGGGTGAGAGGAAGGGTAAGGAAGGGTAGGGAAGGGAGAGGCAGTGAGGGGGAGCAATGGGGAGAGGAGAGAGGGTGGATAGAGGTTGAGGACAGGGGAGGGGTGGGGTGAGGGAGAGATGAGGGGAGAGGAGGATGGGAAGGGAGAATAGGGAGGGAAAATGAAAGAGGAGGGGAGGAATGGAGAGGGAGCAGGAGGAGGGGAGAGGGAGAGAAAAAGGTGAGGTGGTGGAGGACAGAAGCAGGTGGGGGGGAGAGAGGGATGAGTGGGGGAAGGGGCAATCAGGCAGGAACTTGAGATTTATCCGATTTCTGAAGCGGGTGTCTTGGTACTTCCCAAGATCTCAGCAACAAGTCCGATTGGTAGTTTCCTCGGCAGGTTGGAAGTTTGCTGAGCTATTTGAAGGACACGTCCACCTGATGCCAGCCCCAAGTGTAATTCAAGTAGATTCATTAACGAACTTTCTCAATCATTTCTGGTTGGCTTCTGTGTTTCATGATATTTGGGATTCATTCTTTCAGGTTGCCTATTGCTCTGAAGATTCGACTGTTGATTCTATGTGTGTTTCCACCACCCTGGATTTCCATGGACCTTTACTCTTTGCAGGTTACATATCTTGCTGTATTTTTAAGGTACCCTACGCTTCCTTATGTTTACAAACAACTTTAGGTTTTTTATTACTGACCGTATATTGGTGGAGAGAAGCCAGCAGACAACATACACCAATGTTAAACCAGGAAAGATCTGCAGTCAACGTACTGAGGCTGAGCAGGGAGTCAATGGGAGCCACCAGCATCTCGCACCCACTGCAGTACATGGCGGTCTGCAGTGAGGCTGCAATGGGGAGGAGAGCACGAGGAGCTGGCTCCAGATTCAGGCCAGGATTAAGGAGCATATACCAGGGTGAGCAGGAGAGAAGTGATTTGGTGATCAGTGCAATATAAGTAACATTCATATTTTGAACTTCCCAACAGCACCAGCACCAGGATTAGCATTAAAAGATGAAAAGCATAACGGATGTCCCTGGCAGTTATTTTCTGCTGCATATGGGAAATGTGGTGGATTCAATCAAAGGGCCTGTCAACCACTGAGGGAAAAGAAGGACCTTTAGGAACTCTGGTGTGGAAAGTAGATTTATTAGAGCAGGTATGACAGAGAAGGAGAAAATTAGAGAAAGGGATGAAGTATTTACTGGAAGTGGGGTGGGAAGAAACACAATCCAATTGTTGTGGGAGTCTGAGCTTGTAATAAATATCTATGGAAAGCCTATTGCCAAAAATGAAGAGAGAGAAAGCCAGAAAAAGAAGGGAAGAGATGGACCACACAAAGGTAAAGAATGGATGAGAATTGGAAATGTATTTGGAGTGCTAGAATTTATATTAGCAAAAGAGTCAAGTTCTTATAAAATGTTCTGATTCTTTCAAGTAATTTGACTGCAGAATATTCCAATATTTCAGATTTTGGCATCATTCTTAAAAATATAAGCTTGCTCACATACTCAACATTCATTCAGGATGTTAACAATTGATTATTTTCTGAATTTTTAATTTAGCCAAACGTTTGCCTGAGAGAACGTAGAGCCCAGCTGCAATACCTGAGCTGTTATTGATGTGTCAATCACAGGTTTAAAGGACCAAATCAACTTCGGCTGCATCTCGCCTCCGTTTCAATGGTGAGATTCAGAAGCCATGGGAAACCTGTGCCGGTGAAGTAAAATTAGTTTCAGGTTCAGAATCAACAGAAAATTACCCACCTCAAGTATTTCAAGTCGGTAAATTGACCCTTTAACGATCCGTCCGCGACTTCTGGGTTTCGGCTGCCTGTTACCGGACCCACGTTAAACCCGGACAATGCGGTTGGGATTGACATTTTAACCTCCCAACTGTCCCCAACCCACCTGTTCTTTGGGGTTAAAATTACCGCCTTGGTCTCAGTTTAATGAAATGCAGAAAAGTAAGATACATGGAGTGGAGCTAGATCATTCCATGCTGGAAGCAACATCAACCATATATCAGGCCCCACAGTTGAGCAAAAGAACATAGGGTCGATCTTGTGCGATTGTGTAAAACGGGTGATGGCGAGTCTGCAGCTCCTTTTACATCTCTCTCAATTTTTATTTCTATTGACTTTGCACAGGATCTACGGCCATGAGTCAAAGAAAAGGAAAGAACTTGCATTTATAGAGCACCTTTCACAACCTCAGGATATCCCAAAGTGCTTTACAGCCAATTAAATACTTTTGAAGTATAATATAATCTTTCAAAGTTCTCTAGATTCAGGAACTGTCCCTCTAGATTGGAAAATTGCACGTGTCACTCCGCTTTTTAAGAAAGGAGAGAGAGGGAAACCAGGGAATTATAGACCAGTTAGCCTAACATCTGTTGTGGGGAAATTGCTGGAGTCTATAATTAAGGATAGGGTAACTGAACACCTCGAGAATTTTCAGTTAATCAGAGAGAGCCAGCATGGATTTGTGAAAGGTAGGTCGTGCCTGACAAACCTGATTGAATTTTTTGAAGAGGTGACTAAAGTAGTGGAAAGGGGAATGTCAATGGATGTTATTTATATGGACTTCCAGAAGGCATTTGATAAAGTCCCACATAAGAGACTGTTAGCTAAGATAGAAGCCCATGGAATCGAGGGAAAAGTACGGACTTGGTTAGGAAATTGGCTGAGCGAAAGGCGACAGAGAGTAGGGATAATGGGTAAGTATTCACATTGGCAGGATGTGACACGTGGAGTCCCGCAGGGATCTGTCTTGGGGCCTCAATTATTCACAATATTTATTAACAACTTAGATGAAGGCATAGTAAGTCTCATATCTAAGTTTGCCGATGACACAAAGATTGGTGGCATTGTAAGCAGTGTAGATGAAAACATAAAATTACAAAGCGATATTGATAGATTAGGTGAATGGGCAAAATTGTGGCAAATGGAATTCAATGTAGACAAATGTGAGGTCATCCACTTTGGATCAAAAAAGGATAGAACAGGGTACTTTCTAAATGGTAAAAAGTTAAAAACTGTGGCTGTCCAAAGGGACTTAGGGGTTCAGGTGCATAGATCATTGAAGTGTCATGAACAGGTGCAGAAAATAATCAAGAAGGCAAATGGAATGCTGGCCTTGATATCTAGAGGACTAGAGTACAAGGGGGCAGTAGTTATGCTGCAGCTATACAAAACCCTGGTTAGACCGCACCTGGAGTACTGTGAGCAGTTCTGGGCACCGCACCTTCGGAAGGACATATTGGCCTTGGAGGGAGTGCAACGTAGGTTTACTAGAATGATACCCGGACTTCAAGGGTTAAGTTACGAGGAGAGATTACACAAATTGGGGTTGTATTCTCTAGAATTTAGAAGGTTAAGGGGTGATCTGATCGAAGTTTATAAGATATTAAGGGGAACGGATAGGATGGATAGAGAGAAACTATTTCCGCTGGTTGGGGATTCTAGGAGTAGGGGGCACAGTCTAAAAGTTAGAGCCAGACCTTTCAGGAGCGAGATTAGAAAACATTTCTACACACAAAGGGTGGTAGAAGTTTGGAACTCTCTTCCTCAAACGGCAATTGATACTAGCTCAATTGCTAAATTTAAATGTGAGATAGATAGATTTTTGGCAATCAAAGGTATTAAGGGATATGGGCCAAAGGCAGGTATATGGAGCTAGATCACAGATCAGCCATGATCTTATCAAATGGCGGAGAAGGCACGAGGGGCTGAATGGCCTACTCCTGTTCCTATGTTCCTATGAAGTGTATTCACTGTTGTAATGTAGGAAACACAGCAGCCAATTTGTGCACAGCAAGGTCCCACAAACAGCAATGAGATACATGACCAGATAATCTGTTTGTAGTGACATTGGTTAAGGAATACATATTGGTTAGGACACCAGGGAGAACGCCTCTCCTCTTCTTCAAAATAGTGCCAGGGCCTCGGTTTATCTTCTCACCTTAAAGATGGCACCTCTGACAATGCAGCACTCCCTCAGTGCCAACCCAGATTTTGTGCTCAAGTTTTTGGAGTGGGACTATGAACCCATGCCCCTCTGACTCAGAGGTAAGAGTTCTACCATAAGCCACATCTGACACTTTTCCTAATACTCTTTGGTTTGAAACAATCACAACACCTTCATACCTGATAATTATAACAAGGAGAGAAAGGCTGTGAACAGCTCAGTGTCTTGAGCAGAAGTTTGGAACAGTCCCTTCACTGAGTCTTGTTTCCTCCAAAGTGTCTTGGCTTGAAACAATGTTTTCCAAGTGTCCTCTACTCCCTATTAACCCCGGAAATTGTGTCGTGGGCAAGTCGACACATGATTAATGCATCCTCTAAAATTCCCCTCCATGTAAAGTAGCTGAGGAATTAAAGGTGAATGTATTAGTATTTGTTTGCTGCTATCCCATGGTGTAATATCAGGGCCTTAGAAATAACCTCTGCATGAAGAATAGCACTCATTAGCTTTCACCATTTGTCCTTTATTGCTTAGGTACCAGCCCCAAACTGAGGTGACCGTTACCAAGAATAAAACATTTTATCACCTTGTACTCTGACATTTCTTTTGAGCTCAAGCTATGAATATTCACATTTTTATTTCTCATCTTTCAAAAAGTGTTACTTATAAAGCACAACTTCCAAGGTTAATCCTGACTACAAGTAGAAGCAGCATGTCGTAGAAATGAAAAGGAACAACATCAAACTAGTACACCTGTCGTGGCCAATAAAGACATTTGCAGGTTTCTATTCACAGCAGCTCAATGTCCTATTACATTAACACTAAAATACATCATCGTCAGAATCTGATTAAGCTGTAGTGCGCTGCAAGGTCATTTAAAATATGATACACTCGTTGGTTGGAATCCAATACTTATGCTAAAAAAAAATACACAAACATGTAGAATAACATTTTTTTTTAAAGCCTCCTTAATAATATCAATATGTGCATTAAATTGATCGAGGAATTCATTCAAAACCAGAAGGTTGTGATTGCTTAACTTCAGAATCTTACCCACAATTGGTCGTACAACAAACGTCGGTCTATTTATTTATCCAGGGCTATTTTAATTGCCCTTGTGTGAACTTCTGATGGTTACAGTACAAGCATGAGTCCACTAATACTGAGATCATCACAGCATTAGAGTGCCAGTATGACCTTCTCCAAGACTGTTTTACGACATACTCTGGCGGTGAGGAACTTTGCAGATGATTTTCCAAGCGCACCCTGGTGGAGGACAATTTCATAGAATCATAGAATACAATAGAAAATTTACGGCACAGAAGGAGGCCATTCAGTCCATCGTGTCCGCGCCAGCCGAAAGTAAGCCGCCCGGCCTAATCCCACTTTCCAGCACTTGGTCTGTAGCCTTGTAGGTCAGAGCAGTTCTGGTGCACATCCAGGTACTTTTTAAATGAGTTGAGGGTTTCTGCCTCTACCACCCTTTCAGGCAGTGAGTTCCAGACCCCCACCACCCTCTGGGTGAAAAAAACTTTTCCTCAGCTCCCTTCTAATCCTTCTACCAATCACTTTAAATCTATGCCCCCTGGTTATTGACCTCTCTGCTAAGGGAAATAGGTCCTTTCTATCCACTTTATCTAGGCCCCTCATAATTTTGTACACCTCAATTAAATCCCCCTCAGCCTCCTCTGTTCCAAAGAGAACAACTCCAGCCTGTCCAATCTTTCCTCATGGCTAAAATTCTCCAGTCCTGGCAACATCCTCGTAAATCTTCTCTGTACCCTCTCTAGTGCAATCACATCCTTCCTGTAAAGTGATGACCAGAACTGTACACAGTATTCAAGCTGTGGCCGACCTAGTGTTTTATACAGTTCCAGCATAACCTCTCTGCTCTTACATTCTATGCCTTGGCTAATAAAGGAAAGTATTCCAGATGCCTTCTCAACCACTTTATCGACCTGTCCTGATACCTTCAGGGATCTGTGGACATGCACTCCAAGGTCCCTCACTTCCTCTACACCTTTCAGTATCCTCCCATTTATTGTGTACTCACTTGCCTTGTTTGCCCTCCAAATGCATTACCTCACACTTCTCCGGATTGAATTCTATTTGCCACTTTTCTGCCTACCTGACCAGTGCATTGATATCTTCCTGCAATCTACAGCTTTCCTCCTCACTATCAACCACAAATGGCCAATTTTTGTATCATCTGCAAACTTCTTAATCTTGCTCTCTGCATTTAAGTCCAAATCATTAATATATATCACAAAAAGCAAGGGACCTAGTACTGAGCCCTGCAGAACCCCACTGGAAACTGCCTTCCAGTCACAAAAACACCTGTCGACCATTACCCATTGCTTCCTGTCACTGAGTAAATTTTGGATCCACCTTGCCACTCTCCCTTGGATCCCATGGGCTTGTACTTTTTTGACCAGTCTGGCATGTGGGACCTTGTCAAAAGCCTTGCTAAAATCCATGTACACTACACCAAATGCACTACCATCATCGACCCTCCTTGTTACCTCCTCAAAAAGTTCAATCAAGTTAGTCAGATACGACCTTCCCTTAACAAATCCATGCAGACTTTGTCCTTGATTACTCCATGCCTTTCTAAGTGATGGTTTATCCTATCCCTCAGAATTGATTCCAATAATTTGCCCACTACCGAGGTTAGGCTGACTGGCCTGTAATTATTTAGTCTATCCCTCGCTCCCTTTTTAAACAACGGTACAATGTTAGCAGTCCTCCAATCCTCCGGCACCACGCCTGTATCCAGTGAGGATTGGAAAATGATGGTCAGAGCCTCCGCTATTTTCTCCCTTGCTTCTTTTAACATCCTGGGATGCATTTCATCCGACCCTGGTGATTAATCTACTTTCAAAGGTGCTAAACCCTTTAATATTTCCTCTCTCACCAAGTTTATCCCCTCCAATATTTCACACTCCTCCTCCTTAAGTACAATGTCTGCATCTTCCCTCTCTTTTGTGAAGCCAGAGTATTCGTTAAGAAAGATACCAACATCTTCCACCTCCACACACAGGTTACTTTTTTGGTCCCTAATAGGCCCTACTCTTTCCTTAGTTATCCTCTTGCTCTTAATAAATTTATAAAACATCTTTTGTTTTTCCTTTCGCCTGCAGTTTCCTGCCCATTGGTTTCCCTGTTGTTATCTCCTCCAGCCCTACAACCCTCCGAGATCTCTGAGCTCCTTCAATTCTGGTCTCTTGCACATCCCCGATTTTCATCGTTTCACCATTGGCGGCCGTGCCTTCAGCTGCCTAGGCCCTAAGCTCTGAAATTCCCTTCTTAAACCTCCCCACCCCTCTACCTCTCCTCCTTTAAGATGCTCCTTAAAAGCTACCTCTTTGACCAAGCTTTTGATCACCTGTCCTAATATCTCCGTATGTATCTCGGTGTCAAATTTTGTTTGATAATCGCTCCTGTGAAGTGCCTTGGGACATAAGAACATAAGAACATAAGAAATAGGAGCAGGAGTAGGCCAATCGTCCCCTCGAGCCTGCTCCACCATTCAATAAGATCATGGCTGATCTGATCCTAACCTCAAATCTAAATTCATGTCCAATTTCCTGCCCGCTCCCCGTAACCCCTAATTCCCTTTACTTCTAGGAAACTGTCTATTTCTGTTTTAAATTTATTTAATGATGTAGCTTCCACAGCTTCCTGGGGCAGCAAATTCCACAGACCTACTACCCTCTGAGTGAAGAAGTTTCTCCTCATCTCAGTTTTGAAAGAGCAGCCCCTTATTCTAAGATTATGACCCCTCGTTCTAGTTTCACCCATCCTTGGGAACATCCTTACCGCATCCACCCGATCAAGCCCCTTCACAATCTTATATGTTTCAATAAGATCGCCTCTCATTCTTCTGAACTCCAATGAGTAGAGTCCCAATCTACTCAACCTCTCCTCATATGTCCACCCCCTCATCCCTGGGATTAACCGAGTGAACCTTCTTTGTACTGCCTCGAGAGCAAGTATGTCTTTTCTTAAGTATGGACACCAAAACTGTATGCAGTATTCCAGGTGCGGTCTCACCAATACCTTATATAACTGCAGCAATACCTCCCTGTTTTTATATTCTATCCCCCTAGCAATAAAAGCCAACATTCTGTTGGCCTTCTTGATCGCCTGCTGCACCTGCATACTAACTTTTTGATTTTCTTGCACTAGGACCCCCAGATCCCTTTGTACTGCAGTACTTTCCAGTTTCTCGCCATTAAGATAATAACTTGCTCTCTGATTTTTCCTGCCAAAGTGCATAACCTCACATTTTCCAATATTGTATTGCATCTGCCAAATCTCTGCCCACTCACCCAGCCTGTCTATATCCCCTTGTAGATTTTTTATGTCCTCCTCACTCTCCACTTTCCCTCCCATCTTAGTATCATCTGCAAACTTTGATATGTTACACTCGGTCCCCTCCTCCAAATCGTTAATATAGATTGTAAAGAGTTGGGGACCCAGCACCGACCCCTGCGGAACACCACTGGCTACTGGTTGCCAGTCCGAGAATGAACCATTTATCCCAACTCTCTGCTTCCTGTTAGATAACCAATCCTCCACCCATGCCAGAATATTACCCCCAATCCAGTGATTCTTTATCTTGAGCAATAATCTTTTATGTGGCACCTTGTCGAATGCCTTCTGGAAGTCTAAATACACCACGTCCACTGGTTCCCCTTTATCCACCCTGTACGTTATGTCCTCAAAGAACTCAAGCAAATTTGTCAGACATGACTTCCCCTTCATAAAGCCATGCTGACTTTGTCCTATTAAATTATGTTTATCCAAATGTTCCGCTACTGTCTCTTTAATAATAGACTCCAAAATTTTACCCACCACGTTTTACTACGTTAAAGGTGCTGGTGTTGGTGTTGTTGTTGATCTGAGTATGCACAGTTCTATCTCCCTGATTCTTCGAGATGGCCATTCAGATAAATGAAGAGCATCTTAAACCATGATATCCAAGTCTGGGTACTTGTTCCTGCTCGAGAGCCTTTGGACTGCAGTATTGTATACTTCTGATACTCAAGTCATATTGCACATTTGGTACGAGCACAGTAATTTTGGGACCATCAGGGAGGAAGCCTCATTCTGGCCGCAAACAGTATACAGAGCGGTCCCAATTTCTATCAGTGAGACACAGCACGTACAGGAAAAGCCAGATGCATGCAGAAGGTAACAGCTAAATGAAGATGGTACAACTCGAGTATTCACATTGCTCAACTGACCTCAAAACCCAGCTTTTCCATACAGCAAAATGGTGCAACATATGGAATCATCTTGGGATAGAAATTGGATCTCACTGCGCTCGTTTATTGGGCATAAAACAGGTGCAATGAGGTCAGATTCGGGGACCAACGAAATTGGGTTAGACAATTTTTCAGGCATCCCTTGCGGCCGCCTAAAACACCTTAGGCTCAATTTTAAAATGGGTGGGGGAATGGCAGCGTGGAGGGGGGGGTCAGTGGGCGCTTGGCAAACACGACTAATATAAACTTACCTTTCCCCATACGATCGCAACTTAATTGGTGGCCATTAATGTTGCTTCCGGGTTTGCTGCAGTGGGCGGACTGCGCACCCACATAACAGGCTGTCAGCTGGAGCATCTACATTTAAAGGGCCATTGCTCCAATGGATTTTGCTGGAGCAAAGAGCCAGAAGACCCAATGGAGCAGCACACGGGCAAGGCTGCTCCAAGATTCAGTGATGCCTCACTTCAGGTGCTGCTGGATGGGATGAGGAGGAGGAGGGAACTATTTTACCCTGCTGACAGGAGGAAGTGGCCTGCCTCTGCCACCAAGAAGGCCTGGCTCGAGGTGGCAGAAGAGGTCACCAGCAGGAGCAACATCTCCCGCACCTGGATCCAGAGCAGGAAGCATTTCAATAACCTAACTAGGTCAGCCAAAGTGAGTACACCTACTGATTCTCCTATATTCCGTGTTCCACATCACCGCCACCCACCCCTCTCACATCATTCTGCACTGCCAAGACGACTCCATCACATCACTCCTCACACCCACTTAAGGCTCATCCTCAACTTACTTTCACTTCCTGAGCGCATCCTCACCTCCCCATTTGTGACCCCACCACTACCACTCACCCCAATCCTGATCCAATGTGATGGCTCTGTCTCATACTCACCCTCTGATGCCTCTCTTTCTTGGTCAGCCTCACCCAAACCAATGCATTCATCGGTTGGTCACTTCACCATCACTCACACACATGTCTGTACTTTTTCTCCTTCTAGAAGACAGCTCAAGATGCATGCGGGAGGGCGAGGACTGGAGTGGGGCCACAAAAAATAGTGGTCCTCACAGAGGCGGAGAAGCAGGCCCTGGAGATTGTGGACGCCACGACTGGCACCCCACAAACGTATGGTGACAGAACTTTAACATTCATCACACACAATATAAATTGATGTTAACAGTGCTTGGCATTTTGAACACCTCAGTGTGCCAATCGCAACATGACACATCTGTGATGATGCTTAATATTGCCTTCTGTTCTCTTACAGGCCCTTCAACGACCGCAGTGACGGGAGCGGGCGATTCCTCAGAGGAGCTCCTGGCCTCTGAGGGTGCACCGTTACATCTTAGCGAGCCATCCACCAGCGCAGATACTCACACCTCGGTGCGTCCCAGTAGTCAGTTAGTTGGGGGATTGGCATCTGGTGAGTCACCACACACAAGTGAGCATGAGCAGACACTGGTGGTGGGTGCAGCTGTGGAGAGTCTGCCTTGGTGGGCACGCTCCTATCCAGACTCTGCTCAGCTGGATGCAGATGCTGTACACCACAGGCCATCCTTTCAAAGGAGAATGATTGAGGGACCACAGCACATTTACGAGGTACTGGAACAGGTGCCACGCGCACTCTCCACAATCGCGCAGAGGATGGAGGAGTCCAACTCCTGCATGAGTGGAATGGCGGCACAGGTACAGGAGGGAATCTCTGAGATACTGTCACAGGGACGTGAGGGCATCTCTGAGATAGTGTCACAGGGACATGAGGGAATCTCTGAGATAGTGTCACAGGGACATGAGGGAATCTCTAACATACTGACGCGGGTAAGTGCGGGAATGTCTGAGATAGTGTCGCAGGTAACTGCGGAAATGTCTGCGATGGAGAAAAGGTTAGTCTCCATTGAGCTTCAAGCACGGCTCACAAATGTGTCCATTCAGGCCCTGACAATGGCCATTTGGACTCAGGGTGAACAACATTCTGTTACCTTAAACAGGCAGGCAGATATACTAGCACTGGTCTTACAAGGCTTTACACATGTCCTCCAAACTGTTGTCCAGCAGGGTGGTAGGAATGATGTGGGCCTGGCTTAGGAGAGGGATGATGGCAAAAGAGGACATGGAAGTGGGGACACCACTCAAAGCGCTTCCACGTCTCATCCGTTGCCCCCTCTCAAACAGTACCCGCAATGCTGCCTCCTCTCCAGGTGGCCAAGACTGCCCTTGCACAGGTGCTGATGGAGCAGTCTTTGGTGGGGCCCTGATGGGCTCCAAAACCCCGAGGGCATAGGCCCAAAGCATCGAAGCAGTCAGGGCATGAACATGAGCAACCTGCCACTACTTCTGCTGCAGCCACAGGGGATGCACCACGTAGAAGCGGTAGGAAGAGAAAGGCGATGGTTTTGTGAGCACGAAGGGTTTGCACAAGGGTGTCTGACAGACTGTCACGTTTTTCAATTATATTTGTTTTTTGTTAAAGTCACATTAAATGTTATCATTCCCACGGCTATTGCGATGTCTTGCCCATTCTTGACTGGATTTGTACAGGGTTTGGGGGGGGGGGGCTGGTGTTAGCTCTGCTCTTTCCAGGTGGTGTGAAGACTGGAGTCTTCTCACTTTCTGATCTTGCGAGAACCGTTCACATATGAGCGACTCTCTGCCTCACGAGCAGCCAGATGAGCCGCTGCTCTGCCCATGGGTTCCTCCTCCTCCTCCTCCTCCTGCTCCTCCTCCTCAACGTGGATGGCACATGTGGATGGTGGATGAGGAGGTGGGGCCTCCTCAATCGGTGCCCCTCCCTGTTGCGCATGTTGTGCAGCACACAACACACTACTATAATCGACCCATTCTCTATGGTGCGTATTGAAGTGCTCCCCCAGAATAATCGAGGCACCGAAATCACATCTTCAGCAGCCCTATTGCATGTTCAATTATAGACCTGGTGGCGATGTGACTGTCATTGTATTGACGCTGATGCTTGCTGGTGGGGTTCCTCAGAGGCGTCATGAGCCACGTGTGCAGAGGCTATCCCTTGTCCCTGAGGAGCCAGCCCTTAAGGGTGTTCGGGTAGACGAGGCCTAGGATGTTGGATTCCCTCAGAATGAAGGAATCGTGGCAGCTGCCGGGGAATCTGTGGCACGCGTGAAGAAATCTCTTGAGGTGGTCACAAACGAGCTGAGTGTTGATGGAGTGATACTCCTTTCTGTTGATGAACAGTCCTGGCTCGTGTGGAGGTGCTCAGATTGCTGTATGCATGCAAGCAATTACACCCTGCACCCGTGGGAAGCCAGCCACAGAGTGGAAACCCACTGCCCTCTCCGTCCGGCTGAGGTCATCATGGGGAAGTTGATGTGCTGCGAGGCTCTGCAAAAAAAGCCATCGGTGACCTGCCTTATCCACTTGTGTGCAGACGACTGAGAGACCCCGGCAATGTCCCCGGTGGTGCCCTGGAATGATCCGGAGGTGGAGAAGTTGAGGGCAGTGGTGATTTTAACAGCGATGGGTAATGAGATGTTTCTCGGCCTAGCCGGGAGCAGCTCGGCTTGAAGGAGGCTGCAGCTGCCTGTGACCAACTGGCAACTCACTCTCAGCCTAAAAATATGCACTGCTCCTCAGAGAGGTCCAGGAAGCTGAGCCTCTGTCTGTGGACTCTATGGCGAGAGTAGTGCCTCCTGCGATGTCGCTCTCTCTGTTGTTGCCCTCTGTGCTCTTGTGTAGGTCCCTGTGGCGCAGCACTGTGTTGTGGAGCTCCACGTGGCGGAAGTGCATGCCGTGCCTGGCGAGGATGGTGATGTTCCTCATCCTCACTTGTACTGGTGAATGCAGCCATGGCACCTCCCATCCTGTGGTGTCAGTTTGAGGGGGTCCGAAAAGTTGGAAAACAGAACAATTCTGAGTGGAAACCAAGAATTTTCAGTCTAATCACAAAGATCTCCCAGCGAAAAGTTTGTCTGAGAGAATTGAGTGCCCTGCTGCAATAAATGACCGTTTATCCCCATCTGTCAAACAGGCATTTAAATGTCCAAATGGCTGCGGGCTGAAACATGATTCCTTCACCAAAGCGTGTTCCACACAGCACGGGAAACACGCTGAGGCAGCCTTGAAATCTCTTGCCTTCATTGGATTTTTAAACTAGATTAAATAATTCAATTGATAGTTTAAATATTGTACTTCTGTGTTCGTGAATGGCGCGCACACTCAGGTGACTCTGGGTCGTGCGTGTTCTTCAGCGGGTTGGAGCTGGCATTCCTGCCTGCTCCAGAAGATTACGATTTTTTTTTGCTCCCCCCCCCCCAACACACCCAGACTTCTGTTTTAAAATTGAGCCCCTTATCTCATACAAATATACGCATTGACAAACACATGCGAATTCAGAGCAGGAGTCGGCCATTCGGCCCCTCGAGCCTGCTCTGTCATTTGATAAGATCGTGGCTGATCTGATTGTGACCTCAACCCTACTTTCTCGTCTACCTACTATAACCTTTGACTCCCTTGTTAATCAGGAATCTATCCAACTCAGCCTTAAAAATATTCAATGACCCTGCCTCCACCGATCTCTGGGGAAGGGAGTTCCACAGACTCATGACCCTCTGAGAGAAAAAATTTCTCCTCATCTCCGTCTTAAATGGGAGATCCCTTATTTTTAAACTGTGGCCCCGAGTTCTAGTCTCTCTCACAAGAGAAAACATTCTCTCAGCATCTACCCCTTCTAGTCCCCTCAGGATCTTATATGTTTCAATAAGATCACCTCTCATTCTTCTAAACTCCAGTGTACACAGGCCCAGCTTGTCCAACCTTTCCTCATAAGATAACCCCCTTCATCCCACGAATCAGTCGAGTGAACCTTCTCTGAACTGCCTCCAAAGCAATTATGTCCTTTCTTAAATGAGGAGACCAAAACTGCACACAGTATTCTAGATGTGGTCTCACCAATGCCCTGTACAACTGTAGCAAAGTTTCTCAACAACCATTCCCGGTTATCTCAAGGTCAGAAAAGCAGCAGGAAATAACTCTGCTTCTTCTTAATTTTGTATCCCTTTTTAGCAAAAAAAAACCTTTCAGTTGTTGATGGATTATATAAAGTATGATATCCAGAGTACAATGTTTAGAGTGTGATGGACACTCTCAAAAGCTTCATGCATTTAAAGTGAACGGCAGTGATAATGTAAAATATAAAAAGATTACATGCCAGAATCTGTTGATTCACTGGGCACAGTCCTTACTCTTCAGACGGATCTGGGCAGCCATTTTTCATTCTGTAGTGAAAGTAATTATCACCTCTGTTGCTTGCTTTGCAGCCCTTTATTAATGAGATATGTTTTCCATTGTCACCTATTTTGTGTCGTTAAGTCACAGCCTGCGATCTTTAAATCCTTCTTCTAAGGGATTTAATCTATTTTTGGGCAACTTGTTTCGCAGGCACCCGATATAGTCAAATATAGTCTTTTTCAGTCTCTAATTGCTTTTTTTTTGTTCTTTTTCATGTATTTATTAATGAAAGTATCTAACTCACGCTCATTCCAGTTCCTGTATCATTAGGTACTGGTTCTTGACTTTGATGAGATTTCCATTTCTTGCTTTATGTTAATCGGCTGCTGAACCTCACAAGATTAGGTTAAAAATACTTGCATCGGTTTCAATACCTGTCCCCTTCAAATTTACTGCCATTGACTCCCAGACCTGATTGTTATCAGTGCGGGTAAGTTTACATTTTTAACCTTTTATTAGGTTTCGGCTTGTCCTAGTTTATCTTATTGCTACAACCTCCGACCTTCTTGTCACTCTTTCCTTGTGGTTGTCTTGTCACTCCCCCTTACCCAGTCATCACTTCTGGTGGTTTTGTCACCAGACAATCTTTCCAAGTTAAGATTGAGGAGAATTTGGTTTTCGGTTTCAGGTGGGGGTTAGGTTAGGCCTGAGGGTTTCGGTTTGGGTTTGGAGTTGGAGTAAATTAATTTCTAGGGCATTTTTTATAGAGGGGGAGTCTTTGACGGGGAATCTTAACCCCCGCCACCCCAACACCCACAACAGGAGGGAGAGGGTCGGGGGGGTGGTGGTGGTGCAGGAGTTAACAGTTAAAAATCACGTAACGCGACCCAACCCGCCATTTCTACAGCAGTGGGTTGCGTGGGGTGTCTGTGTCCGTGTCCCGCTCTCGAGAGGCAGACACTTCATTGTAATATTTAAACCAGGTGCCGACAGTGCGATTGGAAGGCTGATTTAAATTTAACTCTGGCCGGTCGGGTTTCCCAGGTCTCGGGAAACCCGATAGCGAAATGGAGATGGAAGCAGCCGGATCAAGCAGGTGAGTGCTTATTATAGCACTGCTTGTGGGCCAGGAGGAGCAGGAGTGCTCCCCCAGCCTCTCAAGCAAACCTTCTGCCGTGATCTTTGCCGATTACCGGGGACCGCCGCTCCGGCCTTCTACCAGTGGCTTTCCCGCCCAGCAGTCAGACGGCCTCTCAATCTGTCCGGCTGCCGGGCGGGAAATGGAATAAAAAATTGATAATGAGGTCCTGCCGCTGAATTCGGCAGGACCTCCGCCTTCCCGGGATTTTGGGGCTTCCCCCATGCTATCGCTCTCCCTCCCCTTTATTTCAACAGGGAGGTCTGCAAGAGATAGATTTTCCAGAGCAAATGGGAGGAATCTGTCATGGGGGAACGACATAGTTCATGAAACTAGCCCACCAACATTGCTGCTGCTCCTGCGATTCCCCAGTTGAGGGAAAAGAAAAGATCAATCGAGAATATTACTTTCAATTAAATTGCAAGAGTCGGACGAGGTTCAACCTAGTAAAAGGCAAATTTAGTTTAGAAAGCTTATAATTGTTTACTTCAGGTTCAAGTTGTCCCAGAATGGTACAAATCAGGGTGGGAGGAGAGCAATGGTTCCCAGCAACATTAAAAAACAAAACATTCCACCACTTATTCCACTAATTGTATCTTTTAATTAAAGCAGGGGCACACATTTTAAAACAATTTTAGTACCAATTAAAAATTGGAGATGGCACCAAAAATAGCAGCACCGCTGAGTTCAAGACTCAAAGCACTGGCATTTGGAAAGATTCAAACACATTGCTGGACAAAACGCCGCAGCAAATAAATTGTGGAAGTGATTAGGAATGGCGCAAAAAAGGGGATCAATCATCTTCTCTGAGCGCCTGAGGCAAGGAAAAGAAAATTCTTGCCCACGTTGGACAGAATGGTCTCAGGATAGTCTCCATGCTCTGCATGAAGCCTTGAGACAAGTCAGAGCTGAACTCCTCCGCGTTCTGCACAATCTCTCTGGGTGCCCAGTGCACCAAGTATTTCCCGGTGAATGCCCATCAGCCTCCTTCGGTAGCCTGTGCCCTCGAAGTCAGTATCTGAGTCATCTAGTGTGTGATCTCGCCTTCCAGCGAGTTGGCACCTGTGGCGTCCTATCTCCCTACCCCAGCTTTTGAATTCTTGTGCCCGGTGATTCATCACGTGAAGACCTGTCCTCTAGCCTCGCCTCTAATGTATCTGAGGTGGTGTTTGTGAGTTGAGATCGAGTGATCGTTGCATCTTCAGGTAGGCTGGCCTCCTCCTGCTGAGATGGCAGAGGCCTCTCCACATCTTCAGCAGCTGAAATGAAAGAGAGGGACAAGGGTTGGCTTTTAGTGTGAAGGGAGAGCAAAGAGAGATGAGTGGCTGGTGAAAGCATTTGTGGCTTGTCATGCAGAGGGAAGAAAAGAGTAGAAAACCCGTGCGTTGTCTCCTCCAGCGTTGCCGCTCGCCAAGGCCATGGACTCTGACCCTGCCCGTGATGGCCAGCATGGTTTCATCGAGAGTGGAGAGGGGGTGCAGGCGGGTTCAGCCTCCTCTGCTTGCAGCCTCCTGTCTGGAATTGTGCGCGACCTTCTCCTGCAAGAAAGGAGTGTGTTGGTGAGAGTCTTGTGATATGTTTAGAGAATATGCCTATCATGGTGCAATAGCTGTTATGCAATTTGACAGGAATGAGTTGTGGGGGAAGTGAGGGTTGCAATAGTGGTGAGTGTGTGCATACGATGAGAAGGGGGTGTTGTGAAGTGTGGTGCAGTGATTGTAGGAGAGTGAAGGGAAGCTGTGGAACGGAGTATTGCGACTGGTGGAGCTGGAGGTGGTGGAGATGTGAGCAGAGAGTAAGAGAGCAGGACTCTTACCTTGACAAGTCTGCTGAGGTCGTTGAACTTTTTGCAGCAGTGCAGCCATGTCCTGGGAGCTAAGCTCTTGGCATTGACCTCCTCTGCGACCAATTCCCACTGGTGACTGGTTGTTGCCTGGAGGGACTTCTGCCCCGGGGTGGGGGGTGTGCGGTGGTGGAAACAGAATCTCCCTCCTCCTGTCCATCGTTGGATCAGGGTCTCCAGAGCAGCATCAGAGAAATTGGGGGCCTGATATGCAGGTCTTGCAGCCATTTCTCTCCTTGCAGGTGTTTCCCTGGTGTCTGCAGCCAGAGTGCACCTCCCCTTTAAGAGGTGCTGGCTGCCTTTAAGTGGCATCAGAGACTCTCGATATGCGGTCCCCACCCCCAATGAGTAGCGCAGGTAGCACTGGCTGCACTGCTAACTCATGATAATGAGGTCTGAGCATGAACTGAATGTGCAGCCTGGAGCAACGTGAACAGGCACCTCCATGCATTGCACCCTATGTACCTGTCTTTCGAGTGCGATCGAATTTCTAGGCCGTTGGGTCTTTCTGCTTTACCTAATTGGGACATTTCGCTGATGACGCATGCTATGGTTCTGACCGGCTTCTCTGAAAAGGATGAAAATGAAGGTGACTTTGAAAAGTGGAGAGTGGAAAATTCATGGGGAGAGGAAAGTGGGAACAAAGGTTACCTGTTTTTTTTGGATGAGGAGACATTTGGGTTTTGAAAAATGGTTAGCAGAATGCGAAGTATATTAAATAGGCAACAAAAAAGGATTCAACAATGTAAGGCAAGGAGGAAATGAGAAGCAATTGGAAGCACAAAAATATAGTTGAAATGTTCGGTTTAAACCGACACAATTCACAATAATTCTCTACGGAACCTATTTGATCCATTCCAAAGTCTGTTGACGATGTGGGAGACTAAATCGATTAGTTTCCATGTGTAATCGAGTTGTCCCTAATAAGTTTAGAAGCAGTGAATTTTCGAATCGCTCAAGACTTTAGTTCAGTTCTTTTACACTTATGGACAAAAAATTTGCCTTGTAGCAAAAAGAAAATCCCAAATTATGTTTGGGTTACGTCAGCAAAAAATAAAACCCTTTTGCCGCAGTATTGGAATACACTTTCTCATGAGGTGAACAGCGTTGGATGACTGATCTACTGGTGTTGACAGGCCCCAATAAAATAGCTTGTAATACAATGAGCAATGTAAAAGCAGGCAATAAAAATGAGACATTAAGTCAAGAAGTTTAATCCAGAAATACAGGTGGCTGAATATTACATGTAGCACCTTTCATGATCTCAGGACGTAACAAAGTGCTTCACAATCAAGGAATTACTTTTTGAAGTCACTATTGTTATGTAGGAAACACAGCAGCCAAATTGCACACAGTAAGCTCCAACAAGCAGCAATGTGATAATTAACAGATAATCTGTTTTAGTGATGTCGGTTGACGGATAAATATTGGTCGGGACACCGGGGAGAATTCCTCTGCTATTCTTCAAATAGTTCCAGGGGATCTTCTATGTCCACCTGAGAAAGCAGACTAACGTCTCAGCCAAAGAAATGGCACCTCCGACAGTGCAGCACTCCCTCAGTACTGCACTGGAATGTCAGCCTAGATTAAAAGCTCAAGTCCTGGAGTAGGGCTTGAACCTACAACCTTCTGACTCAGAGGCGAGAGGGCCACCATGGCTCCCTATAAGGGCCTTGAATTGTTCTGTCTAAAGTCTTGAACGTAATATGAAGAGGTTCTTCTCAACCACGAGTACTGGAGAAGGTTAATAGTCAATCTTTGAAATGACACAACCAGAAGATTGAAGATTATTCAAGTGCTGGCATTCATTTTTGCCTGTGTATTGTTGCATAACTGATAGGAATTATAGAAATTATATTTACTTCTAATATCTTCAATAAAAATTTAAATGTTACCTTCTGCCTTGGGGTTTGCAAACTCCTATCACTAGACCAATCTGATTGACAAATTTGTTACTTTTCCTTTGAAGTCAATTTGCTTTTACTAGTAGACTGGGGTACGGTAGTGTAGTGGTTATAGTATCATAGCATCATAGTATGATACAGCACAGAGTGAGACCATTCAGCCCACCGTGCCTGTGCCAGCTCTTTGAAAGAACTATTCAATTAGTCCCACTCCCCTGCTCTTTCCCCATAACCCTGTAATTTTTTTTCCTTCAAGATTTAACCAATTCCCTTTTGAAAGTTGCTATTGAATCTGCTTCCACCACCCCTTCAGATCATGGGTGGGCAAGAAGGTGGCAGATGGAGTATAATGTGGGGAAATGTGAGGTCATTCACTTTGGTAGGAAGAATAAAAAAACAGAATATTTATTAAATGGTGAGAAACTATTAAAGGTTGGCATCCAGAGAGAATTGGGTGCCCTGGTACAAGAAACACCAAAAGTTAACATGCAGGTACAGCAAGCAATTAGGAAAGTAAATGGCATATTGGCCTTTATTGCAAGGGGGTTGGAGTACAAGAGTAAGGAAGTCTTACTGCAATTGTACAGGGCTTTGGTGAAACCTCACCTGGAGTACTGTGTACAGTTTTGGTCTCCTTATCTAAGGAAGGATATACTTGCCTTAGAGGCGGTGCAACAAAGGTTCACTAGATTAGTTCCTGGGATGAGAGGGTTGTCCTATGAGGAAAGATTGAGTAGAATGGGCCTATACTCTCTGGAGTTTAGACGAATGAGAGGTGATCTCATTGAAACATATAAGATTATGAGGGGGTTTGACAGGGTAGATGCTGATAGGTTGTTTTCCCTGGCTGGAGAGTCTAGAACTAGAGGGCATAGTCTCAGGATAAGGGGTCGGCCATTTAAGACTGAGATGAGGAGGAATTTCTTCACTCAGAGGGTTGTGAATCTTTGGAATTCTCTACCCCAGAGGGCTGAGGATGCTCAGTCGTTGAATATATTCAAGGCTGAGATGGATAGATTTTTGGACTCTAGAGGAATCAAGAGATATGGGGATCGGGCAGGAAAGTGGAATCGGGGTCGTAGATCAGGCATGATCTGATTGAATGGCGGAGCAGGCTTGAGGGACCGTATGGACTATTACTGCTCCTATTTCTTATGTTCTTCTTATGTTCTTACAACAACTCGCTGCATAAAAAAATGTTTCCTCATGTTGCCTCTGGTTCTTTTGCCAATCATCTTAAATCTGTGTCCTCTGGTTACCAACCCTTCTGCCACTGGAAAAACTTTCTCTTTATTTACTCTATCAAAACCATTCATGATTTTGAACATCTCTATTAAATCTCCCCTTAATCTTCTCTGTTCTAAGGAGAACAACCCCAGCTTCTCCAATCTCTCGACATGACTGAAGTTCCTCATCCCTGGAACCACTGACCTGACATCAATTGGTTATAGTGATGATCTTTTATTTGAACAAAAGCAAGGGTTAATACATGCAAGGGAGCACGGAGTAGCAGCTATCGACGGAGTCTAGATTCGACAGAGTCTATAATTGGGAATTTGATGAGTGAGGGGATTCAGTGCAGTAAGGGGTGAGGTGCATTTGATTAGTCAGCGGAGAGGAGCGTACCAAGAGCGGAGAGGAGCGTACCGAGAGCGGAGAGGAGCGTACCATGAGCGGAGAGGAGCGTACCGAGAGCGGAGAGGGGCGTACCGAGAGCCGAGAGGAGCGTACCGAGAGCGGAGAGGGGCGTACCGAGAGCCGAGAGGAGCGTACCGAGAGCGGAGAGGGGCGTACCGAGAGCGGAGAGGAGCGTACCGAGAGCGGAGAGGGGCGTACCGAGAGCGGGGGGGGGCGTACCGAGAGCGGAGAGGGGCGTACCGAGAGCGGAGAGGGGCGTACCGAGAGCGGGGGGGGGCGTACCGAGAGCGGAGAGGGGCGTACCGAGAGCGGAGAGGGGCGTACCGAGAGCGGAGAGGGGCGTACCGAGAGCGGAGAGGAGCGTACCGAGAGCGGGGGGGGCGTACCGAGAGCGGAGAGGGGCGTACCGAGAGCGGAGAGGGGCGTACCGAGAGCGGAGAGGGGCGTACCGAGAGCGGAGAGGGGCGTACCGAGAGCGGAGAGGGGCGTACCGAGAGCGGAGAGGGGCGTACCGAGAGCGGGTCACAGCAACAACAAAATCAAACTGCAGTGTGAGGGCACAGGTAAGGCAGGTAGGTGATTGGTGGTGAGTATCTCTTCTGTTTTCTTCTTTCTTAGGACTGTGGGCTCAGTAACTTATAGCATAAAACTAATTTTTAAAAAAAAAACTAAACTTAATTTAATAAATTAAACAAGGACAATTCTTGGTTCAACCTAAAAATAATTTGATTACTACAATGTCAATCAATTAAATAAATAAAATAATTATGACTGGGCAAGAGATGTGTTGCAGCTGCAATATGCGGGAGCTACTGGACAGTTTCGTCCATGGTGACTACGTCTGTGGTATGTGTCTGCAGCTCGAGGAACTTCGGCTCCGAGTTGAGAAGCCGGAGTCCGAGCTGCAGACATTGCGAGGCATCAGGGAGGGAGAAAGTTACCTGGACACTTTGATCCAGGAGGCAGTCACACCCCTTAGACTAAATACTGTAGAATTGGCATGTGGTCAAGGACAGGAGGTTGTGACTGTGAGTGAGGCAGGTACAGGGATCCAGGAGGTAGCATTGCAGGAGCCTCAGCCTCTGCACTTGTCTGATAGATATGAGGTTCTTGCAGCCCTTGTGGACGAGTGCAGGGACTGCAGGGAGGATGAGCAAACTGGCCACGTCACCGTGGTTCAGGGGGCCATTTAAGTGGGGGGAGTAAAAAAGAATGTTGTAGTCGGCGACAGTATAGTTAGAGGGATAGACACTGTTCTCTGCAGCCAAGAGCGAGGGTCCCGAAGGCTGTGTTGCCTACCCAGTGCCAGGATTAAGGACATCTCCTCAGGGCTGGAGAGAAACTTGGAGTGGGAGGGGGAGGATCCAGTTGTCGTGGTCCACGTAGGTACCAACAACATAGGTAGGACTAAGAAAGAGGCTCTGCTGAGGGAATTTGAGCAACTAGGGACTAAATTAAAAAGCGAAACCACAAAGGTAATAATCTCTGGATTATTACCTGAGCCACGAGCAAATTGGCACAGGGTAAATCAGATCAGAGAGATGAATGCGTGGCTCAAAGATTGGTGTGGGAGAAGTGGGTTTCGATTCATGGGGCACTGGCACCAGTACTGGGGAAAGAGGGAGCTGTTCCATTGGGACGGGCTTCACCTGAACCATGCTGGGAGCAGTGTTCTGGCAAACTGAATAACTAGGGCGGTAGAGAAGGCTTTAAACTAAATAGAGGGGGGGAGGGCTCAGGTGGGGCAAAGTTTAGATTGATAAAGTGAAAAGACAAGGAAGTAGTACAGGAAAGTGATGGGGGTAATGATAAACAAAGTGTGTCAGGAAGGGACAGAGTGTACAAACATAAGAGTGCACTAGCAAATGGGGCCGGGGTAGGAAAGAATGGTAAAAAGACAAAATTAAAGGTTCTTTATCTGAATGCGCGCAGCATTCGTAATAAGATAGATGAATTGACGGCACAAATAGAAACAAATGGGTATGATCTCGTGGCCATTACAGAGACGTGGTTGCAAGGTGACCAAGGTTGGGAGCTAAATATTCAGGGTTATTTAACATTTCGGAAGGATAGGAAAAAAGGTAAAGGTGGTGGGGTAGCTCTGTTAATAAAGGATGAAATTGGTATAATAGTGAGAAATGATCTTGGCTCAGAAGATCAAGATGTCGAATCAATTTGGGTGGAGGTAAGAAATAGCCAGGGAAAGAAATCACTGGTGGGAGTAGTATATGGGCCCCCTAACAGTAGCTACACTGTAGGGCAAAACATTAATCAGGAAATAAGGGGGGCTTGAAAAAAAAGTAATGCAATAATCATGGGCAATTGTAACTTTCACATAGATTGGATAAATCAAATTGACAAAAATAGCCCTGAGGAGGAGTTCATAGAGTGTATTAGGGATTGATTCTTAGACCAATACGTTGGGGAACCAACCAGGGAACAGGCCATTTTGGATCGGGTAATGGGTAACGAAACAAGATTAATTAATGATCTCAAAGTAAAGGATCCCTTGGGAAGCAGTGATCATAACATGATAGAATTTCACATCCAGTTTGAGAGCGAGGATCTTGGGTATGAAACTATTGTATTAAACTTAAATAAGGGCAATTATAAAGGAATGAGGGTGGAATTGGCTAAAGTGGACTGGGTAAACAGATTAGATGGTATGATGGTGGATAAGCAGTGACAAACATTTAAAAAGATATTTTATGACTCGCAACAAAAATATATCCCTGTGAGGAGGAAAGATTCCACAAAAAGGGTGAACCAACCATGGCTAACTAAGGAAGTAAAGGATGGTATCAGGTTAAAAGAAAAAGCATGCAACATGGCAAAGATTACTGGTAAGCCTGAAGATTGGGAAAACTTTAAAAACCAGCAAAAGATGACTAAAAGAATAATAAAGAGGGAGAATATAAATTATGAGAGTAAACTAGCAAGAAATATAAAAACTGACAATAAAAGCTTCTACAAGTATATAAAAAGGAAGAGGGTAGCTAAAGTAAACATTGGTCCCTTAGAGGATGAAACTGGGGAAATAATAATGGAAAACAAGGAAATGGCAGAGGAATTGAACAGATATTTTGTATCTGTCTTCACAGTAGAAGACACTAATAACATACCAATAATAGCAGAAAATCAAGGGGCAAAGGGGAGGGAGGAACTAAAAACAATCACTATCACCAGAGAAAAAGTACTAGGTAAACTAATGGGTCTAAAGGCTGACAAGTCCCCTGGACCTGATGGCTTGCATCCGAGGGTCTTAAAGGAAGTGGCTACAGAGATAGTGGATGCATTGGTTGTAATCTTCCAGAATTCACTAGATTCTGGAAAGGTCCCAGCGGATTGGAAAACCACAAACGTAACACCCCTATTCAAAAAGGGAATGAGTCAGAAAGCAGGTAACTATAGACCAGTTAGCCTAACATCTGTCATTGGGAAAATGCTAGAATCCATTATTAAGGAAGTAGTAGCAGGACATTTGGAGACTCATAATTACAATCAAGGAGAGTCAACATGGTTTTATGAAAGTGAAATCATGTCTGACAAATTTATTAGAGTTCTTTGAGGAAGTAACGGGCAGGATGGACAAAGGGGAACCAATGGATGTAGTATATTTGGATTTCCAAAAGGCATTCGATAAGGTGCCACATAAAAGATTACTGCACAAGATAAGAGCTCATGGTGTTGGCTGTAATATACTGGCATGGAGAGAGGATTGGCTAACTAACAGAAAACAAAGAGTCGGGATAAAAGGGTCATTTTCAAAATGGCAATCTGTAACTAGTGGGGTGCCGCAGGGATCAGTGCTGGGGCCTCAACTATTTACAATATATATCAATGACTTGGATGAAGGAACAGAGTGTCTTGTGGCCAAATTTGCTGATGATACAAAGATAGGTGGAAAAGCAAGTTGCGACAGGTTAAGCGAATGGGCAAAAATTTGGCAGATGGAATATAATGTGGGAAAATGTTAAGTCATCCATTTTGGGAGGAAAAATAAAAAATCAAAATATTATTTGAATGGAGAAATACTACAAAATGTTGCGGTACAGAGGGATCTGGGTGTCCTCGTATATGAAACACAAAAAGTCAATATATAGGTGCAGCAGGTAATCTGGAAGGCAAACGGAATATTGGCCTTTATTTCTAAGGGGATGGAATATAAAAGCAGGGAAGTCATGCTACAACTGTACAGGGTGCTGGTGAGACCACACCTGGAGTACTGTGTACAGTTCTGGTGCCCTTATTTAAGGAAGGACATACTTGCATTGTAGGCAGTTCAGAGAAGGTTCACTAGGTTGATTCCGGGTATGGAAGGGTTGTCTTATGAGGAAACATTGAACGGGTTGGGTCTATACTCATTGGAGTTTAGAAGAATGAGAGGAGATCTTATTGAAACATACAAGATTTTGAGGGGACTTGATAGGGTAGATGCTGAGAGGATATTACCCCTCATGGGGAAATCTAAAACTAGGGGGCATAGTCTCAGAATAAGGGGTTTCCCGTTTAAGATGGAAATGAGGAGGAATTTCTTCTCCCAGAGGGTCGTGAATCTTTGGAATTCTTTACTCCAAAAAGCTGTGGAGGCTGAGTCATTGAATACATTCAAGGCTGAGTTAGACAAATGTTTGATCAGCAAGGGAGTTAAAGGATATGGGGAAAGGGCGGGAAAGTGGAGTTGAGATAAAAATCAGATCAGCCATGATCTCATTGAATGGCAGAGCAGGCTTGAGGGGCCGAATGGCCTACTCCTGCTCCTATCTCTTATGGTCTTATAAGTATCAAAGAACAAGGAATTATATTAGCCCGTTCTCTGGGTAGAGATCGTAACTTTATCACTGCCTCGAATCCTGCCTGCTTCCTTCTCACTGAGCTGTCTTCCTTCTCAACATGCTGTTCTCTACAACTAGGTGTTGGTTTGTTCTGGGTTCACATACAACCCTTTTAGAAACCCGTCCCCTGAGCCATTAAAACTGTTGTGGTTAGCACCTCCCCAATTTCATCTCCCTTCAATAGAGAATGGCCATCTTGTTTATCTAACTGCTTACCAATTTAACCTGATGTTCCCTGCCAGGCATTTCAAAGGAACATGAGATGTCTTAAACCCATCCTAGATGGTAAAATGTGATCTCAGGGATGGCCTATCCACCAGTATCTGTCCCTCCCTTATTCTGGCCAATCTCCAATGTTAGCATATCTTAGAAGACATGGGATGCCTTACACACACTGTGGTTTGGGGCTAGTCATAAGAACATAAGAAATAGGAGCAGGAGTAGGTTACATGGCCCCTTGAGCCTGCTCCACCATTCAGTCAGATCACGGCTGAGCTTTGACCCCAACTCCGCTTTCCCGCCCGATCCCCATATCCGTTGATTCCCCTAGAGTCCAGAAATCTGTTTGTCTCAGCCTTGAATATAGTCAATGACTGAGCATCCACTGCCCTCTGGGGTAGAGAATTCCAAAGATTCACAACTCTCTGAGTGAAGAAATTCCTCCTCATCTCAGTCTTACATGGCCGACCCCTTATCCTGCGACTATGCCCCCTAGTTCTAGACTCTCCAGCCCGAGGAAACAACATCTCAGCCTCTACCCTGTCAAGCCCCCTCATAATCTTATATGTTTCAATGAGATCACCTCTCATTCTTCTAAACTCCAGAGAGCATAGGCCCATTCTACTCAACCTCGCCTCATAGGACAACCCTCTCATCCCAGGAATTAATCTAGTGAACCTTCGCTGCACTGCCTCTAAGGCAAGTATATCATATCTTAGATAAGGAGACCAAAACTGTACTCAGTACTCCAGGTGAGGTCTCACCAAAGCGCTGTACAATTATACTAAGACTTCCTTACTTTTGTACTCCAACCCCTTTGCAATAAAGGCCAACATTCCATTTGCTTTCCTAATTGCAGTCCGTTTGCTAGTTGTGGAAAAATACTGAGTCTCTGTTAGAAAACCACTAAATGTTGGATAGATGACGGAATAATTGGAGTAATTTAAACTAAACTTCCAATACATTTTAAAAATCGTAATCTAAAAGATATTCCCTTCCAACTCCCCACTTTGAGAGTGCGGCACTGGCAATGCCAAACTCTCCAACTCATCATTCCCCTCGTCGTAATAACATTGCAATCACATATATTACTCCCCTTCAGGTATTCTATGAACACTGCATTAATAGTTATGTTTGGATAGGTGGTACATACACACATACATCCCTTCCCTACATAAACAATTTTCGTTTGTCTTCCCCTATCAGATTTAAGCTCAAAATGACACCTGCATCCTGTCCCTTCTGGGGTAAACAAAGATTACTATTACATTTATAATCCACGGCTACCCAAATGTCAATCAATTGTCCACATATTTTCAAATGCCATAGAGGGAGTGCAGCGAAGGTTCACCAGACTGATTCCTGGGATGGCAGGACTGTCGTTAGAGGAGAGATTGGGTCAACTCGGCCTGTATTCATTCGGGTTTAGAAGAATGAGAGGAGATTTCATTGAAACATATAAAATTCTGACAGAGCTAGACAGACTGGATGCAGGGAGGATGTTTCCCCTGGCTGGGAATCCCAGAACGAGGGGTGACAGTCTCAGGGTACAGGGTAGGACAATTAGGACTGAGATGAGGAGAAATTTCTTCACTCAGAGGGTGGTGAACCTGTGGAATTCTCTACCACAGAAGGCTGTGGAGGCCAAGACACTGAATATATTTAAGAAAGAGCTAGATAGATTTCTAGACACAAAAGGCATCAAAGGGTATGGGGAGAGAGCAGGAATATGGCATTGAGATAGAGGATCAGCCATGATCATATTGAATGGCGGAGCAGGCTCGAAGGGCCGAATGGCCTACTCCTGCTTCTATTTTCTATGTTTCTATGTCCCCGACAATCCCGAACAGTTTGCCACAGCCGTACCCCCGCACCAGTAGACATCGTAACCTGTGGCGTATGTATTTGGTGGGTCAATGACCAGACCCGAACAATGTCTGGACACCGAGTGTGACGCTGCCTGATGTCCGTTCCTTTTCTCCGAAGGCATGTCAACGTTATTCCACCCACCCCAAGGGATGCCTCTCGTCTCCAAATGGTGATGGTCATCTGGGTGGTGTTGGTCTCAAAACTTCGTTGTGCCACATTAGACCAGAGGGTATTCTGAGTCCCCCAAATCCAGCCATATGTCACAGCCCATAGACTCATGAATATCCGTAACATCTTTCTTCACATGGGTAAGTTGCTCTCTGTAAAATCAAGCACAGTATCGGATTATCGTTCAGTTTGATCATCTGCTGCTACCGATTTGAGCTGGTTAATATGGTACCATTTAGTGATCTTTTTATTTTCTTTTCCTGTATACTGTATTAAGTACACAGCCAGACTAGCTCGAATTATTATGGGAAAGGGTCCTTTCCATTTAGGCTCAAATATGTGTTCTCGTTTCCCATCATTCAGAACCATAACTACATCTCCTACCTCATACTCAGAAGGTTTTACCTTTTTGTCAAAATACTTTTTAATCCGATTTTTCGCTACATGGCGAATGATGTCACAAATCGGTTAGTTTTGTTTACATATTCCACCATCTGGTTTAACCATTTACTTCTGATTGTTCCCAACAAATAAGGAATTTGCTAAAAGGTGTCCTGGTGCACGTATCAGTCTTCCCGTCATATCCTGGTATGGTGAGATACCTGCGGTGACATGAGGGGTTGATCGAATTGCCTTAAGACACATGGGTAGCATGTTTGTCCATTGAGTAGGGTGATCTGCACAAAACTTCTTTAACATAGTTTTCCTCTTTCTACCACACCCTACAATTGCGGATGATGTGCGATGTGTAGTTTATGCTTTATTTTCATGAGCTTTTGGAGTTCAGTAAAGATTTTGCCTGTGAGATGTGACCCTTGATCACAGTCTACTTGTATCAATACTCCCCACCTGCAGATCACCTCACTCAACAATATTCTAGCTACAGTAATAGCAGTGTTAGTCCTACATGGGAATGCTTCCATCCACTCTGTGAATTTATCAATAATGACCAAAAAGTGCAAGTAACCTGAAGGCGTTTGGTGTAAAGGGCCAATGAGATCAATCTGTAAATGTGTCCAAGGTCCCTTAGGGGGAAGTGCACTTCGAAGGAAGGCACGATCGGTGGATAAGGCTGGATTGTGTTATAAACATACTAAACATCTCGCTACACAGCGAATGATGTCACCTTTGCATTCAGGCCACCATGCAACCTTTTGGATTTTATGCAGTGTGGTCTCTGCAGAACAATGACCACCCACGGCATGACCGTGGAACACGTCAAAGAATTCTTCAGCAGTAGTAGAGGGAACACACAAAATTGGGACTGGTTCGGACTTGGGTTGATACATAAGTAAGGACCGTCCATTATCGGTGAGCATGGTTTCATGACCCCTTGGTGTGGATTGAGGTAGGGGTTTATTATTTTCTTGGTGTCACACCATGGTTTGCTCATACAGTGGCCAGGACATTTGTAGGGTGTCTAAGTTGAATTTGACGGGATTACCAGCTATGGCACAGACACGGCCATTGGAGAACGGACCAAAAGGATACCCGGTCTAGGTAGCCTCTTTGGCAGCCTTGTCAGCTTGAGAATTACCGACTGAGTGTGGATCAGTTCCTTCGATGTGGGCCTTTACCTTACCTATGAAGCACGACTGTCTTCTATCTCTTAATGCATCCTACAACATTCTAAATAAATCATCGTGTACCAATAATTTCCCATCAGAGGTGTGGAGGTTATTCTTACAATACAAAGGAAGTGACAACATAGTATTGATAGCATAGTCACTGTCAGACCAAATATTAACAGGCTGGTCGCAGGTTTCAATTACAGCTGTCAAGAGCACCGCGATTTCAGCATATTGTGCTGAATGTGGCATGCACATGTGCTGGATGATTTGTTCAGGGAGGACTACTGCAAAACCCATAAATGGTTCCCCTTTTGGTGAAATGATAGACAATCGATGTAGACATCGGCAACGTCCTCCAAAAGCGTCTTCTGCACTGGATTATTAACGAAGTCTAATGGCGGTAATGGACACTCATATGGTTCTCCCCATTGTTGTACAAGAGTTGTCTGTTTTGGTGTAATGTCGAGATGTCATTCCATCAAAAAGAATGTCCAATGGCTCAAACGAGCAGATGATATCAACGTATCTCCGGGCTTCATCAATTGGCTAAGTGGGGTGTGCGGGGAGTGGGGCACCAAAGTTTACAATCCTGTGATGAATGTAAAAGTATTTCACAGCTCAAAAGGTCGTAGGTCTTTTCCACTCCTGTCAACATGCACTATGCATAGGCAATAGGTAAGAGCGTGCCTTGGACATCTTGACACAGGACTGCCACCACACTCTGGTCAGTCACTCCTACCTCCAAATGAAAAGGCTCACTTGGATCTGGGGTGATCAGGCACATTACTTGTATCAACGCCTCCTTTAGGTGTCGTACTGATTCGGTGTGCTACGAGGTCCGTCCAGACTGCACATTGTCTTCCTTTCCTTTAAGTAAATCATACAATGGTTTAGCAAGATCTGCAAAACATGGTATAAAAGCTCTATGGTATCCCATCAAGCCCAGGAATGAACGGAGCGCTGTCTTAGACACTGGCAAAGGTAATCGCTGTACGATTTTTACTTTGTGCTGATCTGGAGTCTGTCCAGCAGCAGAGAGGGACATGCCCAGAAATGTCACTTGTGCCTGATCCTTTCGAGGCTCAGCTGCTTCAGGAACTGCAGATGTTGCTCCTTTGTTTCCGTAGCTAGCAGCAAATCATCTACATACTGTAATAGGCACTTCAGCTTAGAGAAACCTTTGATGGCCTTTGCCATTCACTTGTGGAAGATAGTTGGAGCGTTATGAAATCCTTGGGGCAGACAAGTCCATGTATAGCTCTGATCTTCAAAAGTAAAAGCGAATTTATACTGATAATCTTTTCTTACGGGTATGCTCCAGAATCCATTAGCTATTCCTAGGTTCGAAAACCATTTGGCTCTGGGTGGAGTTTAGGATAACAGCGTGGGTGCTTCCCTCACCATGGGCACGATTTTAATAAGATGGTGGGATGGTCGCGGCGGAGGGTGAACGGGCACGCGGCAAACCCGAAAAATAAATCCTTACCGTTCCCCACGCGATCGCGACTTAATTGATGGCTCTTAAGGTGGCTTCCGGGTTTGGCGTCCGAAAGCTGCTCAGCGGGCGGGCTGCGCACCCGCATGACCTGCTGTCAGCTGGAGTGTCTGCACTTAAAGGGCCATTGCATCAATGGTTTTGCAGAACAAAGGTGCAAGCAGGCATAATGGACCAGTAGAGGGGCAAACCAGCTCCACGATTTAGTGACGGCCGGGGTTAGGAGGAGGAGGGAACTATTTTACCCGACGGATTAGAGGAAGCGCCCTGCCTCTGCCACCGAGAAGGCCTTGCCTGAGGTGGACAGAGGAGGTCACCAGCAGGAGCAACATCTCCCGCACCTGGGTCCAGTGCAGAAAGCTCTTCAATGACCTAACTAGGTCAACAAAAGTGAGTACACTTTCTGATTCTCCTGCATTCCATGGTGCACATCAACACCAACCATCCCCGCACTACATCATTCTGCACTGCCAAGACGACTCCATCACATCACTCCTCACACCCACTTAACACTCATCCTCAACTTACCTTCACTTCCTCAGCAATTCCTCACCTCCCCATTTGTGAACCCACCATTCCCACTCACCCCAATCCTGATCCAATGTCATGGCTCTGTCTCATACTCACCCTCTGATGCACCTCTTTCATGGTCAGCCTCACCCAAAGCAATGCATTCATCGGCTGATCACTTCACCATCACTCACTCACACGCCTGTACTTTCTCCCCTTGTAGGAGAAGAGACCGCAAAATGCATGGGAGGACTGGAAGGGGGGGGCCACAACAAATAGTGGTACTTACAGAGGCGGAGGAGGAGGAGGCCCTGGAGATCAGCCACACCCTCGAGTGCCTGTCCGTCGGGGACTCCAAGACTGGCACCCCACAAATGTCACAACTTTAACATTCATCACGCACAACATGAATTGATGTTAACAATGATTGGCATGTTGAATACCTCAGTATGCTCATCACAACATTACACATTTGTGATGATGCTTAATATTGACTTCTGTTCTCTAACAGGCCCTTCAACGACCAAAGTGACAAGAGAGGGCGATTCCTCAGAGCAGCTCCCGGCCTCTGAAGGTCCACCGTCACATCTTAGCGAGCCATCCACCAGCGCAGATACTCACACCTCGGTGGGTCCTAGTAGTCAGTTAGTTGGGTTGGCACCTGGTGAGTTACCGCACACAAGTGAGCACGAGCAGACACTGGTGGCAGGGGGAACTGTGGAGAGTCTGCGTCGGTGGGAGCACTCCTCTCCAGGATCTGCTCAGCTGGATGCAGATGCTGAACCCTGGGGGCCATCCTTTAAAAGGAGAATGATCGAGGGACAGCTGCACATTTGCGAGGTGCTGGAACAGGTGCCACACACACTCTCCACAATCGCGCAGAGGATGGAGGAGTTCAACTCCTGCATTAGTGGAATGGTGGCGCAGGTATCTGTGGGAATGTCTGCGATGGAGGGAAGGCTAGCCTCCATTGAGCTTCAAGCACGGCTCATAAATGAGTCCATTCAGGCCCTGACAACGGCAGTGCGGACTCAGGGTGAACAGCATCCTGCTGCCTTGAACAAGTAGACAGTAACTTTACAGGTGGTCTTCCAAGGCATCACGCATGTCCTTCAAACTGCTGTCCAGCAGGCTGGTAGGAGTGGTGTGGATCTGGTCCAGGAGAGGAATGATGGTGAAAGGGGACATGGAAGTGGGGACGCCACTCAAAGTGCTCCCCCGTCTCACCCGTTGCCCCCCTCTCAACCAGTACTCATAATGCTGCCTCCTCTCCAGGCGGCCAAGTCTGCCCCTGCACAAGTGCAGGTGGAACAGTCTTTGGCGGGGCTCTAACAGGCTCCAAAACCCAGAGGGCGGAGGCCAAGAGCATCTCAACAGTCAGGGCATGTACATGAGCAACCTGTACTACCTCTGCTGCAGCCACAGGGGAGGCACCATGTGGAAGTAGTTGAAAGAGAAGGCTAAGGTTTGTGATCACGAAGGGTGTTTGACAGACTGTCATGTTTTTCATTTATATTTAGTTTTTGTTAAATTCACATTAACATTCTCACCACTACTGCCACGTCTTGCCCATTCTTGACTGCCTTTTCTGATGGAGCACATGAAAGGGCACTATCATAAACAGCGAGACTTGATGCCACGCAGTGAGTGCGTTCACAGTGGGTGTATGTGTAGTTGTAGGACTGATTTGTCCGGGGGTGGGGGGGGGGCGGGGGAGGTGGGGTGATGCTGCTGCTCTTTCCAGGTGGTCTGAGGACTGGACTACCCTCACTTTACAGATGTCCTTATGAATCGTTCAAATATTAGTGACTCCCAGGCCTCACGAGCAGCCGCTGCTCTGCCGACGGGTTCCTCCTTCTCCTCCTCCTTCTTCTTCTCCTTGTCTTCCTCCTCCTCCTCAATGTTGATGCCAGATGTGGATGCTGGATGAGGGCATCGGGCCTCATCAACCGGTAACCCTCTCTGCTGGACACAACAGACGACTATAATGCGACCCACTCTCGATGCTGCGTATTGAAGTGCTCCCCCAGACCGATCCAGGCACCAAAATCAACATATCGACGCTGTTCCTTGCTGGTGGGGTTCCTTAGAGGTGTCATGAGCCACATGTGCAGGGGGTATCCCTTGTCCTCGAGGAGCCAGCCCTTAATGGAGTTTGGTGTGTGGAAGAGGGGCAGGATGTTGGATTCCAGCATCTCCAACATCCAACTTGGCGTCTTGGATGCACACGCACGTTTTTAGCATGACGTGCGCCGGACACCATCTTGGTATAAGAGTTAGCGCAGACGCAGATAATGAGCACTGGAATCATGTAAAGTCGGGAGAAAATGGCTTCAATCAGTGTGCAACGCTGATTTAAAGTGATTGACACCATTTTGGGACTTAACGCTCAACTCAACGCACAGTCTTAACCCCGACCATCTGACCGTGTCTTAGAATGCCTGGAGGACCCCCCACCAACGCTATTTAAAGGGACCATGCAGGATTTACAGTTAGTGGCTGGATTATTGCTTCTCGCTGCCAAGACATTTGTAACGTTTTTGGAGGTCTCCTAGACGCGGGGACATAGTCTAACATTTGGAGCCAGGACATGTAGGAGTGAAGTTAGGAAATGCTTCTACACGCAAAGGGTGGGAGAAGTTTGGAACGCTCTTCTGCAGATGGCAGTTGATGCTATCTCAATTGTGAATGTTAAATCTGAGATTGATAGATTTCTGTGAACCAAGGGTATTAAGGGATATGGGGCTAAGGTGGGAATATGGAGTTAGGTCACAGGTCCACCATGATCTCATTGAATGGTGGAACAGGCTCGATGGGCTAAATGCCACTGCCACTTGCTGCATCCTGCTATGTGGCACCTTCTCCTGCAAGCAAGCGGGATGTGTGTCTGGGTGATGTGCCTGTCATGGTTGAATAGCTGCCAGTGTGTGTGGCCTGTGAGTTGTGGGTGGGCACCTTGAAACAGTGGTAATGTGTAAGGGTGGGAGGAAGCATCTGATTTGAAGAGTTGAGTTCTGATGGAAAGAGTTTGTTGGTATGTGGGGGATGGGGGTGTAGTGTGTGGTGCAGTTGGTAGGAGACACCACTTGACAGTTGACCTCACTCACCTTGACCACTTGTGTCAAAACCTTGAACTTCTTCCTGCACTGCATCCATGTTCACGATGCTGTGCGCCTGGCATTGACTTCGTCCCCCGCTGCCTTTTGGATGTATGTCTGGAGGGCTTCTTGCCACCCCACCCCCTGCAGATATAGGATGCCCCTCCTTCTATCCACCTCTTGCACCAAGGTCTATAGTGCATCAGCAGAGAACCTTGGTGCATGCACTCTCGCAGGCCTGGTACCAACTCAGATCTGCAGGTTGGTGAGGTCTGGCGTGCAGATTGGAGGATGTGGGATTTAGTAGTGCACAACTTTTATTCAATGTTTTGACATAACTCATCAGTGTTTAAACATAGGGATAGGACTTGCATCTGTGTTTTACGTGTGCGATGTCTGATCTCTGTTCAGACTCGGTGCAGACAGTAGACTTTTATTTTCAGCAAATAAACAGGTACCAGCTACCTTTAAGAGATTTCTAAGAAACATCCTCCCTTTAAGAGATTGAGCTCCCTCTGGAGGTGGAAAGTGTGAATTGCATTGATTCCATGTGCAAGGCCTGGAATGGAACACTGATCGCAGGCAGGGTCTTGGGTGGGCTGAAACTTGTGTCCTGCCTGTGCAGGGGCCATTGGGCGCGGGGTAATTGCACATCACGCCACCTACGGCCAAGAACGGCCCTTATCCAATTTTTCCCCCAAAGAACTCCCAGCCAAAAGTTTGTCTGAGAGAACTGAGTGCCCTGCTACAATAATTCACTTTTTATCCCCATCTGTCAAACAGGCATTTAAATGGCCAAATGGCTGCCGGCTGCAACCCACCTAGTTTCCCATGGCATGCTTCACACAGCACGGGAAACACGTTGAGGCAGCGTTGAAATTGTTTCCCAGCATGAATAACAAGATTAATGCCGATTTCAACAAGTTTAACGTACTTTAATTCCTGCTTTAAATATCGTCCCGCCGGCTTCAATTGCCAGCAGGACTTCTGGGTTCCTGAACCGCACGCACACTGACGGGCCTGGGTCGTGTGCATTTTTCGGCGGGTTGTGGTGACGGGGTTCCTTCCTGCTCCGGAAATCCCTGATTTTGTTTGCCCCCCCCCATCACCCCTAACGCACCCGGACTTCAAGGTTAAAATCGTGCCCCAATAGGTGAGCAAGTGGAAGTGACTGAATTTAACTAGTGATAATCAATAGTTAATTGCCAACTACTTTCTGGTTTCTTAACGGGCCAAATAGGAGAATTTGTAGTAAACGTGCCAACTTTAATAATACTCTGCCATACTAATGACTGAATTGTAGCCTCCCGATACGGATGGCTTTCCTTAGGAATTGGATAGTGTTTTGCGAATGGATGTGGGGGGTCCATTCACAGACTCCTCTCCTTCCATCCGTCCACAATCATATTTACTGTGGGCAAATACCCATTTTTGAAGCATATTTTGTACCTCCGGATCCTGATAGACCAGAAATTCATACACCTCCTCTTTCTTAATCACGAACACTGAATGCATATCTCAAATCTCTTGCTATTAATCATGCCAAACCATAGACATTGGTTAGAATAGTCAATAATGACACTGTAATGATCTAAATCATCAGTTCTCAATATACCTCACCTGTCGTTAGTTCACATTGCTACCGCAGTATGTAGTTTACACTCTGCACCCTGTAACGATATCCAAGCCCAGCTCAACTGATGAGCATACGGTGATGATCCGTCAAAACCTTTTAAAAGCGTGCTCTTCCCTCCGGCCGCAGTGTGGGCGTTCGGTATGCAGAGTGTGAACGATGGTTACCGCTGACCCTGTGTCTATTAACATCACCTGTCATTGGCCCCCATCAATAACAACAGAGACTACAGGTCTGGCACGGCCATTATGTCAGAATTCCACTACCAGCTTTGTCGGCTGGGGCGGTGGGGCAGTGGGGGGGCGACTCCTTTCATTGTTGGCCCGGATTCTGTCCTTCAGGCGGGGCTGAAGGAGTGGGAGCTGTGGTGACTGCCACCACTTGTTTAGGTTGGCCCGTAATGTCACTGATTGTCAGGAGTGCCAGTCATTTATCCAATTTATCCTCGGCAGTATGTGACCGTGGTTCCAGTTTTTCAGAGTACCGAGGTGGGGGGAAGGACTGGGTCACGGTTCCTTCCCTGTCTACAATCTCTGATAAAATGTCCCATTTTGCCACAATTGGAGAATTGTGACTCCCTATTTCCTGATCCTGACCCTTTATTCGATCCCCAGTTGTTTCTACCCTTCTGTGGTCCCTCAACCACTGACACTGGCTTTCCCCCAGTCCTCGAATTTTGGAACCCCCCCCCCCCCTTGGGTCTGGTAATGTGTCCTTTTACATCACCCCGGGCCTGAATAGTGAGTCTCAAAATTTCATCCCATCGATCACTTTAACAGATGGATACTCCCAGTGCAGTTTTCACTAATGGCTGCAACTGACTTATAAACATTTGTTTAAACAATGTATCGTTTCTCCGATCAGCCAGCGCTTGGTTTGGTAGCTCACGTGCTGGCTGAGGTGGCACGATGGGTTGTATCATCTCATACACATCAAGCAATCGATTTGCAAACGCGGTAGGTTGCTCTGTCAGTCCCTGCACTGTCAGTGCACAGATTTGCATCAAATTTAAAGGTGTTTATTTCCAATAAATCCACCATTTCTCCAAACAGCACATCGGACCCATTTACTGCACAAGCGTCAGGGGTAATACACGGTTTTAAGCCCCCATCCAGGGCGGCCAATAAAATAGTTTTTAGATCACCGTCTTCTAGCTCTCTATGACCCCGTTTAAAATCTCCCCAAGCTCGAGTGAGCACAATAGAGTCATTCACATCCTTAATGGGCCCTAATTCTCCAGTCAAAGCAGCTGCTTCATCTGGTTCGATTGGTTTACTGTCACTGTGTTGTGATGTAATCACACCTTGTTGATTACGTCTCACTCTGGTGGTAATCACAATTACGGGCTGGATTTCCCAGTCAGTCACTATGGTGGGGATTTTTAGAACAGGCTGCTTCTCGTATTAACGGGTCCCAATCTACTCCATCTCCTCCTCCGGTCGTAATAGCTCACACCAGGGCTGTTTGTTGTCCCAATTTTCCTTGTAGCTCATGTATTTTTAACTCGCACTTGGTGTGATCTGCCTTGCGAGCTGGTCGATTCACCATTTCCCTGAGGGCGCCTCCCGCATCTTCTGGTTGTTGCCTCAGAACATCGTTTCTCTTCCAGCAACTCATCAATCTTATACTTCATCTGCTGCACTCCGAGCTCCTGGGCAGCTCCTGCCTCGAGTTGTGCCACCATACAGATCAGATTCCTAGTCCTCTTTGCCAAATCCTCGTACTTTTTTCCCCTTTTCACTCCTGTTCTTTGTTTTTCTTTCCTAAGAGCTGCTCACTTCTGCGTGCCCAAAAATGTGCTACATAGACTAGCATTTGTCTGCCATTGCCTAACTTTAGTTTCTTACCATCTATCTGTTTCTGAATCCGTCGCGTAAAAGAGTCAAATTTTCTGCCATCTCCTGCAGTTAAGAAGGGGATTAGATCCGTTACACAGGCCTGCTCTAACTTCTTCTGTAAGGCCATTTTGTCCTCGGTTATCTCTGCCATAGTTAGTTACCAGATTACCGGTGGGAAAACCCCTACACTCCCTAAGGTTCGCTTCCTAAACCAATTAAGTGCATTGTTAGGTCGATCCCAGGAACTTCCTTTTCCTTAATCGATCATCAACTATTTGTCAGCTCCTAGCTGGCTCGCCATTGTAAGATGATTTCATCTTGACACCAATTAGTTATAGTGATGATCTTTTATTTGAACAAAAGCAAGGATTGTGGTAAAAACCCAACTGGTTCACTTATGTCCTTTAGGGAAGGAAACTTGCCGTCCTTACTCCAGTTCCACACAAAGGTGGTTGACTCTTAACTGCCCACTGAAGTGGCCTAGAAAGCAACTATCACACTAGGGTACGGAAGCATAGTGGTTATGTTACTGCACTAGTAATCCAGAGGCCAGACATCAGTAATGGTGGCCGTGAAACTACCGGATTGTCGTAAAAAGCCATCTGGCTCACTAATGCCCTTTAGGGAAGGAAACCTGCTGTCCTTACCTGGTCTAGCCTATATGTGACTCCAGACCCACAGCAATGTGGTTGATTCTTAATTGCCCTCTGAAATGGCCTAGCAAGCCACCCAGTTGTAAAATCTCGCTAAAAAAAGTCATAATAAGAATAAAACCGGATGGACCACCCGGCATCGGACTCCTAGGCACCAGATACGACAAAGGCAAACCAAGCCCAGTCGACCCTGCAAAGTCCTCCTCATGAACATCTGGGGACTTGTGCCAAAATTGGGAGAGCTGTCCCACAGACGAGTCAAGCAACAGCCTGACATAGCCATACTCACAGAATCATACCTTTCAGCCAACGTCCCAGATTATTCTATCACCATCCCTGGGTATGTCCTGTCCCACCGGCAGGACAGACCGACCAGAGGTGGCGGTATAGTGATATACAGTCAGGAGGGAGTGGCCCTGGGAGTCCTCAACATTGACTCTGGACCCCATGAAATCTCATGGCATCAGGTCAAACATGGGCAAGGAAACCTCCTGCTGATTATCACCTACCGTCCTCCCTCAGCTGATGAATCAGTCCTCCTCCATGTTGAGGAAGCAGTGAGGGTAACAAGGGCACAAAATGTACTCTGGGTGGGGGACTTCAATGTTCATCACCAAGAGTGACTCGGTAGCACCACTACTGACCGAGCTGGCCGAGTCCTGAAGTACATAGATGCCAGACTGGGCCTGCGGCAGGTGGTGAGCGAAAAACTTACTTGACCTCGTCCTCACCAATCTACCTGTCGCAGATGCATCTGTCCATGACAGTATTGGTAGGAGTGACCACCACACAGTCCTCGTGGAGATGAAGTCCCGTCTTCGCACGAAGGATACCATCCAACTTGTTGTGTGGCACTAACACTGCGAAATGGGATAGATTCAGAACAGATCTAGCAGCTCAAAACTGGGCATCCATGAGGCGCTGTGGGCCATCAGCAGCAGCAGAATTGTATTCCTGCACAATCTGTAACCTCATGGCCTGGCATATTCCTCACTCTACAATTACCAACAAGCCAGGGGATCAACCATGAGTTCAATGAGGAGTGTAGAAGAGCATGCCAGGAGCAGCACCAGGTGCACCTAAAAATGAGGTGCCAACCTGGTGAAGCTACAACTCAGGAGTACATGGGTGCTAAACAGCGGAAGCAACATGCTATAGACAGAGCTAAGCGATTCCACAACCAATGGATCAGATCAAAGCTCTGCAGTCTTGCCACATCCAGTCGTGAATGGTGGTGGACAAATAAATAACTAACGGGAGGAGGAGGCTCTGTAAACATCCCCATCCTCAATGATGGCGGAGTCCAGCACGTGAGTGCAAAAGACAAGGCTGAAGCGTTTGCAACCATCTTCAGCCAGAAGTGCCGAGTGGATGATCCATCTCAGCCTCCTCCCGATATCCCCACCATCACAGAAGCCAGTCTTCAGCCAATTTGATTCATTCCACGTGGTATCAAGAAATGGCTGAGTGCACTGGATACAGCAAAGGCTATGGGCCCCGACAACATCCCAGCTGTAGTGCTGAAGACTTGTGCTCCAGAACTAGTCGCACCTCTAGCCAAACTGTTCCAGTACAGCTACAACACTGGCATCTACCCGACAATGTGGAAAATTGCCCAGGTATGTCCTGTCCACAAAAAGCAGGACAAATCCAATCCGGCCAATTACCGCCCCGTCAGCCTACTCTCAATCATCAGCTAAGTGATGGAAGATGCCATCGACAGTGCTATCAAGCGACACTTACTCACCAATAACCTGCTCACCGATGCTCAGTTTGGGTTCCGCCAGGACCACTCAGCTCCAGACCTCATTACAGCCTTGGTCCAAACATGGACAAAAGAGCTGAATTCCAGAGGTGAGGTGAAAGTAACTGCCCTTGACATCAAGGCAGCATTTGACCGAGTGTGGCACCAAGGAGCCCCAATAAAATTGAAGCCAATGGGAATCAGGGGGAAAACTGTCCAGTGGCTCGAGTCATACCTAGCACAAAGGAAGATGGTAGTGGTTGTTGAAGGCCAATCATCTCAGCCCCGGGACATTGCTGCAGGAGTTCCTCAGGGCAGTGTCCTCGGCCCAACCATCTTCAGCTGCTTCATCAATGACCTTCCCTCCATCATAAGGTCAAAAATGCGGATGTTCGCTGATGATTGCACAGTGTTCAGTTCCATTTGCAATCCCTCAGATAATGAAGCAGTCCGAGCCCGCATGCAGCAAGACCTGGACAACATCCAGGCTTGGGCTGATAAGTGGCAAGTAACATTCGCGCCAGATAAGTGCCAGGCAATGACCATCTCCAACAAGAGAGAGTCTAACCACCTCCCCTTGACATTCAATGGCATTACCATCGCCGAATCCCCCACCATCAACATCCTGGGAGTCACCATTGACGAGAAACTTAACCGGACCAGCCACATAAATAATGTGGCTACAAGAGCAGGTCAGAGGCTGGGTATTCTGCGGTGAGTGACGCACCTCCTGACTCCCCAAAGCCTTTCCACCATCTATAAGGCACAAGTCAGGAGTGTGATGGAATACTCTCCACTTGCCTGGATGAGTGCAGCTCCAACAACACTCAAGAAGCTCGACACCATCCAGGACAAAGCAGCCCACTTGATTGGCACCCCATCCACCATCCTAAACATTCATTCCCTTCACCATCGGTGCACTGTGGCCGCAGTGTGTACCATCCACAGGATGCACTGCAGCAACTCGCCAAGGCTTCTTCGACAGCACCTCCCAAACTGGCGACCTCTACCACCTGGCAGGACAATGGCAGCAGGCACATGGGAACAACACCACCTGCAAGTTCCCCTCCAAGTCACACACCATCCCGACTTGGAAATATATCGTCGTTCCTTCATCATCGCTGGGTCAAAATCCTGGAACTCCCTTCCTAACAGCACTGCGAGAGAACCTTCACCACACGGACTGCAGCGGTTCAAGATGGCGGCTCACCACCACCTTCTCATGGGCAATTAGGGATGGGCAATAAATACCGACCTTGCCAGCGATGCCTATATCCCTAGAATTAATTTTAAAAATATATTGTTTTAGTTTTTCAGCTCATTCGGAAACATAAAAAAGCCAGTTTGTCACCCAACGCTAAGCAGCAAATGGCCACAGTGAATTCCCAATGCACTTTAATTTAGTTAGGGCCATGCATAGTCCCTGAACCCTGGCAATCTAACCTCAAAGCCTTTTGCATATAATTTTATATCCTGTGGTCTACTGTTTGGAACATTAGCTAATATTTTAATAGAAGTATTTAAAACAGATGAGTAAATTAGCAGACAGAGGAATGGTGTATGGATGTGATAAGCTTTGCATGCTAATATTGCCATACTAATTTCTCAGCTAATTTATTTTTTTAAAAAAACCTAGTTGCTTTAATGAAGACATTAAACATTGTTTTATTAATATCCTTGGCTAAATTAATGAAAGCTCCAGCACATTTGGTCATTTAAGTTCAATATGAGTAGGACCTTTCATGGGAAAAATTGTCACAACCTATGGCAATATTACAGTGACACAAAATTCTTGGACAATAAAATCAATGCTTAGTGCACACTATCGTTTACCAAGGACTTTCACAGATAGGTCTATAAAAACTGAACAAGCAATCAAATCCGTCCAAGATTTCAGCTATAACAATATTTTCATTGGCTTCCAGTGTAGCATTTTAAATTGAGAAAACCTTAAAAGTCTGTTTTAATGAGCCATAATTCAGCTCTGCTTAAAAAAAAAGCCTGTGGAACATGTTCTCTGGATTTCGTCTTTCGCTTCTGCAAATGACTGTGTTCAGAGGAAGTATACGTTGGACTATTTATTATGTGCTTATCACATTATACAACCTTTCACTTTAGTTGCTCTGTATCAATTACCATTACCATTTATTTAAACCTTTGTCATTAAATATTCCTGACACCGGTCCTTGGATGGCTCAGAACAGACCCAATTTATTTTGAGTTTCTCAAGCTTTATAGATCTAAATCTGCTCTAAAGTAAACTCTTTGCACGAGCTGGGCTTGGAATTATGTAGCTCAGATCGTGCCATGTGAGAATTATTTGGCTTGATTGAAGAGGGATCCTGTATGTACTCTGGCCTTGTATTTCATTCTTTCTGTAAGGAACAAGAACCCTCCAAGTCACGCACCACACGCACCATGCTGACTTGGACATTTATCGCTATTCTCTCATCATCTCTGGGTCAATATCCTGAAATTCCTTACCTGAGACCTTCCGAACTGCGGTGGTTCAAGAAGAAGGCCCACAACCACCTTCTCAAGGGCAACCAGGGATGGGCAATAAATGCCGGCCTTGACGGCGTCCCCCACACCCTGAAAACAAATTTTAAAAATTCAATGACATTCTTTTTCAAAATTGAAACAGGGGGAGAAGAATAAATAGTGGCACAATTCAGCAGTAATTTAAGTAGTAATTTCTCTCAGCGATGGTATATAAATGGTAGTTTCAGCAGTCAGATACAGCCCAATTTTGCATTTTAAAATAAATGCAGTATTTTCATACATTCCACTCTTGCACCGAATTATTTCGTGTGAACAGAAGCCTAGCTCTTCCACTTGGATCAAATCCCGAGTGGAGAAATGACAGAGTGTTACTCGTACTGACCTGATGAGAACGCAGGGAGATGCAGGGGCAGACTGGCCATGTGGGAAATGAGGAGATTTCCCGGGTGTCCCCGTGAATGGTTCCACAGTGCTGCACTATCGGTGCCCCAATGCCCTTTTTCCATATGACTCCTGCAGAATCTCACACTCTTTCAGGGGAGCCAGTCCACTCCGAGATAGACCTCACTGCAAATTCTAGGGCCAGCCTTACTATAAAGAAAGACCTTGCATTTATATAGCGCCTTTCACAACCTCAGGGCATCCCAAAGTGCTTTACAGCCTATTAAGTACTTTTTGAAGTGTAGTCACTTGTAATGTAGGAAATGCGGCAGCCAAATTACACACAGCATGATCGCATAAACAGCAACGAGAAAAATGACCAGATAATCTGTTTATGTGATAGCTGAGGGATAAATATTGGATAGGATACCGGGGAGAACTCCTCTGCTCTTCTTCGAATGGTGCCATGGGATCTTTTACGCTCACCTGTGAGGGCAGACAGGGCCTTGGTTTAATGTTTTACCCGAAAGACAGCACCGCCGACAGTGCAGCACTCCCTCAGTACTGCACTGAAGCGTCAGCCTGGATTACGTGAAGTTGGGCTTGAACCCACAACCTTCTGAATCAGACATGAGAGTGGTACAATAGAGCCAAGATTGACAGCTAATTTAATGATGGTGAGCTCCCAACATTGGAAATACCAACAACTGAGAACTTGTGATTTGGGAGGACAGGAGCGAGCATCACGCTCCAGGATTTAAAGGGCTTCAGCAGCTTAAAGGGCCACAACATAAAAATATTGTTTTGGATGCACAACAGAATTAATAGAAGGAAAATGAGGCTGGTTTCTTTACAGGCGTGCTCTTGAACTATCCCGATAATCCCCTGCGTCCACACGATCCAATGTGTCTGGATCCATGGATATCTCCGCTAATATTACATTTCTGGAGCAAGCTTATTTTCTCAAACCATCTCAAAAGACACATGTATTCCGGCATTTGAAATACTAAAACCCATCCCACGACACTCCGAAGTTTGATTGGTTTTAATGCTGAAAACCTACCAACTCTACCGCTCATTCACTTCTGCAGTAGACCTGCTTCAGTAACCAGAATTTAATCCGGTCCAGCCTTGGGGCATGATGGAAACTAAGGTGTTTTCGTAATCAAATAGAAAGTGCAAATTAATTTTCCCTTAGTTTCTTGTTATCCTCCTATGCATTGTGGTTTTTTTTTGACGATCTCAATGATTCTGTTTGTTGTTGCAAATTCACTTTGGAAAAAAGCACAAAGGCTTTGGTTGGTCGGAATTAGAAGCTTTACTGAGAAAGGCAGCAAGATGTACTTCTTAAATACTTAATGGTCTTCCATGGAACATAATGGGTTGTACTCATCACATCGAAGCCTCTGCTTGGTTGCTTATTCCAAATGCTCAAACTACTATCAATGCCTCTTAGAAATATATGTGTCTGTAATGCAATAGGACCCACTAATAGTGAAATTGGATTTGGTAAAATTCATACTGAAAATGAGAACATAACTGAATGGAGTATCCCTGCTGTTTTAATGAACTGATTACTCTCTAATAGCAATAAACATTTGGGCTAATTGTCCGTAGCTCACCCCATACTGAATATATGTCAGCATATATTGAAATAATAATAATAATGAAACCTTTTAGTGATGATTTTTAACCCTTGGACTACAGTGGAATTGCAGCCTCCCTCAGTCAATCGTTTTGTTCACTTACGAACAGAAATAGCCATGATGTGGAGATGCCGGTGATGGACTGGGGTTGACAATTGTAAACAATTTTACAACACCAAGTCATAGTCCAGCAATTTTATTTTAAATTCACAAGCTTTCGGAGGCTTCCTCCTTCCTCAGGTGAACGATATGGAAATGAAATCCTCGAAATGAAATCGCGTTTATAATTCACAGAACAATGCTTGGTGATTACAGACAGTTTTTTCAACTGCCCGTTGCCAAGGCAATCAGTGTGCAGACAGACAGGTGTTACCTGCAAGGTCTCAGAATATACAAATCACCAAAAAAAACAACAAACAAAAAAAAACAGAGATAGAGAGGTAGAAACATAGAAAAGACAGCAACTGACCCGTTATATTAAAAACAGATAACATTTGTTCGCTGGTGGGGTAACGTGTAGCGTGACATGAACCCAAGATCCCGGTTGAGGCCGTCCTCATGGGTGCGGAACTTGGCTATCAATTTCTGCTCGACGATTTTGCGTTGTCGTGTGTCTCGAAGGCCGCCTTGGAGTACGCTTATCCGAAGGTCGGTGGATGAATGTCCATGACTGCTGAAGTGTTCCCCGACTGGGAGGGAACCCTCCTGTTTGGCGATTGTTGCGCGGTGTCCGTTCATCCGTTGTCGCAGCGTCTGCATGGTCTCGCCAACGTACCATGCTCTGGGGCATCCTTTCCTGCAACGTATGAGGTAGACAACGTTGGCCGAGTCACAGGAGTATGAACCATGCAACTGCCGGCTCACAGTGGAAAGGATATCCAAGAAGATCGCGCATTTAGACATAGACATCAAGTTTTTACAGAGCTGCAAGAAAGCAGACAAGATCCCGAAAGGACTCCAGATCACGAACCCACTCAGGTCCACATACAACTCGGATTACGCTGAGAGACTCTGCCGCCGTACCTCTCGCACACTCCGCAACCATCACATACACCAACTCTACAGCAGACGTCACAACCTCGAAACCAAGAGAGAGTCCATACTCTCAACCTGTACTCAGGACACAGCAGACCAGCTACGATATACTGCCAAACAGACGAGGCAACGGAACTACGCTGCCTACATGAAAACCAAGAGCAGGAAGCTTGAGAAACTCGGCATCACCACCAGCATCGACCAAGCTTCCCCTGGTACCACGGTTGCAACCACAGGGAAGTCTATCGTCAATTTGTCCGACCACACCCTTCAACCAGACGAAATCGAAGTTCTCAGCCGAGGGCTCAATTTCTGCCCCACTACCAAAATGGACCCCACTAGTCTCGCGGCGGACACAGAGGAATTCATCAGGAGAATGAGGCTCCGGGAATTCTACCACAAACCCCAAGATTTCAGCAGCGAACCCAATGAGACAATCGACGATCCGGAACAGCAGACAGAGGGATCCGCGGTACAGCAACCGAAGAGGAAAGAGTCAAACTGGACTCCTCTGGAGGGTCACTGCCCTCAGCTTGACATGTATGCTCAAGCTGTCAGGAAATGCGTCAATGCCAGATTCATCAGCCGCACTCAGAAGACAGTCCAGAATGTCACCCGAGCACAACGCAACGCCATCAACGCTCTCAAGACCAACCGCAACATCGTCATCAAACCAGCGGACAAAGGAGGAGCCATAGTCATACAGAACAGAACGGACTATTGCAAAGAAGCATACCGACAACTGGACAACCAGGAACACTACAGACGGTTACCCGCAGATCCGACCAAAGAACACACCCACCAGCTCAACAAACTGATCAAGACCTTCGATCCAGACCTTCAAAGCATCCTACGCACTCTCATCCCACGTACTCCCCGCGTGGGAGACTTCTACTGCCTCCCAAAGATACACAAAGCCAACACACCCGGACGTCCTATTGTATCAGGCAACGGAACCCTGTGTGAGAACCTCTCTGGATACATCGAGGACATCCTGAAACCCATCGTACAGGGAACCCCCAGCTTCTGTCGCGACACTACAGACTTCCTACAAAAACTCAGTACCCACGGACCAGTTGAACCAGGAACACTTCTCACCACGATGGACGTCTCGGCACTATACACCAGTATCCCCCACGATGACGGCATCGCTGCGACAGCATCAATACTCAACACCAACAACAGCCAATCTCCGGACGCCATCCTACAACTCATCCGCTTCATTCTGGATCACAATGTCTTCACCTTCGATAACCAGTTCTTTACCCAAACACACGGAACAGCCATGGGGACCAAATTCGCACCCCAATACGCCAACATTTTCATGCACAAGTTCGAGCAGGACTTCTTCACTGCACAAGACCTGCAACCAACACTATACACCAGATACATCAACGACATTTTCTTTCTATGGACCCACGGCAAGGAATCACTAAAGAGACTACATGATAACATCAACAAGTTCCATCCCACCATCAAGCTCACCATGGACTACTCCTCAGAATCAGTTTCTTTCTTGGACACACGAATCTCCATCAAAGACGGGCACCTCAGCACCTCACTCTACCGCAAGCCCACGGACAACCTCACGATGCTCCACTTTTCCAGCTTCCACCCTAACCACGTCAAAGAGGCCATCCCCTATGGACAGGCCCTGCGAATACACAGGGTCTGCTCAGACGAGGAGGAACGCGATGGACACCTACAGACGCTGAAAGACGCCCTAGTAAGAACGGGATATGACGCTCGACTCATCGATCGACAGTTCCGACGGGCCACAGCAAAAAATCGCATAGACCTCCTCAGGAGACTAACACAGGACGCAACCAACAGAGTACCCTTTGTCGTCCAGTACTTCCCCGGAGCGGAGAATCTACGCCATGTTCTCCGCAGCCTTCAACATGTCATCAATGAGGACCTCGCTATGGCCATCCCCACACCTCCACTACTCGCCTTTAAACAGCCACCCAACCTCAAACAGACCATCGTTCGCAGCAAATTACCTAGCTTTCAAGAGAACAGCGTCCACGACACCACACAACCCTGCCACGGTAACCTCTGCAAGACATGCCAGATCATCGACACAGATACCACCATCACACGAGAGGACACCACCCACCAGGTGCATGGTTCATACTCCTGTGACTTGGCCAACGTTGTCTACCTCATACGTTGCAGGAAAGGATGCCCCAGAGCATGGTACATTGGCGAGACCATGCAGACGCTGCGACAACGGATGAACGGACACCGCGCAACAATCGCCAAACAGGAGGGTTCCCTCCCAGTCGGGGAACACTTCAGCAGTCATGGACATTCATCCACCGACCTTCGGGTAAGCGTACTCCAAGGCGGCCTTCGAGACACACGACAACGCAAAATCGTCGAGCAGAAATTGATAGCCAAGTTCCGCACCCATGAGGACAGCCTCAACCGGGATCTTGGGTTCATGTCACGCTACACGTTACCCCACCAGCGAACAAATGTTATCTGTTTTTAATATAATGGGTCAGTTGCTGTCTTTTCTATGTTTCTACCTCTCTATCTCTGTTTCTTTTTGTTTGTTGTTTTTTTTGGTGATTTGTATATTCTGAGACCTTGCAGGTAACACCTGTCTGTCTGCACACTGATTGCCTTGGCAACGGGCAGTTGAAAAAACTGTCTGTACTCACCAAGCATTGTTCTGTGAATTATAAATGCGATTTCATTTCGAGGATTTCATTTCCACATCGTTCACCTGAGGAAGGAGGAAGCCTCCGAAAGCTTGTGAATTTAAAATAAAATTGCTGGACTATAACTTGGTGTTGTAAAATTGTTTACAATTAACAGAAATGGGAGATCACAGGAGTAGATTTACAAAAGAAAGCTCTTTTTATATTTATTCGAAGGATGTGGGGGCCACTGGCAAGGCTGGCATTTATTGCCCATTCCTAGTTGCCCTGAGAAAGTGGTGGTGGGACTTCTTCTTGAAACACCAGTAGCAATTAGATACAACTGAGTGGCTTGCTAGGCCACTTCAGAGGGCAGTTAAGAGTCAACCATATTGGTGTGGGACTAGAGTCACATATAGCCCAGACCGGGCAAGGACGGCAGGTTTCCTTCCCCAAAGGACAGTTGGTTTTTACGACAACCCGACGGTGTCATGGTCACTTTTACCGGTACAAGCTTATTATTTACAGATTTGTTTAAAAACTGAATTCACATTCTCAAACTTGCACTTACACAGAGCCTTTCATTTCTTCAGAACATTTTAGAGTGCCCCAAACTAAAATAATCAATGCTGAAAACATAATTTTAATAAACAATTTGAAAAATAAACACTTTGGTCCCGGAAATTCACAAGCCGCGATCCCAGCAGCTAGGCCTGGTTCCACTAAGGTTGGAGAAGGGAACTCTCAGCGTATGGTGTCCTCATCTCCTTCCCCACACCTTATCAGGCTGAGCGGGAAGCCCCAAGCTGTTCTACCAGATCCCCACCGAAGCTTTGTTGGGAGTCTGTCGCAATGGCTGAGTGAATACGGCCACTTTATTTCTGCTCACATTGTCTTCCTTTGTCAACCATTAATTCTTTCCCATTTTTATTATTTTTACACCTTGCCTAACCCAATTCATCTAATCTACCTTTTTTTCCTTTCAAAATCAAACTTTACAATACACCGTGGTAGACACAAAACCTTGACCGGGTGTGTCCCATTTCCCGGTGTTTCTGGCTTTATCTCTTCCTCACTCCTTCCCTCCCTCTCACCTGCATGATAGGGTCCCCCTTTTCCTTACATTGCACCCCAACAGCCATCACATTCAACGGATCATGTTCCACCATCTCCCACCACCAAACACATCTTCCCCTTGCCTCTCCTCTCCACCTTTCGAAGAGACTCTCCTCTATGAAACTCTTGGTTCATTCTTACATTACTCCTTTACCACCTGTCCTCCTTCCTTTTACCACCTTCCTGTGCACAGGCAGGAGATGTGAAATCTGCACCTTCTACTGCTGTCACACCACAAACATTCTTTTTGGGTGTGACGGACAATTTATTCGTAATTCCTACAACTTATTGCACAGTATTCACTGCCAACGGTGCAGTCTCCTCTACATCAGGGAGACCAAACATAGATTAGGTGATTGCTTTGCAAACACCTAGTTTCTCCTGCTTTCTATCCTAAATCTCTTACATTTAATCTTATATCTATGTCCCCTCTTAGTACACCTCTCAATCAATGAAAACAATCTGGTTATAATTACTCTATGTTCCATCCCATCATAATTTTAAATACCTCTATCAAATCATCCTGTAATCTCCTCTACGAAAACATCCCGGAGAGAAATACCCCCCTATTTGAATCACTGGTACCATCCTAGTTGTAACATCCAATTCTCTAGGTTTATGGAAGATCTTGTCACTCCCAATTTTTATGAGCTTCAAGTCCTAATCATCTGAATCCAAATTCCACAGTCACACAAAGGGTAGTGGAAATCTGGAACACTCTCCCCCAGAAATTGAGGCTTGGTCAATTGAAAATGTCAAGATTTTTGTTAGGCAAAGGTATTAAGGAACCAAGGTGGGTAGATGGAGTTTAAGATACAGATCAGCCATGATTTAATTGAATGGTGGAACAGGCTGGAGGGGCTGAATGGCCTACTCCTGTCCCTATGTTCCATCTCAGCTCATCCCTGAAAGACACGTTTATTTGGTTCACATTGCTTTTTGCTTGTTCGGTGCATTGTTGATAGAATTTTTCCCCCGTTACATTTTATTGTCTTGCAGACCACTTGTCCTCTTCTTTAGTCTGAATAGAACAGCCTGGGCTGTGATGGTCTCCATAACTCTGTTGGCGAGTTTTTAGCTCACAGCAACTGGACAAGTGCATTCTGACTCCTATTACTGGCAAAAATGGAGGGTTTGTCCTGGGGAAAGTATTATCTGCATCAGTGCTAAGGTGTTGCAGGTCTAAGGAAGAAACATGCTGGACAAGGGCCAGGGAATGCATCAATGTTTGAATATTTCCAAGCAATCCTCTCCTTGCACTGAGGTAAATAACTTCAGTGAAGATGAGATCAGTAAATGGCAAATTTTATCTCTGTACAAAGATGGAAATACTATTCCTCTCAAAAGGGAAAAAAAAGGTAACAACCGTACAGGAATAGAGAAAAATTTTACATTTCAATTTTCAAAAGTAAACATATTTATATAACGGGAAGATGCCCGACATTCTTTACAGAAATAGTTGCACGCAATTTACAGAAATCAAAGGGAAGAAAAAGAGATCTCTGAACGATAGAAATCTGAAATGAAATAATTTTCAATAAAATAGAACTTTCTGGAAATGCACAATTGACTCATCAGAATCTGAAGGAGGAAAACAGGTTGATGTTTTAGATATGACTGAGTGGGCATGGCAACAACTTGCATTTATATAGCGCCTTTAACGTAGTAAAACATTCCAAAGTGCTTCACAGGAGCGTTATCAAACAAAACTTGAAACCAAGCCACATAAGGAGATATTAGGACAGGTGACCAAAAGCTTGGCCAAAGAGATAGGATTTAAGGAACATCGTAAAGGAGGAGAGGTAGAGAGGAGGGAAGGTTTAGGGAGGGAATTCCAGAGCTTAGGGCCTTGGCAGCTGAAGGAACGGCCGCCAGTATTGGAGCGATGAAAATCGGAGATGCGCAAGAGGCCAGAATTGGAGGAGCGCCGAGATCTCGGATGGTTGTAGAGCAGGAGGAGGTTACAACGGGGAAACCAATGGGCAGGAAACTGCAGGCAAAAATTGCCCTCCACCACGGCACGCTAGGAAAATCATCTGCAAGGTTCCTCACCGCCAAAGTATGTGGTAAAAATCACCAGCGAGCATCACCATTACCACAGCGTGCGTGGAAAATCACATCCATTCAGCAGTTTCTCTTCAGTTGCGAGTGACTTGCATTACACTCAAGCCATGGGTAGTGGGCGCAATTACTTAGGTGAAAATTTGGACCTATAACTTGCAAGAAACACAACACAGCCTCACCGCTGGTAATAATATTACTACTGCTAAAGCAGAGCAGTTCAGCTAGTTTCCGGTTTCACCTCAGTGACCAGGGCCAAGAACTGTTAAAATTCACCTGACTGAGGCAAGTAAATTGGAGTTATGGTTGAACTACAGGGACATTGCCCCTCCTCAGTTAGTCAGACATTTTTATCCTTATGGTCTGTCTTTTATCCTTTGTCCCCGTTACAAATTCAGCTCTGTTATTGATCCCTTCTCATGTTCAGTGGCGTCAGTCACTCCCATAAGTTCTCTGGGTACTTAACATTCCAGGGAGTAGACTCAAACATCTGATTAAAATCACTTTCTAAATGTATAAATGTAGATTAGTACTTGTATAAATGATAATGGTTGCCATTAACCAGCTACTTAAGTGTGCCTTGCAGTACAAACCGTAAAACTACGTGGCCATCAATTCCCTGATGGATCGAGAGCAGACAGGTCTGGAAATGAGCTGGGCGATGGACTCTGTCCTGGCCCCACTTGCCTCTCTTTTCCGGATGGCAATCCTCGTACCGTCGAATGTGCCTACTGACATATGTGCGTGGCACATTTAAATCGCAGGCTAATGAGGGAAACAGGACCCTCTGACATGTTTCCTGCCTTTGGTGCTGTTCCAATGCTGGAAGCTAGGGGCCAATAGTGTTTTGATGCCGCAGCACGTTTCCACCCCTAGATTGGCATGATTCCTCGGTAAAGACCAGGGAGCCTGCCCCCCATACGGTACTGACCGCAGGGACAGAAATACAGCCGGGGTCGCGGGGGTGGGGGGGGGTCATACCTGGGTCAGATAAAAGTGCCTGCCCATCTCATTCCTGCCGGCCCAATGACCAAGCAGAAACACCAGGGCCTGCGTGTCAAAGCGTTCTCACTACCATACACTTGACAGAAAATGCTTCTGTCCATCCACGAGTGGGGATGAAATGATGGTAGCGCAGAGCAGCGAACCGGCAGCCTATTTTACACCCCACCTGAATATCGGGTTGCTGTCTGGCTGCTGGCTGCTTTACACTGTTGCCAAAGACCAATTTCAACCGCGGTGACTTTTAATCATCCACGCAGTAAGACAGAGATTATACACTTAATAAACAGCACACCCTCGGGCGAAACCATGTATGTAATGGAGCCTTTCCGTTTTTGAAGGAAGCGGTTCCTGCTATACATTCTTGTACAATAGAGTCACAGAGCCAAAGTGAAACAGGGAGCGAGATGGGTCAGACACCAGAGCAAAATATTCAGTCTGATAAAAAAAATCTAACCCTGAGAGACAGCCCCAAGGCAGGAAACAGTAACTGATGGTATTTGCGTAGCTATACAAGCACTGCAGCTAAAATCTTGATGTACTCTGTCGAGGTAGTTCAGAATAGGTGCAGATTTGTTATAGACTGTCAAAGCCTTGCAGTCCGTTGTTACAAATACTTCTGCACCTCACGAATCTAAAATCAATATGTTCTCAGTTGTACCAAAGTTGACTTGGAAACAGCTGCAGTGAATGTCTAACAATGAACACTGTGAGAGAGGAATTTGAAAGTAATGCCTACCATCACCTTCCAGCAACACTTGTGCATTTATTAGACAGCATTGCTTGCGGAGTGAGACTGCTTCACAGAGCTGGAGTACATATTTCTTCCGACTACTGCAAGGGATACTATCAGAGAAATCCCAACTGCCCCACACAGGATAGTTTAGACAAAGCCAGCCACTAAATGTGCTTTTGAATCAAAAAATTCAATCCTCTACCAGACAGGCAGTCTTGTGAGACTCCCGACTCCTTTTATGATGACAGTGATCCCAGCAGCAAAGTGTACAGCTTGGAGAAGACGGAGTAATGGAAAACACTGAAAGGTAGCAACACCCAAATGCGAATAAGTAACCTAAAGGTGAATGGTAATGCAAGTGCAGGGATTGGGATATAACATGAGTAAAAAGAGTAAGCAGAATCCTGCATGCCTGGTTGGGGATATCAGAACAGTGGTAGAGTTATTAATATTTATAAGTCGACATTCTGTAGAAAGTTATTTTTTTTTGCTTATAGCACAGTACAACTCTTTTCATGTGCAAGTGCACACGATCCCATTTCCAACTGCAATCATCCTCGTGGCCTTTTTTGAGTGGAATTGCCAGTCTTGTGCTGTGGGGCCATACAGTCAACACAAAGAGGAGACTTTCATCTCAGCAGCCTGGGTTAGATCTGAAGCCAAGTCAAAAGGCAGTGCCCGTGCCACCTTTGCCACCTAGTCCCCAGTAAAACTATTAAATGCAGCTGAACAGGTTGCTCCAATGATGCCTAGAATTCACTGTATTGAGGGGGAACCATTGACATTTGGTTGGTGGTGAAATTGCAACATTAAAAGCTATATTTCCCCACAATATAAAAAAGGTACCTGTTGCACAACACCCACCGTAGGATTGTGTTTATAAGTAACTTGCTGAACGGTGCCTTTTCTCCATGGATGGAGTTATACTGCCACATTTGCAACACTGCAAAGCGATTTGCAGCAATCCAGGAGTGACAGCGATACTCCAGAGTCAGGCTGAAATCTGACTCCAAGCTGAATGCAACAGTATGAGGGGCCTTGGAGAGGTTGACTCACATCACTTGGACTTGGCACAGTGTGTGCAGTATAACTCCAGCCAGCTTTTAAATAATGTTCCAGGAGGTCCACTAGGCCTCCAGGAACTTTAGAAACTTAAATGTTTTGAGAAAATTGGTACACCTATTCAGACTCTCCAAACACTCCACATTTACTGAAACATACGTACAGAGCTCTCTCCTGGAGATTAGAGTGCAGTTCAGAGCCAGGTAACATAACGGATCTATTTGGGTGAGAGTTAGTCTCAGTGTAACCGCAGCATTATTGTTGCAATGATGAATAACGGTCACACAAACACGTGTCAAAATTGTCCTTTCATTTTGGTTGTGGAGTTGAGTTTTTATCAATGATAATGTTAAGAAGTGCAACATTTTCCACTTTTAGCAGCCAACCTCAGTATGAAGTCTTCTCCTAGGATCAGGTCTAGCTTATCCAGGACAAGTTAATTTGGTGCAGCACAACACGCTACACCACGCACGTGTGCTCACGTGCTGACCCCTTGCATAAAAATTCCAAGAAGCGGTGAAAATTTGGTTTCCGAGGTGATGCAGCATCAAATTATTTGCCGCAACAAGTTACCTCCCCTAAACCTGGCTGGATGAGCAGTAAACCCTCCCCCTTCGATGCTCTGCCCCATTAATGACCCTATAATCCATACTAGAATCATAGATTAATAGAATCATAGAATGGTTATAGCACAGAAGGAGGTCATTCGGCCCATCGAGCCCATGACGGCTCTTTGTAAGAGCAATCCAGTTAGTCCCATTCCCCCGCTCTTTCCCCGTAGCCTTGCAATTATTTTCCCTTCAAGTATTTATCCAATTCCTTTTTGAAAGCCATGATTGAATCTGCTTCCACCGCCCTTTCAGGCAACGCATTCCAGATCATAACTAATCACTGCATAAAAAGGTTTGTTCCTCATGTCAACTTTCGTTCTTTTGCCAATCACCTTAAATCTGTGTCCTCTAGTTCTCAACCCTTCCGCCAATGGGAACAGTTTCCCTTTACAACCAATGTGACATTTCCATTTTGCCCACCTACCATTTTTAGGGGCTTTCTGAGCGATAGCGTCAATTACACCAAATCTACAGAAACAGGCCATTCAGCCCAACAGGCCTGTGTCCACTCGAGCCTCGTCCCACTTTAATGACCTCTTCCCGTCCTGACTCCACCCCACCGTATCCCTCTATTCCCTTCTCCCTCATGTATTCATCAAGCCTCCCAATCAATATACAAATACTCTCTGCTTCAACCACTCCATGTGGCAGCGAGTTCCACATTCTCACCACTCTCTATGTAAGGATATTCCTCCTAAATTCTTTATTTAATCTATTAGTGACTATTGTATATTGATGCCACCTTGTTCTGGACTCACCCACAGGTGGAAACAATTTCTCCACATCTACCTTATCGAACCCCTTCATAAATTTAAAGACCTCTACTGGGTCTTCTCATTCTTTGGGAAAGAGAAGACGAACAGGAGACTTGATAGAGGTCTTTAAAATTACGATGGGGTTTGACAGGTTGGTTGGAGAGAAGACTGCACATGTCTAGCTTTTACACTATCACACAATCTAAGATGCATGACCCTAGATCTTGCATCAGGGGTTTTGAAAATACAAGCCATCCTTTTACACCCCGCCCCCTCAATACAGAATACGATTTGAAAATAATTGCTTCTTTGTGTGCACAGTTTAGATGGTGAAAGTGCTTGAGCTGCACGGTGTTTGGCAATCTCAGGAAACTCTAAGCTGCAAGAGTGAATGAGTAGATAAATGAGAGCAGATATGGAGGTCAACCCCATTGGCACCTCAAGCTGGTGCTTGTCACTGTGAAAGTTTATTGATTACCTGGTCCTTCATACCAGAAGCCGGAGCTCCTTCTGTCTGTAAATGAAGTAAATGGCTTTGCAAGTGGAAGTCTTCCAACTGACATCCAAAGTAAACAGCTTAATTTCACATTCAGGACAGCAGGCCTTGAAAATCACCTCAACAGTTCAGTTAAAAATAGGGAGGTGGGGTTTAAATCTGTGGTTAAATTATGCTATTCTGGCAAAATTATTTTTTTTTAAAATGCAACAGAAGTTAGTCTCAATTAATATTCTAGTAACATTTCTTTATAAATCTGTTTTACCATCTCTTCCGGGCGGGTGAGGCTGTTCCACTGTAAGTGCTTGCATTACAAGGCAGGCTCATAGCGTGTCCTGTCACACAATGACACGAGAATGTCAGAGGTCCCAATAGGCCTTCACACAATTACATTTCACAATCTATCCACCTGCACTGTGCTATTTTCTGTATCTCACAATTGTGACATTTCTGCCTGGCAGGAAGCTTCAGTCCCATAGCCATTCTAACATCGATCTCTGCTGATTTAACACACCATATATAGAAGCACAGAAAACCTCATCTCTGGTGGGCTGGGGTGGAGGGAAGGGGGCAGAAGTGTATTCTGTACTTGCAGTCTCACGATAGATGGGAATCCAATTCTTTGGAGTTTAGCAGGAGGGGTACCGACCATGTTATCTGGTATTCTACCGGCAAGTATATGTGAGATCTCTAATAAATGGAAATAGATCTCTCACCTTTGGAGTGGAGCCAGCCTTTGGCTTATTGGTAGCATTCTGGCTTCTGAGTCAGAAGGTGCAGCATTCGATCCCCACCCCAGACAGTCCCAGCGAGTGGAGACTGGAGCTCCAGCTCGGAATTTTGTGTTGATATCCAGTGGGATTCTGATGGGTGTGGGTGCCCCCCTCCCCCCCATCAGACGGGTTGTGGGAGCCCATAAAACCCTCCCGCTGTATAGGACTAACCTGCCTATCGGCTGGTGTAAAGATGGTTACGGCCATGGAAAGAGTGTTCACATCGCGACCTGTCAGACTGTTAATCAGTCTGTGAATCCCTCCACTGCTTCACACTGTTCTCCACGGGAAGAGGGAGAAGATACAAAAACAATAACATCACCACCCAGTCAGACCGTTAATCAGCCTGCGAATCCTCCCAATACTTCCACACAATTCTCCAAGGGAAGAGCAAAGATACAAAAACAACAATCTTTGTAGTCTAAAAGAGACTCGCACACTGGCTCGGGACATTACTGGGCCTTACTATGCATCAGCTTCAGATGCATTTCTTAACGTATATTTTTGTATTTTCTCCCCTCCCCTCTTCATCTGAAAGAATGCCTCATGGAGTTTATAAAGAACAACACAATGTCTGACCCACACCAGCATGCACAACTCTTACTGTAACAGAGAGAGAGAGACAAGAGAGAAAAAAAACCTTTCACAACTTCTGAAGTGGGATCGCAGTCAGTTATTTGCATGGGTGGCAAACAGTAATTGAGCAGACATCTGCACGGAGAAGGTTTCTCACTGAAAGGTGTTGGTTTAAATGTTTTGATTTTCATCAGCTCTAATCAATTAGTATCTCTCACCGCTTAACGGATCATAAACAGCGAGCGCGATGTGGAAAACTGTAGCAGCACATCAGAACCACTCAGAAAACCAAAAGCATTGCAGGGAAAAAAAAACAAACGGCAGTGAGATCGAGTTGCACCGATTCTCCTGACTGCGCACAGCCATTTATTAGTTTTGCTTCTGCAATTCATATACAATAGCGAATAGTCAAATCAATTGTACATAAATCTATACCAAGTGTTGTATGATCCAACCTCATATAGCTAAAGGCTGCTTGGATTACATAAGCAAGGCTGCAGGAGGATTGGAGCTGAACACAGTAATCATGTTGACAAGGTCAAGATACCATGCCATTTCTCATTGTGACCTTAATGGTTTTCCCACCATTCTTGTGCTAGTTCTGAGCATCTCTTTATGCAGATAAATGGAATAGGCAATAAATCTCGCAGAAAGCTCACAACATCTAGAATATATTAAAGAGGTAAATGAATGCACTTTCACTGTGTAATGGCATGAATGTGAGAAACCGGTGCTTAATAATGAGAAATTTTATTTACCAAACAAAATCCTCAGATCTTATCCTATTGCTTATACTAAAAAGAAATAGCTCACTCATTACTAATATTTAATAGACACGACTTAATAGATAAAGTTTTAAATTAGACCATAAATCCATAAGGACGTGAGTATACGTTTAAACATTTAAACATTTACATACACCATATACACACATAGATTTACACAAACATCCATAATTGGAATGATATTTAAGATAATTATTTCCTCACACTCGTTGCCTGCCAATTGTTATATTTTACAATTACTCGTAAACTTCATGTGTTGCTCATGATCAGTTGATCAATGTAAGATTTTTGTTATGTACAAGATATTGATGGAGTTGGGAGATACACTTCAGAAACTCGTTCCATAGAGCTACTTAATGGCCAGAGTCTGTCACTACATCGTTATGGGCAACTGTTTACATACAGGATTTTTACTACAATTAGTTCGCCCGATCGTCCTCCATAACTTCGGGGGAAGAGCCGTGGAAATCCCTGTGAAATGGCATAAATACCGTTTGTTGGCCATAATCAGGAAAGCCCTCATGGAAATTCAACATCTAGGGCCTCGATATTAACCCCCCCCCCCCCCCGCCCCCCCGTCATGTAGGGCGAGAGAGGGTTGGGGGGGGTGGGTTAAAAATGAAAAACCGGGGAACGTGACCCCAACTCGCCGTGTATACACCCGTCCGAGTGCCCTGCCCTCGAGAAGCGGACACTTCATTAACATATTTAAATCGGGCTCCCACTGTGCAATTGAGAGCCCGATTAAAACTTAACAGTTGCCGGGCGGGTTTCCCAGGGCTCGGGAAACCCAGCAGTGAAAGGGAGGCGGGAGCTGCCTACTCCAGGAGGTAGGTGCCTTTCACAGCACTCCGTGTGGACGACGAGGAGCAGGGTTGCTGCACTTGGCCCCTCACAGAAAGGCTTTGGCCTCCCCTATGCCGATCGCAGCCTCTCTCACCCGCCTCCCATGATGGCCGACCACTCCCCCTCCAGCCCCGATCTCTTGCTCCCTTCTTCCTGCAATGGCCGGGGACTGTCCAGAAGGTGTCCTCAGCTGGGGCCTCCTGCTGCTGGTTTTCCCGCCTGGGCAGCCAGCCAGCCAGCCTGTCGATTTGGCCGACTGCTGGGCGGGAAACGGAAGAAAAAATTTATAATGAGGTCCTGCCGTTAAATTTGCGTCCCCGCCCTCACCGAGTTTTTCCCACGCCCTCCCCGCCTCCCCGCAAATATCGGGGCCTAAGTGTTTACTGAGGCAGTTTTAACATTAAATACTGATATAAAAGTGTGACCAAAAATCAAGACAACAAGCAGTTATACAGGAAATGGGTACATACCCAAGCTTTTTAATAATATGTAGATATTATACACTTATTTATATTAAAAGTCTAGTGTCCAGAGTGTATCTGTAGTATCACACCTCTCAAAGGTGTCACACCACAAAACTATTATGCATTCTTATGCTAAAAAATTGTGACTGTCTCAGTTAACCACCATCTAATTGGCTTAATTATTTCACTGACTAAATTTGAACGAACAACAAAATACCAACCAGCACAAACGCAAACAATCAGATCGGGTGCGGTACATGGTGGTTATCTTACTGGACTGGTAATGTCAGAGTTCTGAGTTCAAATCCCGCCACAGCAGCTGGGGAATTTAAATTCAATTAAATAAAATCTGGAATTGAAAAAAAAACTGGCTATAAAATTACTGGATTGTCATTAAAAACCCATCTGGTTCACTAATGCCCTTTAGGGAAGGAAACCTGCCAGTCTGGCCTATATGTGACTCCAGACCCAGCGGTTGATTAATTAATTTCAGAGGTCAATTAAGAATCGACCTCTGAAAGTCACAATAAGAATAAAACCGGGCGGACCACTAGGCACCAGACATGATAAAGGCAAACCAAGCCCAGTCAACCCTGCAAAGTCCTCCTCACTAACATCTGGGGACTTGTACCAAAATTGGGAGAGCTGTCCCACAGACTAGTCAAGCAACAGCCTGACATAGCCATAATCACAGAATCAGCCAATGTCCCAGACTCTTCCATTACTATCCCTGCCGATGGGACAGGACATACCCACCAGAGGTGGTGGTACAGTGATATCCAGTCAGAAGGGAATGGCCCTGGGAGTCCTCAACATTCACTCCAGACCCCATGAGATTATGGCATCAGGTCAAACATGGGCAAGGAAATCTACTGCCCTCCTTCAGCTGATGAATCAGTCCTCCTCCATGTTGAGCACCACTTAGAGGAAGCACTGAGGGCAACAAGGGTACAGAATGTACCCTGAGTTGGGGGGGGTGGGTGGAGACTTCAATGTCCATCACCAAGAGTGGCTCGGTAGCACCATTGCTGGCCGAGCTGGCTGAATCCTGAAGGAAATAGCTGCTAGATTGAGTCTGCAGCAGGTGGTAAGGGAAAAACCTACTTGACCTGTCGCAGATGCATCTGTCCATGACCGTATTGGTAGGAGTGACCACCGCTCAGTCCTTGTGAGAGACGAACTCCTGTCTTCACACTGAGGACACCATCCAACCTGTTGTGTGGCACAACCACCGTGCTAAATGGGATAGATTCAGAACAGATCCAGCAGCTCTAAACTGGGCATCCATGAGGCGCTATGGGCCATCAGCAGCAGCAGAATTGTATTCTAGCACAATCTGTAACCTCATGGCCCGGCATATTCCTCACTCTACCATTACCATCAAGCCAGGGGATGAACCCTGGTTCAATGAGGAGTGTAGAGGAGCAGCACCTAAAAATGAGGTGCCAATCTGGTGAAGCTACAACACATGCATGCTAAACAGTGGAAGCAACATGCTATAGACAGAGCTAAGCGATTCCACAACCAACGGATCAGATCAAAACTCTGCAGTCCTGCCACATCCAGTTGTGAATGGTGGTGGACAGTTAAACAGCTAAAGGGAGGAGGAGGCTCTGTGAACATCCCCATCCTCAATGATGGCAGAGCCCAACACTTGAGTGCAAAAGACAAGGCTGAAGCGTTTGCAGCCAGAAGTGCCGAGTGGATGATCTATCTCGGCCTCCTCCCGATAGCCCCACCATCACAGAAGCCAGTCTTCAGCCAATTCGATTCACTCCATGTGATATCAAGAAACGGCTGAGTGCACTGGATACAACAAAGGCTATGGGCCCCAACAACATCCCGGCTGTAGTACTAAAGACTTGTGCTCCAGAACTAGCCGTGCCTCTAGCCAAGCTGTTCCAGTACAGCTACAACACCGGCATCTACTCTGACAACATTGACAATTGCCCAGGAATGTTCTGTCCACAAAAAGCAGGACAAATCCAATCCGGCCAATTACCGCCACATCAGTCTGCTCTCAATCATCAGCAAAGTGATAGAAGGTGTCGTCGACAGTGCTATCAAGTGACGCTTACTCACCAATAACCTGCTCACCGATGCTCAGTTTGGGTTCCGCCAGGACCACTCAACTGCAGACCTCATTACAGCCTTGGTCCAAACATGGACAAAAAAGCTGAATTCCAGAGGTGAGCTGAAAGTGAATGCCCTTGACATCGAGGCAGCATTTGACCGAGTGTGGCACCAAGGAGCCCGAGTAAAACTGAAGTCAATGGGAATCAGGAGGAAAACTCTCCAGTGGTTGGAATCATACCGAGCACAAAGGAAGATGATTGTGGTTGTTGGAGACCAATCATCTCAGCCCCAGGACATTACTGCGGGAGTTCCTCAGAGCAATGTCCTAGGCCCAACCATCTACAGCTGCTTCATCAATGACCTTCCCTCCATCATAAGGTCAGAAATGCGGATGTTCGCTGATGATTGCACAGTGTTCAGTTCTTTTTGCAACCCCTCAGATAATGAAGCAGTCCGAGCCCGCATGCAGCAAGACCTGGACAACATCCAGGTTTGGGCTGATAAGTGGCATGTAACATTCGCGCCAGATAAGTGCCAGACAATGACCATCTCCAACAAGAGAGAGTCTAACCACCTCCCCTTGACAATCAACGGCATAACCATCGCCGAATCCCCCACCATCAACATCCTGGGGGGTCACCATTGACCAGAAACTTAACTGGACCAGCCACGTAAATACTGTGGCTACAAGAGCAGGTCAGAGGCTGGGTATTCTGCGGCGAGTGATTTACCTCCTGACTCCCCAAAGCCTTTCCACCATCTACTTGGCACAAGTCAGGAGTTGTGATGGAATACTCTCCACTTGCCTGGATGAGTGCAGCTCCAACAACACTCAAGAAGCTTGACAGCATCCAGGACAAAGCAGCCCGCTTGATTGGCATCCCATCCACCACCCTAAACATTCACTTCCTTCACCACCGGCACACTGTGGCTGCAGTGTGTACCATCTACAAGATGCACTGCAGCAACTCACCAAGGCTTCTTCGACAGCACCTCCCAGACCCATGACCTCTACCACCTAGAAGGACAAGGGTAGCAGGCGCATGGGAACAACACCACCTGCACGTTCCCCTCCAAGTCACACACCATCCCGACTTGGAAATATATCGCCGTTCCTTCATCGTCGCTGAGTCAAAATCCTGGAATTTCCTACCTAACAGCACTGTGGGAGAACCTTCACCACACAGACTGCAGCGGTTCAAGAAGGCGGCTCACCACCACCTTCTCAAGGGCAATTAGGGATAGGCAATAAATGCTGGCCTCGCCAGCGAGGCCCACATCCCATGAATGAATAAAAAAAAGATCAACTCGATTTTTTTCCAAAGATACTATTCATAAACCAGAAATTATGCATTAAAAAATCTCAAAGAACTCCCTAAACTTAGCCATAAATTTATCAATTTTATCTTCCAAATCCCTGTAACAACTCCTTGTGCCTGGGACCTGGTGCTGGAGTTGATTTTTTTTAGTTGTTAATGGGATGTGGGCAAGGCCAGCATTTATAGCCCATCCCTAATTGCCGTTGAGAAGGTGGTGGTTGTACTAATGTAAGGAGTCGTACAACACCAGGTTATAGTCCAACAGCTTTATTTGAAATCACAAGCTTTCGGAGCTTACCTCCTTCGTCAGGTGAGACCTGACGAAGGAGGAAAGCTCCAAAAGCTTGTGATTTCAAATAAAGCTGTTGGACTATAACCTGGTGTTGTGCGACTCCTTACATTTGTCCACCCCAGTCCATCACCGGCATCTCCACATCGTGGTTGTACTAGACTAGCAGTTATCCCCTGGGCTTTCCTGCTCACATATGCTGGGCCCTGAGCTCAATTTACAGCCTGTGCCTGTCTTCCATTGTTTTATCGAGTGGGCTGCAAAATCTTACTCCTGGCAAAATCTTAATTTCCATTGCTGCAGTGCACAAATCAATAAAGTCAGGAGTTTGTGCAACTTGATTTTATTTATTTATGATATCTCCACTCCTCTGTCACGGGCAGTCGAAATGTGGGCTGGAAAAGGATCCACTGCTGCTCCCACTAACATGTCTAATGCCAGTGACCGAGCAACCCGACCTTGGCCAACTCTCCCCAACACCTAAGCTGTATTTTTGTAACGGCAACATGACGAGGGCGGGAAGGCAAGCACAAGCAAATTTCTACTTTTGCCTTTAATTTGGTCTTAATAAGCCCTTAGCAAGCTGAGAAACACCTGATTGGTGTGTTAATATCCGTCAATCCAATTTGATTCAAGGAGGAACGTTGGGAGTATGGGTGGTTATGTGGTCGTAATGATAACACGCCAACTTACTACATGTTTCCACGCACTGTATTTAAAAGAAACATGAAAACACACCCGTACCTATCCTAGTGGATCTCCTGTGCCATTGCTCTTTGCAAGTCGCAAAATATGTTCTATGAGTTGCCTATCTTAGGTGTCTTTGTGTTAGTGGCACACTTTCTCATAGAATCATAGAAAGTTATGGCACAGAAGGAGGCCATTCGACCCATCGTATCCGTGCCGACCGAAAAAGAACTATCTAGCCTAATCCCACTTTCCAGCTCTTGGTCTGTAGCCCTGTAGGTTACGGCACTTCAAGTGCATATCCAAGTACTTTTTCAATGAGTTGAGGGTTTCTGCCTCTACCACCCTTTCAGGCAGTAAGTTCTAGACTCCCACCACACTCTGGGTGAAAAAAATTCTCCTCAGCTCCCTTCTAATCCTTCTACTAACTACTTTAAATCTATGCCCCCTGGTCACTGACCCTTCTGCTAAGGGCAATAGGTCCTTCTTATCTACTCTATCTAGTCCTGTCATAATTTTATACACCTCAATCAAACCCCCCCCTCAGTCTCCTCTGTTTCAATGAAAACAGCCCCAGCCTATCCAATCTTTCCTCATAGCTAAAGTTCTCCAGTCCTGGCAACATCCTCGTAAATCTCCTCTGTATCCTCTCTAGTGCAATCACATCTTTCCTGTAATAACCAGAAATGTACACTGTACTCAAGCTGAGGCCTAACTTGTGTTTCAGACAGTTCGAGCATAACCTCCCTGCTCTTATGGTCTAATAAAGGAAAGTATCCCGTTTGTCTTTTTAATTGCCTTATCTACCTGTCCTGCTACCTTCAGGAACCTGTGGACATGTACTCCAAGGTCCCTCACTTCCTCTACACCTCTCAGTATCCACCCATCTATTGTTTATTCCCTTGCCTTGTTTTCTCTCCCCAAATGCATTACCTCACACTTCTTCAGTTGGAATTCCATTTGCCACTTTTCTGCCCACCTGACCAGTCCATTGATATCTTCCTGCACTCTACAGCTTTCCTCCTCACTATCAACCACACGGCCAATTTTTTTATCAACTGCAAACTTCTTAATCATGCCTCTGACATTTAAGTCTAAATCATTAATATATATCACAAAAAGCAAGGGAGCTAGTACTGAGCCCTGTGGAACCCCACTGGAAACAGCCTTCCAGTCACAAAAATACCCGTCGACCATTACCCTTTGCTTCCTTCCATTGAGCCAATTTTGGATCCAACTTGCCACTTTCCCTTGGATCCCATGGGCTTTTACTTTTCTGACCAGTCTGCCATGTGGGACCTTGTCAAAAGCCTTGCTGAAATCTATGTAGACCACATCAAATGCACTACCCTCATCGACTCTCCTTGTTACCTCCTCAAAAAATTCAATCAGGTTAGTCAGACACGACCTTCCCTTAACAAATCCATGCTGACTATCCTTGATTAATCTGTGCCTTTCTAAATGACGATTTGTACCGTTCCCTCAGAATTGTTTCCAATAATTTGCCCTCTCACGGTGCTCTTTTGTCTCTCTCGTTGTTTTGACTTGTCCCTCTGTTCTTCTTCTATCAGTGGAAGATATTGGTGCTGGTCGGTGGGATGTACTCTCTGTGGTAAGGAGTTGGGGGTCGGGGGGGGGGTTTCAGGCTCCGGTTGCGGGCAGGTTTTTGGACTGCAGGTGGGAGGAGGGACCCTGCGAGGCAGGTTTTGGAGTGTTGGGTGGAGGGTTGCGGGGTCATAGAGCGGAAGTGGAAAGGAACCCAAAGATCCAGGTGCTCCGCCTCCTTTACAAGAAGGCTGCACCCACACCTCCGCACTGTGTCCTCCGCTCCGCCTCAGCTGCGTGGCCTCTCCTTGCAGCGACCGGTTCACCCTAGAGGCGCAAAAGTCCTGGGGTCCCTGCTCCGCCGGCAGAACAGCAGTGGGTGGGATCCCCAGCCGTGTGCAGCCGTAGACGCTTACCCCGTCGCGAATCTCGGGGGCGGGGTCGTGACCCTGTAAGGACACATCAGCCGCAGCCACTAGGGACACTTGGAGGGCTAGCCAAAGAAACAAGGATCTGCGAGATCTGCAGCTCCTACCGGAAATATTATGCTGGTACAAAAAGGGAGCCGTTCCCTCAAATCTGGCATGTCTGGAGCCTCAGGGGCATTCTCACCATCTCTCAGCTTTCAGCGGGTGAGAATTCTGCTGAGGCCTTTTAAGAGCATCGAGAACGGAATTCTAGGGGTGTCCCAGAAACTTGCCCGACATGTCCCCTGGGCACAGGGGAAGATCCAAAGAAAGAAAGAACTTGCATTTATATAGAGCCTTTTACGACCTCAGGACGTCCCAAAACGCTTTACAACCAATGAAGTACTTTTGAAGTGTAGTCACTGTTGTAACGTAGGAAACATGGCAGCGAATTTGTGCACAGCAAGGTCCCACAAACAGCAATGAGATAACGAGCAGTTAATCTGTTTTAGTGATGTTGGTTGAGGGATAAATATCGTCCAAGACACTGGGGAGAACTCACCTGCTCTTCTTCGAATAGTGGCGTGGAATCTTTTGCGTCCACCTTGAGAAGGTACACTGGGCCTCGGTTTAACATCTCATCTGAAAGACGGCACTTTGTGCTCATATCTCCGGGGTGGGGCTTGACCTTCTGAGTCTGCTGACTCAGAGGCGAGAGTGCTACCACTGAGCCACGGCTGACACATCAACATTCCCTCCATCCCCACGGCTGCAGCCAAATAAACAATGGCACAATCTCGGCGGAGCCTGATTCTGCCCCGTTTCTCGGTCCCTTGGCCAGTGACCTGCCTCAGCCACACCTTGGCCTGGACTAGAATTTCGAGCCCTGTGTGATTGGCTCCCCATTCAACATAATACATCTGAGCCCCAATCCAATCTTGCCCTCTGCACCTTTTCATCACTTCCTCTTCATGCGATCGGCAGGGTGGAGGGGTGGAGCCAAAGCAAATGGAACGACAAATGGTGGGCCGGCAAGTAGCAAATCATGGGAGGGGGAGTAGAGAGAGGAGTGGGGGGGGGGGGGGGGGGGGGGGGGCGCAGCAGAAAAGAGGAGCAGAGGCTGCGTGGATAACTTTGAGCTAACTTAAAATATAACCTAAACTTACCTACTGAGCAGCAGTCTAAGAAGGGGGGATAAAAATGAACAAAGTTTAACTAAAACTTACCTGTAAAAAAGGACCTGGGAGAAGCCATGTAGAGCAGCAGTGCCACCTTGTGTTGGGAGGTAAGTATAATGGTGCACATAGGTTAAAAGCAACATATGACACCCAGGCGTGACAAAATCATGACACAGGATGTGATCCAAACAGGACGTCGAGGCCAGATGCAAGACCTTTAAAGGACCTACTCCGTGGTCTCCGAATGGCGGTCGCAGGGAGTGCATGGTGGGCTATGAGGGCCTACAGTCCGTGGCTCTCCGTCAATTAAAATGTTTGGATGGAACCTCATTGGCTGGGGCCTGCAACTCCCTGTAAGCACCACCACCCCCCGCTGGGAGTGAGCAGTCGGACATTTGAAATGTTATAGACTGAATCAAGGTGATTCAATTACTCACACCCAAGCACTAATCGATAATGCACACATCTATAAGCATACTGGCAAATTATACGAGTTTCACAGGGTAACAACCTCCCCCCGCCCCCACCACACACAAACTTTGCAGCTATCTACATATCCATCACATTACAAATTCAGAGTGCGGCTGCATTAATCCAAATTGCCTTTCAGATATGTAAGAGCCACTAATGGCACTTCAGTGGGTGCGTAAATTATAGTCATTTTGTGTGTGCTGATCCTGCTATACATTCTCAGTTTACAGGGCACAATCAGAGATCGTTAATTCCTGGCCATGTGAATGTCCTGGTCAATCTAGCAGGGGATGTGTTGCACACCATTCCTTGGGCTTCGGTATCCATTGGTTTTCAATCCTTATTTGACCATTTCTTCTATAGATCTGGTTTTACAGAACTGAATCTGTACCACAACACAACCAGGGAGGGAACTGGGTTATACTACAGAACAGCTTCCACTGAGCAGAGTCCTGGAATATAAATGGAGAATGAACACACTAGAGCCTATTCTGGCCCTACCACCACCTAAAATCATTCAACTGCCCCTGGACAATATCTTTTAATTAAATCTGTCGTCCATAGTACACATCTTCTTTCATAATTTCTGACTACTGGTTGCAGCTAGGCCCAGTTCCCAGCTCCGACTGAGTAGCAGCCACTTGTGTTTTTTTCCCCTAAAGGGAGAAAGAGACTGGAGAATCAGGGAGGAGACAGCAACAGATCAGGAGTTGGGTCTCAGGAGAGAGGAAGGTCAGGAGTTGAGCCCTGGGAGGGGGCAGGACAGGACGGGGCAGATCAGGACTCTGGAAGCAGATCCAGTGTCAGGTCTGTCAAGGGTTAGAATGAGATAGTAGACTGTCCCAGCTCACCTTAACCACTGCCGTGGGGCTGTCAGACGAGGAGAGGAAGCAAGAAAGTTGGTGAGAAAGAGAAGGAAGAGAAAAACAAATCAAAATAACAGTGTCATGTGGACTCCTGAATAAAATTAGTGCCATATAATCACTTTCTGGTATCAATTCTCTTTTATTCCCTCAAACATCAAAGATAAAATAGACAAATCTAACTATATTTGTAGTATATTAAAATGTATTCTTGATGCTCAATACAATTTTCCCACGTCAATTATCAAATAATTATAAAATAATTATATCAGTAATTTGAATTTAATGTGTGAGGTTAATGTCAAACTGTGGGAGAAAGTGTGGTGTGTGCAAATGGGAAAGTCATTGAGGTAGTTTGGAGTAGTGATTGCTATGGCGATATATGCTGACACATTCATTGATAGAAAGCTCATTTAAAAGAAATAATGGGGTCGATTTTCGGATGGCCGAGCGCGTGTGTTCGTGGCGGGGGGGCTGCGAAAATTCTAGATTCCCGGGGCGGGTCTGGAGCCCGGCTCCAACCCGCCCACTTCACGGTTCCCCAGTGACGCGCTTAGATGCGCGCGCAGCCCCCGCATGCGGGACTCCCGCCAGCAATTAAAGGCGGTGGGATCCCACTTAAAGCAATTAATTACATAGTTCAGGTCATTTGCAGACCTGATTGGGAGGATATTTTAGGAGGGGTGGGATTTTCATATCAACTGAGTGTGTTTCCAGTACTGGGGGAAACACTCCCAGTTGAAATGGACGTGTTGCAGCCATCAGCCTGTGGCAGCTGCAAAGGTCCATTTGACAGGTGGTGGGGGGAGACCCTCACTCATTGCAGGAGGCCACTCTGTCACTTTGGACAAAGTTTGGCCTCCACCACCCTCCTCCTGACAATCAAATTCACCAACTTGCAACCCCAACTCTGGTGTGCAGACACATGTACCGACCTTGCGGACCCCCTCAAACATACATCTTGTGGATGGGGGCCGCCATAGCTGCAGTCATGACCTCCTCGGAGGGCGAACAGCATCACCAGCCTCGCCGGCCACGCCGTCCACCTCTGACATGTGGAGCTCCACAACACAGTGCTGTGACACATCCACCTGCACAGCAGGAGGGAGGGCAACCGCAGAGAGAGATGCGTCGCAGAAGGCACTACCCTCGCCACAGGGTCTACAGACCGAGGCTCAGCTTCCTGGACCTCTCTAAGCAGCAGTGGACACGGAGGCTCAGAGTCAGTCGACATGTAGTCGTGGACATCTGCAGCCTCCTTCATGCCGAGCTGCTCCCGGTTGGCCCGAGCACCATCTTCTTACCTGTCGCTGTCAAAGTCACCACTGCCCTCAACAACTTCTCCTCCGCATCCTTCTAGGGTGCCACCGGGGACATCGCCGACGTCTCTCAGTAGTCTGCACAAAAAGAGCCCTGAAAATACACCTACACCCACTCTGCAGTGACACAATGGGTGGCATCAGGTGTGGGTCTTCATGGTGATCCTCAGGAAAGGGAAATATTGCACAAACCAGACAAGATTTGCAAAGACGTGGCAGTAGTGGTGATGACAAATTTTAATGTGCTTGGCAAAACAAACAAAACTAAATCAAAAACATGACATTTTGTCATACACCCTTATGCATCCCCTTTTTGCTCACAAAACCTTCGCCTTACGTTTACGGGAACCCCTACGTGGTGCTACCCCTGTGGCTTCAGCAGAGGTAGTGGCAGGTTGCTCTTGTCCATGCCCTGACCGATGAGATGCTTTGCGAGGACGCCCTCTGGGTTTCGGTGCCCGTGCAGGGGCAGACTCGGCCACCTGGAGAGGAGGCAGCATTGCGGGTACTGGTTGAGAGGGGGGGCATCGGGTGAGACGTGGAAGCGCTTTGAGTGGCATCCCCACTTCCATGACCCCTTTCACCATCATCCCTCTCCTGGGCCAGTTGTAATGTATCTGTCAGCCTGTTTAAGGCGGCAGAATGTTGCTCACCCTGAATCCGAACGGCCTTTGTCAGGGCCTGAATGGACTCATTGTTGAGCCGTGCTTGAAGCTCGATGGAGGCTAGCCTTCCCTCCATCGCAGACATTTCCGCACCTACCCGTGACACTATCTCAGAGATGCTTCACGTCCCTGTGACAGTATTCCACTCATGCAGGAGTTGGACTCCTCCATCCTCTGCGCGATTGTGGAGAGTGCGCGTGGCAACTGTCCCAGTACCTCGGCAATGTGCTGCTGGCCCTCGATGACTCTCCTTTTCATGGTTCAGCATCTGGGTCCAGTTGAGCAGAGCCTGGAGAAGAGTGCGCCCACCGACGCGGACTCTCCACGGCTGCCCCTGCCACCAGTGTCTGCTCGTGCTCACGTGTACGTGGTGACTCACCATGTGCAACCCCAACTAACCGAGGATGGGGACCCACCGAGGTGTGTGTATCTGCGCTGGTGGATGGCTGGCTCAGATGTAACGATGGACCCTCAGAGGCTGGCAGGTCCTCTGAGGAATCGTCCTCCGCAGTCACGGCGGTCGCAGATGGCCCTGCAAGAGAACAGAAAGCAATATTAAGCATGTGGACAGATGTTGAGGTGCTGCAGATGCCAAGTGATGTTAAGATCATTCGCTATCATGAGTGCTGAGTGTTAGATTTCCGTCACCAGCCACTTGTGCGCTCCCAGTCTCGGCGTCCACCACGGACAGGCACTCCAGCGTGCAGCTTATTTCCAATGCCTGCTGCTCCGCGTCCTTTAGGACCACCCGGTGTGGCGGGCCCCCTCCGGTCCTTGCCCTCTCCCGGGCATTTTGGCATCTCTTCTCCTATCAAGGCAAAACACAGAGAGGCATGATTGAGTGATGGTTGCATGGTGACCCGCTGCATGCATTGGTGTGGGTGGGGGTGACCGTGAGGGAGGTGCATGGGAGGGTGCGTGTGAGACATAGCCATGAGATTGTATGAGGATTGGGTTGCGCGGTAGTGTTCGAATGGGAACTGGGGCGGTGAGTAAGTGCAGGCAAGGTGAGGATGAGTGGATGTGAGGAGTGATGCGAGAGCGTTGTGGTAGCAGTGCAGAAGGAGTTGTGTGGTGGTGGAGGTGATGTGGAAGACTGAGTGTGGGAGAATGCGTAAATATACTCACTTTGGCTGACCTGGTTAGGTCATTAAAGCGCTTCCTGCACTGGACCCAGCTTTGGCCGACATTGCCGCTGCTGCTGACCTCCTCGGCCACCTCCAGCCAGGCCTTCTTGGTGGCAGAGGGAGGCCACCTCCTCCCATCAGATGGGAAAAACATTTCCCTCCTACTCCTGACCCCATCGAGCAGCACCTGGAGTGAGGAGTCAGAAAACCTTGGAGCAGCCTTGCCTCTGGCCTGCTCCATTCTATTATTTAGGTTGTTTGCTGCAGGAGGAGCATTGGAGGACTACCCCTTTAAATAGGGCTCCTCCTGCTGACAGCCTGTGATGCGGGTGCGCAGCGTGGTCGCTGCGCAGGTCTGCAACGGGAAACCCGGAAGCACGCATAAGTACCTTCAATTAGGCTGCGATCGCGTGTGGAGCACCCCGATTTCACTGGGCGCGTTACCCACGTGCCCAGTCGACCCCCCGCTGCCAACCCACCTCCCTCCTAACATCGGGCCCAATGTGTTTGGTGATGGTAAATATCGTTAAAGGTGAGGCAGACCAGATAACTCAACACTGGTGGCTTCCTGAATGGCCAGTCTCAAGCCTGGTGTAATATCACACCGTTGGCCATGACATACTTTGTGTTATGTCACAGCACCTCCCAAACCCGCGACCTCTACCACCTAGAAGGACAAGGGCAGCAGGCACGTGGGAACACCACCACCTGCACGTTCCCCTCCAAGTCACACACCATCCTGACTTGGAAATATATCGCCGTTCCTTCATCGTCGCTGGGTCAAAATCCTGGAACTCCCTACCTGACAGTGCTGTGGGAGAACCTTCACCACACGGACTGCAGCGGTTCAAGAAGGCGGCTCACCACCACCTTCTCAAGGGCAATTAGGGATGGGCAATAAATGCTGGCCTCGCCAGCGACGCCCACATCCCATGAACGAATAAAAAAAATGTCACCAATAGTATTTTTGGTTTATTTTAAGGTTGATTTGGAAGGTCATTTTATCATCGTGGATTTATTTTCACTTGAGCTTTCTTCACGTGAGCAAGAGAAGAACCCCCAAGGGCTCCCTGGAAATGGTAATTACCCAATCTACTGATCACACCAAATCATTCACAGTAGCAAAATTGTATTTGATTCACCCTTTAGATAAATATTATATTCACCTTCTTCCCTGACGTTTTATGTTTGTACCATGAATACAAATAGAAATGAACATTAGATATAAAATATGTGAAAACTGAAGAATTTAGTATGCAGGAAATGACGTGCATAGTGATGTTATGATCCAGTAGGGCTGAGAATATTGCTTGTGTAGGGTGTGATTTCCTTTAGCATGCGGATAATAGAGTTTAGCTGCTTCCTATGTAAACACTCGGTGAGTTCCAATATAACTACGTAAGGGACAAAAATAGTTTATCAAATAATGTTTGTGACATATTATCTTGTGGGCTGAGCACAGTGTCCCTGGGTGTAAAAATAATTCTATTTACTTAAAGACTCGACAAGTGACACCAAATTATATACCACTGTGCCTAATAAATCGCACACGACGATAAAGCAAATAGCCAGTTTTACTGTCACAAATACTGTCCACTCCCTCCAAACAGTCTGAATGGAGGAGAAGTATAATTTTAAAGTGATTGTTCAGACTAAGTACAGCCTGCTGCTCTATTATGGTAATAATAAAGTGTTACTTGGAGCACATGAACATATAGCTTGCAGAAACATGCCCTTCTAAACAAAATAATTTGCATTTACCTCAGGACATCCAAAAGCACTTTCTAGCCAATGCAGTACTTTTTGAAGTGTAGTCACTGTTGTAATGGAGGGAAATGCAGCAGCCAATTTGCACACAGCAAGGTCCCACAAACAGCATAAATGACCAGATCACCTGTTTTTTGGGCATTGGTTGAGGGATAAATGTTTGCACAGGACACCAGGGAGAATTCCCCTGCTCTTCTTGGATTAGTGCCATGGGATCTTTTACATCCATTTGAGAGGGTAGACAGGGCCTCAATTTAAATGTATTAACATCTGAAAGACAGCATCATTACTGACCGTGCAGCACTCCCTCAGTACTGCACTGAAGTGTCAGCCTGGAAAATGTGCTCAAATCTCTGGTAGTGGGACTTGAACTGATCAGCCTTCTAACTCAGAGGTAAGAGTGTTACCCACTGAGCCACAGCTGACATGATTTAACTTAGCTCATGCAATTTCAGTGCTGACCATTCCAGAACAAAGGGCCAGCGACAGCTTGATCAGTCAGCTGTTGGAGTTCAGATCGCCGAATCCCCCACCATCAACATCCTGGGGGTCACCATTGACCAGAAACTGAACTGGACCAGCCATATAAATACTGTGGCTACAAGAGCAGGTCAGAGGATGGGTATTCTGTGGCGAGTGACTCACCTCCTGACTCCCCAAAGCCTTTCCACCATCTACAAGGCATAAGTCAGGATTGTGATGGAATACTCTCCACTTGCCTGGATAAGTGCAGCTCCAACAACACTCAAGAAGCTCGACAGCATCCAGGACAAAGCAGCCCGCTTGATTGGCACGCCATCCACCACCCTAAACGTTCACTCCCTTCACCACCGGTGCACCATGGCTGCAGTGCGTACCATCCACAGGATGCACTGCAGCAACTCACCAAGGCTTCTTCAACAGCACCTCCCAAACCCGCGACCTCTACCACATAGAAGGACAAGAGCAGCAGGTACATGGGAACAACACCACCTGCACGTTCCCCTCCAAGTCTCACACCTTCCCGACTTGGAAATATATCTCCGTTCCTTCATCGTCGCTGGGTCAAAATCCTGGAACTCCCTTCCTAACAGCACTGTGGGAGAACCTTCACCACACGGACTGCAGTGGTTCAAGAAGGCGGCTCACCACCGCCTTCTCAAGGGCAATTAGGAATGGGCAATAAATGCCGGCCTCGCCAGCGATGCCCACATCCCATGAACGAATTAAAAAAAAGATAAACTCAACCTAAAACCTAGGAATGATCCTAGACAGCATCTGAACCTATTTCTATTGTTACTCAAAATGGAGCCACAAAGTGATTTAAGAGTTTAGTTCACAGTTGTTACATTGGCAGAGGCTGTCCTGGATTGGACAGACCCGATTTTTGAGATGTCAACAAAATTGGAGCTGATATTTTTTACTATAGCTAAAGTTGAATTCAATTACTCCTAAACTTCGATCCACAGAGAGTTTTTTTTTTCTCCTAAATTGAGACTTCCTCTTTTAAGGGCATCTTCTCATCTTCTCCTCAGACTCCCTGTGCCACGTACCATACATATCTGAAAGCAAAGCCCACCTCCTTGCCTCTGCCATTCCACTTTGAAACCAGTCACTGGGCTTAGGACCATGGGAACAGGAGTAGGCCATTTAGCCCCTTGAGCCTGTTCCACCATTCAATGAGATCATGGTTGATCTGTGATCTAACTCCATATACCCGCCTTAACCCTTAATACCTTTGGTTAACAAAAATCTATCAATCTCAGATTTAAAATTAACAATTGAGCTAGCATCAACTGCCGTTTGCGGAAGAGAGTTCCAAACTTCTACCAGCCTTTGCGTGTAGAAGTGTTTCCTAACTTCACTCCTGAAAGTCCTGGCTCTAATTTTTAGGCTATGTCCCCTAGTCCTAGACTCCCCAACCAGCGGAAATAGTTTTTCTCCATCTACCCTGTCAGTTCCCCTTAATATCTTGAAAACTATGATCAAATCACCCCTTAATGTTCTAAATTCCAGGGAATACAACCCTAGTTTGTGTAATCTCTCCACGTAATTTAACCCTTGGAGACCAGGTATCATTCAAGTAAATCTACCCTGCACTCCCTCGAAGGCCAATATATCCTTCCTAAGGTGCGGTGCCCAGAACTGAACACAGTACTCCAGGTGTGGTCTAACCAGGGCTTTGTATAGCTGTAGCATAACTTCTACCCACTTGTATTCTAGTCCTCTAGATATAAAGGCAAGCATTCCATTAGCCTTTTTAATTATTATCTGTACCTGTCCATGACATTTTAATGATCTATGTACATGGACCCCTAAGTCTCTCTTTGGACCTCTGCTGTTTCGAACTTTTAATCAATTAGAAAGTACTCTGATCTATCCTTTTTAGGTCATAAGTGGATGACTTCACACTTGCCCACATTGAAATCCATTTGCCTCAGTTTTGCCCATTCACTTAATCTATTAATAACTTTATGTAATTTTATGCTTTCATCTACACTGCTTACAATGCTGACTATCTTTGTGTCATCGGCAAACTTGGATATGTGGCTCTCTATCCCGTCATCTAAATCATTAATAAATACAGTGAATAGTTGAGGCCCCAACACAGATCCTTGTGAGACACCACTAGTCACATCCTGCCAATTTGAGTATCTGCCCAATATCCCTACTCTCTGTCTCCTGCCGCTCAGGTAATTTCCTAACCAGGTTAATAATTTGACCTCAATTCCGTGAGCTTCAACTTTAGCTAACGGTCTCTTATGAGGGGCTTTATTGAATGCCTCCTGGAAGTCCATATAAACAACATTCATAGAGATTCCCCTGTCCACTACTTTAGTTACCTCTTCAAAAAATTCAATCAGATTCGTCAGGCATGACCTACCCTTTACAAATCCATGCTGGCTCCCTCTGATCAGCAGAAAATTTTCAAGGTGTTCAGTCACTCTACCCTTAATTATAAACTCTCGTAATTTCCCGACAACAGATGTTAGGCTAACTGGTTTCCCTCTCTCACCTTTCTTAAATAGCGCAATGACATGTGCAATTTTCCAATCTAAAGGAACGGTTCCTGAATTGAGAGAACTTTGGAAGATTATAGTTAGGGCTTCTGCAATGTTCTCATCTATATCTTTTTAAATCCTGGGTAGGAAACCATCTGGTCCTGGGGATTTGTCACTCTTTAGTGCCGTTATTTTCTTCATTACTGTTAATTTGTTTACGTTAATCGTGGTGAGTTCCAGTCCCTGATTCAAGTTTAGTTTCCTGGAGTGTCCGGCATGCTATCCTCTTTCTCTACTGTAAATACTGATGCAAGGTAATTATTTAACATGTCCCCATTCCTTATTTTCACTTGGAATCTCATCATTATCAGTTTTTAAGGGGCCCACATTGCTCTGACCACCCTCCTTTTCCCAATATAATTGTGAAAAGTTTTTGTGTTGATTTTGGTATCCCTTGTAAGTTTCTTTTCATACTCCCTTTTTGTAGCAATTACTATCTGTTTTGTCACCCTTTGCTGTTCTTTGTATCTCTCCCAGTCGCTAGGATCTGTGCTATTTTTTGAATTTTTGTATGCTTTTTCTTTTAGTTTTACGTTGTCCCTTAACTCTTTTGTCATCCATGGCTGTTTTTTATGGCAAGTGGAGCTCGTGCCCCTTAGGGGTACAAACTGGTTCGCTATCATGTTAAATTCTTTTTGAATTACCTCCCACTGATCTTTTGTCGTTTTACCCATTAACGGATTTGCATGGAGGTGACCTGAATTGACTCCCTCCCTCTGGTCAGTGCCTAAGATTGGGAAAACTCAATAGCCTAGATTTTCCCAATCGGTTTCACGCAATAAATGGGCATAAATTAGGCGAAACTGACTGCAAATTACAGCACAGCTGGATCTCTGTCCATTAAACACTGTGAACAATTTTCCAAGCAAAATATTATTTGAATGGAGAAATGCTACAAAATGCTGCGGTACAGAGGGATCTGGGTGTCCTCGTACATGAAACACAAAAAGTCAACATACAGGTGCAGCAGGTAATCTGGAAGGCAAACGGAATATTGGCCTTTATTACTAGGGGGATGGAGTATAAAAGCAGGGAAGTCATGCTACAACTGTACAGGGTTGTGGTGAGACCACACCTGGAGTACTGCGTACAGTTCTGGTGCCCTTATTTAAGGAAGGACATACTTGCATTGTAGGCAGTTCAGAGAAGGTTCACTAGGTTGATTCCAGGTATGGAAGGGTTGTCTTATGAGGAAAGATTGAACAGGTTGGGTCAATACTCATTGGAATTTAGAAGAATGAAAGGAGATCTTATTGAAACATACAAGATTCTGAGGGGACTCGATAGGGTAGATGCTGAGAGGATGTTACCCCTCATGGGGGAATCTAAAACTAGGGGGCATAGTCTCAGAATAAGGGGTCGCCCGTTTAAGCCGGAAATGAGGAGGAATTTCTTCTCCCAGAGGGTCGTGAATCTTTGGAATTCTTTACCCCAAAAAGCTGTGGAGGCTGAGTCATTGAATACATTCAAGGCTGAGGCTTGATCAGCAAGGGGGCCAAAGGATACGGGGAAAAGGCGGGAAAGTGGAGTTGAGGTAAAAATTAGATCAGCCATGATCTCATTGAATGGTGGAGCAGGCTCGAGGGGCCGAATGGCCTACTCCTGCTCCTATCTATTATGGTCTTATAGAAGCCTCACCATTTTGTGAGTGGATCGATGCAAAGGAGGTCAAAATGACCGATGCAGACGATTATCTGCAGTTCAGCGCTATTTCATGTGTTCAGCCACATAACGTCCACGGCTGCTAGCGACTGGTGCTATTTACAGAAGTGGCTTTAGTGAGTCCTTTTAAGAAAATTGGTGGGAACATTTAGATGCTATTTCTGCACTATTCATTCTTTTGTTTCTTATCACATCATCACTTAAGAGTTACTAAGAGCCTTTGAGAAAAATGTTTAGGCACCGGCAGATTTCACCACAGCAGTGGCACAATGGGGTTCCCTATGGGAATTGCCCTTTATTATGAGCAGCCTTCATATTTAGGAGCAGATTACACAGTGGCGTCGGTCCTGGCTCGTCCTAATATTAGGCACGGAGTCTGCGACTGAGCTGTGCTATCTGGTACATGAGCCCCTGCAGACAAGATCAACCATCTGCACTGCACTAACAGAGACAATGAAGGTCACTAAACTGTCCTCAGTGTTAGTGGGCCGGATTTTGCTGGAAAAGTAATGGCATGTTAAAGACGCACGTTGTTATTAATGAGCAAATCGGCCAGCAGGTTCAGGGGATTAAGAGATACTCCGCGAGTTGCCAATCTTCAGGACTTGCTGATCGATTTACTCCGCTCTGTCGTTTGCTTCACACAAATGGCATCTCTCCCTTAGCCTCCACTTTATTTTTAAGAAAATGCTGGATTTTCCAATAATTGCCCATTAAACTTGCCACAGAAAGTTAGGGCTGGAACTTAACAGCATAAATACCTTTTTAACGATGTGATAACTGTTAATGACTGCCAATCAACCTCTCTGGCCCAGAAAGGGAACAATTTAAACTGTTCAGTCTCATCCCTACAGGTAGTAAATTGTTGTTAGAGATTTTAAAAATGCCACATTTAATAAAATTTTCTTACTTCTCCTTTCTGTCTCTTTTTTTCTCTCTAATCGACCCTAATTCACAGTCGTTCCTGTACCTTTCTCAATCCTCAAATTTCATTGGTTAATGAGATATACTGTTGGTCTCATTGTCCTCGCTGTGTTGTTATCAGCTCGCACTTCCAGCAACTTCCAGTGCAAAATTGTTTTGAGCTGAACACTGAGGGAAAAAGTCTAACTAATGGGGCACGCTATGAGATGCCCCACTCCAGCAAATCCTGGGTCAATGATACATATCAGTTGGTCTACGTACCCATCCAACTTCAACAGGCCCAAAGTCTTCGAGACCCTCCCTCACTAATTGCACAATTTTCCGTTCACACAAGGTTAATGGTTCCTCCAGGGGACTGTTCATCTGTTGTTCCAATCCTTGTCCTATTATAGATGAATTTTACCTTCAAACACAAAAGCAGTGTGTGTAAAGGCAGGATGATTTGGCACATGGAAATTCATTGATTTCTCTGTGTGAGTAAAGTGATTTTTGAAAAAATCTATCAGAAAAAACACAATTAACTTCATCTCTGTATACGTCCTTTGCTGCTTCTTTATAGTAATGGTTTTGCTTCACCTTGGGTGCTCTTTGTCAAGTTATGAAACTTTTGGTGGGTCCTTTTCCAGCTCAAATGCTTCTCTGCTTTTTCCATAATTCAATCCACAAAGATTGCCCATTCCCAGCCATTGAAGTGGACTTTCTAAATGCGTCATTAACCCATTAGTCTAATGTTTAGTGCATTGTACAGCTGGATTAGTGCAAAGTTCATCATTTAATCAAGTTAAGTGGCACATTGACAACTTGGAAATTTGAAGAGGAGCATTATTACAGCTGCAAAATGATTAGTCAATGTTCTTTTGTTCCCTCCAACAAGTTAACACCACACAAAATTATTCATAACAAAAACATACTTCTCTGCTATTCTAATAAAACCTATTGAAAAAAGGGGAATGTATCCTTTGTTAAAAAAGAAAAATATATTCGCCAGAAAGTCTTGCAGACTTTGCAAGACCCATCCCTTCTCTTTTCTTAATTGACTGATAAGTACATGGGTGATGTTTCTTAGTCAACTGCAAAATGCAAACATGAAATACTACTGCCCCAAATCTAACTGAACAACAACGAGAACAACTTGCATTTATATAGCAAATCAAAGGCAATGGAGGGGTCGAGAGAGGTGGTGGTGATGTAGAGCTGGGTATCGTCAGTGTACATGTGTTATCGGATGATATCGCCGACGGGCAGCGTGTAGATGAAAAATAGGAGGGGGCCAAGGATAGATCCTTGGGGGACTCCAGTGGTAATGGTGTGGGAGCCGGAAGAGACGCCATTGCAGGTTATACTCTGACTACGACTGGACAGGATAGGAATGGAACCAGGCGAGTGCAGTCCCATCCAGCTGGACGACAGAGGAGAGGCGTTGGAGAAGGATGGTGTGGTCAACTGTGTCAAAGGCTGCAGACAGGTCGAGAAGGATGAGGAGGGACAGTTTACCACAGTCACAGTCACATAGGATGTTATTTGTGACTATGATAAGGGCCGTTCCAGTACATTGCAATTTTACATCAGAAGGCTAGATCAAACCTAACACATTGCAAATGGAGCAACCCAGCTATTTGTGAGTACGATGTAGTCAATGCTGCTGGAAATCACTGGGAGTGAATGTTCATGGGATTTCATTAACACAGGAGCTCTTTTGTAAGCTGCCCAAATGTTAGGTTAGCTACTTTGCATTATTTTACCTCAGTGCATATTTGCAAAGAATAAATCATTTGTTGCTGCAGTTGTATGTATGAAAACTCATTCATGTCGACATTCAAAGTACAAGAATACAGAATGTCTTTTTTCAAATGCAGGTCTTGGAAATAGACCCACAGTTACATGAATCTAACACAACAAACAAAATAAAACAGTGCAGATCTTTTCTCTCCAATAGCAGCTAAGGGGCACAAAATCAATGAGTTTGGTCAGTTTTAAATTCGATCCAGTTCCCCATGGATGTGAGCCGGCAGCAGAGAGCAGAGTTTGTCAGGACCAAGAGTGGAGAGAATGGAAATAAGTTGAAGATGTGGCGGAAAAAGCTCTTGTGAGTTTGAGGTTAATGTCAGAGTACTACAGAAGTGTTGAACACGAGCAGCTACCTTTATATCTGATCTATTAGCATCGGCAGTAAGAGCTGCATTCTTCACTGCCATTTTGCAACTTAAGACCAATAAATAAGCAAATGAATAGCATGAACCCGTGATAAAGAAAGTAAAGAACTTGCATTTATATAGCGCCTTTCATTGCCCCAGAGCGCTTTACAGCCAATGAGGTACTTTTTTGAAGTGCAGTCACTGTTGCAATGTCGGAAATGCAGCTGCCAATTTGTGCATAGCAAGATCCCACAAACAGCAATGTGATGAATGACCGGATAGTCTGTTTTAGTGATGTTGGTTGAGGGATACATGGGCCTCGATATTAACACCCCCCCACCCCGCATGACTGGTGGGAGAGGGGTTAAAAATGTTAAAACGGGGAATGTGTCCCCACTCCACTGTGTACGTGCCCGTTGTCGTTTTTATGGTGGGTTTCGTATCGTCCGAGTGTCCAGTCCTCGAGAGTCGGACACTTCATTAACATATTTAAATCAGGCTCCCACAGTGCAATTGGGAGCCTGATTTAAATGTAACAATTACTCAAGGCTTGAGAAACCCGGCAGTGAAACGGGGATGGGAGCTGCTGGCTCAAGCAGGTTAGTGCTTTTTACAGCACTTCTTGTGGGCCAGGAAGAGTAGGACTGCTCCCCTCGGCCCCTCACGGAAGCCTTCGGCCTAACCCCTCCCGATCACGGCCCCTCTCTCCCTCCTGACCTCCACCACCCTCCAGCCCCGATCTCCCGCAATGGCCTCTTCTTCCCCCCCTGCCCCACAAGCTCTCGCTCCCTTTCTCCCTCCCCCAAGGGTCCCCGGCTGCAGCCTCCTGCCACTGGTTTTCCCGCTCGGCAGCCAGCCAAAAAAACGGAAGAAAATAATTAGAATGAGGACCTCCGTGTTCCCAGCCTTCCTGGATTTCCCCCATGTTACGCTGCTCCCCCGCACCCTCCTCACCTCCCCGTAAATATCGGGCCCATAAGCTTTGAATTCATGGTCTATTGAACTGACAGTTCTATATGCAGTAACCTAATATTGTACATCATGAGAACAACCTATCGTATTGAAAGCAAAATACTGCAGATGCTGGAAATCTGAAATAAAAACAGAAAATGCTGGAAATACTCAGCAGGTCAGGCAGCATCTGTGGAGAAAGAAACAGAGTTAACGTTTCAGGCCGATGACCCTTCGTCAGAACTGGAAGAAGTTCAAGATTAAACAGTTTTTAAGCAAGTGCAGAGCCAGGGAAAGAGGGGAAGGAAGGGGAGGGGAAGAAAGAACAAAAGGGAAGGTCTGTGATAGGGTGGAGGGCAGGAGTGATTAAATGTTGAAAGGGATGATGGTGCGAGGCGAGGAGGGTGGGAATGGGACAAGTAAAGAAACAAAAGATTGGTCCAGAGGAGCTGTAAACGGCAAAATCAGAACCATTACCAGCACCTGCAGGTGAAAAAATGGGAGCAGTGGTTATAATTTGAAGTTATTGAAATCACAGTTGAGTCCAGAAGGTTGTCTCACGATGCGGTCTCCTCTACATTGGGGAGACCAAACACAGATTGGGTGATCGCTTTGCTGAACACCTCCGCTCAGTCCGCAAGCGTGATCCTGACCTGCCGGTCATTTGCCATTTTAATTCCCCTTCCCACTCCCACTCTGACCTCTCTGTCCTCGGCCTCCTACACTGTTCCAATGAAGCTCAACAGAAGCTCGAGGAACAGCACCTCATCTTTTGATTAGGCACTTTACAAACTTATGGACTCAACATTGATTTCAGATCATAATCACTGTTCCCATTTTCTTGGTCAGCAGGTGCTGGTAATAGTTCTGATTTTGCCATTTACAGCTCCTCTGGACCCATCTTTTGTTTCTTTACCTGTCCCATTACCACCATCCTTGCCTTGCACCATCATCCTATTTGTTATTTAACCACTCCTGCCCTCTACCCTATCACAGACCTTCCCTTTTGTTCTTTCTTCCCCTCCCCTTCCTTCCCCTCTTTCCCTGGCTCTGTATTCGCTTAAAAACTGCTAAATCTTGAACTTCTTCCAGTTCTGACGAAGGGCCATCGACCTGAAACGTTAACTCTGTTTCTTTCTCCACAGATGCTGCTTGACCTGCTGAGTATTTCCAGCATTTTGTGTTTTTATAACCTATGGTATTATTTGGCTATGAATTGCAATCATATGTACATGTGTTACATAGGAACAGGAATAGGCCATTCAGCCCCTCGTGCCTGCTCCTCCGCGGCTGATCTGCGCCTCAACTCCATAATCCCTCGATATCCTTAGCTCACAAAAATCTGTCGATCTCAGTCTTGAAAGCTCCAATTGTCCCCCAGCAGCCACAGCCTTTTGGGGGAGAGAGTTCCCAGATTTCCACTACAGGAGATCTGGCCTCCTCCTTTTGGTCACTGACAACAATGACAGCTTTACTGCAGTCATCCCAAGTTCCATTGTCTCTGTGAGGCGTCACAAGTTATCAGCTGCTCTCTCCATCAGATCAGTCTCCCAAAACTAACAGACGTTTTCAAACTGATTAAATTATGTACTATTGGATGCCTGAGTGCACATTAAAAACTTTTTAATGAGTTTCTACAATACATCACTTATACAAAACTCAACAATTACACTACTGATGACATGAAAACAAATGCTAGAAATGCACAGCAGGTCCACAACCGTCTGAAGAGAGAGAGGCTCATGCTTGGTTACAAACAGTTTGCCAGAATTCTAGTTTGTAGCAGAAATGTCTCCTTCCTGTCCTTTCTCTTTTCAGACAGACCTGCTGTGTATTTCTAACATTTTCTGTTTTTTTTCTTTGTCGAACCAACCATCCAATAAATGCGTAGGCTGTACTTACAACGGTTGGGCCTTATGTTTTGGAGTCAGGCTGGGAAGCAGGCCGGTAAAGTTTGGTCTACATTTCCCAATAAACTGACTGATGTTCATTTGGCCAGTCTGTGTCACGTGTATGAGAGGGAATTTAGAAGCGAGTAAGACTGCTAGGAAAATAATTTGCTGGCAAATTTAAGATTGCCAATTGAAATTGCCTGTCCTCACCACAATACTGTTGGTTCAGTATTGCTCACCTCAGATTGAGAGAGGGCGATCGAGAGAGAGAGATTGAGAGAGATCATAAAGCAGGAAATCTTAATGGAAATGAATCACAAGAAGATTCCGTGTTGATTGTAGACCCTGTTTTCCATTTTGTTGAGCAGAAACTAGGCTTGATGCTTGCCTTGTAATTCAGTGTATTTACATTCAGATAGATTACAGCAGATGTTGGAGAAGCATATTCCGGATTTTAGGGACGTTCACAATCGGATTCCTTCCCCTCTCCACAGTTTGGATTTCCCCAACTGAATATCTGTAACAAAAATGCTTAAAACTAATGATGTGAAAGGGGAAACTGTCCTAACCTACCATGCAACTATACTCTTGATTTAGCCCCTTCCTAAAAACTGCCCCAATAGATTTAAAGATCAGAACTGGAAAGAGATGATCTAAAGTTGAATCTGGGGTGTTTTGGATAGTGCATTTTGAAGGATTTTAGAATGACGAAGGTAACAAGACGCTGTCAACCCCTGTTCAATAAATATCCTATTTATCCTATTAATTCAATGAACAGGAATTCAGAGATATGGCCAGAACACTTGAATGCACAATTTCTTATTGTTATGATTGAGCCGGATTATAAAAAGTGCTGAAATGACAGAAGTCTCTCAATGCATCATCAACACAGTTGGGATTCTGTGTAAACTGGAACGTAGATGTGGTTAAAATGTGTTTTCTCGTCAAGGTATGCACTTCAGAGGAGTAGACAACTGACAGGATTCAGTAGTCAGAGTGAATTGAAACCATACTGTACAGATTCTGCCATAAATTACCCTAAATCCCATTGTATAGGATACATCGTCATGCAAACGTTTAGAACGCGCAGACCTAGGAGTGTAACTGCGATTTAATCTCTGCAATTATAAAATCATTGCAGATTTTTCTTTTTCCCTTGGTCATGTTCGTTGGACAATTGTGTGACTGACCCAGTCATCTCAATGTTTTAGCAATTAGACTAACAAAAGTGACAAAAGAATCACAAAGATCTACAGATGGTTCGCAATTGGGGGGTAGATTTTAATGCTCCCTCCAACACCCAGCAGGAAACAGTGCGGGTGCGGGGGGGCGGTGATCGCACTGAGCTTCCGATGCGTTCCCGCTGCCCCCCACCCGCCCGCCCATCATCTTTACTTACCTTAATTCAGGCCCGAGAGAGCCACCGGCCTCCCGCTGACATCATCGGTGCGGCGTCGGAATTTTAACTTGCAGATTCGGGTCAACCCCGAGAGCCAAACCATGAGGGGAGCCACGGAATGGCCAGAAGAGGCCATGGCAAGTTTAAAGATATAACTTTTGCGTGGAGTCCTTGTGGGCCTGGAGGAGCAGGAGTGTTCCTCTCCCATGGGCCCGGCTTGGAGTCCATGGGCCTCTCCAGCCCTGGCCTTGCCTCTCCTTCCCAGTGCACGCATCGGCCGCCAAATCTGCTGCCCAGCACTAACGTTATGCCGGGGGCCGTTCCTTTGGGTCCCCGGTGTTCTCGGGCTACCGACCCAATTTTTGAACCCGCCTGCCCGCTGGTCCTGACCTCACTTCCTCTGGGTTTTGGGCAAGAGACAGAGCTGCAACTTTTAAATGAGCCCCAGGAGTTTAAATGGCCCAGGCCTGATGCTGAGCTCCCCATTGGCGCTTCTCTTCCTCCAGCCCACACCGAACACTTACAATCAACATTAGTTCCCAGACTGGGTAAGGATGGCAGGTTTCCTTCCCTAAAGGGCATTAGTGAACCAGTTGGGTTTTTATGATAATCTGACAGCTTCATGGTCACTTATACTGACACTAGCTTTTTATTTCCAGATTTTATTTTAAACTGTATTCAAATGCTCAAACATGTTGGGATTATGAACTCACATTGTCTGGATTAATTGTCCAGGGCTCTGGATTACTCGTCCAGCAACATAACAACTACACCACCATACCCAGAGGACTATCACAGAACACCTTAAAGGTTTATCTGTTAATAGACTTCCGCTGACTACACTTCCTAGTTTGATCCACCCATATGTTTATGTATACCCAAAATCAACATTGTTAATCAACAGAATAAATACTCATATTGGTGTGGTAATAACTAGCTGCTTTTATTTACAGGCTTTCTAGAATATTCCATCAAAGAATAACAAAGTAATGCAAGAGAAGACACTGCATTGTAATTGTCATAATGTGCTTTCTCCCATTAGGGGCCATTTGCTGTTCAGTTAACAATATTTAAGTACCATATATATCAGACATTTGACTTGGAGCAGCCATGACAGGGAACTGATAAGGCTGGACAGACTGGATGCAGGGAGGATGTTTCCCCTGGCTGGGGGGTCCAGAACGAGAGGTCACAGGCTCAGGATATGGGGTAGGACATTTAGGACTGAGATGAGGAGAAATTTCGTCACTCAGAGGGTGGTGAACCTGTGGAATTCTTTACCATAAAAGGCTGTGGAGGTCAATCACTGAATATATTTAAGAAGGAGACAGATAGATTTCGAGACACAAAAGGCATCAAGGGGTATGGGGAGAGAGCAGGAATATGGTATTGAGATAAAGGATCAGCCATGATCATATTGAATGGCGGAGCAAGCTCGAAGGGCCGAATGGCCTACTCCTGCTTCTATTTTTTATGTTTCTATGTTTCTATTTTTCCCTTTACTTCTTTTGCAAAAACAGAATGATTCTCTGTCATCTTAATCAGGAGATGAATTATAATCCCCCAAATCTGGTAATTAACTCAAACAAGAATCTCATTCAGTGTTAATAACATTATCAGCTTTTATCCGTTGTATCAGACATTAATGGCATTAGTAACCCAATAGAAAATTAATCTGTGCAAGTTTCAAAAATTAATCCTTTAATTAAGAAAGTTTTGCTATAGATTGTGGTGACATAATGGAAATTGAACAGCAAGTTAAATAAAAAGTTTTTTAAAAAAGGAGCTTTTGGTAGGAAATATGTCTGCTTTCACAAATGATTGTACTGTTGGCCTGAGAACTCCAATTTATAATTTTCCTATCGCCGGGAGATGGCTTCGTTCATCCTGTGTGCCGCACACACTGGGAAAGATGATATTGCCACGACCAGGCTCTGTTTTTGCACACAATCTAAAACTCCAGGGCTGCGCTGAAAACATCCCACAAAATTTCAGATCATCAAAATGTAACCGTTTAATTCACCAGCTCAAAATTCTCTGAACAACCCCCATCATTCAGCGACAGAGCACAGATTAGCCACAGTACGTCTTCCGTTTAATGCTCTCTTGCATTCTTTTCTACTTTGGTTTCCTTATCCTTTACTATCCTGTATAAGGGGGCAAAATTGGGCTGTCCAGCGACCGTTTTGTAGGTTCTACGCAGACACCTATGCCCCGAAAATGGCCTTCAAGATGCGCACGCACACTTCCGGTATGAAGTGCGCAGGACGTCATCTTGGTAAAGGAATTTGCGCACACGGACCTAACGACCGCCGGCAGCATAGGGAGATTATGACGTGAATCAGTGTGTAACGCTGATTTGAAGCAGCCGGTGACATTTTGGAACTCCACACTCAGCCAACGCCCTGTCTTAACCTCGCAGAGCTGAACAGGACTTAAACGGCATGAAGGACACCCCCCACCAGCGCTATTTAAAGGAATCATCAAGTACTTACAGGTTAGTTGCTGGATTAGTTACTCTGGCTGCTGGAAGAATTGTGCATGTTTGTGGAAGTTTCCTATACTTGGCTAAGGCCTCAATATTCTATAGAGAGTGGTCTGGCTGGTCTTGCAGTACTTTTAGAATCATTTAAAATATAGTGCTGATAAAAGTTATTTCCAGACAGGGGCGGCCTGCTAGGGTTTCCTCTGGGAATTGAACATGACTGGGAGAATGAAGAGAGGCCACGCAGAGCAGGACAAGCTGCCAGAAGAGGGAGGAGGAGGAGGAGGGGCAGGGCACCCAGCAGGAGGCCGTATCCAAGGAGGGTCTTCAGGGACCAATTCTCTTACCTCAACTTCAGCGCCGATCAGTGCTTCAGACGTCTGCAGTTCACTAAAGAGGTCGTGACTGAAATTTGTCAACTGCTGCAGCCACAACTGCAGTCTCAGAGCATCAGAGACTGTGGCTGTCAAGGTAACCGTGGATCTTAATTTTTACGGCTCTGGCTCCTTTCAGGCTGCTGCTGGAGATATAGTAACATCTGCTGTGTAAGGGAGGTCAATGAGGCTCTGTACGCACTCAGAAACAGATTCATCTCATTTCCTCTCACCAGAGACAAGCAGCAGGAGTGAGCACAGGGGTTTGCCCGCATTGCAGGCTTCCTCATGGTGCAGGGTGCCATTGACTGCACACATATTGCCAGGCGTGCTCCTCATCTGAACTCGGCTATATTCACGAACAGAAAGGGGTTCCACTCCTTCAGGGTGCAGCTGGTGTGTGATCACACGCAGCACATCATGCAGGTCGATGCCCGCTATTCTGGCAGTAGTCAAGATGCCTTCATTATACGGCAGTCCAACGTCACACCTATCTTTCAACCAGCAGGGCAAGTCAAAGGCTGGCTACTGGGGGACAAGGGCTGTCCCATCATGAGGTGGCTCATGACTCTGGTCTAGAACGCACGTGCACAGGTATCTGAAATGACAAAGGGACAGGGGTTGAGTTGTGGTGAGGGGAGGGGAGAGCGTAAGATGTGTGTGCTGACACCATCTCCAGCACCTGAGTCCGAAAAGATTGTGGGATGAGGGAGAAGTAGGAAGCGAGAAGGAGGATTAGGTATGCAGAGACCCTCGTCATCGAGACCTCCAGCACTACTAATGGCTACTGCCTCAGCGATGGCCCTTCCAATGATAGACAGCACTGTCTCCTCCATAGGGGCGAGGATGTGTAGATGTGCCTATCCTCCCCCAGTTCTTTCTTGCTGCCTCCTGTTATGCACCACCTTCTCCTGCAAGAAAAATGGAATTGTGTCAGTGAGTGTCCTGCAAGATGTTTGGGTGATGTGGCTGTCATGGTTGAAAAGCTGCCAGTGTGTGTGACCTGTGAGTTGTGGGTGTGCGGCTTGTGACAGTGGTAATGTGTGAGGGTGAGAGGAGACATCTGATTGAAAGGGTTGAATATTGATTGAAAGAGCTTGTTGGTAGGTGGGTGATGGGGGTTCTACTGCGTTGAGCAGTGGATGCGGCTTGTGATTGCACTTTGATGCCATTTGAAAGTTGAACGCACTCACCTTGACCACTCGTGTCAAATCATTGAATTTCTTCCTGCACTGCATCCATGTTCTTGGCACTCTGTTCCTGGCATTGACCTTGACCACTACTTCCTCCCACTGCCTCTTGAGTATATGTCTGGAGGGCCTCTTGCCCCCCCTGCGGATATAGGATGCCCCTCCTTCTGTCCACCTCTTGCACGAAGACCTCTAGTGCATCATCCGAGAACCTTGGTGCATGCCCTCTCGCTGGAACAGCCATTCTTCCAACTATCAGAGCCCAGGAATCACTTCCCACCACTCACTGTAGCCACAGTGTACCTCCCCTTTAAGAGGTGCAGGCTGCCTTTAAATAGTGCTAGCCACTCCTGATATCGGGGCCCCCTGCTGATGCCTGCAGCCACTCAACAGCGTAGGTAGCGCTGGCTGCACACAGCAATCATTGAAATCATCAGGCAGCACGAATATTAAGTGCTGCCTGCATCGTAACCAACGGGCGTGGGTTAATCGCACACTGCAATCCCAGCGTCCATTTTCCGAGGTTATCCAATACAATCCTCCTTGTTTCATAAGTTGAATCACACCAAACCTAGGATCTCTCCACATTTAGGCTTAAGATTTATAAATTCTTTGCCTTGATATATCATCTCATTTAAGTCTCTCTGCACCGCCCCCCCCCGACCTTCCTTGCTCTCTCTCCCCTACTACACATCTCTTGAAATGTTATTTACCCAGACCCAGTGTTACCCGGATTGCTTTGTTTGCCTTTAACGTACTGGGCTCAGTTTATTTCTAGTTATTAATGTTTCTACCTTTGTGCTTTATTTCCTCATGTCCAGGAATGTGTCTAGTATAAATTTGATTAATCCATTTGGATGTGATAATATCCTAGGTGCTCTTCAAGCTGATAGTTTTACGTAGTGGGAGAGGAGGATTGAGAGATGATGACACAATGATAAGTACAAGGAAAATGCCCTGTAAATTGGGTTCTCACAATGACATTTCAGCTTAAAGGTGTCCACACAAAATGGAGTCAGTAGTTGAACTGAATGCTGGGAAATAGCTGGAAAGCAAAACTAACTAAAACCATGAAAGGTTCCAAAGCAATAAAACCATGAAGGCTTGTGTAGGTAAATAGAAACATGCCATTGGGCAACAGGAGGCAGCCAGGACGAATGTCTTTCGACAGGTCCTGGGGTAGTGACTGGTCCAAATACCTGAGGGGGTCACTGCATCTGCATTTGTTGGCACCTCACAAATTGCTCTTACTCATCTTAATTTTGTAGCATGTTAGAACCAATGCCCGTGGTTTGAACGGTGTGACTTGAATGTAGCAGAAACCAAGAATAATGAAGAAAATTGGCTCGTTCTGATGTTCAAGACCCACTTCAGAGGCTTGAGCACATAATCCAGGCTGACACGTCAGGGCAATACTTAGGGAGCGCTGCACTGTCGGAGGTACCATCTTACGGATGAGACGTTAAAATGAAACCACATCTGCCAGTTCAAGTGGCCATCAGCAGCATAAAGTTGGAAAATTGCCCAAGACCAGCAAAGAGCATGACAGAGTAATGTATAATTAAACAGAAATGTGTGATACCAGAAAAGAAATCATATTTTTTGTGAAGATAAATGTACAAAGTAATTACATCACGCAAATTCCATTAGCGCTATAGAGGCTGTGACCGTGAGACAACAGATGCAAATACTTTAATTACTTGCATTAATTAAAGGCCTGTTATTGGGTATCTTATTAATGAGCGCGTCTTCTTTAAAGGGAACAATGGCTGAGAAAACTCTTCATTCACCATGCATCTCACTTTGCTTACAGAAGACTATTGGATAATGAATCCATTCCCTCCCTGCAATGGTGCGTCCATTGAGAGAGTTGTTGCTTTTATAATACTGCATGTATTATACACTTTCCAGGAGAAATACTCAGAGGTTAAACTGTTGTACATCACTTGTTATGATCTGGAATGCACTGCCTGAAAGGGTGATGGAAGCAGATTCAACAGTAACTTTCGAAAGGGAATTGGGTAAATACTTGAAAAGGAAAACATTTCAGGGCTATGGGGAAAGAGCAGGGGGAGTGGGACTAATTGGATAGATCTTTCAAAGAGCCGGCATGGGTATGGTGGGCCGAACGGCGTCCTTCTGTGCTGTAAGATTCTATGATACAACTTACCTCTCCAAAAGGCGAGATAAATGTAGAGTGAAGCTTCTAAACATTAAATGGCAAATTATGATGTGCTTAACTTTTTTTTAAATCACTAGTGGATCTCCGCTGGTGTTGCTTCCAGTGAGTCAGTCAGAGGATTTGACAAGGATTCTGCTGGGTAACACAGAGGTACAATAACATGTTCCCAGTTCATGACTGCGTCTGTCTCTGCACGAGCGAGCTGACTCACTCGACAACATGAGGCGAGCTCATTCGAATCACTCTCACGCTGCGTGGGCATGAAGCTGGGATTTCGGGGTATCAGCAGCCGGTGAAGGGGTGTGGGTGATGCCAGTTGTTCCTGAGGTGGGGGTGGAGGGGGGGGAGGGGGCTGGAATGCTGCCGGGCGGGAGAGGGAAGGAAGGGCAGGAGTATAAAAAGTTAAATATAGGTATCTATGAAAATAGTTCGTTCCAAACAATGGTATGAAGTTCAGTTAAAAAAGACACAGGGGATTCTGAAAGGACAGGACACAATAAAAAAGCTCCATTTCTAAAAGAGGATATGTTTGCAATAGAGAGAGAAAAGTTATTGGTCCAGAGAGGGGCTGAAGCAATTTGGATGCAACTGCATCAAGCAGTTGGTTCAAGGTTAATCCTTGGCGCCTGTTATAGGCTCCCAGGATAACAGGCTTGACAAAATGTAGAAAATGAGATGGCCATGGAGTAGGATGGTGTTCATATTATGGTGGGGCAGGGGGGGGGGAGGGTTGGTCAGTTACCCAGCCATTGAATGGGGTGATGGGGAGTGGGCTACAAAGTCTAGAGGGAGGCAAAGGCAGAAATATTTGTGCATTCCATCAATGAATGTTTTCTTACTCAAGTTATTGGGGAAAATGCTAGGGACAATATATTGGATTTAGTCCTCACCGTGACCCCGGGACAATATCCAATCTCCATGTGACGGGGGTGGACCCGGTTGGGTGACAGTGATCACTAACATCAGATTTCAGCTGTTGAGGCAAATGACCTGTGTTTGAGACTTGAAGAGGAGGGTGGGGGGGATGCCGCCAACAGAAACAGCTGTAATATAGAAGGAGGAAGGGGCCCGAAATTCCATGGCTGTTCCAGTTGCCTCCCCAAATGTAACTGCGGCGAGAGATTGACAGAACTGCTGCTAACTAGGCCGGGACCATGAGATGCTGGGTCCCAGCCATGGGCTGAAGTTTCCAGGGTGGCCCGGCTCTATGAGGCCATCAACATAATGGGGGTGTGGGGTTCAGGACCCCTTAAGGTGGGAGCTCCTGTGCCCCGGCCCTCACTTGGGACCCAGCCTAGGGTTGGTGCATTTACATCTCGTCTCACGTGTAATGCGGCACTACTAACCTAGTGAAGCTAATACACAGGGCTACCTGCAAGCCAGATGACAAAAACAGTCGGCAATAGAGCTAAGCAATCCCACAATCAACAGATCAGAGCAAAGCTCTGTAGCCTCACCACATCCAGTCCAGAACGGCGGTGGACAACCAGGCAACTGACTGCTGGAGGAGGCTTTATGAACATCTCCGTCCTCAACCATGGTGGAGCCCAGCCTGTGAGAGCAAGAGACAAGGCTAAAGTGTTTGCGAATGTCTTTGGCCAAAAGTGCCGAGTGGACAATCCTTCCCAGACTCTCAAGGTCCCCACAATTGTAGATACCGGTGTCCAGCCAATTCAGTTCACTCTGCATGGCATTAAGAAGTGGCAGAGTCCACTGGCACAGCAAAGGCTATGGGTCCCGACCACATCACGAAAGCTGGGATTAGAAAGGCCAATGAGTTACGGTGGTTTCCTGGTTTGCCCAGTGGGGTTAGAGAGGAATTTTTCCTAAATTGGCCACAGTTTTTTGTTTCTAGCTATTGACCTCGTCTAGGAGATTGCTTGACGGTGGGGGAAGAGTGGAGAAGCAGGTCGATGACACACAGGGCTGTATCATATCTGGAGGGGGTAGGCTTGACGGACCAGATGGTCTTTCCATTCCTTTGTTGTATGTTTGTAAGAGGCTGTGACGGTATTTATTGATGCGAAACAGGCCACAAGTGCCAAAGGGAAGCAAGCAGATCAATGGTCATGCAGAACCAGGGCCCAGTACTAGTGGCATAGGAGGTATATGCTCACAAAGGTGCCATCTGTCAGGAGAGCAATACATGTATGGTTTCCTGCCAGCCCACTCAGATGCCTGCACCTGTGCCAGAAACAGCAACAACTTGCATTTATACAGCACCTTTAATGTAGTAAAATGTCCCAAGGTTCTTCACAGGAGCGTTAGCAAACAAAATTTGACACTGAGCCACCTAAACAGATATTAGGACAGGTGACCAAAAGTTTGGTCAAAGTGGTAGGTTTTAAAGAACATTTTAAAGGAGGAGAGAGAGGCGGAGAGGTTTAGGGAGGGAGTTCCAGAGCTTCGGGCCTCGGCAGCTAAAGGCACGGCCGCCAATGGTAGAGCGATGAAAATCAGGGAAATACTCAATTGGACGAGGGCCAATTTCAGTGGGATGAGAACGGATTTGGCCCGGGTAAATTGGAATCAAAGATTGGCAGGCAAAACTGTAATTGAACAATGGGCGGCCTTTAAAGAGGAGATGGCTCGGGTACAGTCTAGATACATTCCCATGAGGGAGAAAGGTAGGGCAACTAAAGCCAGAGCTCCCTGGTTGACAAAAGAGATAGAGAGTAAGATGAAGCAGAAAAAAGGAGTGTATAACAGATGTCAGGTTGATAATGCAAGTGAGAACCAGGCTGAATATAGAAAGTTGAGAGGGGAAGTGAAAAAGGAAATAAGAGGGGCAAAGAGAGAGTATGAGAATAGACTGGCGGCTAACATAAAAGGGAATCCAAAAGTCTTCTATAGGCATGTAAACAGTAAAAAGGTAGTAAGAGGAAGGGTGGGGCCAATTAGGGACCAAAAAGGAGATATACGCTTGGAGGCAGAGGGCCTGGCTGAGGTACTAAATGAGTACTTTGCATCTGTCTTTACCAAGGAAGAAGATGCTGCCAAAGTCACAATAAGAAAGGAGGTAGTTGAAATACTGGATGGGCTAATAATTGATAAAGAGGAGGTGCTAGAAAGGCTAGCTGTGTTTAACGTAGATAAGTCACCCGGTCCAGATGGGATGCATCCTAGGTTGCTGAGGGAAGTAAGTGTGGAAATTGCAGAGGTACGGGCCATAATCTTCCAAACATTCTTAGATATAGGGGTGATGCCAGAGGACTGGAGAATTGCAAATGTTACACCAAAAAAGGGTGTAAGGATATACCCAGAAACTACAGGTCAGTCAGTTTAACCTCGGTAGTGAGGAAACTTTAAGAAACAATAATCTGGGACAAAATTATCAGTCACTTGGATAAGTGTGGATTAATTAAGGAAAGCCAGCACGGATTTGTTAAAGGCAAATCGTGCTTAACTAACTTCGTTGAGTTTTTGGATGAGGTAACAGAGAGGGCGATGAGGGCAATGCGGTTGATGTGGTGTATATGGACTTCCAAAAGACATTTGATCAAGTGCAGCATAATAGGCTTGTAATCAAAGTTAGAATCATAGAATCATAGGGTGAAAAAAATTGGATAAGGGCTGTTTTTGGTTGTGGGTAGCGTGATGCACTATTACTCCGTGCCCAATGGCCCCTGCGCAGGCAGGACGTGGGTTTCACCAGCCCAAGGACTCACCTGCAATCAGGGTTCCATTCCGGGCCTTCCATGTGGAATCAATGCAATTTGCACTTTCCACCACTAGGGGGAGCTCAATCTCTTAAAGGGAGGATGTTTCTGAGAACTCTCTTAAAGGTAGCTGGTATCTGTTATTTGCTGAAAATAACAGTCTACTGTCTGCATGGAATGGGAACAGAGATCAGACATCGCACATGTAAAACACAGATGCAGGTCCCATCCCTATGTTTACAAACTGATGAGTTATGTTAAAACATTTAATAAAGGTTGCGCACTACTAAATCCCACATCCTCCAATCTGCATGCCAGACCTCACCAATCTGCTGATCTGAGTTGGTACCAGGCCTGTGAGAGTGCATGTACCAAGGTTCTCTGCTGATGCACTAGAGATCTTGATGCAAGAGGTGGACAGAAGGAGGGAATACTATATCCGCAGATGGGGTCGTGGGGGTGGGGGGGGGAAGAGGCCCTCCAGACATATATCCAAAAGGCAGTGGGAGGCAGCGGGGGACGAAGTCAATGCCAGGCGCACATCACCATGGACATGGATGCAGTGCAGGAAGAAGTTCAAGGTTTTGACACAAGTGGTCAAGGTGAGTGAGGTCAACTGTCAAGTGGCATCTCCTACCAACTGCTCCACACACTACACCCCCCATCACCCACATACCAACAAACTCTTTCCATCAGTACTCAACTCTTCCAATCAGATGCTTCCTCTCACCCTTATACATTACCACTGTTTCAAGCCGCCCACCCACAGCTCACAGACCACACACACTGGCAGCTATTCAACCATGACAGGCACATCACCCAGACACATGTCCCTCTTGCTTGCAGGAGAAGTTGGCGCATAACAGGAGGCAGCAAGTGGCAGTGGCATTTAGTCCTTCAAGTCTGTTCCGCCATTCAATGAGATCATGGTGGACCTGTGACCTAACTCCATATACCCACCTTAGCTCCATAATCCCTTAATACCCTTGGTTCACAGAAATCTATCAATCTCAGATTTAACATTCAAATGTGAGCTAACATCAACTGCCATCTGCAGAAGAGCGTTCCAAACCTCTCCCACCCTTTGCGTGTAGAAGCATTTCCTAACTTCACTCCTGCACGCCCTGGCTGTAGATGGTAGGCTATGTCCTCGTGTCCCAGTATTCAAGTCTAGGAGACCTCCAAAAACAGTTACAAATCTCTCGGCAGCCAAATGCAATAATCCAGCCACAAACCTGTAAATCCTGCATAGTCCCTTTAAATAGCGCTGATGGGGGGTCCTTCAGGCACTCTACGTCATGTTCAGATGGTCGGGGTTAAGACTGTTCGTTGAGTTGAGCATTATGTCCCAAAATGATGTCTATCACTTTAAATCAGCGTTGTACACTGATTGAAGCCATTTTCTCCCTACTTTACATGATTCCAGCGTTCATTATCTGCGCCTGCGCAAACTCCTATACCAAGATGGCGTCTGGCGCACATCATGCTGGAAATGTGCATGCGCATCCAAGACACCATCTTGGATGTCAGAGAGGTCGACACGGCCCAATTTTGCGCCCATAGAATCATAGAAAGCTTACAGCACAGAAGGAGGCTAATCGGCCCATCGAGTCTGCGCCAGCTCTATACAAGAGCAATCCAGCTAGTCCCACGCCCCCGCCCTCTCCCCATAGCTCTGCAAATGTTTTCCTTTCAAGTACTTTTTCTGCATCAAATTTCATGTGCCACATGTCCGCCCATGCCACCAATCTATCACTATCCTCCTCACTGTTCACTACCCTTCCAAGTTTTGTGTTATCTGCAAATTTTGAAATTGCGGCCTGTACACCCAAGTCCAAGTCATTAATATATATCAAGAAAAGCAGTGATTCCAGCACCGACCCCTGGGGAACACCACTATACACCTCCCTCCAGTCCGAAAAACAACCTTTAACCACTACTCTCTGTTTCCTGTCACTTAGCCAATTCTGTATCACTGTTGCTACTGCCCCCTTTATTCCATGGGCCGCAATCTTGATGATAAGCCTACCATGTGGCACTTTATTAAACGCCTTTTGAAAGTCCATATACACCACATCAACTGCATTGCCCTCATCTACCCTCTCTGTTACCTCATCAAAAAACTCTATCAGGTTAGCTAAACACGGTTTGCCTTTAACAAATCCGTGCTGGCTTTCCCTAATCAATCCCCACTCGTCCAAGTGACTGTTAAATCTGTCCCGGATTTTCGTTTCTAAAAGTTTCCCCACCACCGAGGTTAAACTGACTGGCCTATAGTTGCTGGGTTTATCCTTATACCCTTTTTTGAACAAGGGTGTAAAATTTGCAGTTCTCCAGTCTTCTGGCACCACCCCCGTATCTACGGATGTTTGGAAGATTATGACCAGTACCTCCACAATTTCCACCCTTACTTCCTTCAGCAACCTAGGATGCATCCCATCCGGACCGGGTGACTTATCTACTTTAAGTACAGCTAGCCTTTCAAGCACCTCTTCTTTATCAATTATTAGCCCATCCAGTATCTCAACTATATCTTCCTTTACTGAGACTCTGGCAGCATCTTCTTCCTTGGTAAAGGCAGATGCAAAGTATTCATTTAGTACCTCGGCCATCTCCTCTGCCTCCATGAGTAGATCTCCTTCATGGTCCCTAATCGGCTCCACCCTTCCTCTTACTATCCGTTTACTCGTTACATGACTGTAGAAGACTTTTGGATTCCCTTTTATGTTAGCCGCCAGTCTATTCTCATACTCTCTCTTTGCCCCTCTTATTTCCTTTTTCACTTTCTGTATTCTGCCTGGTTCTCACTTGTGTTATCAACCTGACATCAGCCATACGCCCCTTTTTCTTCCTTTTCATCTTACTCTCTATCTCTTTTGTCATCCAGGGAGCTCTGGCTTTAGTTGCCCTACCTTTCTGTCTCGTGGGAACATGTCTAAACTGTACCTGAACCATCTCCTCTTTAAAGGCCGCCCACTGTTCAATTACAGTTTTGCCTGCCAATCTTTGATTTCAATTTACCCGGGCTAGATCTGTTTTCATCCCATCGAAATTGGCCCTCCTCCAATTCAGTATTTTTACTTTAGAGTGATCCGTGTCCTTTTCCATAGCTATTCTAAAATTTATGATACTATGATCGCTGCTCCCTAAATGCTCCCCCACTGACACTTGCTCCATTTGGCCCGCCTCATTCCCTAGAACCAAGTCCAGCAATGCCTCCTTCTTCGTTGGGCCAGAAACGTACTGGTTAAGAAAGTTTTCGTGAACACATATCAAAAATTCCTCCCCCTCTTTGCCCCTTATATTGTTATTGTTATCACAGTCTATATTAAGATGGTTGAAGTCCTCAGTTATCACTACTCTATAGCTTTTGCACCTTTCTGTAATTTCCCTGCAAATTTTGCTCCCCTTTATCCTTCCCACTAGTTGGTGGCCTATAGAATACACCCAGTAGTGTAATGGCATCGTTTTTATTTCTTAACTCTAACCAAATAGATTCTGTCCTTGACCCCTCCAGGACATCCTCTCTCCAGTACTGCAATATTCTCCTTGATCAATACTGCCACCTCCCACCCCTCCTTTCTTTTCTTCCCTATCTTTCCTGAACACCTTGGGGGTGATTTTAGAAGGCAATTGCGGGTGTGTTAGGGGCGCGGGGGCTCCGAAAATCGTGGAAATCTCTTTCGGGTTCGGAAGCTGGCTCCAACCGCCAACTTCCGAGTTTCCCAGAGACCCACCTATGTGCGCGCGGCCGACCCGAAAACGGAAGTCCTGCCGGCAATTAAAGCCAGCGGGATGACAGTTAAAGAGCCAAATGTACCTCATTGAGGTACTCAAGGCACTTTACCTGTGACAGATTAAGTAATTAGAAAGATTTTTAACTTACCTGGGCGGCTTGCCCACCGCTTCTGATTCACGCCTGGTGAAACCAAATGTGAAGGGCCGGATCAGGGAAAAAGAAACTAAATAAATTAAATTTTAAAAAATGCAAGGAAGTGAAAACACTAAATGAACCCACCTTTGAAACCTGCTCCATGTCCGATGTCTCCCACTCCGATGTTCCCCTCTTCACCCCCCCACCCGATCTCCCCCCTTCACCCACCCCAATGTCCCCCGATTTTCCTCCGATGTCACCCCGATCTTCCCTGATTTCTCCCCGATGTCCCCCAATCTTCCCCTCTCCCCCACCCTCCCACCCCGGTCTTCCAGTCCAGCGCTGGATCTTCCATTCTCCCCCCGGATCTTCCACTCTCTCCCCGCTCCGGTCTTCCGTTCGAGCGCCGGATGACGTCTCGCTCACTCTCTTTTTCGCCCCCGACTCGCGTTGCAGCTCCTGATGGCAGTCAGCCTGTTAATCAGGCTAGCTGCCAGGCACCAAACCCAGAGAAGACCTTAACCACTATCAATCAATGTGCAATCGCGTCAGAAACGGTAAGTTTGGTTCATGTCGGTTTGCTACGCGCCCAATCGCCTGTCTGCTGCCATCCCGCCTCCCCGCTAATATCGGGGCCCTTGTATCCAGGAATATTTAGTACTCAATCCTGCCCTTTTTTGAGCCAGTTCTCCGTTATCGCCACGACATTGTATTCCCATGTGGCTATTTGTGCCTGTAGCTCACCAACCTTGTTTACCACACTTCGTGCATTTACACACATGCAAACCAGTCTTAGACTTTCTTGTACTCTCTCTTAGTCTGATCCCACCTAATACTGTAATATTACTTGCTCTAGTGCTATCTTTCTCCCCCAGTCCTTTGTGCCCCTTGTTTCTCCTTTTCAATGCTACATCCTGGTGCCCATCCCCCTGCCAAATTAGTTTAATCCCCCTCCACCCCCACATCACTAGCAAACCTCCCTGCGAGGACATTGGTCCCAGCTCCGTTGAGGTGCAACCTGTCTGGCTGTACAGGTCCCACCTTCCCCAGAACCCAATGCCCTAGGAATCTAAAGCCCTCCCTCCTGCACCATCTCTCCAGCCACGCATTCATCTGCTCTATCCTCCTATTTCTATACTCACTTGTGCATGGCACCGGGAGTAATCCAGAGATTACTACCTTTGAGGTCTTGCTTATTAACCTAATTCCTAACTCCTTAAAATCTGCCTGAGGGACCTCATCCCTCTTTCTACCTATGTCGTTGGTACTGACATGGACCACGACCTCTGGCTGTTCACCTTCTCCCCCCAGAATGTTCTGTGACATCCTTAACCCTGGCACCAGGGAGGCAACATACCATCCTGGAATCACGTCTGCAGCCACAGAAACGCCTGTCTGCTCCCCTAACTACAGAATCCCCTATCACTATCGCTCTCCTGACCTTTCTCCTCCCCCCACCCCCGTACAGCTGAGCCATCCATGGTGCTGTGGACTTGGCTCTGGCTGCACTCCGCAGAGGAATCCTGGTTAGAGAGCGAGATGCCCTCAGGGGACTCCTGCACGACCTGCCTGGTCCTCTTTGTCTGTCTGGCAGTCACCCAGTCTCTCTCTGCCTGCACTCTCTTAAGCTGTGGGGTGACCATCTCCTGAAACGTGCTATCCACGTAGCTCCCAGCCTCACGGATACACTGCAGTGACACCAGCTGCTGCTCAAACTCCGAAACCCGGAGCCCGAGCTCCTCCAGCTGAAGACACTTCCTGCACCTGTGGTCGTCCAGAACACAGGAAGCACATGGCACAAGATGTTCATTCCAGGAGTGTGAGCTGCCCTGCCATGCCACGATTTATTCGAGTGTTTACTAAACTTAACAAAAATAAATTAAGCCTTAAAAAATACTCACCAGAAAAAGATATGCTCACCAGCTACCAGTCAATCAGCTCCTTCCCCTGTTTATTTATAGTTTTATTAGTCTAATTTATAAACTAATTTAAAGTTATTAAATTTAATAAACTAACAGCAGTTTTATGCTCCCAGCTTTTAATTTAATTTTACACAATTCCCTAACTCAGAGGGAAAAAGAAGCTGTAACATTTACCAGCTAATCACCTGCCAGCTGTCCTGTGACGTCACTCCTTGGTTTTTTTCTCGATTCCAACAAGATACACCACCTCCGCCACTCCCAGCGAGTTTAGGCCTCGAGCCTCGACCTTTATTTGAGCCGCTCTGCTGCATCTGGTGCTCCTTTACATCTGCTCCCACCGCCTCCGCCGCTCTGAGTCCAAGTTGAAGTCCAATGAATAAAAGGGGCAGTGGCAGCATGGGTATGGAATTGGCTAAGTAACAGGAAGCAGAGAGTAGTGGTGAACGGTTGTTTTTCGGACTGGAGGGAGGTGTACAGTGGTGTTCCCCAGGGGTCAGTGCTGGGACCACTGCTTTTCTTGATACATATTAATGACTTGGACTTGGGTGAACAGGGCACAATTTCAAAATTTGCAGATGACACAAAACTTGGAAGTGTATAAATAATGAGGTGGATAGTAACAGACTTCAAGAGGACATAGACAGGCTGGTGGAATGGGCGGACACATGGTCGATGAAATTTAACCCAGGGAAGTGTGAAGTGATACATTTTGGCAGGAAGAATGAGGATAGGCAATATAAACTAAAGGGTACAATTCTAAAGGGGGTGCACTAACAGAGAGACCTGGGGGTATACGTGCTCAAATCGTTGAAGGTGGCAGGGCAGGTTGAGAAAGCGTTTAAGAAAGCATACAGGATCCTGGGCTTTATAAAAAGAGACAAAGAGTACAAAAGCAAGGAGGTTATGATGAACCTTTATAAAACACTGGTTCGGCCACAACTGGAGTATTGTGTCCAGTTCTGGACACCACACTTTAGAAAGGATGTTAAGGTGTAGAGAGAGTGCAGAAGAGATTTACTGGACTGATTCCAGGGATGAGGGACTTCAGTTACACGGATAGACTGGAGAAGGTTAAGAGGAGATTTGATAGAGGTATTCAAAATCATGAAGGGTCTAGACAGAGTAGATAAAGAGAAACTGTTCCCATTGGTGGAAGGGTCAAGGACCAGAGGACATAGATTTAAGGTGACTGGCAAAAGAACCAAAGGCGACATGAGGAAAAACTTTTTTACACAGCGAGTGGTTAGGATCTGAAATGCATTGCCTGAGGGGGTGGTGGAGGCAGATTCAATCATGGCTTTCCATTGGGACCTGGATAAGTACATGAAGGGAAAAAATTTGCAGGGCCACGGGGATAGGGCGGGGGAGTGGGACTAGTTGAATTGCTCTTGCAGTGAGTCGGCAGTCATGGACTTCCATTCTGTAATCATTCCATGATTCTATGATTCTATTAGAGGTGCAAGAGGCCAGAATTGGAGAAGTGCAGAGATCTTGAAGGGTTGTAGGGCTGGAGGCAGGTTCAACTTGGGCCTTAATTCCCACTGGATGAGGGCTACTGCGTTCTCAGAAAAATCGTATTAACACATAGCTGCCCATTAACTGATTCACTGCTGCCCCTCTGGCATCTCGTAGGGACAAACACGCTCTCTGTGTTTTGATTAAACTTGTGGTTACACTAAAGTTGATGTGCATGCAGACATTGTATTTGGCAAAGTTGAGAAGAGGCTTTGGTGAGGTGTGAAGTGAGTAGAGATGCACACAGGGAAGGTTCCATAGGTAATGGTGGAGCAGATATTCTTGGGACATGCCAATACCTGCTGCGGCTTCATCTCAACATTCCCGCCCTGCCATTCCATGGGACTTTCCCCAGTCTCCTACCGGAGTTACAGTAGGATGTCAGGGGATCCCCTGCAGGATTGCAGGGTCCATTCGTTCATTCAGAGAGCTCCGCTCACTCCTATTCCCAGTTGTTGAACTGTTCTCCCCCCACGAAAGTATCACAAACTCTCGGACAGATTTTCCTCCATTGTTCTTGGGAATAAATAATCACCTAGGTGGAACACATAGATGGAAGTGGGGCAGGGAAGTTCACAGGCCTGTGACGGAGCCCATCCCGACTTCCCATTTGTTACAGGTGCTATTTTCCCCTATGTGCACTGACCAGGTGATGATTCACACCTAAGCATAAAGGAGGAAAGTCTGACCGTGTCCCGAATGCAGAAATTGAAAAGCTTTGGAGCCCCCGTTAGATTAAGGCAGATCGGTGACTGGGTCCAATTTGCCCCAAGACTTTGCGAGCTCCCGGCAAGCACCAGAGGCAAATTCATCGGCCAGCTCTTCCAGTGATACACATCCTGAAGTGACCGGGATCTGTCCATTTCTGGAAATTTCGAATCCAGTTAGAAACTCAGGTAAAACATGAGACATTAACCCAAATCCCACCCCCAGCCCCCTCACACACACACACACACACACCTCCACGCATTCCTCTTCAAGATATTCTAACGTTATACATTTATAATAGACTTGGAATGTCTATAGAAGAAAGTGGCAGGTATGATATATGGAGAGGGACATGAATTTGCTCTCACAAGGTCAGCCAGTTGCAATCCTGCGGCTGGAAAATATGGGTCATCATTCTCCTTAATTATCCTGCCTAATAATAGTTTTCCAAATGTGAAGCTCTCCCTCACTTAGCTACAACATTCCCAACAGTACACAAGTCCATTCATGCTTTCAAATAAAATATAGATTTCAAAAGAAGAATTGGAATAGGTGAAGGGAATGTTTCATAGTGTCATAGTAGGTACAGCACAGGAGGAGGCCATTCGGCCCATTGTGCCTGTGACGGCTCATTGAAAGAGCTATCCAATTAGTCCCATTTACCCTGCTCTTTCCCCATAGCTCAGCAAATTTTTTTCCCTTCAATTATTTATCCAATTCCCTTTTGAAATTTACTATTGAATCTGCTTCCACCACCCTTTCAGGCAGTGCATTCCAGATCATAACAACTCGCTGTGTAAAAAAATGTCTCCTCATCTCGCCAACATCAGCCATGAAAATAGTGGATGCATTAGCTGACATCTTCCAAAATTCTACAGATTATAGAACAGTTCCTGCAGATTGGAGGGTGGCAAATGTAACCCCGCTATTTAAAAAAGGAGGGAGAGAGAAAACAGGGAACTACAGACAGGTTAGCCTAACATCAGTAGCAGGGAAAATGCTAGAGTCTATTATAAAGGATATGATAACAGGACACTTCGAAAATATCAATGGGATTAGACAAAGTCAACATGGATTTATGAAAGGGAAATCATGTTTGACAAACCTACTGGAGTCTTTTTGAGGATGTAACTGGTAGAATAGATAAGGGAGAACTAGTGGATGTGGGTTAATTGGAATTTCAGAAGGCCTTTGATAAAGTCCCACATAAGAGGTTAGAGTGCAAAATTAAAGCACATGGGATTGGTGGTAATATACTGGCATGGATTGAAAATTGATTAACAGACAGGAAACAGAGAGTAGGAATAAACGGGTGGCAGGCAGTGACTAGTGGGGTACCGCAGGGATCAGTTCTTGGGCCCCAGATATTCACAATATATATCAATGATTTGGATGAGGGAATCAAATGTAATATTTCCAAGTATGCTGACAACACAAAACTAGGTGGGATCGTGAGTTGTGAGGAGGATGCAAAGAGGCTTCAAGGCGATTTAGACGAGTTGAGCAAGTGGGCAAATACATGGCAGACGCAGTATAATGTGGATAAATGTGAAGTTATCCACTTCGGAAGGAAAAACAGAAAGGCAGAGTATTATTTAAATGGTGATAGATTGGGAAATGTTGATGTACAAAGGGACCTGAGTGTCCTTGTACACCAGTCACTGAAAGCAAATATGCAGGTGCAGCAAGCATTTAGGAAGCAAATAGTATGTTGGCCTTCATTGCAAGGGGATTTGAGTACAGGAGTAAGGATGTCTTACTGCAGTTATACAGGGCCTTGGTGAGACCACACCTGGAGTATTGTGTGCAGTTCTAGTCTCCTTACCTAAGAAAGGATATACTTGCCATAGAGGGAGTGCAGCGAAAGTTCACCAGACTGATCCCTGGGATGGCAGGACTGTCGTATGAGGAGAGATTGGGTCAACTCGGCCTTTATTCACTCGAGTTTAGAAGAATGAGAAGGGATCTCATTGAAACCTATAAAATTCTGACAGGGCTAGATAGACTGGATGCAGGGAGGATGTTTCCTCTGGCTGAGGGGTCCAGAACAAGGGGTCACAGTCTCAGGATACAGGGTAGGACATTTCGGACTGAGATGAGGAGAAATTTCTTCACTCAGAGGGTGGTGAACCTGTGGAATATTCTACCTCAGAAGGCTGTGGAGGCCAAGTCACTGAATATATTTAAGAAGGAGCTAGATAGATTTCTAGGCACAAAAGTCATCAAGGGGTATGGGGAGAGAGCGGGAATATGGTACTGAGATAGAGGATCAACCATGATCATATTGAATGGTGGAGCAGGCTCGAAGGGCCGAATGGCCTACTCCTGCTCCTATTTTCTATGTTTCCATGTTTCTTCATGTCGCCTCTGACTCTTTTGCCGAACATTTTAAACCTGTGTCTTCTGGTTACCGACCCTTCTGCCACTGGAAACAGTTTCTCCTTATTTACACTTTCAAAACCTTTCATGATTTTGAACACCTCTATTAAATCTCCTCTTAACCTCTGTTCTAAGGAGAACAATCCCAGCTTCTCCAGTCTCTCCACATAACAGAAGTCCCTCATCCCTGGGACCATCCTAGTAAATCTCTTCTGCATCACCTCTAAGGCCTTGACATCCTTCCTAAAGTGATGCCCAGAATTGGACTTAATACTCTAGCTGAGGCCTAACCAGTGATTCATAAAGGTTTAGCATAACTTGCTTTTGTACTCTATGTCTCTATTAGTAAAGCCGATGATCCCATCTGCTTTTTTAACTGCCTTCTCAACTTGTCCTGCCATTGTCAAAGATTTGTGCACCCCCAGGTCTCTCAGTTTCTGAACCCCCGTTAAAATTGTACCATTTAGTTTAAATTGCCTCTCCTCATTCTTCCTGTCAAAATGCATTATTTCACACTTCTCTGCATTAAATTTCATCTACTATGTGTCTGCCCATTTTACCAGTCTGACTATGTCCTCCTGAAGCCTGTTGCTATCCTTCAAATTGTTTGCTACATTTCCGAGTTTCGTGTTATCTGCAAACTTTGAAATTATATCTTCTATACCCAAGTCCAGGTCATTAATATGTATCAAAATATATCAAAAGGAGCAATGGTCCTAATACTGACCTCTGGGGAACACCACTGTTTACTTCCCTCCAGTCTGAAAAACAACCATTCACCACTACTTTCTGTCCTTTAGCCAATTTTGTATCCACACTGCCTCTGTCCCTTTAATCCCATGGGCTTTAATTTTGCTAACAAGTCTGTTATGTGACACTTTATCAAATGCCTTTTTAAAATCCATATGCACATCAACCGCACTACCCTCATCAACCCTCTCCGTTACTTCATCAAAGAACTCAATTAAGTTAGTCAAACACGATTTTCCTTTAACAAATCCATGCTGACTTTCATTTATTAGCCCATACTTTTCCAAGTGCCAATTAATTTTGTCCCAGATTATTGTCTCCAGAAGTTTCACTGCCACCGATGTTAGACTGACTGGCCTGTAATTGTCGGGTTTATCCCTCTCCCCTTTTTCGAACAGGGGTATAACATTTGCATTCCTCCAGTCTGCTGGCACCATCCCCATATCTAAGGAGGATTGGAAGATTGTGGCTTAATAGAATTGTCCCAGTGGAACAGATAATGCTCTCTTTGTTCAATTGTTCACATTAACATTGTACAAGGTGTTTGATGTATCCAGGACTGGTTTATTTTTCTTTTCTTTATGTCTTTCCTTCCTTATTTCTTTCCTTTCATAAAAAAATAGCGGAAAAGAAACACTCTTTAGTATTCACTGCAGTTACGATGTTTTGTTAGCGCCCTCTCATCCAGTTCGAAACAAATCCTATGCAACACGACTAATCATGTCAAATATTTTTCCCTAGTGCAGCATAAGCCTGGTCTTCTGTCATACTTTAGAATTCTATCGGTGAGGTTTTACTCTGCAGGCTGTCGGAACAATAAGTATCAATAAACCATGGAAAGTGAGGATAATGAGGAAAAGGTCCTGTCAAGAAAATGATAAAGCATTCCTGCATTAATTACTGTAATTAGTGTTAAAAAAATAAGCATCATTTAGATGTTAATTACTCCTCGCTTTCCTATCTTCTCTGAGCACCTGTGCTGTCTAGCAAAGTGAGGGGCCCCACAATGGAATTTGTCCTTTAAAACAAAACTCCAAGTCTACATTTGACAAGTATAGTATCTAACTCTAACAGCTGGCACAAAGTTGGATGCCACATAATTAAGGTACCTAAATTCCTATTTTCTTCAAAATTGACAGGGAGGCCCGTTTGATATATTGCTACTCGTGGGTAGCTCAAGACGACACAGGAAATGCGGACTTTTAAAATTCCAACGATAAAGACTCTAGGGTCGACTTTATGAATTTGAGCTCCTGGCGCAGTCAATTCAGTTACAGAGGTCAGTGGAGCCTGCAGGATTTTCCTGGACCAAATTTGCCATATCTGCACTTGGTGCATGAAACTCCCATGTCCAGAGCGCAAATTCATCAAACGTACCCTTCTCCTGGCTGTAACACAGAAATTGTCAGTCAGTCAATCAATCATAGGGCACCTGCAATAAAGAGCCTTTAACACATCTGAAGCAGCTACAAGCCACTTATAGCCAGTATAAATCTCCCAAAATTCATTAATGCAGCTGTAGGAATGGCTCAAGGCAAAGCAACAACTCCCGATTCAGTAACAATGAAAGTTATCCTTGTCCAGAACAGTAGAACCAAAGGACATGGCCTACGCTTAAAGTGGGGGTAAACTCAAAAAACTAATCTGCCCAAACAGTGGGGGGAGTTATAACCCCCAAAGATGGGTGGGTTGGGGGCGGGTGGCAGGTAAAAATGTTTAAATTCTCAAACCTGACACAAGCCACCTCCAACGCACCAACTTCCATTTTTAATGGAGGCGCGTTCGGCTGCATGTGAGTAAGCTGCTCGCCAGAGGCGGGTCGATGATTCACATATGCTAATGAGGCGCACTTGAAGCGATTTCAACAAGGATTTGAATTTACCGCCTCCAGCACAGGTTTCCCGGGGCTCGGGAAACTCGCCAGTGAAACGGAGGCGAGATTGTGCGGCACCTGGTGGGTGTGTTTAAAGTTCTGATCGCCCGATGTGTATAAAAGCTCAGTGCTTTCTCAGTTCCCTCTGGCAATCCAACATTCCAAACCTCTTCCTATCAGGAAACAGACTTAAGGGCGGGCTCGTAGGAGACAAGGGATACCCCCTTGAAACTTGGCTCATAACACATGTGAGGAACCCCAACAATGAGGCGCCAGAGCGCTATTACGAGAGCCACATGGCCACCAGGTGTGTCATCATGCAAGCCATCGGCATGTTGAAGATGCGCATCAGGTGCCTGGATAGGTCTGGAGGTGCCCTCACCAGCGAGGCTCTCTAGAATCACAATGGCGTGCTGCACAACATAGCATAGCAGAGAGGTTTAGAGGTGGAGGAGGGTGACGGCACTCGTCAATCATCTTCTGACGACAAGGACAATGGAGAGGAGGAGGAGGAGGAGGACGACGAGCAAGATGAAGATGGGGCACCCATCGCCAGGCCAGCCGTGTACATTGCTGCCCGGAATGCCAGGGATGCCCTAATAATGCAAAGGTTCAGCTAGTGACTCACACTGGAAAATATAATAAAATGAAATCCTCCAGCTTACTCCCAAAACCACCATCATCACGACTACATCTTTGCAGAAAACAGTTCTTCAACCAAGCATACACCCATTGCACATCCCCCAAAGGGTATTGCCATGTATTGACATTCATCATGAAGCAAATGAAAGGGTCAGTTGGCACTCGGGATGCAATAATGGGCAAGACGGGGAATTGGTGCTAATTTTATGTGCCGATATAAAAAAAGGAGACTTAACATAACATTTTTTCAAACACCCATGTGCATACTCTTGGTGAGTTACAATAGCTTTCTCTTACATTTACTACCGCTTCTACGTGGTGCATCCTCTGTGGTTTCAGCAGAGGTAATGGCAGGTTGCTCAAATCCCTGCCCTCACTGCTGAGATGTTCTTGGCCTATGCCCTTTTAGTTTTGGAGCCATTGAGGGCCCCGCCAAAGACTGCTCCACCTGCACCTGTGCAGGGGCAGACTCACCCACCGGGAGACGAGGCAGCATGTCGGGTACTGGCTGAGGGTGGGGGGAGGGGGGGGTTCAACGGGTGAGATGTGGCAGCACTTTGAATAGACTTCCCACCTCCATGTCCCCCTTCGCCATCATCCCTCTACTGGGCAGCGCCATATCACTCCTACCACTCTGCTGGAGAGCAACTTGGTGCAGACCAGTGACGCGTCGTAAGGCCACGGATAAGGCATCTATCACCCTGTCTAAGGCAGCAGACATCTCCTGCACGGTCGATGTCATGTCCTGCATTGACTCATTTAAGAGCCGTGCTTGAAGCTCCACGGAGATGGCCACTCTCTCCATGGCAGATATTTTTGCAATTGCCTGCGACACCAATCCGCTAGTGTTGGAGTTGGACTCCTCCATCCTCTCCGCTATTGTGGAGAGTGTGCGTGGCACATTTTCCAGTAACTCGCAAAGTTGCTGCTGCACCTCAATCGTTCTCCTTCTCAACAATGGCCCCCGGGGTTCAGCATCTGAGCAGAGCTTGGAAAGGAGTGCGCCCCCCTGACGCAGACTCTCCACGGCTGTCCCTGCCACCAGTGTCTGCTCGTGCACATTTGTGAATTGTGAATCACCAGGTAAAAGCCCAACTGACTGTCTAACTGGACCTACTGAAGTGCGAGTATTTGCGCTGGTGCATGCTAATATGTCCTGGGGCGGTGCACCCTCAGGAGGAATGAGCTCCTCTAAGGAATGGTCATCAGGCATGTCCACAGGCTGTTGCTCTATGCGTGAGGGCCCTGCAATACAGAAGAAATCGATATGAATTAGTCCTGGCAAAGTAACAATCTTGACAATCATCATACTCAGGCTTCTCATAGTTCAGTCATTGATGAAATAAAGTCAGCATGTGTGTCAGAGATATTTTTCATTCTGTCACCAGGCATCTGCGAGCTGCCTGTCTCTCCATCACCGATTATCAGGGATGCAGAGACGCCACTTATCTCCTTGGCCTGCTCCTCTGCATCTGTCAGCTGCACAATTTGTGGCAGGCCACCTCCAGTCCTCTCCCTTGCTTTTTGCGGTCTCTTCTCCTACAAGGGGTGAAAGAACAGACCCGTGAGTGACTGAAGGTGATGTATTCACCTGATGGATCAGTGCATTGGGTGAGGGTGACTATCAGACAGATGCATCACGTTGGGTAAAGATTGGGGTGATTGGCAGCAGTGGATGGATAACTGGGGAGGTGAGGAATTGCATAGAAAGTGAACGATGGATGGTCTTGAAGCTTAAGTGGGTGCGAGGAGTAATTTGATGGAGTAGGCGTGCCAGTACAGAGTGAGGGGGGGGGGAGGGGCGGTGTTGAACACCACAGCATGTGGGTGAATCAGCAACCCTGTACTCGCTTTTCCTGACCTGGTTAAGTTATTAAACCTGTACTACACAATGCTCCCACTGCTCACCTCCTCAAACCATGCCTCCTTGGTGAGAGCAGCAGGTTTCTTCCTCCCATTGCTGGGGAAAATGATCTCCCTCCTGCACCTGGCAGTAAATCAAAGGAAGCATCATTGAATCTGGGTGCTGGCCTTGCTCGCCCTGAATCCAATAACTCTCAACATCTCCACCCAAAACCTCCTAGCTCCTCCAAATTCAATTCTGGCATTGGGCCTTTAAATAGTCGAGTTCAAATCATGTCATGCGGGTCCGTAACCTGGAGGCGCGAAACCCGGGAGGAAAAATTCAATCAGGCAATCAGGTTGAAATCGGGCATTCCAATCGCTAAATTATCTTCCGGGTTTCGGGTACGCAATTCTCCCTCCCGTCCCCCCCGGCCCCCCGCCCTGGCTTGAAACCGCCTTTGTGTTAAGATCGGGGCCAATATTTCAGTGAGCGTATTCACTCATTAATATGAAAATACTTTGCTGTTTTATTTTAAAAATAGAATTAAAATATAGCTTAAAAAGATTTCATGCAAACACATTGACCAATATGCTGCCAGGGAAAATTACACCCTTTGGGTCTGAAATTGCACAAATGTCTTTGTGTGAATTTCCTCTGCACGCTATTTTAATGAAGGTGTTAACCTGTTTAATTAAAACGGATTAAAGCCTTCATCAGAAGATGTTGCTAATACTGGACAATGCGTTTTTAACCCATTGATTGCGTTGCAATAGATTTCCACAGCCAACACTGCCAGTAATCTCTGCTGCCATCCATTGTGGAGACTTTACTGCCAGGAGCCACCAAATGTGAATCTTGAAACGTGCACTTAATACACATGGGGTAATTCCACCAATTGGCACTCCTGCCACACAGTTTTGATCACCAGGAGCATGCATCAGGAATGCAGGTGGGAAAATCCTGCTGATATCCGAGCCCCAGTTCCCGACATCCAGCGCCGGAATTGTGAATTTGTGAAATTATCCCAAAGTGCTGAGTAGAACAATTATACAGGATATTGATCAGGAAAGAGATATAGGGTTATTGATGAAAGATCAACCAGTGTACGACTGAAGGAAAAAAGACAAATGTAGTCCTGGACTAAACTGGCTGAGGGACAGAATAGAAATCAAGAGGCAATGTGCCAGGAGCTTGAACATTTAAAATTACCCCTCTAATCTATACTTTAGTTTCTTGCTCCCGGACTAATTATTTTACATTTGCACACAGGGAGCTATATCTGCTATTTATTGATGCAGTTTCGTAAAAGGTCCAAGGCCTTCTTGATAAGGTTGCATGATTCTTCAGCATTTCTTCTGCCTCCAGTATTAGTATCGCCTGCAAGTTCAGACTCACCAAAGTCATTCATGTATATAATTATTATAAATAACCAGGACCCCCAAGATTAGCCCCTGGGGCGCCCCATTTGTAACTCCTTTCTAGTTTATTCAGGCACATCAGTCACGTGGAAATGTTTGCGGCTCCATCAGATGGGCTGGTGCAATTAAAAGCTTAGTAGTAGTATGTCACTCTGTACAGCCGCTGACATTTCATAACAATTTATTTCATTGTAAAATGAATCATTCTCCACCAGGTAAACATCAAATCAGAATGAAAGCTCATTACTGCTGTTTCATGTTTATCGTCACGTTGCCAGTTGGCAAACAAGAGTAATCTAGTATTTCTGAGCATGACGAAATATGGAATGACAAAAAGCCATTCAGTCCATCAAACCCATGCTATCCCCAGTTCCTGTTATCAAGTCTGCCCCTACCTTTTTACTCCTCTAAGGGAAGGTGGCACAAATTAAGTCTTCATTAGATATTCTCTTGCATTTAGCGACACTAGTCTTTCTCCTAAGTGGATCCTGTGGGCTTTAAAATAAGGAGTTTACCTTACTGTTTAACATGTCTGCAACTGTTAAATAGGTTGAGGAGGCTGGTAGAAGTCGGGGAAAATCCTCATGTCCTGGATGTATTCACCAACAGATAGCTGGCAGTACATCGGTAGTTTTATCATTTTTGCTGAGGGAATACACTGCTCTTTGTGACTGAGGTCTCAAGATTCCCTCATGCACTTTAGGACTGTGAAGTGTCTGAAAGTAGCATCGTACTCACTCAATGATATCAACTTTTTTTGAATTAATCATTTTTGGAAGATCTGAGTTTTTTATGTGTGTGGTGATATATAATTGTAAACAATTTTACAACACCAAGTTATAGTCCAGCAATTTTATTTTAAATTCACAAGCTTTCGGAGATTTTCTCCTTCCTCAGGTAAATGTTTCAAGATCTCCTTGAAGCCTACGCATTTATACATATTGAATAATACATGGTGTTTACAGACTGCCCCTGCAACTGCCCGTTGCCAAGGCAATCACCGTGTTCAGACAGAGAGGTGTCATCTGCAGAACCCCCGAATACACATTCAACAAAAAAACAAACAGGGAAAAAAAACAGAGAAAAAAAAACAGAGAGAGGCAGAAACATCCGGAAGGCAGAGAGAGCCAGCAAATGACCCATTATATTAAAAACAGATAACATTTGTTCGCTGGTGGGGTAACGTGTAGTGTGACATGAACCCAAGATCCCGGTTGAGGCCGTCCTCATGGGTGCGGAACTTGGCTATCAATTTCTGCTCGACGATTTTGCGTTGTCGTGTGTCTCGAAGGCCGCCTTGGAGTACGCTTACCCGAAGGTCGGTGGATGAATGTCCATGACTGCTGAAGTGTTCCCCGACTGGGAGGGAACCCTCCTGTTTGGCGATTGTTGCGCGGTGTCCGTTCATCCGTTGTCGCAGCGTCTGCATGGTCTCGCCAATGTACCATGCTCTGGGGCATCCTTTCCTGCAACGTATGAGGTAGACAACGTTGGCCGAGTCACAGGAGTATGAACCATGCACCTGGTGGGTGGTGTCATCTCGTGTGATGGTGGTATCTGTGTCGATGATCTGGCATGTCTTGCAGAGGTTACCGTGGCAGGGTTGTGTGGCGTCGTGGACGCTGTTCTCTTGAAAGCTGGGTAGTTTGCTGCGAACGATGGTCTGCTTGAGGTTGGGTGGCTGTTTAAAGGCGAGTAGTGGAGGTGTGGGGATGGCCATAGCGAGGTGTTTGTCCTCATTGAGGACAAACACCTCGCTATGGCCATCCCCACACCTCCACTACTCGCCTTTAAACAGCCACCCAACCTCAAACAGACCATCGTTCGCAGCAAACTACCCAGCTTTCAAGAGAACAGCGTCCACGACGCCACACAACCCTGCCACGGTAACCTCTGCAAGACATGCCAGATCATCGACACAGATACCACCATCACACGAGATGACACCACCCACCAGGTGCATGGTTCATACTCCTGTGACTCGGCCAACGTTGTCTACCTCATACGTTGCAGGAAAGGATGCCCCAGAGCATGGTACATTGGCGAGACCATGCAGACGCTGCGACAACGGATGAACGGACACCGCGCAACAATCGCCAAACAGGAGGGTTCCCTCCCAGTCGGGGAACACTTCAGCAGTCATGGACATTCATCCACCGACCTTCGGGTAAGCGTACTCCAAGGCGGCCTTCGAGACACACGACAACGCAAAATCGTCGAGCAGAAATTGATAGCCAAGTTCCGCACCCATGAGGACGGCCTCAACCGGGATCTTGGGTTCATGTCACGCTACACGTTACCCCACCAGCGAACAAATGTTATCTGTTTTTAATATAATGGGTCATTTGCTGGCTCTCTCTGCCTTCCGGATGTTTCTGCCTCTCTCTGTTTTTTTTTCTCTGTTTTTTTTCCCTGTTTGTTGTTTTTTTGTTGAATGTGTATTCGGGGGTTCTGCAGATGACACCTCTCTGTCTGAACACGGTGATTGCCTTGGCAACGGGCAGTTGCAGGGGCAGTCTGTAAACACCATGTATTATTCAATATGTATAAATGCGTAGGCTTCAAGGAGATCTTGAAACATTTACCTGAGGAAGGAGAAAATCTCCGAAAGCTTGTGAATTTAAAATAAAATTGCTGGACTATAACTTGGTGTTGTAAAATTGTTTACAATTGTCAACCCCAGTCCATCACCGGCATCTCCACATCGTGATATATAATAATAGCATCCTGTGTTTATGTTAAATTGTTAAGCAGCAGTGATATGGAAGCTAAATATTCCTTTGTTGTGGATTTGAATGCAGGTGTCAACTATTTTAAGATTGAACATAAAAGACTGTGTGGTAGATCACTCATTGTCCATTTTATCTTTTGTAATGAGATTTTATCATCTGGAACGAGCTGCCAGAGGCAGTAGTAGAGGCGGGTGCAATTTTGTCTTTTAAAAAGCATTTGGACAGTTACATGGGTAAGATGGGTCTCGAGGTATATGGGCCAAGTGCAGGCAATTGGGACTAGCTTAGTGGTATAAACTGGGCGACATGGACATGTTGGGCCGAAGGGCCTGTTTCCATGTTGTAAACTTCTATGATTCTATGATTCTATGTAGGCCAGTGCTAGCATGACCGGGGCAACACTGAAAACCCCGTTTATGAACTGGATACTCTCATTTCAGATGTGCCACCACATGTGACGTTCGATGCTGGTAGTAATCATTTATGTTAATCCAGGCTATCTGTTCACCCTGCTAGTCGATGTACTTTCCTTAACATTTGAGTGCATTTCTAACCGGATATTTAGCCAGCTCTTTGGGGAACATATACGAAAATAACAGACAGGAAAAAACCCAGCCTGACCTACACAGTCATCATAATACATATACTCCCCACCTGCCCGTAGCCATGTAATCTCCAGGGAGAGAAAAAAAAAACATTTTAAAGTAAACCCCAGGCCAATTAGGGAAAAAAAAAGCTGGAAAATTCCTCTCTGATCTCCTTGGTAGATTGAAACTAGCCCAGGAGATCACATTGGCCCTGATTAACATTACAGGATACCTACCTCTTGTATGTGGATCACCACCCCCACCCCGCCCTCCACCGCCCACCCAGAAACAGGTCCAGCTCTCGCTTGAAGGAAGCGATTATCATCTACTCTTCCTGTATGTCTGTTCCACATACTCACTCCTCGTATGGGAAAAACATTGCTAGTCTCACTTGAGACTTATTAAATTTCAACCTGTATCCTCTCATTCTACGCTCAAAGTCTAATGACCTGCCACTTACGTCTATATTATCTGGGTCTCTTGGCAATTTAAGGCCTCAGGATTGTAGTCCATCCAATGACAGCAAGTTCAATGGATAGGAGTAACAGAGTAAGTCTGTAGTGCCCTATTGCAGTAGTTCATGGTTAAAGTGGTACCAGGCATGCCGGGGAGATTAGCTGACATCAGAACTAGATAGCCCACACACCTATAGATTAAACCATCAACCTTGTCCTTTCTCACACATTTTCTGGCAATGACCAGGAAGAACTAATTCTGAAGACTTTGGGTTAACAAAATCTGTGCCATCTGTTGCAAGGGATACCTGCGGCTAAGCTACACCGTTAAGGACACCACTGTCTATGACAGTCGGCCCCTGCCCCATATGCTGCATTGTTGCCCTCTGGAAATGGTGCCCTGGAGTGCCCAACAGGGAAAACTCCATTCACCCACCTCATGCAGCAGCACCCCACTTTGACAGCCAAACACAACTGCCTCACAGATTCCGTTTTCTGCCTCCACATTTATTTTGCCAGTCACCTTGCACCTTCCGTAAACTTCAGCTCATCCAAACTTTGCTGCCTGTATCCTAACTCGGATCAAGTCCCGTTCACCCATCACCACTTTGCTTGCTGACCCACATTGGCTACCGGGCCGGCAACGCCTCAATGTTAAAATTCTCATCCTCGTGTTCAGATCCCTCCATGCCTCACCCCTCCCTATGTCTGTAACCTCCTCCATCCCGACAACCCTCCGAGATCTGTACTCCTCCAACTCTGGCTTCATGCATGCACCCGATTTTCATCAATCCATCTTTGGCGGCCATGCTTGCAGCTGCCTCGGCCCTGAGCTCTGGAATTCCATCCCTAAACCTCTCCGCCTCTCTACCCCTCTCTCCTCCTTTAAGACGCGCCTTAAAACCTACCTCTTTGACCAGGCTTTTGGTCACCTGTCCTGATATCTCCTTATGTGGCTCAGTGTCAAATTTTGTTTGATAACGTTCCTTTGAAGTGCCTTGGGACATTTTACTATGTTAAAGATGCTAAATAAATGCAAGTTGTTGTTGTGAAAGTTAAGTGGGGAAGTGGGGGTGGGGGGAAGACAATTGGGCTAGGGTACGCTGACATAATTTAGTCCACATTTAACAGGAGATGCACACGGACGCAAGATGTTTAATGTATTAAACATTTTTTCAATATCAAATGGAGCAATACTATTAACCAAAAGTAAGTGCCATTGACCTTTCTTCCCCTTTTAAGCCCATTCTCAAAAAGGACAAGTTGTTATAATTTGGAACGCACTGCCTGAAAGGGTGGGAGAGGCAGATTCAATAGTAACTTCAATGGGAATTGGGTAAAAAATTTTTTATTCGTTCATGGGATGTGGGCGTCGCTGACGAGGCCAGCATTTATTGATCATCCCTAATTGCCCTTGAGAAGGTGGTGGTGAGCCGCCTTCTTGAACCGCTGCAGTCCGTGTGGTGACAGTTCTCCCACAGCGCTGTTAGGAAGGGAGTTCCAGGATTTTGACCCAGCGACGATGAAGGAACGGCGATATATTTCCAAGTCGGGATGGTGTGTGACTTGGAGGGGAACGTGCAGGTGGTGTTGTTCCCATGTGCCTGCTGCCCTTGTCCTTCTATGCGGTGGAGGTCGTGGGTTTGGGAGGTGCTGTCGAAGAATCCTTGGCGAGTTGCTACAGTGCATCCTGTGGATGCTACACACTGCAGCCACAGTGCGCCAGTGGTGAAGGGAGTGAATGTTTAGGGGGTGGATGGGTGCCAATCAAGCAGGCTGCTTTGTCCTGGATGGTGTCGAGCTTCTTGAGTGTTGTTGGAGCTGCACTCATCCAGGCAAATGGAGAGTATTCCATCACACTCCTGACTTGTGCTTTGTAGATGGTGGAAAGGCTTTGGGGAGTCAGGAGGTGAGTCACTCACCGCAGAATACCCAGCCTCTGAACTGCTCTTGTAACCACAATATTTATATGGCTGGTCCAGTTAAGGTTCTGGTCAATGGTGACCCCCAGGATGTTGATGGTGGGGGATTCGGTGATGGTAATGCCATTGAATGTCAAGGGGAGATGGTTAGACTCTCTCTCGTTGGAGATGGTCATTGCCTGGCACTTGTCTGGCGCGAATGTTACTTGCCACTTATCAGCCCAAGCCTGGAAGTTGTCCAGGTCTTGCTGCATGTGGGCATGGACTGCTTCGTTATCTGAGGGGTTGCAAATGGAACTGAACACAGTGCAATCATCAGCAAACATCCCAATTTCTGACCTTATGATGGAGTGAAGGTCATTGATGCAGCAGCTGAAGATGTTTGGGCCTAGGACACTGCCCTGAGGAACTCCTACAGCAATGTCCTGGGGCTGAGACGAATGGCCTCCAACAACCACTACCATCTTCCTTTGTGCTTAGTATGACTCCAGCCACTGGAGAGTTTTCCCCCTGATTCCCATTGACTTCAATTTTACTGGGGCTCCTTGGTGCCACACTCGGTCAAATGCTGCCTTGATGTCAAGGGCAGTCACTCTCAACTCACCTCTGGAATTCAGCTCTTTTGTGCATGTTTGGACCAAGGCTGTAACGAGGTTTGGAGTCGAGTGGTCCTGGCGGAACCCAAACTGAGCATCGGTGAGCAGGTTATTGGTGAGAAAGTGTCGCTTGATAGCACTGTCGACGACACCTTCCATCACTTTGCTGATGATCGAGAGCAGACTGATGGGGCGGTAATTGGCCGGATTGGATTTGTCCTGCTTTTTGTGGACAGGACATACCTGGGCAATTTTCCACATTGTCGGGTAGATGACAGTTTTGTGGCTGTACTGGAACAGTTTGGCTGGAGGTGCGGCTAGTTCTGCAGCACAAGTCTTCAGCACTACAGCTGGGATGTTGTCGGGGCCCATAGCCTTTGCTGTATCCAGTGCACTCAGCCGTTTCTTGATATGACGTGGAGTGAATCAAATTGGCTGAAGACTGGCTGCTGTGATGGTGGGGATATCGGGAGGAGGCCGAGATGGATCATCCACTCGGCACTTCTGGCTGAAGATAGTTGCAAACGCTTCAGCCTTGTCTTTTGCACTCACGTACTGGACTCTGCCATCGTTGAGGATGGGGATGTTGACAGAGCCTCCTCCTCCCGTTAGTTGTTTAATTGTCCACCACCATTCACGACTGGATGTGGCAGGACTGCAGAGCTTTGATCTGATCCGCTGGTTGTGGAATCGCTTATCTCTGTCTATAACATGTTGCTTCTGCTATTTAGCATGCATGTAGTCCTGAGTTGTAGCTTCCCCTGGTTGGCACCTCATTTTTAGGTACGCCTGGTGCTGCTCCTGGCAGGCTCTTTTACACTCTTGAAGGGGAAAAAATTTGAAGGGCTGTGGGGAAAGAGCAGGGGCATGGGACTATTGGATAGTGCTTTCAAAGAGCCGGCACGGGCACGATGGGCCAAATGGCCTCCTTCTGTGCTCTATAATTCTAGCATTCCTCACTGAAATTTCCATTTCGTATGCTTGCTACCCTGGTGACAGCGGAGCAAAACCAACTATTTAGTGCCAGTTTGTGCTGTGGCTTCATGCCCAGTAGGGACTGCATTAAGACTGTACAAACTTATGACACTAAGAAACCTTGCAGCCATCAAATAGAGAACAAAATGCTTTTCATTATACACTAGAAAGCTATCTCTGTACTTTATTCCCATCACAGAGAGAGACTGAGTCCTCTGTGAGCGTTGACAGCATCGCTGTTTATATATTCATAGACTTTTCAGTATGAAAATGTGTTTCAATGGTTTGCTAAGATATGAAAATGTTATAAACAGCCCAGTTTAATGAATATTAATGAAACCTTAGAGAATGGATTATAAAAAGTTGCTTATTAGAAATAAAAGGGAATGAATGAAATAGTGTAAAGGGTAAATGAGAAGGAATTTAACAGGCTTAAGACCTGTAAGCCAGTTTAAATTCTACCTTCCATTTAGCTGGAGAGAATGACGAAGGAACTGTCTGAAGTTATCGGTTACTGTCAATCACAACTGACCTAATTTCTTATTTTTATGATGCTAATAAATTTCTTTCTGATGAAACGTTAAACCGAGGCCCCATCTGCCCGTTCAGGTGGACCCAAAAGATCCTATGGCACGATCCAAAGAAGAGGCAGGGGAGTTTCCCTGGGGTCCAGGCCAATATTTATCCCTCGACCACCGGCTCCCAGCACGATTCCCGCCTCTGGTGGGAGAGGGACAATGGAGTCGGCCGACTCTGGTGCAGCTGAAGTGGGGCCTCAAAATTTGTATGAAAATTTTAAGAATCACGGGACTAAGACGTAAAATCTTGGTGGCTTTCTTTTCTAAAATATTTTTGTTTAAAACAGTGACGATGAGTTATGCAATTGGGGAAACTGGTTTGGCGATCATTGAACTCAACATGAGAAAATGCAATTGGACCCGTGGGCAGGATTGTCCTGTATGTGGCTGTCGGGCTATTTCGACCATGAGTGTGCAGCAGTTACAAGGAGTTCCTGCCCAGTTGTTGAATTCCACTTCCTAAATTTTTTTTTGCAAGCTTATCTGGTGTCAATGGAACATAGACATAATAATGCAAATTAAAACACTTAACCATTGAAAATAACACAACTGACTTTTGTTAATGCATGTGATTTAATTCCTACTGGCAGTAATCAGAGTAAAATGGCGAACCAAATCATGATGCGGCTTAAGCTTCATTTTAAAAAGGAGTGTGTGGTAAAAGTGTTCATTAAGGGAAAAGAGGAAATTATAGGGTTGTAAAGTCATTTGTTTACAACAAGGGAGTCTAAAAGGCCTGGAACAAAATTGTGCCAAATTTAATGAAACTTCAAAATCCAAGAGGGATGCAGAAGACTGCAGTGAAAAGACTGAATAGCAAGGGTCTGAGCAAGACTGAATAGTAATGGTCTGAGAAGCAAGATTGGAGCTGAGTTGGTAACGGCACAGAGAACCTGGGGTCTTTCTACCCTCCTAGGTCTAGATTTTTTCGCCTTCCCCATTTTCAATCACTCTCATAAGTGAATCCCAACTCCCTCTGGTCCTGGACTGTATCTTCACTAGTCCAGATATCGGTAAGCTGCCTGTAACACGCCCAGAATATCAGAATCACCCTGCAATCAATGCCATCGCCTTGACGGCCATTTAAAATTGAAATGACACGCCCATCACTTAATGTCGCTAAGGCACAAGTTGCAGGAAATATGTTTCAATGCATTTCCAGTCATTTGCCTGCCTGATGTCAGTTATAGAATTATAGAATCATAGAAAAGTTACAACTTGGAAGGAGGCCATTCAGCCCATCGAGTCCGTGCCCGGTCTATGCCAGAGCAACCCAGATAATCCCACTCCCCCGCCCTATCCCCATAGCCCTGCGAATTTCTTCCTTTCAAGTACTTATCCAGTTCCCTTTTGAGAGCAATGATTGAATCTGCCTCCACCACCCCCTCGGGCAGTGCATTCCAGATCACAACCACTCGCTGCATAAAAAAGGTTTTCTTATGTCAATCACCTTAAATCGATGTCCTCTGGTTTTTGACCCTTCCGTCAATGGGAACAGTTTGTCTCTATCTGTTCTGTCCAGACCTTTCATGATTTTGAATACTTCTATCAGATCTCCTCGCAACTGTCTCTGTTCAAAGAAGAACAACCCCAGTTTCTCCAGTCTATCCACGTAACTGAAGTCCCTCATCCCTGGAATCATGCTAGTAAATCTTTTCTGCACCCTCTCTAAGGCCTTCACATCTTTCCTAAAGTGCAGTGCCCAGAACTGGACACAAGTGGACACTCTGGCCTTCCGGTAGAAGATGCTATAGCTGAGAGTGGTGAGGAGTGAGGTGCAGTGATAGAGCATCACAACATCAGTGAGGTTTTAACGGTCAAGAAAATTAATTTAACAAAACAAAAACAAGGAAATAAATAGCCGTAATACAACACATGTATAAATCCAGCAGATATTATGTTAGCTAGCTCCTCAAAAGAAAATCAAATATTGGCAATCTCTATACTAGAATTAACTTCCCATACACAAATGATTGTATTTTCCTATTTTCACCACTGTGGGAGTTCCATTGGTCTGACCTAATTCTTAAAAAGATTCCAAACCGAATCTTTCACATTTTGTGCAATTCACTCACTCAAATACCCCAAGACCATTATCAGGGCTCCTTGGATTTAAATAATTGGCAAATCAATTTTTTTTTAAATAGAGCTATCAGTCATACACGAATCTGAACCAATCATATAGCACTGACTATGTGTGAATTATGTGTCTTGGTTCTTCTCTCAAGTTTGTAATCTTGGACGTTACCAACTAAATTCACAACATTTGTATCAGCAAAGACTGGGGACATAGGGGGTTAAATTCGATAACCCCCGAATCCGGGCGCGTGGGTCGGGGTGTGCGATTAACCCGCGCCCGGTCATTGCGATGTAGGCAATGCATGAGAACGTAACATAAGAACATAAGAAATAGGAGCAGGAGTAGGCCGTATGGCCCTTCGAGCCTGCTCCCCCATTCAATCAGTTCATGGCTGATCTTCAACCTCAACTCTACTTTTCTGCCTGATCCCCATATCCCATGATTCCCCTAGAGTCCAAAAATCTATCCATCTCAGCCTTAAATATATTCAATGACTCAGCATCCACAGCCCTCTGTGGTAGAGAATTCCAAAGATTCACAACCCTCTGAGTGAAGAAATTCCTCCTCATCTCAGTCTTAAATGGCTGACCCCTTATCCTGTGACTATGCTCCCTAGTTCTAGACTCTCCAGCCAGGGGGAAACAATCTCTCATCATCTACCCTGTCAAGCCCCTTCATGATCTTATATGTTTCAATGACATCACCTCCCATTCTTCTAAACTCCAGAGAGAATAAGCCCATTCTACTCAATCTCTCTGCATAGGACCACCTTCTCATCCCAGGAATTAATCTAGTAAACCTTTATTGCACTGCCTCCAAGGCAAGTATATCCTTCCTTAGATAAGGAGACCAAAATTGTATGCAGTACTCCAGGTGAGGTCTCACTAAAGCCCTGTACAACTGTAGTAAGACTTCTTTATTCTTGTACTCCAACCCCCTTGCAATAAAGGACAACATACCATTTGCTTTCCTAATTACCTGCTGCACCTGTATACTAATTCTTTGAACACTCAAATCTCTCTGAACACCAACATTTAATAGTTTCTCACCATTTAAAAAATATTCTGTTTTTCTATTCTTCCTATCAAAGTGAATAACCTCACATTTCCCCACATTATACTCCATCTGCCACCTTCCTGCCCACTCACTTAATCTATCTATATCCCTTTGCAGACTCTTTTTTGTGTCCTTTCCCGCCTAGCTTTGTATTGTCAGCAAACTTGGATACATTACACTCGGTCTCTTCATCTAAGTCATTAATATAGATTGTAAATAGCTGAGGCCCAAGCACCGATCCTTGCTGCACCCCACTAGTTACAGCCTGCCAAGCTGAGAATGACCCGTTTATCCCTACTCTGTTTTCTATCCTCTATCCATGCTAATATATTACCCCCAACCCCATGAGCCCTTATCTTGTGTAACAACCTTTTATGTGGCACCTTATCGAATGCCTTTTGAAAATCCAAATATACTACATCCACTGGTTCCCCTTTATCTACCCTGCTAGTTACCATTATTTGTGTATGTTTTTTGTGCCTTCTACTGTGAAGACAGATACAAAATATTTGTTTAACACATCTGCCATTTCCTGATTCTCCATTATAATTTCTCCTGTCTCAGCCTCCAAGGGACCAACGTTTACTTTTGCTACTCTCTTCCTTTTTACATATTGTAGAAGCTCTTACAATCTGTTTTTATATTTCTTGCTAGTTTACTTTGATATTCTATTTTCTCCCTTTTTATCATTTTTTTGGTTTCTAAAACTCTCCCAATACCTTGGGTTATTACTCTTCTTGGCAATATTATAGGCCTCTTCTTTCAATCTAATACTCTCCTTAATTTCTTTATTTAGCCACTGGTGGATCACTTTTCCCGTGGAGTTTTTATTTCTCAGTGGAATGTATACTTGTTGAAAATATTGAAATGTTTCTTTAAATATTTGCCATTGCTTTTCAACTGTCAAACCCTTTAATTTAATTTCCCAATCTACCTTTGACAACTTGCCCCTTGTACCTATGTAATTGGCTTTATTTAAGTTTAAGACTCCAGTTTCTGACTTAAGTACGTTACTTTCAAACTCAATGTGAAATTCTATCATATTATGATCACTCTTTCCCAGAGGTTCTTTTACTGTGAGAAGACTAATTAACCCAATCTCATTACATAATACAAGATCTAACATAGTCTGTTCCCTCATTCATCCATGACGTATTGCTCTAAGAAACCATCTCGAACACATTCCATGAACTCATCCTCTATCTATCTTTGTTAACTTGATTTGCCCAGTCTATACACAAATTAAAGCCCCCCATGATGACTGCATTGCCTTTGATACAAGCTCCCATTATTTCATGATTAATACACTGTCCAATGGTATTGTTGCTATTAGGGGGCCTATTAACTACTCCCACCAGTGTTTTCTGCCCCTTGTTATTTCTAATTTCCACCCATACTGATTCTACTTCCTCATCTTCCAAGACAAGATCCTTTCTCACCACTGTCTTTATGTCATCCTTTATTATTAGGGCTACTCCCCCTCCTTTTCCATTCTGCCTGTCTTGTCTAAATGTCATGTACCCTGGAATATTTAGTTCCCAACCTTGATCATTTTGCAACCCATGTTTCTGTAATGGCTACTAGGTCAAAACCATTTATCTCTATTTGTGCAATCAATTCATCCATCTTGTTATGAATGCTCTGTGCATTCCGATAAAGAGCCTTTAATTTTGACTTTTTACCATTTTTTCCTGCTTTGACCTTACTTGTTGCACTATTATTGTTAACTCTGTCCCTTCCTGCCACAGTCTGCTTATCTTTACCCAAGTAATTACATTGTTCTACTGCTTTAACTTTTCTCATTAGATTTCTAAATTTCCCCTCACCTGACCCCTCCCCCCCACCTCTTTAGTTTAGAGCCCTATCTACAGCCCTAGTTATTCGATTCGCCAGGACGCTTGTCCCAGACCGATTTAAGTGGAGCCCGTCCCGTTGGAACAGCTCCCTCTTTCCCCAGTACTGGTGTCACATGAGATTTGTGCTGCCTGGTCATTTACCCGATTCTGGTAAGCAGACAGGCCTGACTACGCTGTTGAATCGCCTGAGTGTCTCACACCTCTTAAAGGCAGCCTGCACCTCTTCAAGGCAGCCTGCACTTCTTATTTGCAAACACGGGTCCACACGGAGTCTGAACGGAGATCAGACATCACACACGTAAAACACAGATGCAGGCTTTGTCCCTATGTTTACAAACTGTTGAGTTATGTCAAAACAATGAATAAAGGTTGCGCACTACTAAATCCCACATCAGACCTCGCACGCCAGACCTCACCAATCTGCCGAACTGAGTTTGCAGAGATCTGCACCGAGGTTCTCTGCTGATGCACTAGAGGCCTTGGCGCAAGAGGTGGACAGAAGGAGGGGCATCCTATATCCGCAGGTGGGCAAGTGACTCTACAGACATATGCTCCCAAGGCAGTAGGGAACAAAGTCAATGCCAGGCGCATAGCACCACGAACATGGATGCAATGCAAGAATGTTCAATGATTTAACACGAGTGGTCAAGGTGAGTGAGGTCAACTGTCACGTGGCATCTCCTACCAACTGCACCACTAACGGCATCCACTGCTCCACACACTACACCCCCATCAACCCCACATACCAACAAACTCTTTCAATCAGTACTCAACTCTTCCAATCAGATGCCTCCTCTCACCCTTACACATTGCCATTGTTGCAAGCCGCATACACACAATTCACAGGTCATACACACTGGCAGCTATTCAACCATGACAGGCACATCACCCAAACATCCTGCAGAACACTCAGCGACACACGTCCCACTTTCTTGCAGGAGAAGGTGGCACGTAACAGGAGGCAGCAAGTGGCAGTGGCATTTAGCCCCTCAAGCCTGTTCCACCATTCAATGAGATCACGGTTGATCTGTGACCTAACTCCATATACCCACCTTAGCCCCATATCTCTTAAGACCTTTGGTTAACAAAAATCTATCAATCTCAGATTTAAAATTAACAATTGAGCTGGCATCAACCGCCATTTGTGGAAGAGCGTTCCAAATGTCTCCCACCCTTTGCACATAGAAGTGTTTTCTAACTTTACTCCTGCACGTCCTAGCTCTAATTTTCAGGCTATGGCCCCTAGTCCTAGTATTGAAGTATAGGAGACCTCCAAAAACAGGTACAAATGCATCAGCACCCAGGAGAAATAATCTAGCAACAAACCTGTACCTCCTGCATGGTCCCTTTAAATAACGCTGGTAGAGGGTCCTCCAGGCCATCTATGACCTGTTCAGCTGTGCGTGGTTAAGACAAGGCATTAGCTTGTTAAAATAAAATTTAAGCTGTTGGGTTAAAGGCAAAGATGACCTTAGGCGACTAGTGTGTGCGTGGCTGCGGTCACTGCCCCGAGACCACACTGAAATGCACCTTGCGCGGACCAGACTAACCATAATTAAAAGCTTAAACATAACATATGGTGATTAACAAATTAGTGTACTGCTAAACAAAATGGACTCTGCTAAACAAAATGGAATCTGTGAAAAGACATTTAAAAATGCTGACTTAGCACAACGAACTGATAAAACTGCAGGACAGACAAAGACCAGACTGTTTTAAGTTGATAACAGCTGTTTTAATGTGATTGGAGGTCAATTGTTGCTGTCAGGGCCTAATTGGCTAACATGTAACTAACCAAGGCTAATAATGTAATAGCTGCTAAATGTCTGTACTTGTAACATATAAAAGAAGCTCAACGACCATTTTAAAATTGAGAAGGTGACTACGTGCACTGCGGAGTGCCAAGCACTTCTCCCAAAGCTTTGTCCAATAAACTGCATGTTGAATCTTTAAGTCTGACTCCGAGTGGTGCTTTCCCACAACAATCTGGAGAGTTGAGTTCCAAAACGTTATCTGTCCCTTTAAATCAGTGCTGCACACTGATCTAAAGAATATTCTCCTCACTTTACATGGTACTGGCGTTCATTATCTGCACGTGCACAAATGCCTTTACCAAGATCACGTCCGGTGCACGTCACTAGAAGCATGCGTGAACATTCTGGAGGCCATTTTGTGACCTTAGGAGGGCGTTTAGCGCTACAAAACAGGCACTACGCGGCCGAACTTATAGCACGTGGAATTTAACTGCAGCTGGCTTTTAAACTTCTTAAACTTGAGATTTTCTGCTGGAGCTGTAGCAGGGTGTCATGGTGGAAACTACTTCAGGAGTAAGTCCACTGGCTCACCACTTGCCCTTTCCAGCACTTTCTACCAGGACGATGGCGAGCTTATAATATGTCACCCAAGTGTGGGCAAGTAGAAAATGTCAGGTCCATGTCCATCATTCAGACGATCCGCTGGGAAGTCTCTTTAGGTCTTCCCAAAGAGCCGGCACAGAAATGATGGGCCGAATGTCCTCCTTCTATGCTGTATGATTCTACGATTCCATGTCCAAAAGAAAATGCATGACGTGAGAAAGAGCACAAAAATAAGTAAAATTTTACCAGAAAGTAGAAGTGCAGGATGTATACGGGCATGAAAGAAAGTAATCTTTTTTGATCATCTGGGTATCTGAAACCTTTAATCAGACTGGAGAGTCTCCAAACAAAGGAGCACAGCAATTCTTTCAAAATTGCCTAAAACAGAATCCTCTTAGATCACCCATCCAACAAGTCACATGTTGCCAGTTGCCATGGTTAGTGTTATGAAAAGTGGTGGTTGTTAAAGATATGTAAAAGTGCTGCACTGGTGCAGAGAAAGATTCTCAAGGGCAGAGAAGAAAGGTAGTACTAGTAAAATAGTAAGCTTATGCAGATTCCATTAGACATGCCATATATATATAAATATAAAAGAGGATATATCGCAAGAAGAAATTGCCATGGGCCAAATTATTCCATCTTAATCTACAACGTTCTTACATTTAGGGCACAATTCACAAAGAAAGCGAATGGAACATTTAGTAAATTCTATCAGTAGGCATCCTGGGCGGAATACTAAGAATTATTGGTTCAAAATCTTTCGGATGAGATGTTAAACCATAGCCCCGTCTGCTCTCTTAGGTGCATGTAAAAGATCCCTCGGCACAATTCGAAGATCAGGGGAATATTTATCCCTCAACCAACACAAACAAAAAAAAACAGATCACCTGGCCATTATCACATTGCTGTTTGTGGGACCTTGCTGTGCACAAATTGGCTGCTGCGTTTCCTACATTACAACAGTGACTATGTTTCATTGGCTGTAAATCGCTTTGGGACATCCTGAGGTCGCGAAAGGTGTTATATAAATGCAAGTCTTTCTTGCTTTTTAATGAAGACGCAGCTGGGTCAAAAATAGAACTCGCATCTGTCTAGACATGTATTTCTTGTGCACATTATATATAGTTTATTCAGAATCCTGTGCTCCCAACAGGGAGCCTTACTTGACAGGAGTGTGGTTTGGAGAGTTGGCCTTACTGCGTTGTAGCCCTATCTTGGAGCCCTGCTTCTAAATGAGACTTTCTGCTAGCAGCACAATTTGCTGAGTTTAAACCTTATTCTTTTAAAAGTAGTGGTTGCTCAGTTCTAAAATGGACTTTGAGCACTTTATTGGAAACAGAGATGGCTGCTTAAGTCATGCTCATCTGATTCACAGCGAGGGAATGGTCTAGGATACATGGGAAAGGTTATTGGCATCACTCCCGATTTGATGGGGCAGACAAAAATATATTTTCCAATAATTTTAGGTGTTAAAATAAGCAGCTGTTATGAAAGGAAATATAACAGCAGCCAATCTTTTTCCAGAGACTTGAGTACAAAATCTAGGCTGGCACCTCCAGTGCAGTACTTAGGGAGTGCTGCACTGTCCGAGGTGCTGCCTTCCAGATAAGTCATTAAAAAGAAGCCCAGCCTGTCCTCTCAGGTGGATGTAAAAGATCCCATGGCACTATTTCAAAGAAGACCAGGGGAGTTCTCCCCAGTGTCCTGGCCAATATTTATCCCTCAACCAACACCTAAAACAGGTTATCTGGTCATTTATCTCATTGTTGTTTGTAGGACTTTGCTGTGCACAAATTGGTTGCCACGTTTCTTACATTACAACACTTCAAAAGTAATTCATTGGCTGTAAAGCGCTTTGGGACATCCCGAGATCACGAAAGGCGCTTTGTTTACTGAGGTGTTAGGACTGTTCACATTTCCATTGTTCGACCTCCTCAAAGGAAAGTGCTGGAACCTCAATAGGGGAAAATTTCCTCCGTACCTAAAAATCCTGTGGTCTTGCCATTTCCTGTTCATTGCACCATTACAAATGGAGATGACTGGAGATAGGTAAGCAGTGCCACCAAAGACTGGGCATTAGTCAGGGTTTGCTGAGTGAAAACAGTCAACACATTTATAGGTAGTGTAAATTGCTAATTGTGTTGCATCAGAGCTTGCCTATATCTGTGAATCATTTTTAATTGCAAATAAATGTGACCAATACTTTAAGCTACACTAAATGGTCTAGCGTTATAGTTTCCATCTTCTGAATATAGTGAGCATCCTACTCCATCTCTCCAGTAAGCAATTTAGCATGATTGGGGTTAGCAGTTAGACCTGAGCTGTACCAACTCAGTATGGCAGTGTGTAAAGGATACTGTTCAAAGTTCATAACATTCGTTGTTCTCTTATAGAAACTGTCATCCAGCAGTTTTCATGAGAAAAAAGGTACTGGAGAAAGCTTGAACGATAATAGGAGACTCATGGAGCTGGTGAGCCTCAGGAAGTCCTAGGGGTGCCATCTGTATTAAAATTCTTGGGATTATTTGCTATCATCATGATTTAGTAATGCTTTTGTGATTTGGGCAGTTCAAGGAGGTAATGCCTATTACTTTAAATAGAATGCCTGCTATTGAGTCCTCCCACCACTGGAAGCACTAGTCACCTAGTTCCACCTGCCATTGTGCGTGTCCCAGGCCCTGCAGCTCACAAAACAAAATGCTGCAGATGCCAGAAATTTGAAATATAAATAAAAAAGCAGATAAATGCTGCAAACAGGTCAGGCAGCATCTGCGAAGAGGGAAAGGTAGGGTTAACGTTTCAGGTCTATGAAGGTTTTGATGAAGCGTTAACCCTACCTGCAGGTGAAACTTATTTTGCTGCCACCACTACTCCTTGATCCTAGGCCCACTAAAACAAAACCTGATTGAGCAAAGATACAGTAACATGTACTACATATATCGGTCTTCTCTCCTTCAGCTACCAAACCCATGACATTCTGACTGCATCCTGTGCAGTAGCCTGTGGGCTCCCACACAAGCTGCATTGCGAAGGTCTTCTCTATGAATGTTCCTGTTCAAGCTCAATTTATTAAATTTTAAACTAGCCAAGAGCAGATTCACTCGTTTTAATGATGTATTTTATTATTCACATGATGTGCTTCTCCTGGGTGCAGAGATTTGCCCGTCAGGAGCATCCTTTGCTCCTGTGCAAAGACAAATAAGATGTAAACAAAAATGTTTCTTCAATCTTAAGGCATCTAATACTCAACTAAACAGAGTTAAGTGTAAAGAACAGCTAAAGAAAACGAAGGCTGCTATTAGATCAGCTAAAAGGATAGTGGAAAAGAGGATTATAGACAATTGTGGAAGTAATGTGAAAAGCTTTTTCAGTTATGTGACGGGTCAGAGGACTGTCAAAGACTGTATTGGGCCATTGAAGAACGCTCAAGGACAGGTTACAAAGGACTCACTGGGTATGGCAGAAATATTAAATGAGAACTTTGCATCGGTGTTCATTCTTGAAGACAATGCTCGATTGTTAGAATTTATTGATGTTAATAATAAATCTAGTAATAGTAACATAGATGAACTTATTGTTTTAGGTAGAATTAAGAACCTGAAAATAGATAGAGCAGCCGAGCCTGATGATATCCACCCGAGGGTCCTCAGGGAGATGGGACACGTGGGGTTCGATGTTAGCAGGGCTGCGGGTTCTCGGCGGGGGGGCTATTGGGCGCGTGGGTAACGCGCCCGGTGAAATCAGTCTGCCCCCCGTGCGATCGTAGCCTAATTGGATCCACTTACCTTGTCTTCCAGGTTCCCCACTGCTGATCTGCGCGTCGGGCGGGCTGCGCATGCGCAGTAAGATCTGTCAGCTGGAGGAGCTCTATTTAAAGGGGCAGTCCTCCACTGACAGATGCTGCAAGAAATAGGAAAAATTACAGCATGGAGCAGCCCAGGGGGAAGGCTGCTCCCAGGTTTAATGATGCCTCACTCCAGGTATCAATACACGGGGTGAGGAGGAGGGGGAGGACAGAGATCTTCCCCCCAGCGGGCGGGAGGAAGCGGCCTGCCTCTGCCACCAGGAAGGCCTGGCTCGAGGTGGCAGAGGAGGTCACCTGTACCACCAACATATCGCCCACCTGCATACAGTGCAGGAGGTGCTCCAATGACCTCAGTAGGTCAGCCGAAGTGAGTACACTTACTCTTTCCCCTACACTCCGTCTGCCACATCACTGCCCCCACCCCACATCTCCTTCGGCACTGCCAACACTACTCTATCACATCACCCCTCACACCCACTCAAACCTCATCCTCATCTTACCTGCACTTACTCACCTCGCCAGTACTCATCCCGCCACTACCACTCAACCCAATCCTCATACAATCTCATGGCTCTATCTCATACTCACCCTCTCATGCATCTCTTTCACGGCCAGCCTCACTCAACCTGCCACTACCTGTGCTGCAGCCACAGGGCATGTATCACATATGTGCAGTAGGCAGCGTAAGGCAAACGTGTCGTGAGCATGAAGGGGATGCACAAGGGTGTTTGAGGGTTTGTCATGGGTGTTACTTATATTGAATTTCTGACTAACTCACATTACATATTATATTAGCACCACTACTGCCATGTCTTTGCGAATCTTGTCTGGTTTGTGCAATAATGCCCTTTCCTGAGGATCACAATGAAGACCCACAACTGATGACACCCATTGTGTCACTGCAGAGTGGGTGTAGGTGTATTTGCAGGGCTCTTTTGTGCAGACGGCTGAGAGACATCGGCGATGTCCCCGGTGGCACCCTGGAAGGATGCGGAGGAGAAGTTGTTGAGGGCAGTGGTGACTTTGACAGCGACAGGTAAGAAGATGGTGCTCTGGCCAGCCAGGAGCAGCTTGGCATGAAGGAGGCTGCAGATGTCCACGACTACATGTCGAGTGACTCTGAGCCTCCGTGTGCACTGCTGCTCAGAGAGGTCCAGGAAGCTGAGCCTCGGTCTGATGACCCTGTGGCGAGGGTAGTGCCCTCTGCGACGCATCTCTCTCTGCGGTTGCCCTCCCTCCTGCTGTACAGGTGGATGTGTCACAGCACTGTGTTGTGGAGCTCCACGTGTCAGAGGTGGACGGCGTGGATAGCGAGGCTGGTGAGGCTGGTGATGCTGTTCGCCCTCCGAGGAGGTCATGACTGCAGCTACGGCAGCCCCCATCCAGAAGATGTACATCTGAGGGGGTCCGCAAGGTAGGTACATGTCTCTGGACCCCGGGGTAAGTATGCAAGTTGATGACTTTGATTGTCAGGAGGAGGGTGGTGGAGGCCAAACTTTGTCCCAAGTGACAGAGTGGCCTCCTGCAATGAGTGAGGGTCTCTCCCCCCTCAACTGTCAAATGGACCTTTGCAGCTGCCACAGGCTGACAGCTGCAACACGTCCATTTGAACTGGGAGTGTTTCCCCCAGTGTGGGAAACAGTCCCAGTTCGCTTTAAAATCCCACCCCTCCTCACATAATCCCTTAATCAGGTCAGTTAATGACCTGAACAAGCAAAGTAAATAGCTTCAAGTGGAACCCCGCTGGCTTTAATTGCCTGCGGGATTCCCACCAGCGGGGGCTGCGCGCGCACGCCGGCGCGTCAGTGGGGAACCCGGAAGTGGGCGGGTTGGAGTCGGGCTCCCGACCCGCTCTGGGGTTCTCCGATTTTCGGAGCCCCCCTGCCAGAAACGCACCCGATAGCGGGTGCTAAAATGACGCCCGTGCTGTGCGAGCCTCTTGCCCGTATTTTTAACAGCTCACTGCACTCTGGGACGGTTCCCGTAGACTGGAAGGAGGATAATGTAGTCCCTATGTTTAAATAAGGAGACAAGATGGACCCGGGTAATTATAGACCCAGTAGTTTGATATCAGTATTAGGAAAGATGCCTGAGGGAATCATTAGGGATGCAACATATGATTACATGGATGGACAGGGACACATTAGGGACACCCAACATTGCTTTGAAAAAAGGTCATGGCTAATAAATTTAATTATATTTTTTGAAGAAGCGAACAAGATGGTGGATGAGGGAAGTCCAGTAGACATTGCCTACTTAGACTTCCAAAAAGCTTTTGACAAGGTCTGGTATTAGTGGTAATATATTGAGCTGGATTGAGAACTGGTTGGAAGACTGTCGGCAGAAAGTAGTTATAGATGGATTTGGATCTGTTTGGAGACCGGTCACCAGTGGTGTCCCACAGGGAGAGGTGTTGGGACTGTTGTTCTTTACTATTTTTATTAATGATCTAGATGTCAGTGTTGGGGGAACGATCTGCAAGTTTGCAGATGATACCAAGATCTGTTCGAGTGTCAGGACTGTAGACGATGTTCGACTGCTTCAGGCAGATCTTGATGTGTTGGGGGATTAGGCTCGTGATTGGCAAATGATGTTTAATTTGGAGAAGTGCAGCGTTACGCATGTGGGCAGGACAAATGCTCAACAAACATACACCCTTCAGGGAAAAGCATTAAAGCAGATGGAGAAAGAAAGAGATCTGGGTGATCCAGTGCACAGATCTCTAAATGTTCATGAGCAATGCCATGAAGCGATAGCTGGAGCGAATAGGGTTTTGGGGTCCATCTACAGGACAATTGACTAGAACACAAAGCAAACTATTTTATCCTTGTACAGACCTTGGTCAGGCCTCAGTTGGAATACTGTGTCCAGTTTTGGTCTCCTCACATGGTTCGTGATATTGAGGCTTTGGAAAGGGTGCAGAGGACGGCCACTAGAATAATTCCCAGTGTAAAACATCCTGGTTATCATGATAGGCTAAAAGAGCTGGGGCTGTACACATTGAGAAGCGTAGACTTAGGGATGATCTGATTGAGGTTTATAAGATGATGAAGGGGATAGATTGTGTTCCAGTTGACAGTTTGTTCCAATTAAATAGGTTAGGAGGACCAGGGGTCACCATTTTAAGTTGTGTCAGGCCAGATCGAGGTTAGATGTCAGGAGCTGGTATTTGTAACTGTTTTTGGAGGTCTCCTGTACTTGAATATTAGGACAAGGGGACACAGCCTGACATTTAGAGCCAGGACTTGCAGTTATGAAGTTCAGAAACACTTCTACCCACAAAGGGTGGGAGAAGTTTGGAATGGTCTTCTGCAGTTGATGCTAGCTCAATTGTGAATTCTAAGTCTGAGATTGATAGATTACTTTGAACCAAGGGTATTAAGGGAAATGGGGCTAAGGCGGGTATATGGAGTTAGGTCACAGGTCCACCATGATCTCATTGAAAGGCGGAACAGGCTCGAGGGGCTAAATGCCACTCCCACTTGCTGCCTCCTGATATGCGCCACCTTCTCCTGCAAACAAGAGGGACATGTGTCTGAGTGATGTGCCTGTCATGGTTGAATAGCTGCTAGTGTGTGTAGCCTGTGAGTTGTGGGTGGGTGGCTTGAAACAGTGGTAATGTGTAAGGGTGAGAGGAAGCATCTGGTTGGCAGAGTTGAGTACTGATGGAAAGAGTTTGTTGGTATGTGGGTGATGGGGGTGTAGTGTGTGGTGCAGTTGGTAGGAGACGCCACTTGACAGTTGACCTCACTCACCTTGACCACTCATGTCAAATCATTGAACTTCTTCCTGCACTGCATCCATGTTCATGATGTTGTGCACCTGGCATTGACTTCGGCCCCCGCTGTCTGTCAGTGCCTTTTGGATATGTGTCTGGAGGGCTTCTTGATCCCCGCCACCCCCACCCCACCCCAATCCCCCGCGGATATAGGATGTCCCTCCTTCTGTCCACCTCTTGCGCCAAGATCTCTAGTGCATCAGCAGAGAACCTTGGTGCATGCACTCCCACAGGCCTGGTACCAACTCAGATCGGCAGATTGGTGAGGTCTGGCGTGCAGATTGGAGGATGTGGGATTTAGTAGTGCACAACCTTTATAAAATGTTTTAACATAACTCATCAGTGTGTAAACATAGGGATGGGTTCTGCATCTGTGTTTTACGTGTGCGATGTCTGATCTCCGTTCCGATTCCGTGCAGACAGCAGTCTGTTATTTTTTAGCAAGTAACAGGTACCAGATACCTTTAAGAGATTTTAAGAGACACCCTCCCTTTAAGGGATTGAGGCTCCCCCTGCTGGTGGAAAGTGCGAATTTACTTGAATCCTCGTGTCTGGCCTGGTTTTTAACGCTTGGCTGAGGTCAGTATTCAGGCCGGACTCATGCCTCGCCCTGCCTGCGGAGGAAGCACTGGCGTGGGTTAATCACTGATCACGATACTCGTGCCTGGTTTACTAATTTAACCCCCCACCACTGTGATGGGTCACTGCATGCTTCGCAGAACAAAGACTTTCAACACAGGCTCATAAGGAGAACAGTCGATGCCCGTCGGCATCTGCAACAATTAAAGAGCGATGTTGCTGGGGAAACACAAGGTACTGTACAGGAGGAAACCAGTGTTAATGTGGTGGGGGTGAGGGTTGGGTGGCGGGGGTGGGGGAAAGGGGTTGGTGAGTGGTAAGCAGAGATAGAATGTTGTGGGGATTACCATGGAGGCTGCCTGCCACAGCAGCGGCCAACATCGGCACAGAGCCCTGGAGGCAAGGGCCGAGGAGCTTGTCGTACCTCCACATGTCAGAGGAGCAGTGCGTGAAGAGGCTGCGTTTCAGCAGGCTGGCCGTCACCGACCTCTGTCACCTGTCACAGCAGGGATTGGAGCCAAACACCAGGGCACATGCAGCACTGCCTGTGACTTCTACACCATGGATTCATTCCAGGCTGCAAAAAGGTGACGTCAGCAGCAGTCAGTCAGTCAGGCTGCTCTCCATACAACCGTCAAGCAGGTGAAGGATGCCCTCTTCACAAGGAGACAACAATACATTATTTAAATTAGATAACCTCACTTGAGTCCTTTAAAAACTCCCTCCTCCCTCACCCCCTCCACTATTTCTGCCCACACAGCGATCCCAGGGTAAATCTATTTTCCTGCAAATCTGTTCACTGGGGACCCAAACCTGTGTTACATCAGAGGTCGTGCTACAAGAGAGGGAGGGAATACGGTATTTGATTTTATTCTGACTCAATTCAAATGCATTCCAAAGCAATGATTGTACTATTTTAGGCTAATTGGGCTTACGACTTCATTAGCATTTCCTAATTAACACCACTATTTCAGCTAGACCACAGCGATTATGACGATGTTCTCTTCACTGAGCATGGCAATACTGACATTAGGTAAAGCATCAATGTTAGTTGAAGCTATTATTAAGGCAATTACAGGACAGCTCCACAGCCTATAATATTTCCCTTCTTTACACTGATGCTCTTTTCATTACAAATGAGCTACATTTAACAGACAATACAGATGTAATTAAATTTACCAGACATACGTGAAAGATAAAGTCAGATGATTCCAAGTATTTGATACAATGAAGGCCGGCAGCTTCAAACAGATCACAGATATCCAGATAAGTGATTTAGACAATTATGAACACGGTTTTTCTGTTACACAAACAATATCAACCACTTATTAATGATTCAGTTATGACCCGACTGCTTCAAAACAGCAGAAGGCACTGTGTTTTTTTTTGAGAGAAGAGCATTGGACCAATCTGTTTCTGGCCCATTATGTCCTGCCAGTGGAAAGTACAGTGCTGTTCACTTACTTGGGATTTTGGGAATATTTCACTGTCCATCTGTAAGAAAATTGCAGAGAGTGACTCAATGTGGACTGTGGGTAAAATCTAGTCAACTTCCATTTGTAATTTTGTTTTTTTTGTGTAATTTCAATTGTTTTAGCTTTAAAGTGCACACAGTAACACATCTATACAAATAATTCCAATGAGTATATTAATGATCTCCAAACACTCACACAATCAAAACAGAAATATTACTTTGTACTGTTAACGTTACTATGGCGATACACATTTGGAAGAAAACCTACTTAAGCTGAATCTAGCACGTTCTCTGCAGTGTGCTGAGGAATACATGGTTGGACAAACTAATCCATTTATTTTTCTGTAAGTGAAATATTTATATGCAATCTTATGCTAATTGATATTTATGTGGATTCAGGGCCTTTTGCATGTTGTGTTGCACAAGCCGAGCACCTCTACTTTCTTTCTGAAGTGTAGCTTTTGTTGCTGTCATTTCATGCATACTTTAGTGTTTTTTATATATATATATATTTTAAGAATTATTATTTTTAATAAGCAGCTCCCAATTTAAAAAAGGGACAGGTATTCCATTGCACTTGAAGGGTTAATGGTGCTTTTAATACCTCACTGAATATTCTAGTATGGGTTTAGTACATTAGTATTTGCCACGAGGGAACTAAAAAGACCACAAGTCAATTAGGAGAGGTGCCAAGGCACTTGAAGTACAGAGGCAGCTATGTGTTCTTACCAACAGGCAAGATGAATAGCTTAACCCACCCACAGAGTCTGGTGAAGAGGTACAACTTCCCTCAAAACAAAATCACTAACAGTGACTAAAAAAACTACTGCACATTTCATAGAATCATAGAGAGTTATGGCACAGAAGAAGGCCATTCGGCCCAACGTGCCTGTGCTGGCCGAAAAAGAGCTATCCAGCCTAATCCCGCTTTCCAGCTCTTGGTCCTAAAGAGCCGTGACCTGCAAGGCTATGGACCAAAAGCGGGAAAGTGGGATTAGGCTGGGTGGCTCGTTTCTCAGCCGGCACGGACACGATGGGCCAAATGGCCTCCTGTGCTGTAAATTTTCTATGATTCTATGGTCCATAGCCCTGTAGGTTACAACACCTCAAGTGCATATCTAAGTACTTTTTAAATGTGATGAGGGTTTCTGCCTCTACCACCCTTTCAGGCAGTGAGTTCCAAACCCCCACCACCCTCTGGGTGAAAAAAATTCTCCTCAGCTCCCCTCTTATCTTTTACCAATTACTTTAAATCTATGCCCCACTGCTAAGGGAAATAGATCCTTCCTATCCATTCTATCTAGGCCCCTCATAGTTTTACACCTCAATTAAATCTCCCCTTGGCCTCCTCTATTCCAAAGAAAACAACCCCAGCCTATCCAATCTTTCCTCATAGCTAAAATTCTCCAGCCCTGGCAACATCCTCGTAAATCTCCTCTGTACCCTCTCTAGTGCAATCACATCTTTCCTGTAATGTGGTGACCAGAACTGTACGCAATACTCAAGCTGTGGCCTTACTAGTGTTTTATGCAGTTGTAGCATAACCTCCTTTGTTCCCACTGTGGTCGGAATCAACCCTGCAACAAAAAACAGGATGGTTTTCACAGCACTAATATACTGAGGTGTTGCAAAACTATGGTCAGGAATTTAGCTCATTTTAGAATTGCATATCCAGAGAGGGTTAGCTGGGTATTTTTCAAAGTAGTTCTTATAATGTGATGGCCACGATATTTATACCTCAGATGGGTAGAAATAACTAGATTATCTGATAATTGTCTATTAACTTGACTGAGTTGACGGTACACACTTTAGACCCCCATTTGACAATCCCACCGAAGGATTATTGGAAAAAGATTGCTTGACATAAAAGGAAAGAACCTTAGCACAAAGTCACTGACGGCAAGGACTGTTGCACTCTGAACTGGTTCATCAGTAAGAAGCTAACAGCATCATGAGGTCACCATCATAGAATCATAGGCCCCAGTATTTACAAGGAGGGGGGAGGGGGCTTGTAGTGGCTGGAAATGTAGGGGACGCAGAGGAACTGCTCGACGGAGTGTTGGGGTCGGCGGATTACGGGGGGGGCGGGGGGGGCGGTTGGGATTCTGCGGGCGAGCACTCCTGCTCCTCCTGGCCCACAAGGAGTGCTAGAAAGGCACTAAGCAGCTGAATTTGGCCATTTACCTCCCTTCAGCTGCCGAGTTTCCTGAGCTCTGGGAAACCCGACCTACAGCCGTTAAATCTAACAGTCTGCTAAAATCCTAGGCATGTTAACCTCATTAACATCTTTAAATTACTGACCTGCCTCGAGAGCAGTTACTCGCCCATCCCACAACCTGCCCCAGTTAACCGGAAGTAGGCACGTTGGCGGCGGGTTGGGTTCGGGTTTCAGATTTTTATGAATTTAACCCTCCGCCACCCCTCTCCCACTCTTCCTGGAGGGTTAAAATCTCCCCCTTAGAATGAATGAGACAACACAGAAGGAGGTTATTCGGCTTCTGTATTCACTTTGGTTCTCTACTGTATTATGAACCTGACATTTATCATAAGCCTCCTTTTTCTGTTTCAATTCAATCTCTATCTTTAGTCATCCAGGGAGCTCTAGCTTTGGATGCCTTTCCTTTCCCCCTCGTGAGAATGTATCTGGTCTGTACCCGAACTATCTTCTCTTTGAAGGCCTCCCATTGCTCATTTACTATTTTACCTGCCAATCTTTGATTCCAATTCACCTGGGCCAGATTCCTTTCAACTCCCTGAAATTAAAGCTCCTCCAATTGAATATATTCATATTTGATCCCCCTTGTCCTTTTCCATAGCTACTATAAACCTAATGATATTGTGATCACTGTTTCCCAAATGCTCCCCCACTGAAACATGTTCTGCTTACCCCACTTCATTCCCCAGAATCAGAATTGCTTCCTTCCTCACTGGGTTGGAAACAAACTGATCAAGAAAGTTCTCTTGTACACATTTCAGGAATTACTCCCCCTCTTTGCCCTTTACACTCTTATTTTCCCATCTTATATTGCGATAATTGAAGACCCCCATTATCACTACTCTAGTTCTTGCATCTTTCTGAAGTTTGCTCCTCTATCTCCTTCCCACTATTTGGTGGACTATAGTATACACCCAGCAGTGTAATCACTCTATTGTTCCTTAATTCTAACCAAATAGATTCTATCTTTGAATCTTCAAGTACAACATCCCTTTTCAGTTCTGAAACAGTATCTTTGGTCAAAAGGCGACCCCCATCCTTTTTCCTTCCCTGTCTTTCCTGAATACCTTGTAGCCAGGAATATTAAGTTCCCAATGTTCCCTTTGTTTGAGCCAGGTCTCCGTTATTGCCACTATATAATAATCCCATATGGCTACTTGTGCCTGCAGCTTACCAACCTTATTTGCCATACTCTGTGCATTTATGCGCATGCACTCATCCTAGCCTGCCTCGCATATCCCCTGTCTGATCCCTCCTATTTCTGAACTACTCTTTATTCTAAATGCTGTTTGTTTCTCTCATTGCTCTGTGCACTTAGTTTCTCCTCTCTAATGCTTCATCCTGGTGCCCATCTCCCTGCCAAATTAGTTTAAACCCTCATTCACAGCATGAGTTAACCTCCCTGCACAGATATTGGCTCCAGCCTTGTTGAGATGCAACCGATCCATGTCCCTCTTGCCCCAGAATTGTTCCCAATGCCCCAGGAATCTGAAGCCCTCCCTCCTGCACCATTTCTCCAGCTACGCATTAACCTGCCTTATCTTACTGCTCCTATACTCACTAGTGCGTGGCACTGGGAGTGATCCAGAGATTATTACCTTTGAGATCCTGCTCTTCAATGTCCCCCTTTGCGCCTGAAGGACCTCAACCCTTTTCCTTCCTATGTCATTGGTTCCAACATGGACCATGACTTCTGGCTGTTCCCCTTTCCTCCCTCCCCCCCCCAGAATGTTCCGTACATGTTCTGTGATTTACCCTGGCACCGGGTAGACAGCACCATGTAAGACTCATGTCGGCAGATACAGAAACGCCTGTCTATCCCCCCGACTATCGAATCCCCTATGACCACTGCATTTCTACCTTGCTGTGCCCCCCAGTTGCAGTCTTTTGCCCCACGGTGCCATGGATTTGCTCTGGACTGCACTCCTTTGAGATGTCATCACCCTCACCGGTATTCAGCGCTTAAAACCGCTTTGTGAGTGCCACACTCCCGGAAGATTCCTGTACTGCCTGCCTCTTCTTCCTACCCTGCCAGATGGCCACCCACTTACTATCCTCCTGAACTATCCATGTCTGCTGGACGACCATCTCCTGGAGCATGCGATGCAGGAAATCCTCAGCTTCCCATATGCCCTGCAGTGACTCCAGCCGCTCCTCAAGTTCAGAAACTCTGAGCTCAAGCTCGAGCAGCCGAAGGCATTTCCTGAATATGTAGTTATCCAGGACACAGGAAGCATCCTGAAGTTCCCACATGGCACAGCAATTGCAGGCAATGGGTCTCAGATGTCCCATCATTTACCTAAAAGTCTATCTACTTATGTTATATATATGCTTTAGTTTAGTATCCCCTTAATTCCTATTTATTATTTATCTATACCAGATTTTTATTGAATGCAATTCAGATCCCTTTAATGTTGGTATCCTCTACTTAATTAATTTTACCCCCTAAGATTTAATTAATTACTGTGATTATTTATTTATATATATTTACTTATTTGCTATTGCGCCTTGGTTTAAATTATTTAGTACCTCCTTCCCACTCTCACCAAATGCCCATTTTAAAGACCTCTCTGCTTTGCAATTCACTCTGTTTAGAAATTCACTCTGCAGATATACCCTGTAAATACATCTTTCAGACATAGAACCGTTTCCACTGGTCAGCAACCCCTAGCCACACAATAATTGTGCCTCAAGCATACCAGCGGACACAGTGTGCTCCTTCTCCACAGCCATCCGGGCACAATAAGGTTCAATGAAGTAAGGTGGGAGGAGGCTCGTGTAGAGCATAAACACTGACATAGATCAGTTGGGCCGAATGGCCTGTTTTTGTGCTGTACATTCTATGTAATTCTATGTAAGAATTAAGATCTAATCAGTGACCTACCTACAATTCATTGACAGCCAAATGACTTGCAATTTTTTTTTAAACCCAACTCTCACCAAGCTCTGTGCTTTTGCAGGTATCCCTCTACTATATACCCTTCAGGAACACACTGGTTACAACTGGTGAGTCAACTTCCAGCCACAATAATTAATAGCTAGTCAGGGACCCTCTTACAGCTGATTGACTTTTAACTGACACTGACTAGCCTTTTTTTAATAAACCCGTTGGGAGACAGTAGGTTGCCCCCGTGTCATCAAAATAAAAGATTAGCTGAAACAAAGGAGATAACGGAACGTGGAAAACAGTTGGCCCTGACCACACAAACGGTCTGGGCTACAGGTAAGACACTTCATGATTTACTACCCTAAACAAGGTTAGCGAATCACCACTACCTGTGCACGTGAACTAGGACTTAGGATTGGAAGAGAAGTTCATGCAAGTGTTCATGCCCCAAGCATGCAGTAAAAGGCAAATATAAAAGGAGGCCGTTTGACCTTCCTCAGGGCTGCATTCGACGATAAGAAACTACCATCCAAGAAGCCAGAAGACGTCAAGAAGCAAACCACTCAAAGAGCACGGGTCTGATCAACCCTTCATCTTGAGCACTGAAACTCTCCATACAAAGGTTGTATTATAATTAACTGTTGACCGAAATCACACGTTAATAAAAACATTCAAAAGAATTGGCTTGTGCCTATGACTGATAGTCCCTCCTCTCCCCTCCACTCCCTGGCTGACCCTAAAAAAGAACAAGGAGAATAATCGTACTCCACCAAAACCGGGATTTAAGTCATCCCCTCTAATTCTAAACGGGCTCCCTACACATTGAAAAGATGTACAGGGAGTCAGGCCTGGAGGCTGGTTGGGTGTGAATTGGAAAACTGGGACAACCAGATGTTCAGAGTGTTGCTCACTCATACAGCGAAGGAGAGCATTACTGGAGTTGGATGAAGGTGCATGAGTGTTGTCACCTTTGTAGCAACTAGGAGTGCCATGCTCTTGGGCATGCTCTTCAAATCAACCTGCACCATGTGGCACAGCTCAGTCACTGCCTCTCTGGTGAAGTGGAAGCACCAGAGACAGGTCCATGTCGGACATCCTCCGGTACAACGTGTGTGAGCCAAAGACCAGGATTCCTGGGGTATCATCAAAAGCACACGCAGCCCCTGAAGATGATATTCCCTCATGAATTTATCCTTCTCCAAATCATAGTGGAATTGGAATACCCAAAGGAACTTCTATCCAGCCTCCTTCAAGACCATCCTTAAAACCCACCTCTTTGACCAAGCTTTTGGTCACTCCTCCTGACCTCTCCCTTTGGTTCAGCATTCATTTTTCCCTTACACCTCTGAAATGCCTTGGGATTTTCTTTTTCCCCTTCTATGTTAAAAAGCATTTTACAAATGCAAGTTGTTGATGACCTAGGAAAGGGAGCTTGGAGATGGGACTGCTGACAGCACTTTGGAAAGGGAAGGAGACAGTACCTGAGGAAAGGGAACCGTTTCCAGCCATTGTTCATGTATACATAGGTATTCACACACAGCAGAACTTTGAGTTTCAGCTAAAACTAGAGGGCACTGAACGGGTAAGTCTAATCTTGGTTGCACTAACCTTCCAGTGCAACCAAGTCCTTAATTATTGTGGCAGCCATGTTATGACATGGCATTAGTTTCCCATTTCATTACTTAAAATGATGGGATTAAAACATTGCCTTACAACTAATTTGGATTCACTGTGTCAGAGAATCACAGAATCATAGAAAGTTTACAGCACGGAAGGAAGCCATTCGGCCCATCGAATCCCGCGCCCTGCTCTATGCAAGAACAATCGAGCTAGTCCCACTCCCCCACCCTATCCCAGAGCGTTCTGGACAACCTGATCGAACATCAGATTGCATGGCAAAGTTCATGTACAACTGCATATTGCCCCCGCACTACATTCCTGAGTATGATATATAATGCAGTCATTAACCTGTCTAAACTAAACAGGTCAACGTCTATATAAAAATACTGCGTGCAGGAAATGGAGCATAAGACAGTCCAGCAGTAATACGTGAACTTTGCCAATCGCAAGTTCTAGCTTATGGTGACAATAGTATCCCACTTTGATCTTGACCTGCTGCTCGACCAGAATGGGTTTTATATTTCTAGCTTCCAAGATGTTTGCAGGAATGGAAATCTACCTTGAATTTCACAAGAGCCTTCAAATAAGAAGTCATTTTGAAATTGCCAGAAACCAGACAGTAAAATTGATGGATAAGCCATATTCCCTGTTGTACCTATTTTTGATTATTAGACTGAAGATCATCACTATGGCAACGGTTCAGGTGTGAGCTTCATGCCGTCTCTCCACATTGCCTGAATACTAGCTCAAACCTCGTTAACTACTTGCTTGTGGGTCACTCATACTTTTGACATTTAATAATCTGACCATTTTGATATACACTGTGCACAAGGTCTTGATATTTCCATTTGATCCCCAATTGCAACAAGTCACGAAGCTAGTGTGATTCCACCTCAATAATTAAACCTTTCGATCCTTGGCTCAAATCTCCATTGTCCAATTTCACTCAAGCTTTGCCATAATCCTTTAGGCTTTGTCCCTAATGCATGGCTTGTATTAGTTCATAACTAAAGGTGGGAGGCAAAGGCAACAGTTGGAATTGCTGTCTGCTATTTTATTGCGAGACAGATTCATTTCATTTTGCCCAGGAAAGAAAAAATTGCTTTTGCATTTAGTCTAGGTGATAAAGTGATTACGTTTCAGCCACAGTGCTGCTCTGGTGCAAAATCTCTCTCGATACTGTATGTATTTCCTCATTATCATTCCAGTCTTGACATGTTTTGTACTGGTTTCATCTCTTGATAATCACATTACACTTGATGGCATACTGTACCACTTGATTCAAGAAATAAAGTGTTCCTCAATTGTAGGAAAATTCAATGTTCTAATCACATAAAATGTGGGTGGCTGATGACGGCTTAGGAAAAAAGTGTGAACATATTCTTCCACCATGGCACTAAGAATTAGTTACCCGGACACCCTGAAAACAGTTAATTAATTGATTCTCTTCTAAAAGAATACATGAACTTCCTCTCATCTCAGATGATGTAACCCTTGAAAGTCTGTTATCGCAGGGCACAAAATCCCCAGGACATTAATTTTGTTTTACACAATACTATAAGTACTATAAAATAATCTATACGAGTACAGATAAATGCATACGAATTCACACTGCAAAGAAACGTGTTTAACTATACACTGTGACAGGCTGTCTTGTAACAAAGAACCTCTTCTTAACCCAATAAATAGTTCAACTGGAAGAGATTAGAATCATAGGGCATGGAAGGAGGCCATTTGGCCCATCATGCCTGTTCCGGCTCCTTGAAAGAGCTATCCCATTAGTTCCACTGCCCTGCTCTTACCCCACAGCCCTGCAAATGTTTTGTTTTCAAGTTCCCTTTTGAAAGTCACCATTGAATCTGCTTCCATCACCCTTTCAGGTAGTGCATTCCAGATTATAACAACTCGCTGCGTAATAAGTAATTAGTAATAAATTACGAATGATCTAAAATGCAAGCCATGCATTAAGGTTGAAGCCTAAAGCATTATGGCAAAGCTTGAGTGAATTAATAATAAGTAATAAAGATTAATAAGTAATTCATGCAAAGCTATTATTTGACAAATATCTTTTGCAGACAGTGAAGAGTAGCCCGGCATATTCCTCACTCTACTATTACCAACAAGCCAGGGGATCAACTCTGGTTCAATGAGGAGTGTAGAAGATCATGCCAAGAACAGCATCAGGTGTATCTAAAAATGAGGTGCCAACCGGGTGAAGCTACAACTCAGGACTACATGGGTGCTAAACAGTGGAAGCAACCTGCTATAGACAGAGCTAAGCGATTCAACAACCAACGGTTCAGATCAAAGCTCTGCAGTCCTGCCACATCCAGTCGTGAATGGTGGTGGACAATTAAACAACTAACGGGAGGAGGAGACTCTGTAAACATCCCCATCCTCAATGATGGCAGAGACCAGCACGTGAGTGCAAAAGACAAGGCTGAAGCGTTTGCAACCATCTTCAGCCAGAAGTGCCGAGTAGATAATCCATCTCGGCCTCCTCCCGATATCCCCACCATCACAGAAGCCAGTCTTGAGCCAATTTGATTCACTCCACGTCATATCAAGAAACGGCTGAGTGCACTGGATACAGCAAAGGCTATGGGCCCGACAACATCCCGGCTGTAGTGCTGAAGACTTGTGCTCCAGAACTAGCTGCGCCTCTAGCCAAACTGTTCCAGTACAGCTACAACACTGGCATCTACCCGACAATGTGGAAAATTGCCCAGGTATGTCCTGTCCACAAAAAGCAGGACAAATCCAATCCGGCCAATTACCGCCCCATCTCAATCATCAGCAAAGTGATGGAAGGTGTTATCGACAGTGCTATCAAGCAGCACTTACTCACCAATAACCTGCTCACCGATGCTCAGTTTGGGTTCCGCCAGGACCACTCGGCTCCAGACCTCATTACAGCCTTGGTCCAAACATGGACAAAAGAGCTGAATTCCAGAGGTGAGGTGAGAGTGACTGCCCTTGACATCAAGGCAGCATTTGACCGAGTGTGGCACCAAGAAAAAGTAAAATTGAAGTCAATGGGAATCAGGGGGAAAACTCTCCAGTGGCTGGAGTCATACCGAGCACAAAGGAAGATGGTAGTGGTTGTTGGAGGCCAAACATCTCAGCTCCAGGGCATTGCTGCAGGAGTTCCTCAGGGCAGTGTCCTAGGCCCAACCATCTTCAGCTACTTCATCAATGACCTTCCCTCCATCATAAGGTCAGAAACGGGGATGTTCACTGATGATTGCACAGTGTTCAGTTCCATTTGCAACCCCTCAAATAATTAAGCAGTCCGCGCCCGCATGCAGCAAGACTGGACAACATCCAGGCTTGGGCTGATAAGTGGCAAGTAACATTTGCGTCAGACAAGTGCCAGGCAATGACCATCTCCAATAAGAGAGAGTCTAACCACCTCCCCTTAACATTCAATGGCATTACAATCAGTGAATTCCCCACCATCAACACCAGGAACTTAACTGGACCAGCCACGTAAATACTGTGGCTACAAAAGCAGGTCAGTGGCTGGGTATTCTGCGGCGAGTGACTCACCTCCTGACTCCCCAAAGCCTTTCCACCATCTACAAGGCACAAGTCAGAAGTGTGATGGAATACTCTCCACTTGCCTGGATGAGTGCAGCTCCAACAACACTCAAGAAGCTCAACACCATCCAGGACAAAGCAGCCCGCTTTCTTGGCACCCCATCCACCACCCTAAACATTCACTCCCTTCATCACCAGCGCACAGTGGCTGCAGTGTGTACCATCCACAGGATGCACTGCAGCAACTCGCCAAGGCTGCTTCGATAGCACCTCCCAAACCCACGACCTCTACCACCTAGAAAGACAAGAGCAGCAGGCACATGGGAACACCACCTGCACGTTCCCCTCCAAATCACACACCATCCCGACTTGGAAATATATTGCCGTTCCTTCATCGTCGCTGGGTCAAAATCCTGGAACTCCCTACCTAACAGCACTGTGGGAGAACCTTCACCACACAGACTGCAGTGGTTCAAGAAGGCGGCTCACCACCGCCTTCTCAAGGGCAATTAGGGATGGGCAATAAATGCTGGCCTTGCCAGCGACGCCCACATCCCATGAACGAATAAAAAAAATTGCTGGGAATATTTCTAAATACTCAAAATGGGTACGGTAGCATAGTGGTTATGTTACTGGACGAGTAATCCAGAGGCCTGGACTAATAATCCGGAGTCATGAGTTCAAATCCCGCCACGGCAGCCGGGGAATTTAAATTCAATTAATTAAATAAAATCTGGAATTAAAATACTAGTATCGGTAATGGTGGGCATGAAACTACCGGATTGTCGTAAAAACCCATCTGGTTCACTAATGTCCTTTAGGGAAGGCAACCTGCCGTCCTTACCCGGTCTGGCCTATATGTGATTCCAGACCCACAGCAATGTGGTTGATTCTTAATTGCCCTCTGAAATGGCCTAGCAAACCACTCAGTTGCGGTTCAAGAAGGCGGCTCACCACCACCTTCTCAAGGGCAATTAGGGATGGGCAATAAATGCTTGCCTCACCAGCGACGCCCACATCCCATGAACGAATAAAAAAAATAAGGGAGCCAGCCTTTGGCTTAATGGTAGCAATGCTGCCTCAGAATCAGAAGGTGATGATTTTGAGCCCCCACCCCAGACACTGGAGACTAGAATATGTTCTCAGAATACTGGGTTGACATCTAGCAGGGGGTCTTGTGTCTGGTGAATGAAGGTACCCACCCCCCCCCCCCCTCCAACATCATTAAACCCATCTAGGAGAAGGTAATCTGAAGATCAAAACCATGCGGAGGGCAATAAGAAACCAATTCAGTTACTTTTCCCCATCCAATTTTGCCGATGACACAAAGATTGGTGGCATAGTAAGTGTGTAGACAGGAGCATAAAATTACAAAGAGGCATTGATAGATTAAGTGAGTGGGCAAAACTATGGCAGATGGATTTCAATGCAAGAAAGTGTGAGGTCATATTTTGTACCAAAAAAGAATAAGTGCGCGTCTTTTTTAAAATGGTGAAGAGCTAGGAACAGTAGAGGTCAAAAGAGATTTAGGGGTCCATGTACAGAGGTCACTAAAATGTAGTAATCAGGTACAAATAATAATCACAAAGGCTAATGGAATGTTAGCCTTTATATCTTGAGGGCTAGAAATATAAAGGAGAGGAAGTTTTACTACAGCTATACAAAGCCCTGGTCAGACCACATCTGGAGTACTGTGTACAGTTCTGGGCACCGCACCTTAGAAAGGATATATTGGCCTTGGAAGGAGTGCAGCACAGATTCAGCAGAATGTTACCAGGGCTCCAAGGGTTAGATTGTGAGGAGAGATTATATAAACTAGGCTTGTATTCCCTGGAATATAGAAGGTTAACGGGTGATTTGATTGACATTATGATTTTGAAATGAATTGATAGGGTAGATAGAGAGAAACTTTTTCCGCTGGTGGGGGAGTCTAAGACAAGAGGAAATAACCTTAAAATCAGAGCCAGGCCGCTCAGGAGAGAAGTTAGGAAACACTTCTTCACACAAAGGGTGGTAGAAGTGTGGAACTCTCTCCCACAAAAAGCAGTAGATGCTAGCTCAATTATTAATTTTAAATATGAGATTGTTAGATTTTTGCTAGCCAATGGTATTAAGGGATATGAAGCTATGATACAGAGCAGCCAAAATCTCCTTCAATGGCAGAATAGGCTCGAGGGGCTGAATGGCCTACTCCTGTTCCTATATCAATTAATAATCTTGTGCAAGACACGAGTTAGGACTGGTCCTAGGGACAGGACACAATGGATGGTGTAATAAAAGAGGCTTACTCTCATGTGCTGTATAATAGCGAAAGCAGCAAAGCAAGCTGAGAGCACCCATCCACACACCCTTTGGAGTTGTTTCCAGCTCCACTCTGACTTGTAGCTTTACTCCCACTGTATCCCCACACCACTTAGAGGGGATTAGAAGGGTTTAAGTACACAAAAGGTAAGTGAACATTAACATGGTGTTATTTACTTGCTTGTTTTTTGCACTCAGTGCACCTTAACAAGACGAAAACTAATGAATAAGCACAGCTTTCTCTGCCAGAAATAAGCAGGATGTGCAGATGCTGGTGATGGACTGGGGTTGACAAATGTAAGGAATCTTACAACACCAGGTTATAGTCCAACAGTTTTATTTGAAAATCACAAGCTTTCGGAGATTATCCCCTTCGTCAGGTGAGTGAGTGAATGAGAGGTTCTCAAATCGCATATCTTATATTAGGCTGGGACACGATCACACCAATCAAAGGTGTCGTTGGTGTTCAGACAGGTTAATATAAGATATGCGATTTGAGAACCTCTCATTCACTCACTCACCTGACGAAGGAGATAATCTCCGAAAGCTTGTGATTTTCAAATAAAACTGTTGGGCTATAACCTGGTGTTGTAAGATTCCTTACAGAAATAAACAGAGCGCTTAAGACGCTATTGAGAATTTCTACGAGGTGCCCCTCTAATGAAATGCATATGTAGTAAGCTTCAGTAGCTCAATAAGATGCCTCCATAACAAAATGGCAGTATGGTAAACCAGGGGTTAATATAAGTGGCCCATTTTGCTAGCTAGAATTAGAACAATGAGCTTTTCTTTGATCATTCGTTTATGTTATTAATTTCCTGTATGAAAATGTATGCTTTATGATGAATCAAGCAAAGCGATATGATAAGCTGAATTCTGGGGTAAGCAGGTGTAGGGAGTGTTGTTTTGCAGCTACCTAATGAATGGATCCTTATTTCGGACAAGGTCGAAAAACATCCCAGGCCTGAGATAAGCGAGACTCCCTTTCCTGTGACCTACACATAAACAGGTATCACCTGTGAGTGGTCGGTCATTATGTCAGTTAGTATGGCTTGCCCAGACTCAGCTTATGATTGGTTTTAACCCCTTGCTAATCATGTCCCTCCCCACTCTGAAAATGTATAATTGTGTGAACTCTGACTGTGTAATTTGCCTGTTCTATGAGATTGACCAGACTCTGTCAAGAGTTGAAATCAATTCTATAGATAGGGTCAGCTGCAGCTAATAAATTGTGTTAAAACTTTCAAGTGTATTCGCTTTCAGTTTTTGCTGAACCAGACTAAGAGTAAAGAATCCGGTATCGTCATTATGACCTGCCGGTGTTTATGCTCCACACGAGCCGCTTCCCTACTTCATCTAACCCAATCAACATATCCTTCTGTTCTTTTCTCCCTCGTGTTTATCTAGCTTCCCCTTAAATGCATCTACGCTATTCACCTCAACCACTCTTCATGGTAGTGAGTTCCACATCCTAATCACTCTCTGGGTAAAGAAGTTTCTCCTGAATTCCCTATTGGATTTATTAGTGACTATCTTATATTTATGGCCTAAAATAAAAACAGAAAATGCTGGAAAAGCTCAGCAAGTCAGGCAGCATCTGTGGAGAAAGAAACAGAGTTAATGTTTCAGGTCGAAGACCTTTCGTCAGAACTGGAAGATGTTAAAGAGTTAACATTTTTAAGCAAGTACAGAGTCAGGGAATGGGGGAGGGGAGGAAAGAACAAAAGGGAAGGTCTGTGATAGGGTGGAGGGCAGGAGTGGTTAAATGACAAACAGGATGATGGTGCAAGGCAAGGAGGGTGGTAAAGGGACAAGTAAAGAAACAAAAGAGTGGTCAGGAGTAGCTGTAAATGGCAGCAGCAGAACCATTACCAGCACTAGCTGACCGAAAAAATGGGAGCAGTGGTCATGATCTGAAGTTATTGAAATCCATGTTGAGTGCGGAATGTTGTAAAGTGCCTAAACGAAAGATGAGGTGCTGTTCCTCGAGCTTACATTGGGCTTCATTGGAACAGTGTAGGAGGCCGAGGACAGAGAAGTCAGAGTGGGACGGTGAATTAAACTGGTGAGCGACTGGCAGGTCAGGGTCACACTTGCGGACTGAGCAGAGGTGTTCAGCAAAGCGATCACCCGATCTAGTTTATTATTCACATGATGGGTGCAGAGATTTGCCCGTCAGGAGCAACCTTCGCTCATGTAGTTGGTCTAACCTCATGGGTGTTTCTAGCTGTCCTCAAAATATGCCTCAATTAGTCGGGGAGAGTAGTGCAGTGGTTGTGGTTTGGGACTAGACAACCCAAAAAAGGTCATGAGTTCAAATCCCATCACTGCAAATTGTGACATTCAATACGTTTAATAATTTGTGAGCCAGCAACAGAAGCATGTGAGCTGCCAAAGTGTTGTAAAAATACAAACGGGTTCACTGGAGATCTTCTAGATCATAGTGGGGGCAGAACTCCCCAAAAACGCCCCTTTGAAGGAGGTGGGTGGAAGCAAGCTCTAATCATTGCGCCGCAGCTCTGACTTTGTTTGCCTCCACGGGGTATTCTGGCCAGGCCCCGATCGGAATTTCAGGCCTTCAAAATCTGCTGTTACTCTGATAAAAAAAAACCCATATATAATGGTGTCAGGCCCGTTTTTTTGTCATTTCACAAGCTAAGGCCCTGGCCATTTCAACTGTGCAATGATCCATTGATGAACAACAAGCTCAGTGTTAACTAAATTCTGAGTAACAAGGATGCTCTTTGAGGAGTCCTAGTGCCAATTGGTCCCATCTCAAGGGATTCATTTGTAGTGTAGCTAGGTAGGTATTTGTCATTAGCCTCATAGCAGTGAAAAATAAAAAACAGAGATCAGAGCCAAGACTTTCTTGTTAGCGGTAATGATACAATTTGCACTGAACATTCTCCTTCTTTCCCTTCACTACTTTTATGTCGCAGAATCCAATATTCAAAAATGGAAGAATGTTGAAGTCTCCATTGGCCCCTTTTGGGTGATTACTGCCTCAAACATTATTCAAAGAAATTTTGCAGCTCAGAGTGAAAGCCCATCAAAGCTGACCTGGAAGATTTTCTGGACAAATTGAAGGTGGGCAAACTAAAAGCTGCACAGAGGGTCTCAAGACAGATGATTGGTATCTGAAGTTGAAGGAACCATTGTCATTCTCCCTCTGGGGAGGTTACCTGGACCCCCTGATGTGTAACTAGTAAGAAAATTCAACTATTACAGCAAGTCTTTCAAGAAACAGAGAAAAAGGCACGCCACAAAATTTTTCACCTTCTCCGTGTAACTATATAATTCAACTCACCAAACCCTCCATTTCCTAATGTTAGCACAACGGTCGGGGTGAATAAAGAGCAGGGGGGTGATTTTAAACCCCAAGAACGGTTGGGTTGAGGGCGGGTGGGAGTTGAAAATAGTTGGTTTTTGGGCTTCACTTCTAGGTTTAACGTCGGTGCGGAAAAGTACAGGCTTTCCACTGGGAATGCAAAATCCGAAAATTTTGCGGTTGCAACCCAAAAGAGCAACTATTTTCAACTCCCACCCGTCCCCAACCCACCCGTTCTTGGGGTTTAAAATCACCCCCCAGGGGTCTCCTTGCTTTATACTCACTTTTTTTTACAAACATAGTGAACAAAAGAAAATATACCCCATGTGGTGAATGGTGATCTTGATCCTGACGTAATTTGTACAACTGGCCCACAATCCACCACAAGTAGTGCCTGACTTGTGCGATAGTATCACACAACATGAAAGGCTATGCAACTTGCAATTAAACCCGAGAAAATGTAATTAACAGCAAGTGACATATCTGGCATTAGATCAACTTTCTCATTGATAAACTGAGATTACATCACATCCAAAGTCATTTTAAAATACATGTTTATTTATTTAATCCTACTTTCATAAAATCACTTGCAGTTTACCCCGCCCCCTTTAGACTCATGGAATCATGAAGCAGTGCTGTAGCTGCAGGAAGTCATTATACCGCTTGTCATATAGTGAGCACCTGATCAGAGATAGGAATAGAATCATAGAATGGTTACAGGACAGAAGGAGGCCATTCGGCCCATCGAGTCCGTGCCGGCTCTCTGCAAGAGCAATCCAGCTAGTCCCACTCCCCCACTCTATCCCCATAGATCTGCAAATTTGTTTCATTCAAGTACTTATCCAATTACCTTTTGAAGGCCATGATTGAATCTGCCTCCACCGCCCCCTCAGGCAGTGCATTCCAGATTCTAACCACTTGCTGAGTAAAAAAGTTTTTCCTCATGTCGCCTTTGGTTCTTTTGCCAATTACTTCAAATCTGTGTCCTCTGGTTCTGGACCCTTCTGCCAATGGGAACAGTTTCTCTCTGCCTACTCTGTCAAGATCCTTCATGATTTTGAACACCTCTATCAAATCTCCTCTTGACCTTCTCTGCTCTAAGGGGAACAACCCCAGCTTCTCCAGTCTATCCACATAACTGAAGTCCCTCATCCCTGGAACCATTCCAGTAAATCTTTTCTGCACCCTCTCTAAGGCCTTCACATCCTTCCTAAAGTGCGGTGCCCAGAATTGGACACAATACTCCAGTTGTGGCCGAACCAGTGTTTTAAAGGTTCATCATAACTTCCTTACTTTTGTACTCTATGCTTCTATTTATAAGCCCAGGATCCCGTATGCTTTTTTAACCGCTTTCTCAACCTACCCTGCCACCTTCAGCGAAGTGTGCACATATACCCCCAGGTCTCTCTGATCCTGCACCCTCTTTAGAATTGTACCCTTTAGTTTATATTGCCTCTCCTCGTTCTTCCCACCAAAATGTATCACTTTGCGCTTCTCCACGTTAAATTTCATCTGCCATGTGTCCGCCCATGCCACCAGCCTGTCTATATCCTCTTGAAGTCTATCACTATCCTCCTCACTGTTCACTACACTTCCAAGTTTTGTGTCATCTGCAAATTTTGAAATTGTGCCCTGTACACCCAAGTCCAAGTCATTAATATATATCAAGAAAAGCAGTGGTCCCAGTTCCGACCTCTGAAGAACACCACTGTACACCTTCCTCCAGACCGATAAACAACCGTTCACCACAGTCTCTGTTTCCTGTCACTTAGCCAAATTCGTATCCATGCTGCCACTGCCCCTTTTATTCCATGGGCTTCAGCTTTGCTGACAAGCCTATTATGTGGCACTTTATCAAATGCCTTTTGAAAGTCCATATACACAATATCAACCGCATTGCCCTCATCAACTCTCTCTGTTACCTCATTGAGTTTTTTAATCAGGTTAGTCAAACACGATTTGCCTTTAACAAATCCGTGCTGGCTTTCCTTAATTAATCCACATTTGTCCAAGTGACAGTTAGTTTTGTCCCGGATTATCGTTTCTAAAAGTTTCCCCACCATCGAGGATAAACTGACTGGCCTATAGTTGCTGGGTTTATCCTTATATCCTTTTTTGAACAAGGGTATAACATTTGCAATTCTCCGGTTCTGTGGCACCACCCCCATATCTAAGGATGATTGGAAGATTATGGCCAGCACCTCCGCAATTTCCACCCTTACTTCCCTCAGTATCCTAGGATGCATCCCGTTCGGACCGGATGACTTATCTACTTTAAGTACAGCCAGCCTTTCTAGCACCTCCTCTTTATCAATTTTTAGCCCATCCAGTAACACAACAACTAGGATGGCAGTCAGCTCCTCGCGCCTGTTCTGCCATTCAATTAGATCATGGCTGATCTGTATCTTAACTCCATTTGCCCGCCATGGTTCCATAACCCTTAATAGCCTTGCCCAACAAAAATCTAGCAATCTCAGTTTTGAAATTTTCAATTGTACCCTCTGCTTCTACAACTTTTTAGGGGAGAGAGTTCCGGATTTCCACTACCCTTTGTATCAAGTGCTTCCTGACATCACCCCTGAATGGCCTAGCTCCAATTTTAAAGTTATTACATAGAATGCACAGCACAGAAACAGGCCATTCGGCCTAACAGGTCCATGCCAGTGTTTATGCTCCACACGAGCCTCCTCCCACCCTATCCTTCTATTCCTTTCTCCCTCATGTTTATCTAACTGTGCCTTAAATGCATCTACGTTGGTCTCCTCAACTACTCCTTGTGGTAGCAAGTTCCATGTTCGAACTATTCTCTGGGTAAAAAAGTTTCTGCTGAATTCCCCATTGTATTTATTAGTGATGTCCCCTTGTTCTGGATTCCCCCACCAAGTTTCTCTCTATCTACCCTGTCAACTCCTTCAATCATCTTAAACACCTCGATTAGATCACCCCTTAATCCTAGACTAAGCAATCTGTCCTCACAATTTAACCCTTTTAGCCCCAGTATCATTCTGGTGGAAGTCAGGTGATTCCCCACTTAAAAAGGAGTATGGGGAGGTAAAATAGGAAGGGGTACAATCCCGCATAGAACAAAACATGATTCTTCCAATGGAAATTCTCATTTTGACTGACTTGAAAGTTCAATTGGTAAAGACTGAGTCAAACTTACGAAAAGGAGTCAACCTGCAGTTATACAGGGCTTTGGTGAGACCACATCTGGAGTATAGTGTGCAGTTTAGATCTCCTTATCTGAAGAAGGATGTCCTTGCCATGGAGGGAGTGCAACAAAGGTTTACCAGACTGATTCCTGGGATGGCAGGACTGACGTATGAGGAGAGATTGGGTCGACTCGGCCTATATTCACTAGAGTTTAGAAGAATGAGAGGTGATCTCATCGAAACATATAAAATTCTAATAGGACTAGACAGACTAGATGCAGGGAGGATGTTCCCGATGGCTGGGGAGTCCAGAACCAGGGGTCACAGTCTCAGGATACAGGGTATGCCATTTAGAACCGAGATGAGGAGAAATTTCTTCTCTCAGAAGGTGGTGAATCTGTGGAATTCTCTACCACAGAAGACAGAGGAGGCCAAGTCATTAGATGTATTCAAGAAGGAGATAGATATATTTCTTAATGCTAAAGGGATCAAGGGATATGGGGAAAAAGCGGGAACAAGGTACTGAGTTAGATGATCAGCCATGATCATTTTGAATGGCGGAGCAGGCTCGAAGGGCCGAATGGCCTACTCTTGCTCCTATTTTCTATGTTTCTATGTAACCACATTTTTGGCCAACTGGGACTTTTTCTGCATGATTGACTGACTGAAAAATACAGTAAAAGGGAATGATTTTATTCAGCTGTGGAAGGGTAGTGTTGTAAATGTTTAATTATTTTTAATCTGGTATATTTACCTCGTGTGTGTGCTGGTTGTACATGTGCCTTGCTACTAGAGACACCTTCACTTGAAGACAGGAAGATGGCGACATCGCTAACTGACGAGCTGAAGAGGTTCCAGAAGACCCTTGGCCCATCTAATACTCGGCTAATACTGATACAAGTGCGTCAGTAGCAAGAGTCGCTTTTGCTGGAGTTGCTGTGGGCTCATTGAATTCAAAGCAGCGTATTGACATTAATGCACGGTTGTGTGAAATACTGCTGATGTGAGTGCCAAACAACTGCTGTTGTGATATTCTAGAGATGCCACTGGTGGAAGGAATCGGCCTCACCGTACACACCCGATATAAATGCTCATTGTTCCACACTCAGACAAAGGTTTCAATCTCTCTCTCAAATACCCGTTCAGGTGGATAGTGACCAGGGCCCACACTTTGCACGGGAAATTTTTACCGCTCTGCAGGAGATGCTACAGATTAGACATAAATTACACATTGCCCACCATCCACAGTTGTCCGTAATTTTGGAAAGAAGCAATAAGACACTAAAAACATTGTTACGCAAAATGTGTACAGAACACCCCGCTCAATGGGCTAGCATGATGCACCTGTGCTTGGTGGCCATACTCTCTACCCCTCACAAGACAACAGGGATCAGTCCATATGATGCAATGACAGGAAGACAAATGCGCACACCAGGTCATGTAACCTTGGGTAACAACACCCCTCTGAAACTACAACCGTGTAGTCAGAAGTGGATACAGACTCTGATTGACCAGACCAACACGGTAAACCAGTTAGTGGCAATCAATATGGGCAAATCACGATGACAGGTAAAAAAAAAATACTTTGACCAAAGGGTCAGACCATTTGAGTATAAGATTGGAAATAAAGTTATGTTACAGAAATTCTCCCCGAAACAGCATTCTTTTGATCTTAAATGGACAGGGCCTCACCGTATTGTGGATAAGCTGAACCCAGCCATCTATCTATTGAATGTTCCGCATGGGGTAAAGGGGGAACCAAAGTTGAAGTGGTTTCACATTAACCAGATGAAAACTGTCAAGGATTAAAAGATATTATGCTTGGTCTGCTTACAGGTGGATAATGTGGACTCTGACACTGATACTGATGCTCCAAGGCGTACATCAAGTAGAGAATCAAGAATCGGATTGTGCAGCCGTTATAGGCGATCGATGTACCCAACGTTTGTATTTTGGAACAGAACCACAGGTCATTGGTGGGGCATCAACACACTAAGACATGTAATGAGACAAGTAATTGAAATTTTACATTGGGAATTAAGGACAATAATGACAAAGGCACGGTGACAGGTTTCCAGGTGGGATGTGGTACTATACAGGAATAGGTGGAAGAGTGGGATGTACAGGAGGGGTATGGGCTATGCAGGTGGTGTCCATTACGAGAACAACAAGATCCCAACCTATGGAAATTCTTGAAAAAGAATGGCCAAGTATGGAAACAGGTGCAAGAAGCCCTAAAGGGCCCCATAATCGTAGTCAGTGAGGAATCCATTCAAATATGTTGGCCCAGATCGTAGAAAGGGCACAGGGGACAATATTCATGTGTAGGGACCCACATCAGACCCAGCCAGAGGGAAGACAGACCGGTGGCATGTATCTTTAAAGCTTGGGGCAAATATGATTACCCTAAACCAGATGGAAGTGGGGTGGGTGTCCAGCAGATAGCATTTGAAGATACGATTCAGGGATGTTTTCACGACAATGGTCAGTTTCAGAGTGTCAAGTTTGTCCTCTATAAGAAAGACAATGACTCAGATCAGGGACAGGGCTCAGCAGAGCATTGCCCCCACTTACAACCGGGACCTAGAAACGGCCTTGTGATAATCCCCACGCCGAAAGTTGTGTATCATCAAATCATACCAGAGATAGTCCCTGTTATATTAAACTTGACAGACTTATTCCTGCCTAGTTGGTGCCCTCACAAAACGGCTCGGCTGGCACAGAGAATGCTACAACAAGTCTTTAGCGAATATTGGGAAAAGGCCACCCTCTCCATTAGCATTGAAAAGGCCCAAGGTGCATTTCACCGGAAAGCTGACAATGACTCTGTGAACCTGGAGTTTAGTCAGAGCCAAAGCAGGCATAAAAGGGGTTTGGTGAATGATGGCCTCACAGGCTTTAATACTGCCCCCTCAGTAATTAATTTGATGGATTCAGCGGCTTTACAAATCCAGCTGAGAGATGTGAGGGAAAGAATAAAAGACATCTGGAGCAGGGAAAATACCATAAAAAGAGAGAGAGCGAGAGACCGCGCCGCAATCACTTGGAGGGATACTTCTAAGGTTTCAAGGAACAGACTGTGACTATTTCTCTTTGTTAAGTATCATCTTTTTGTACTAATTGTGATGTGCTTAATAAATCTGTTTTGCCTTTAACCATAATACCAGTACAGTGGTGGTCTTGTTGTTGTCATGAACCAGTCCTTAGACTGGATTAAATTATAATCCTGACATAGTGTTTTAAATCCTACATCCTCATGGCTGTCTGAAACTGCTCTCCATGCAAGCTGGGAGTTTGGACTCCACAAAGATTTCATGGCAGCAATAGGAGCAGAGAGGCTTCCACTCTGCTGTATGATCTACACAAGTGAGGTCTCTACTGCAGACGCCACTCACATTTCCACATGCTCACCGTCAGACAGCAGTGTGACTAATAATCGTTCCATGACCTCACTCGTGGGAGCTGTCAATGTACATCTCGGGCTTGGGCTTCCCAGACCATCGTCCACCATCACCTGTAAGGAGACAAGTGACTCATCCAAACAAACTGCACCAACCCCCATTTTAAATCAAGCCCACTGAAGACGTCTGTGCCTATGCAAAGCTCAGGCACACACGTCCAGATATGTTCATGTAACATATGAATGTAGCAAGAACAAAGAACAACTTGCATTTATGTAGCACCTTTCACGACCTCAGTACATCTCAAAGCACTTTTCAGCCAATGAAGTACTTTTGAAGTGTTGTAATGTAGGGAACACAGCAGCCAAATTGCGCACAGCAAGGTCCCGCAAAAAGCAATGAGATAACGACCAGATAGTCTGTTTTAGTGATGTTTGTTGAGGGATAAACATTGGCCAGGACACTGGGGAGAAATCCCCGGCTCTTCTTCGAATAGTGCCATGGGATCTTTTACATCCACCTGAGAGAGTTTTAAGGACTCATTTGAAAGAATCTAAGCATAGCATGAGTTCTATGCTGTCCTCCAACATCCCCAGCCCAGTGCCTTCTGAGCTCTCATCTCACCCATAGTTCATTCACATCTGTGATTTATGGTATAGGGATCCATGACCTTAATTGTCCAATTATCTGCAAGTTTAGCTTTTTAATAAGAGCAGAGGGGATTGACACATGATTTGCACCAAGGAAAAAAAATATCGAGCTTGACGGGTGAGGGCAAGTCTGCCATTCGTTGTCCTGCCACAGCAAATATTTTCCATGTCTATCTGGTGTTCCCAAACTTGCTTCCATCTTTGGGTACTTGGGACCATCCTTCCTCATCAAAAATATACTCGCAATGCCCTGTAACAGATTGCAGGTGGAATTGCAAGGCCATCCCAATGGAACAATTCTGTCTGCAAGTGTTCTGCACTCCACATTTAAAAACAAACAAAAATACTGCATAGCCGTCTAAGATGGACAGTTCCCCAAACGTTTAATCTTCACTCGCAAGGCTCTTCTCCTCACCTCCACCGCACCAAGAGTTTGACAAACGAAACATTTCCATTCAGTCAGCTGTACTAATTTGGCACTTGAGATTATCGTCAGCTACAGTGAAATTATAATGTCAAAAGTCTCAGTAATTCTGCAGTTACATGCTGCAAAGATCATCACTAAGCACCAAGTTTAATTAACACTAGAGCCGTTTCTCATCATTTCCAAGACTTTCCTATTCGACTGAAGCTCATGCATCAGCAGACAATTTACATGTTCATCCGTTCTCTGGCTCCGACCAAATATTGTTTTTCTTCTCCAGTACTTGTTCAGGTTAATTATAGGTACACAGTTAGATGGTAACAAAATTAAATGTTGTTCAACTGTAATCCTATTTTGGATTAAAAAGTTAGGATGTATTCTTCCCAATTTTTGCATTAATTTTCATTAGCCATGAAATAGCAGGAACTTTTTTTTCTGGGTCATAAAATGTGAAGTGATGCTGTAACTTTCAGATGCAGTGCCAGTAACCTCTCTTCTAATGGCCCCTACTTCCAGCAGCAGATAGGACTACCCAATAACCAACTTGCATTTTCTCTTGCTCCCTCCACCAACTGCTCATGAACTATGCACTGTTCATGTTCAATTTCAGTTCTCCTCTCTTTCACTGCATATTTTTCCCCACCTTCCTTTCTCAGATTTCTACCAACCCCCACCAATGTTCTCCTTCATTCCTCGAGTATTGTCCCCTTGCCATCAATCATCACACACACTTGATTAGCTTCTCTAACTCTTCCAGTTCAGAGAATGGGAAATGGCAGCCAACGGACCGATTTCTTGCTCACCGCTAGTGGTGTGGAATTGTCCCTATTTTGTTTCAATATTCCCCACCTTCCATAAAAGGAGATGATTCAAAAACCTACAGGCATCCTCCAGTACTTCACCCAGGTGGCAAATCTTCATGTGAGCCTAGAAAGTTGAATGTTGATAATGGGGCTTCACATCAAAGCTTGACACACACACACTTCCAGCAGACTCACTGGATGGGGAATTCAACTTTCTTCGCTCAGAGGGTGGTGAACCTGTGGAATTCTCTACCACAGAAGGCTGTGGAGGCCAAGTCATTGAATATATTTAAGAAGGAGCTCGATAGATTTCTAGACACAAAAGTCATCAAGGGGTATGGGGAGAGAGCGGGAATATGGTATTGAGATAGAGGATCAGCCATGATCATATTGAATGGCGGAGCAGGCTCGAAGGGCCGAATGGCCTACTCCTGCTCCTATTTTCTATGTTTCTATTCGGAATGTGCATCACGGCTGAATTCCCCCTCCCTAACCCAAGGGCACAAGAGGCCAATTTAAATATGCCCACTGCTGTATTGGCTGAGATCAGCAAACCTAGACAAGGGATCAAATCAGAGATCTTCATTTGTTTGGTTCAACCAGCGGTGGGCCCTTTGCAGACAATTGATATTTTTCAGCACAAAGTTGCAATGAGCAGATCAGTGCTCCAGTTCAAAACTTGTACCAGCTCTGCCGAGTTAGCTAATCTTGGCCAGGCGGTAGCCTGGGACACACAGGGATGCTGGCCCCAGCATCCCTGGGCTTTAAAACAACCCAGGGGTTTCCATTCTTGATCAGTGTCCAGTGATCCCTGCTGGAATGGGACAGTGAGGGCAAAAGCTAGGCTTGGCTCTAGTGACCTCTAATTGAAAAGTCTGCTGACACTTGGCCCTCCCCCTCCGATCCCTGATCACTTTCAGACCTGACTGCCAGGGATTGTACCCAAGGGTCCCTGACCACGGCCCCCTGCCGTCAAATTCCTGGTGAGCGGGACTCCGGGAACTTATATTTAAATGAGGCCCTGCCAATTTTGAGGCTTTGTCGTTAAAATCGGCAGGGACTCCGAGTCTGAATTCTCCGGGCCCGCTACCAGGCTCTCCCTCACTGTTCCCATTCCCCCAGTAAAAAAAAACAGAGGCCTTGCTGTCCAGTTTACACATAATGAATGGGCAACTGGTAAGGCACAGGAGTTGGAACTCCAGTGGAACTGGACTCAAGCCTTCAGGTGAGGAGAAAATTGCATTTTACTTTTTTTTTAAAATACAAAATAAGTAGAAGACTGTTTAATAACAGATAGAAAAAGAAACCAGAGTGTTTAACAAATATAGAAGGAATCATTGCAGCTCTCTCACCAAGATAAAGCTCCAAGAATCCCAACCCACCCCCCTCTGCTACCTCACCCCACTCTGTTATTCATGTGTAAACCTAGACGGTGAATGTTTATCCAGAGAGGGAAGGGGCCGCTCACAAACAAACCCAAGCCTACTCCCCCCTCGCTTCCACATGGACCCAATTCTTTTTGAGGCACCTGATTAAAGAATCTTTAAAAAGCAGTCTCTCACATCTCGGCACAGAATACACCTTCATGGTTGTAAATTATTTCTGGCTCAATAATAAATGTGATTGTGTTCAGCAGCAGCATCAGACTTTATACATGAACAGATGGCCAGGAACATGGAAATCTCAGCTTTCACACTGAATTAAACATAGTAAAAATTGATTTTTAAAGAAGCATTTCAAAATCATTTGACTGCATCAAATATGGATGGCGATGGAGTGCTTTGCTGTAAGAGTTTAAATATTCAAGACAATGAGGACAGACAAGAACTATAAATACAAAATTCATAAGCAACTAAAGTTCGAGATCATTTCACACCACACTTTGGCAGATGAAATTTAACACAGAGAAGTGTGAAGTGATACATTTTGGTAGGAAGAATGAGGAGAGGCAATATTAACTAAATGGTACAATTTTAAAGGGGGTACAGGAGCAGAGAGACCTGGGGGTGCATGTACACAAGTCTTTGAAGGTGGCAGGACAAGTTGAGAAGGCTGTTAAAAGAGCATATGGGATCCTGAGCTTAATTAATAGAAGCATAGGGTACAAAAGCAAGGAAGTTAAGCTTAACTTGATTAAAAGACTGGTTAGGCCTCAGCTGCAGTATTGTGTTCAATTCTGGGCACCACACTTTAGGAAGGACGTCAAGGTCTTAGAGAGGGTGCAGAAGAGATTTATTAGAATGGTACCAGGGATGAGGGATTTCAGTTATGTGGAGGGACTGGAGAAGCTGGGGTTGTTCTCCTTAGAACAGAGAAGGTTAAGGGGAGATTTGATAGAGGTGTTCAAAATCATGAACGGTTTTGATAGAGTAAATAAGGTGAAACTGTTTCCAGTGACAGAAGGGTCGGTAACCAGAGGCCACAGATTTAAGGTGATTGGCAAAAGAAGCAGAGGCGATATGAGGAAACACTTTTTTTACACAGAGATTTATGATCTGGAATGCACTGCCTGATAGAGTGATCAAATATAAGGAGTCTTACAACACCAGGTTATAGTCCAACTCCTTCGTCAGGTGAGTGTAGGAATCCTACACTCACCTGACGAAGGAGGAAGCCTCCGAAAGCTTGTGATTTCAAATAAAACTGTTGGACTATAACCTGGTGTTGTATGACTCCTTACATTTGTCCACCCCAGTCCATCACCGGCATCTCCACATCATGATAGAGTGATGGAAGCAGATTCAATAGTAACTTTCAAAAGGGAATTGGATAAATACTTGAAGGGAAAAAATTTACAGGGCTATGGGAAAGAGCCGGGGTGTGGGACTAATTGAATAGCTCTTTCAAAGAGCAGGCACAGGCGCGATGGGCTGAATGGCCTCCTTCTATGCTGTAACATACCATGATACTTTCTATTCTTTTAGAAACTTCTTGAAATCTGTAGCAAAATGAGAAGACATTATCCATTCTTTCACATTCCCCAGTTATTTTTTCCAGGGCATTTTCCATTTTATTCCAGGTTTCAATAGACAGACAGACAGACAAGAAATCACCAAGTAAGAAGAAAAGTTTAACAACTGGTAGACAAGAAATACTGCAACACACAGGCCAGTCAGCAAGTGTAGAGAGAAAAGACAAGTTGACACTTAAACCAAGGTATATTTACAATGATAAAGGTTTGAATCTTCACAAATTTCAATATGTTGCGAACGGTAGCCTAGTGGTTATGTTACTGGACTAGTAATCTAGAGGCCTGAACTAATAATCCGGACCACATGAGTTCATAATCCCACCATTTCCCAGCTGGGAATTAAATAAAATAAATTTAAAAATCCAGAATAATAAAGCTAGTATCAGTAATAGTCACCATGAAGCTACTGGATTGTCTTAAAAACCCATCTGCTTCACTAATGTTCTTTAGGGAAGGAAACCTGCCGTCCTTACCCGGTCTGGCCTATACGTGACTCCAGTCCCACAGCAATGTGGTTGATTCTTAACTGCCTCTGAAATAGACTAGCAAGCCACTCAGTTGTACAATCCTGCTACAAAAAGACATAAGAATAAGACCGGATGGACCATGGCCATGACAAAGGCAAGCCAAGCCCAGTTGACCCTGCAAAGCCCTCCTCACTAACATCTGGGGACCTGTGCCAAAGTTGGGAGAGCTCTCCCACAGACTAGTCAAGCAACTAGCCTGACATAGCCATACTCACAGAATCATATCTTTCAGCCAACGTCCGAGACTCCTCCATCACCATCCATGGGTATGTCCTGTCCCACCGGCAGGACAGACCCACCAGAGGTGGCGCCACAGTGGTACACAGTCAGGAGGGAGTGGCCCCGGGAGTCCTCAACATTGACTCCGGACCCCTTGAAGTCTCATGCTATCAGATCAATCATGGGCAAGGAAACCTCCTGTTAATTACCACCTACTGTCCTCTCTCAACTGATGAATCAGTCCTCCTCCATGTTGAGCACCACTCGGAGGGAGGACTGAGGGTAGCAAGGGCACAGAATGTACTCTGAGTGTCCATCACCAAGAGTGGCTCGGTAGCACACTGCTGGCCGAGCCCTGAAGGGCATAGCTGCCAGACTGGGCCTGCGGCAAGTGGTGAGAGAACGAACACAAGGGAAAAACCTCATCCTCACCAATCTACCTGTCACAGATGTATCTGTTCATGACAGTATTGGTGGGAGTGACCACCGCACAATCCTTGTGGAGACAAAGTGGCCATCAACAGCAGCAGAATTCTATTCCACCACAATCTGTAACCTCATGGCCCGGCATATTCCTCACTCTACCATTACTAAGCCAGGGGATCAACCCTGGTTCAATGAGGAGTGTAGAAGAGCATGCCAGGAGCAGCACCAGGCATACATAAAAATTAGGTGCCAACCTGGTGAAGCTACAACACAGGACTACATGCATGCTAAACAGTGGAAGCAACATGCTATAGACAGAGCTAAGCGATTCCACAACCAGCGGATCAGATCAAAGTTCTGCAGTCCTGCCACATCCAGTCATGAATGCTGGTGGACAATTAAGCAATTAACGGGAGGAGGAGGCTCTGTAAACATCCCCATCCTCAATGATGGCGGAGTCCAGCACATGAGTGCAAAAGACAAGGCTGAAGCATTTGCAACCATCTTCAGCCAGAAGTGCTGAGTGGATGATCCATCTTGGCCTCCTCCTGATATCCCCACCGTCACAGAAGCCAGTCTTCAGCCAATTCGATTCACTCCACGTGATATCAAGAAACGGCTGAGTGCACTGGATACAGCAAAGGCTATGGGCCCTGACAACATCCCAGCTGTAGTGCTGAAGACTTGTGCTCCAGAACTAGCCATGCCTCTAGCCAGTACAGCTACAACACTGGCATCTACCCGACAATGTGGAAAATTGCCCAGGTGTGTCCTGTCCACAAAAAGCAGGTAAAAAATGTGCTGTGTAGTTGCTGGTGAGGAGGAAAGCTATAGACTACAGGAAGATATCAATGAACTGATCAGGTGGGCAGAAAATGGCAAATGGAATTCAATCCAGAGAGGTGTGAGGTAATGCATTTGAGGAGGGCAAACAAGATAAGGAAATACACAATAAATGGGAAGATACTGAGAGGTATAGAGGAACAGAGGGACCTTGGAGCACATGTCCACAGATTCCTGAAGGTAGCAGGACAGGTAGATAAGGTGGTTAAGGCAGCATACGGGATACTTTCCTTTATTAGCAAAGGCATAGAATATAAGAGCAGAGAGGTTATGCTAGAACTGTATAAAACACTGGTTAGGCCACAGCTTGAGAACTGCATACCGTTCTGGTCACCACATTACAGGAAAGATATGATTGCACTAGAGAGGGTACAGAGGAGATTTACGAGGATGTTGCCAGGACTGGAGAATTTTAGCTATGAGGAAAGATTGGATAGGCTGGGGTTGTTTTCTTTGGAGCAGAGGAGGCTGAGGGGAGATTTAATTGAGGTATACAAAATTATGAGGTGCCAAGGACGTGATTGAACATCCATGGGTGAAATCCAATTCCCGCAGGCTCCTTCCACCTGGATGTACAGCCAGAGGGGAGAACTAAGGTCCACCTCACTGGCCCTGAGGATCATTGACTTGTCTATAAGACCTGCAATTAGCAAGCCTCAGGTATATAATACTGTATGTGCTCCTGGCTGTTTCTGTTGTCTTGTAAGCTGTTGGAACTTTGTGTTGATATGTTCAGTTTCCAATACAATACTTCCAAAGCATTTTACAGCCAATGAAGTACTTTTGAAGTGTAGTCACTGTTGTAATATAGGAAATGCAGCAGCCAAATTGCAAACAGCAAGGTCCCACAAACAGCAATGAGATAATGACCAGATAATCTGATGGATAATTGCTGGTCAGGACAGGTGGAGAACTCCCTTGCTCGTTAAATAGTCCTATAGGATCTTTACCTGACGGGGTAGATGGGGCCAAGGTTTAACATCTCATCTGAAAGTTGTCATCTCTAACAATGCAGTACCCCTTCTGCACTGCACTGACTTGTGCTCCAGTCCTGGAATGGGGCTTGAACCCACCATCTTCTGACTCAGACCAGAGCTACCACTGAGCCAAGCTGACTGTAGATCTCCTGACTCAGACCAGAGCTGGCACTGAGCCAAGCTGACTGTAGATCTCCTGACTCAGACCAGAGCTACCACTGAGCCAAGCTGACTGTAGATCTCCTGACTCAGACCAGAGCTACCACTGAGCCAAGCTGACTGTAGATCTCATCCGCATGAAGCTTTACACTTGCCTTGCATGCTCATGTCCATAATGATCCAATTTTCTCATATCAGAATCCACCTTCCTAATTACAGAACACTATCTTGTGTCATCAGAACAGTCCTTGCTGATGTAACAGGGTTTTCATGATTGAGGCAAACATGATTTTCCCACATCTAAGTTCTTTGTGTCCAGCACAAGATGGTGAAATAGGGCTTCGGCCTCTGATTAACTGCATTCAATGTATAATCTAATCAATCCTATCCTTAAAATAGAACCTCACTAGATGGTACAGCAAATGTGTAGTGACATAGATGCTATCTGCAAATCCCCCAGGATAAGATACTGATCTCTTCATGAATTCTTGGGAGCACAGAGAACGGGCACGATGCATTTCCCCAAGGGAATAAACTGGAAGATAAGCGAACCAAGATTGTTCTTGCATACCATTCAATAAGTCAACTGAAAGCAGTGCTGTCAGGGACCCAGGATCTGGTAGCTTACCAATTGGGTAATGATGCATCACCTGATGGGATTGACTAGGAAGATGAAAAGTGAAGAGGGAATAAAACGATTTTTATTTTAACCTAAATCTCCCCCACCTATCGCTATCTAATTACAACACAGTTGCAGTATTATTTTCTAATAGAGATTTGAAAAAAACAAAAGTATAAACCTGAAACAAATGATCCTTCTATGTATTTCCATCATTTTCTAAATCCTCGCACACCACTAGGTACCTCACGAGTCGCAGTTGGGCAATGGCAGGGCCCACGATCTTCTGGCATTCTCCTGGCATTTTAAAAAATTCGTTCATGGGATGTGGGCGTCGCTGGCGAGGCCGGCATTTATTGCCCATCCCTAACTGCCCTTGAGAAGGTGGTGGTGAGCTGCCTCCTTGAACCGCTGCAGTCCGTGTGGTGAAGGTTCTCCCACAGTGCTGTTAGGAAGGGAGTTCCAGGATCTTGACCCAGCGACGATGAAGGAACGGCGATATATTTCCAAGTCGGGATGGTGTGTGACTTGGAGGGGAAAGTGCAGGTGGTGGTGTTCCCATGTGCCTGCTGCTCTTGTCCTTCTAGGTAAATGTAAAGAATCTTACAACACCAGGTTATATTCCAACAATTTTATTTGAAAATCACAAGCTTTCGGAGGCTTTCTCCTTCTAGGTGGTAGAGATCGCGGGTTTGGGAGGTGCTGTCGAAGAATCCTTGGCGAGTTGCTGCAGTGCATCCAGTGGAAGGTACACACTGCAGCCACTGTGCGCCAGTGGTGAAGGGAGTGAATGTTTAGGGTGATGGATGGGGTGCCAATCAAGCGGGCTGCTTTGTCCTGGATGGTGTTGAGCTTCTTGAGTGTTGTTGGAGCTGCACTCATCCAGGCAAGTGGAGAGTATTCCATTACACTCCTGACTTGTGCCTTGTGGATGGTATTTATTTTTCTCAAACTCTACAAGCGGAGTTAGCAGGTATACCAGTGCAGCCTTTACTCATAAACATAGTATTTATATATTTTAGTTCTCCACACCAGTATGAAAATCCCAAATTTATATACATGGGCCTGAATCTACTTACGAATTGGATGCAAGTTGGCCAGGAATACAATACTGGGTGGGGAAGAGGGACAGAAAGAAAATTAAGACCAGACTCAGAAGCATCTGGGGCGTGAATTTGACCTGGAGCCGGGAACCCAGCGGGTGGGTAGATATTTGCATGGGAAACCTGGGAGTGAGTTCAGTGCGTTGGAATCTGCGATCCCAACTCAGCTGAAGGAAATTATTTTTGCTTCTTGGTTTCCCGTGCGACAGCCAGCCAGATTGATAGGCTAGCGCTGCCAGGAGGGAGGGAAAGCAGCCGGGGATTGGAGAGACGGGAGGGAGGGAGGGAATATCAATTCAACGTATTTTTTTAAATCTTAGACACTAACGGTGCCTCTGTGGCAGTTTGGACCTCCCTTCGGTTGTAGAACTTGCCTGATTTGGGGACGACATGAGTCCTGTAACTTTTCTGTGATGTGCAAGGCGGAAGCATCTTAAGTTTAATGAATCCTCATTTGCTGGTGTGAAACACTTTGGGCTAGAAATTGGGCCATGCAGCGCCCGTTGATTCGGCGCTACATGGCCTCCCGAAGTGCCAAGATGGCGTCTTGGCTGCGCACGCACGTTTCCAGGATGATGTGCGCTGGACGCTATCTTGATATAGGTATTAGCGCATGCGCAAATCCCGAATTCTGGCAGCATGTAAAGGAGAAAATGGCTTCAAACAGCGTGTAATGCTGATTTAAAGTGATAGACACCATTTTGGGACTTAACGTTCAACGCACAGCCTTAACACACGACCTTCTGAACGTGTCTTAGAGTGCTGAGGTCCCCCCACCAGCGCTATTTAAAGGGACCATGCAGGATTTGCAGGTTAGTGGCTGGATTATTGCTTCATGCTGATGCATCTGTAACTGTTTTTTGAGGTCTCCTAGACTTCAATACTAGGACGCAGGGACATAACCTAACATTTAGAGCCAGGACGTGCAGGAGTTAAGTTAGGAAACGCTTCTACATGCAAAGGGTGGGAGAAGTTTGGAACACTCTTCTGCAAATGGCAGCTGATGCTAGCTCAATTGTGAATTCTAAATCTGAGATTGATAGATTTCTGTGAACCAAGGGTATTAAGGGATATGGGGCTAAGGTGGGTATATGGAGTTAGGTCACAGGTCCACTATGATCTTATTGAATGGCTGAACAGGCTCGTGGGGCTAAATGCCACTGCCACTTGCTGTCTCCCATTGTGCGCCACCTTCTCCTGCAAGAAAGCGGGACATGTGTCTGGGTGATGTACTTGTCATGGTTGAATAGTTGCCAGTGTGTGTGGCTTGTGAGTTGTGGTGGGTGGCATGCAACGGTGGTAATGTGTAAGGCCGAGAGGAAGTATCTGATTGGAAGAGTTGAGTATTGATGGGAAGAGTTTGTTGGTATGTGGGTGATGGGGGTGTAATGTGTGGTGCAGTTGGTAGGAGATGCCACTTGACAGTTGACCTCACTCACCTTGACCACTCGTGTCAAAGCATTGAACGTCTTCCTGCACTGTATCCATGTTCATGATGTTGTGCGCCTGGTGTTGACTTCGTCCCCCACTGCCTTTTGGAGGTATGTCTGGAGGGCCTTTTGCCCCCCTGCAGATATAGGATGTCCCTCCTTCTGTCCATCTCTTGCACTAAGACCTCTAGTGCATCATCAGAGAACCTTGGTGCATGCACTCTTGCAGGTCTGGTACCAACTCAGATCGGCAGATTGGTGAGTTCTGGCGTGCAGATTGGAGAATGTGGGATTTAGTAGTGCGCAAATTTTATTCAATGTTTTTTAACATAACTCATCAGTTTGTAAACATAGGGACAGAACCTGCATCTGTGTTTTACATTTGCGATGTCTGATCTCCATTCAGACTCCATGTCGGCAGCAGACTGTTCTTTTTTAGCGACCAACAGGTACCAGCTACCTTTAAGAGATTTTGAAGAGACAGCCTCCTTTTAAGGGATTGGGGCCCCCCTACTGGTGGGAAGTGCAAATTTAACTTCAATCATCGTGTAAGGCCTGGATTTCAACGCTGCATGAAGGTAAGTACCGAGGCCGGATGAAGTTCTCGTCCTGCCTGCGCAGGGGCCATTGGGCATGGGTTAATAATGGATCACGCTACCCCCGCCCAATAATAGGCCTTATCAATTTTTTTCCCCTTCTTTGTGTTATGGATCTGCATTTTGCACTGCTATGCTCGAAAATAATAAAATTCATTTCTTGTGTCAATACCCACTTCAGTCATTTTATTTTAAAATATAAAAGAGGTTTAATACCGTAGAGAATATCGGGGAAGGGGGACAACACTTGGAGATGGCGGGGGTGGGGGTGGGTCGGCCGTTCGGTGGGGGGGAGCAGGAAACAGCCAATCCGGGTTGCTCAGTCGCAACAGGTAAGCTTGTTGGGCCAGGAGGGAACACTCCTGCTCCTCCTGGCCCACAAACAGTGCTATAAAGGCACGTTTCCTTCTCTCCTCCTTTTTCACTGGCGAGATTGAGAAGCGATGGGAAACCTGTGCAGGTAAAGTAAAATTGGTTTCAGACTTAGAATCAACAAAAAATTACGTAGCTCAACTATTTCAACGAGGTACATTGCCCCTTTAACAATCTGGCCGCTGACATTAAGTGGGGATGGGACTTCTGGGTTTCGGATGTGCGTGCACACCCAAACACGCCTGGGTTAAACACAGATGTGGGTGCGTTGGTGCCGGGTTGCAGTCGTGCTTCAAAAAACTGTTACCCGCCCCAATCCACCCGTTCATTGAGGTTAAAATTAACCCCCAGGTCTCCAGCCAGAAGAGCAGCTAAGTTTCCACTGGGGCAGGTGGGATGTTCGAGCTATCCCAGCAGAAGTCCCCTGATGGAGTGATGGCTCCTCCTGCTGGAATTCAGCTCCGATCTGAGTCCTGGGAAGAAATATCAAGCATCCGAGCTAGACCATTGCAGGGCAGAAATTCGAGTCCACCTGGGATCATGGCTTGGAAGACCAGAACTGACCGATTTTTCCTGCATTGACCCTCTTACAAAAAGGGACCAATGAGTTACATTGCCATATTTCTCTGGGTAAGGTGGGGGTGCTGGGCGGTGGGGGGAAAGAGAATTAAAAGTCGGACAAACGATGAGGCAGCCAGCAGCATGCGGTGCATAGGTCAGCTCAGCCTCTATGGAACATAAAAACGATTTTTTTTGGTGCTCAGAACAAAATTAGTGCTGGGGAACACTTTCCATTTCGGGCAGTGCCAGCAACAAAACAACCCCAGGTCAGGTTAGACACTACCCTGCCCCAACGATATGCCTCAGCCACAACTTTAGAACATTCCTATTTCATCAGTGTGACAATCCTCCTATTTGTTGCATCAGCCATGCTTTGTGACACGTTGCCAAATTAGCACCATTTTGTGGAGGGCATTCAAGACCACCACGAACTGATTGAAGCTCCGTGAAGGATATCTTGCTTAGAGCACGGAGGAAGTTTTCACCTTGCAGTCTGTGCTGGATTTGAGACCAAGCCGCAGATGGAAACCTAGTGTCTAACCCAGTTCTTGGAATATTGTACTTATTGAAACACCATTGAGTTGGAGTTTGGAAATAGGGGAGGTGTATATTCCCAATAATGCAGCATTGGAACTGAATATTGTTTTCTCTCTTCAACCTGGATATGATATCTATTAGTTTACCTAGAACCCCAATGAAGTTCAACCATGAAAAGGAACATCTTATTTTCCACTTGCCACCACAAAATCTCCTCCAGTTGGAAATGGGACTTTAGAGACTTGTGCACAGCTCATCACAAGTAAGAGGCTCAGTTCAAAAAGGATATAGAATTCATGTTAGTTGCCCTCCCCATTTTAAGACAGCATTATTTCAATTTTATAACCCTTCATCTCTTATCCTGATCAAGAGATAGCTAATGTCATCCAACTAGCAAGAGCACATTCAGCCAATTCACCCCTGATTACTAGAACTCACAACCTTCCAATTGGGAAATCGAGAGCAGCTTAACTCGCAAGCTCCAAGTCTATCTGGACGTAGAATTACATGGAATGTACAGCACCAAAACAGGCCATTCGGCCCAACTGGTCTGTGCTGGTGTTTATGCTCCACACGAGCCTCCTCCCACCCCACTATTCTATTCCTTTCTCCCTCATGTACTTCCCTTAAATGCATCAATGATATTCACCTCAACTACTCCCTGTGGTAGCAAGTTCCACATTCTAACCACTCTCTGGGTAAAGAAGTTTCTCCTGAATTCCTTTTGGATTTTTTAATGACTATCTTATATTGTTGACCTCTGGTTTTGGTCTCCACCACAAGTGGAAACTTCTCTTAGCCTACCCTGTCAAGCCTCTTCATGATTTTAAAGACCTCGATTAGGTCACCCCAATTTCTTTAGAACATAATCAGTATGAAGTTAGAGATAAAGTAATAAACCACATGAATAATTTAAAGCCGCCTCAGTCAACAGCTCTCCACTGACAATAAATCACCTTGTCACTGGTACCTGCAATCAGCCGGTTCCCCATTAATGTTCTATTTAAGTGGCATAGGATACTTATCACTTACAAGGTTCCAGAGATAGACTGTTTCCTGATAGCATCTGAGTGATGCTTCATAAAATCAGATTACGCACACGATCTGATCATCTGAAATCTGCTTTGAGGACAGGATGACTCCTTATCTTAAGGTTGGATGATAAATAGCCTTTTAAAATCTCTGCCCTCAATAGAAATAAAATTTGCTGTCTTATTTCCATATTTAACAATTTTGGCTCGTAATGTGTAATGACAAGGTCACACTGAACTATACATAATTGAGTAATTCAGCATGAAAGCCTTGCTGTGGCATGTGCAGTGCTGATTCGGTTTCTGATTGGGACTGCTCCTCCGAAGTGTGACGTGATTATTTGGCTTCCAACATGGTCAGCAGGAGTTAATACTCGTGATACCTCACTTTATTGACTTTATTTTGGTAAAGTTTCAATAAAACTTTCACCAAGAAACAAATTATTTTATCCATTAGGCAATCCATGCTTGGCAAAACACAACATGAAGCAGTAAGGAAGATCAGTTTTTGCATTTGCTTTACACTCCGCCCCACCCCCATTGTCAAGTCCCATAATTCTTCTGCAATAGGGAGGACTCTCTAAGATTAGCTCAGACTTGTATTTGGCCAATTACTGTTCTGAGATTGGCTAACAAGACCTGCACTTTTGGTTCTTCAAAATCATAGTACAAATTAAATATGTACAAATGCTCAATTCCAATGATCACAGAAGAATTTTTTTTTTTTATTCGTTCATGGGATGTGGGCATCGCTGGCGAGACCAGCATTTATTGTCCATCCCTAATTGTCCTTGAGAAGGTGGTGGTGAGCCGCCTTCTTGAACCGCTGCAGTCCGTGTGGTGACGGTTCTCCCACAGTGCTGTTAGGAAGGGAGTTCCAGGATTTTGACCCAGCGACGATGAAATAACGGCGATATATTTCCAAGTCAGGATGGTGTGTTACTTGGAGGGGAACGTGCAGGTGGTGTTGTTCCCATGTGCCTGCTGCTCTTGTCCTTCTAGGTGGTAGAGGTCGCGGGTTTGGGAGGTGCTGTTGAAGAAGCCTTGGCGAGTTGCTGCAGTGCATCCTGTGGATGGTACACACTGCAGCCACAGTGCGCCGGTGGTGAAGGGAGTGAATGTTTAGGGTGGTGGATGGGGTGCCAATCAAGCGGGCTGCTTTGTCCTGGATGGTGTTGAGCTTCTTGAGTGTTGTTGGAGCTGCACTCATCCAGGCAAGTGGAGAGTATTCCATCACACTCCTGACTTGTGCCTTGTAGATGGTGGAAAGGCTTTGGGGAGTCAGGAGGTGAGTCACTCGCCACAGAATACCCAGCCTCTGCCTGCTCTTGTAGCCACAGTATTTATGTGGCTGGTCCAGTTAAGTTTCTGGTCAATGGTGACCCCCAGGATGTTGATGGTGGGGGATTCAATGATGGTAATGCCGTTGAATGTCATGGGGAGGTGGTTAGACTCTCTCTTGTTGGAAATGGTCATTGCCTGGCACTTGTCTGGCATGAATGTTACATGCCACTTATGAGCCCAAGCCTGGATGTTGTCCAGGTCTTGCTGCATGCGGGCACGGACTGCTTCATTATTTGAGGGGTTGCGAATGGAACTGAACACTGTGCAATCATCAGTGAACATCCCCATTTCTGACCTTATGATGGAGGGAAGGTCATTGATGAAGCAGCTGAAGATGGTTTGGCCTAGGACACTGCTCTGAGGAACTCCTGCTGCAATGTCCTGGAGCTGAGATGATTGGCCTCCAACAACCACTACCATCTTCCTTTGTGCTAGGCATGACTCCAGCCACTGGAGAGTTTTCCCCCTGATTCCCATTGACTTCAATTTTACTAGGGCTCCTTGATGCCACACTCGGTCAAATGCTGCCTTGATGTCAAGGGCAGTCACTCTCACCTCACCTCTGGAATTCAGCTCTTTTGTCCATGTTTGGACCAAGGCTTTAATGAAGTCTGGAGCCCAGCGGTCCTGGCGGAAGCCAATCTGAGCATCGGTGAACAGGTTATTGGTGAGTAAGTGCCGCTTGGTAGCACTGTCGACGACACCTTCCATCACTTTGCTGATGATTGAGAGTAGACTGATGGGGCGGTAATTGGCCGGATTGGATTTGTCCTGCTTAAAAATGTTGCCCAAAAAACTTGTTCTGTGGCCTTGTGCTTAGTAGGAACCGAGTTGAAAGAGTCACAAACGCATTTTATTTAAGACCCTCAAGCCATCAGACGGGGGAATTCACCCCATCAGTACTGGCTGGATTTGAACCCTCACCCCAGAGATGAGAGGACTAATACACACACACTGCTCAGGAGCTAGGTTTTGAAAAATTTGTGAATTTTAACCAATGATGACAGAAAACATTGTAGCAACAAATCGCAAACCTAAAGCATAAAGCAAATCTTCAGCTTCTCAACAATTGAAATAAAAAGCAGAAGGACTATTTATCTGGGAGCACAGTACAAAATCTCAACCTCCTGTTAGTACAATCCATCTATTCTGCAACACACACCTTACTGTATTCTCAGTAGGGTCATAAAATATCAAGAAAAGGGAGGAGGAACTTCAATGCTTGTTCTGCATTGAATCATGAATCTACCAATACATTTAATTTAATATCTTAAGACGGCTAATAAACCTGCAAAGAGTTTAATTTATCAATCTAAATCAGTAATAAGTTCAACACATAAAACTTCTTAAATACATTCTTCAAAAATGGATCTTTCAAGAAGGAACCTGGGGACCTGAGGCTTCAAAAAACGAGAGGCTAATTCATCTCGACTCTGGGTGGCTAATTAATCCATCAAATAACCATGAGCAAGACACATCAGTTACTTTTGCATAGGGCTCAGTCAGGGGAAAAAAGTGAACAGCTCTCTCTAATTCCAACTAGACACTGGGATTCCAGTGTAACAAAGTCTTAATTTTTCTTTAAACATCAAAAATTAAATATTTCAAATGACAGCGCAGCCTAGTCTCTGCAGCTGAATCGTAACTAGCTCATTTAAAGTTTTTCACACAATAAAGGTAATTTACTTTTCTTCTCATACACGGTCTCATGTTGGGTTACAGCCCCACTGGCACCAGTACTCGGGCATGTCTCAAATAACCATTCAGGTCAGAATTCAATGAGCACCAATTGGCATCACACCAACCCAGGTTCTATTCTTGCCAATCGTTCATGTGCAAGCATTCTGGAAAAAGACATTGGCTAGCAGTCAGTAAGGGGAACTCTGACTGAGTTCTCCCCGCCCCTCCCCAACCCCGCCCTTATCCCAGGGGGCTGTGTAGCGTCCAACTGCAAGAAAGAATATACTTGCATTTATATAGTTCCTCAGGACATCCCAAGGTGCTTCGGAGCCAATGAAGTGAATTTGAAATCAGTGTTTTGCAGGCAAACTACAGGGGAGGTAAGCTAACTCAGCACTGAGCAGGATTGAACCTGAACATTTGGGTTTAGTATGGCTCAGTGCCACATCATACATTTGTCCATTGAGCCATCAAGAGCTAGCTTTGGTGTTAGCCGTGGCTCAGTGGTAGCACTCTCACCTTGGAGTTCATGAAGGTTGTGGGTTCAAGTCCCAGTCCAGACACTTGAGCACATAATCTAGACTGACACTTCAGTGCAGTACTGGTGGAGTGTTGTAGTGTCAGAGGTGCTGTCTTTCAGGTGAAATGTTAAACCGAGGGACATTACATCTGCCTTCTCAGATGGATGTAAAAGAACCCGTGACACTATTCAAAGAAGAGCAGGAGAGTCCACCCCGATGTCCAGGCCGACATTTATCCCTCAACTAATATCACTAAAACAGATTATCTGGTCATTATCTTGGTGTGCTCAAATTATCTGCCGTTTTTTCTACATTACAACAGTGACTATACTTCATTGGTTGTAAAGCACTCTGGGATGTTCTGAAAAGTGCTATATAAATGCATGTCTTTTCTTTTTAAAAACCAATCAATCTCCTTGTGATTGTTTGGGGATGGGGGTATTCTGATTTGGTAAAGGATGATGGGCAACCCCCAGTGGTAACATGTTCAACTCATTGCCGTCTCATGTAGATGGGAAGGACTCAGGACTGTTGGATGCATCCATTCACTCCATGTCAATGATTATTACATGTTCCTTTCAGCTACGCTAAAAAAGCATGGATTAAAAAGTCACCATTTTCTTTTGTTTCACATTTTTAACATTTGAATTTAGCCTCAGATCCCAAATCCAATTCTCAGTTCTACCTAGTGTGATGTGCACTTGAATCAAGAGCTAGTTTTGGTGTACAAACAGTCGTTAGTGGTTAATTTGATCATGCATTACAAATTTTTTTTGCATTCACATTGGTCATGCAACTGAAAATTCATACCAGCTCAGTGATGCATTGCAGAATTCAATTGATTTGATGTACCCAGACATCCCTGTGAATTTAATACTTAATCTGTGCTGGGGGATTTTCAGGTTAGCTCCGTAGAGAGACAGCTCACATGAAACGCGGAGATTAAAGTGCTCTTTGCAGTTGTAAAAGTTGATTCAAAATTTTAAAAGGATAAAGATTCAACAATATATTTTGCATAGTCAGATTAAGCAAGAGCTTGGATCACAAGTATTCATCCCTTCTGCTCATCACAACTCCTGAATGAATGTTACTTGTCCGGTCACAGGAATGTTTACCACAGTCAATCCCAAATTGTTCTCGGATTTACGTTTTTATTTCATACCATCTTGTCAAGACTCCCTCCCAAATTGTAGACCCAAGACAACCAAGAATAAGTGCATTGCCAGAGAGGCAAAAACCTTCAGTGAAGCTTTAGATTTGTGGGAGTCATTAATAGTTGTTTTAAATGATTGATTGAACTTGCTTAATTGGAGTTTTAGAGGAGGAGCACAGGAGCGTGCCCAGTGGCCATGTGGAACAGACCTGGTCTTAAATGAGTGATGTTGCTTGTTTCGATCTAGATAGCTGAGCAGCAGAATAAAATAAAGTTCAAGACCAGCCACATGAGTGAGAATAAGACCAATTCTACATAGAGATCACAATACTGCATCACTTTCAAAGTTCTACATCTCATACATTCCTTATCCCCAGTGCAGGAAAGAAAATTAATGTCTTTTACTTGAAGGTTAGTCAGAATTACAAGAACAAAGACCAACAAGGATGTAATTACCATCACTGGAAATTGCTATAGTCCCTCTTCAACTATTAAACCAGAAAGAATATAACTAGTTTCATTGTGCTTGCTATACTCCCATCACTTGCCTGTATCTCATTCTTGTAAGCTGTAAAATCCTTCTCTTCATCCGTAGCACTGGAGAGTAGGATGGAATTACATTTTTTTTGAATGCTGTTTCTTTTGCCCAGATTTATTTCAACATTTTAGGAGACGAGGTTTTAAATTCAGAATACCCAGAATGTGAATCTCGGAAGAAGTGAAAGGTCAACAGGTCAGAGCCTCGAGAGAAAGAGCAACATTTCAAAAACCCCAAATTATACCAGATTTTAATAGAAAGAGCTATCCTGCAGGTTGAAAGTAAAGTCCGGATCAACACTCCAGTATTGAATTTTCCAAATCTCACCACATTGGCCTTGATTGAAGTGGAGGGGGGGGGCGTTGAAGAGAAAGGAGAAAATCAATATGCCATGGCTGAGGAGTGGTGCCAAGATATTGAGAAACACCTGACAACTCAACAACAACTTGCATTTACAACGTGCCTTTAACATAGTAAAACGTCCTAAGACGCTTCACAGGAGCGTTATCAAACAAAATTTGACACCAAGCCATATAAGGAGATATTAGGACAGTAGGTAGGTTTTAAGAGGCATCTTAAAGGAGGATAGAGGGGTAGAGATGTGGAGAGGTTTAGGGAGGGAATTCCAGAGCTTGAGGCCTAAGCAGCTGAAGACATGGCCACCAAAGGTGGAGCGATTAAAAGTCGAGGATGCGCAAGAGGCAAGAATTGGGGGAGCGGAGAGATCCAGGAGGGCTGGAGGAGGTTATAGAGATAGGTAGGGGCGAGACCAAGGAGGGATTTAAAAACAAGGACCGGGAGCCAATGTAGGTCAGCGAGCAACGTAATGATGGGTAAAGAGGACATGGTGCAAGTTAGAAAATTGACAGCAGAGTTTTGAATGAGCTGAAGTTTATGGAGGGTGCAAGGTGGGAGGCCGGCCAGGAAAGCATTGGAATAGTTGAGTCTAGAGTCAACAAAAGGCAATGATGAGGGTTTCAGCAGCAGATGAGCTAAGACAGGGGCGGAGACGGGCGATGTTATGGAGGTGGAAGTAGGCGGTCTGGACAATGGTGTGGATATGGGGTTGGAAGCTCATCTCAGGGGCAAATAGGTCGCCAAGGTTGCAAACAGTCTGGTTCAGCCTCAGACAGTGGCCAAGGAGAGGGATGGAGTTGGTGGCGAGGGAAGGGAGTTTGTGGCGGGGACCAAAGACAATGGCTTCAGTCTTCCCAATATTTAGTTGGAGGAAATTTTTGCTAATCCAGACTGAATGTCAGACAAGCAACGTGACAGATGAGAGTCAGTGGAGGGGTCGAAAGAGGTGGGTGTCGTCAGCGTACATGTGGAACCTGACGTGTTTCGGATGTCGCCAAGGGGCAGCGTGTAGATAAACAATAGGAGGGGACCAAGGATAGATCCTTGGGGGACTCCAAGGTAACGGTGCGGGAGTGGGAAGGTAAACCATTACAGGTGATTCTCTGGCTATGATTGGAAAGGTAAGGATGGAACCAGGCGAGTGCAGTCCCACCCAGCTGGACGATAGAGGAGAGACGTTGGAGGAGGATGGTGTGGTCAACCATGTCAAGGACTGCAGATAGATTGAGAAGGATGAGGAGGGATAGTTTACCATGGCCACAGTCACATAGAATGTCATTTGTGACTTTGATAAGGGCCGTTTCAGTACAGTGCCAGGGACAAAAAACCTGATTGGAGGGATTCAAACATGGAGTTGTGGGAAAGGTGGGCACAGATTTTGGGAGGTGACAACACGTTCAAGGACTTGAGAGGAAAGGGAGTTTGGAGATGGGGCGGTAGGTTGCAAGGACAGAGGGGTCAAGAATGGGCTTTTTGAGGAGCGGGGTGATGTCAGCAGATTTGAAGGGGAGGGGGAACCCGTTAACAATATGAGCTAATATGGGGGCCAGGAAGGGAAGTTGCGTGGTCAGCAGTTTAGTGGAAATAGGGTCAAAGGAGCAGGAGGTGGGTCTCATGGACAAGATGAACTCAGAGGGCATGAGGGGAGATAGGAAAGAAACTAGAGAAAGATGCTATTTCAGGGTTAGGGCAGGAGGGAACCTTAGGGGAAGTTAGCCTCATGCACCATTAGTCACATTTAACAGACCATTAAATAAAATGCACTGCAGTTAACTCTAAGACTTAGACTCCTCTTCGGGGGGATGCAGCAGTTGATACATTGGCCCAGATTTTGCTGTAGCAAGGCATCTAATGTCCTCTGCCATTAATTAGACTTGCTCTTGTATGTTTAGGTTTTTAAATTTTCTGCATTGCAAGCTGCTTAAAGTGCGAGCTGATAATGTCACAGCGAGGGAAACAGGGCATCTGGGACCTGAGTGAACAGGGCATCTCCTTAACCAGTCACATTGAAGGATTGTGAAATAAACAAACAGTGTAAGGACTGAGAAGGAAGTGTAAATTAAAGTAGGTGAATTCAAGGTCAAATCACGTACAGAAAGAGAAATAAAGAGAGGGAAAGAAAGATTGGAAGAAGAGAGAGAGAAAAGAGACAGAAAGGAAAAGTAAAACAAAAATTAAAATTTTAAATTTTACATTTCTAAACCTCCAATAACAATTAATACCTGAGAGAATGAGATTCCACACTTGTAATAATCAATTTTCAGTGTCAGAGAGGTTGATTGGCAGTAATTTTTTATTAAAAGAATATATATGTACACATATATAAAAATAGAGCTATCCTGCAGCTTGAAAACAAATTCCAGATCACCTACTCTAATATCCAATTATCACGTCGATAAAAGGGTACTTAGACTTGTAATGACAAGACTTAACTTTCTGTGGCGAGTTTAGTTCATATCAACAGCACAAATGCAGCAACTTCACGCCGTTCAATGCATTTGAATGACGAGTCAGTCAGCAAGGTGCCTTTCTCGCGAAGCCAATGGCGGAGCTTCAGATCTTGAACAGCAACTTTTGGATATTCGCATTTAACCGCACATCTGCCCCTCGCCTGAAGTTGCTGCACCATTTACGCATAAACAACGGCGAGCGCCATCGGACTCACTGTTACATCTCCCCTCAACCTTAAATATGAAACAAAAAGTTATTGGTTTGTAAATTAAATGGTTACTGATATGGAGCTTGTTTTTAAATTGTTATGTTGACATAGGTCTAGAAATTAAGATTGGTTCTGCTCAGGTTTGCTGATATCTACTTGCATTTTTGAAGTGTTCCGACATTCCTGCAGCCAATATCATTTGGCAAGATGTTACTGTTCAGGATTACCAACATCGCTACAGACCTTCACAAGGTGAGCTAGTCGAGTGAGTGGAAGGTGAGGATACACCTGACCAGTGACAGTCACTGCAGGCTCTGGAGTTTTGCTCGATTGCCCTCAGGGGTCAGAGGAATAGGTTTTCTCTTCAATTCATAGAATCATAGAATGATACAGCGCAGAAGAAGGAGGCCATTCGGCCCCTCATGCCTGTGTTGGCTCTTTGAAAGAGCTGTCCAGTTAGTCCCACTCTCCTGCTCTTTCCCCATAGCCCTGCAAATTTTTCCCCTTCAAATATTTATCCCTTTTGAAAGTTATTGTTGAATCTGCTTCCACCACCCTTTCAGGCAGTGCATTCCAGATCATAACAACTCACTGCTTAAATTTTTTCTCCTCATGTCACCCCTGGTTCTTTTGTCGATCACCTTCAATCTGTGTCCTCTGGTTTCTGACCCTTCTGCCACTGGAAACAGTTTCTCCTTATTAACTCTATCAAAACCCTTCATGATTTTGAACACCTCTATCAAATCACCTCTTAACCTTTTCTGTTCTAAGGAGAACAACTCCAGTTTCTCTAGTCTTTCCATGTAACTGAATTGGCCCAAGGATTTTTGCCTCTTTCTGGAGATTGCATGACACGGGGTGGGAGAGGGGCATTGTTGATAGAGTGTATAGGGTGCACCATATATGAATGGACCCTTTTCATTTTTGCACATTTGGAAAAAGTATGAATTCAATTCCATTTATGGTCAGCATTTACAAAGTACAAGAAATATTTCCGTGTGCTTTTTTATGTATTTGTTGAAAAAGGGGAAGTAACAAACGGCTAATGGTGATTTACTGCCCAATTATCATGATCCAAAGGCTATAATTATATTCCTAAAAGCTGGAGCAATAAAATCCAAGCCCATATTAGATGGAACAAAAGCTAATTAACCTTTTACATAATTTAGTTTCTTTGCTGTTTGCGGCAAATGAGCAAATATACTGTTCAATGAGGGGGTGACGGTGAAGTGTACAGAAACTGCTTCACTGGAGCTTGTCACAGTACGAGAGAAGACCATGGAAGATTTGTATTAACACCTCAATACGTTGTCTGACAATACTGCACTGGAAGAAAGGTCACTATAAGCACTGCTGTTCCTTAAAGGTGCAAACCACCACTCAAGATTTGGTGGCGGGAATTTGTACACAAACATTTGTAGTGACTACACTTGCAAAGTATATCATCATCTCCATGTTCCCTTCCAAGTCACACACCATCCTGGCTTGGACATATATCTCCATTTCTTCCTTGTTGCTTGGTCAAATTCTTGGAACTCCCTACCTAACAGCACTGTGGGAGCACCTTCACCACATGGACTGCAGCGGCTCAATAAAGGAGGGTCCTCAGAACAGCTAGGGATGGGCAAAAAATAACGGCCTTGCCAAGGATAGAGTGACTGAACACCTTGAAAATTTTCAGCTGCTCAGAGAGAGCCAGCATGGATTTGTAAAGGGTAGGTCATGCCTGACGAACCAGATTGAATTTTTTGAAGAGGTTACTAAAGTAGTGGACAGGGGAATGTCAATGGATGTTGTTTATATGGACTTCCAGAAGGCATTCGATAAAGTCCCTCATAAGAGACCGTTAGCTAAAGTTGAAGCTCATGGAATTGAGGACAAATTATTGACCTGGTTGGGAAATTGGGCTGAACGGCAGGAGACAGAGAGTAGGGATAATGGGCACGTTCTCAGATTGGCAGATTGTGACTAATGGTGTCCCACAGGGATCTGTGTTGGGGCCTCAACTATTTATTGTATTTACTAACGACTTTGATGACAGGATAGAGAGCCACATATCCAAGTTTGCCGATGACACAAAGATGGGCAGCTTTGTAAACAGTGTAGATGGAAGCATAAAATTTACAGAGAGATATTAATAGATTAAGTGAACAGGCAAAATTGTGTCAAATGGATTTCAGTGTAGGCAAGTGTGAGATCATCTACTTTGGACCTAAAAAGGATAGATCAGAATACTTCCTAAATGGTGAAAACCTCAAAACAGTGGAGGTCCAAAGAGACTTAGGGGTCCATGTACACAGATCATTGAAATGTTGCAGACAGGTACAGAAAATAATCAAAAAGGCTAATGGAATGCTGGCCTTTATGTCTAGAGGACTAGAATACTAGGGGGCAGAAGTTATGCTACAGCTATACAAAACCCTGGTTAGACCACACCTGGAGTACTGTGCTCAGTTCTGGGCACCGCACCTTAGGAAGGATATATTGGCCTTGGAGGGAGTGCAGCGTAGATTTACTTGAATGATACCTGGACTCCAAGGGTTAAATCACGATGAGAGATTACACAAACTAGGGTTGTATTCCCTGGAATTTAGAAGATTAAGGGGTGATTTGATTGAAGTTTTCAAGATATTAAGGAGAACTGACAGGTGGATAGAAAGAAACTATTTCCGCTGGTTGGGGAGTCTAGGACTAGGGGACATAGTCTAAAAATTAGAGCCAGGACTTTCAGGAGTGAAGTTAGGAAACACTTCTACACGCAAAGGATGGAAGAAGTTTTGAACTCTCTTCTGCAAACGGCAGTTGATGCTAGCTCAATTGTTAATTTTAAATCTGAGATTGATAGACGTTTGTTAACCAAAAATATTAAGGGATATGGGGCTAAGGTGGGTATATGGAGATAAGTCACAGATCAGCCATGATCTCATTGAATGGCAGAACAGGCTCGAGGAGCTAAATGGCCTACTCCTGTTCCTATCTTCCTATGTTCCTCGGCCACATCCTGAGAATGAAGAAAACTAGCAATATACTGACTGTTGTCCTTTCAGGCTACTAACAGTGCCCCCTTAATTAGTAACTGAATAACGATAAATTAACAGCGGTTTGGTTTGAGTTGTGTGAATTTACATTGTGGGACTGGAGAACATAAGAAATAGGAGCAGGAGTAGAACACATGGCCTCTCGAGCCTACTCTGCCATTCAATAAGATCATGGCTAATCTGTGACCTCAACTCCACTTTCCACCTGATCCCCATATCCTTTGATTCCCCTAGAGTCCAAACATCTATCTAACTTAGCCTTGAATGTACTCAATGACTCTGCATCCGCAATCCTCTGGGGTAGAGAATTCCAAAGATTCACAACCCGAGTGAAGGAATTCCTCCTCATCTCAGTCTTAAATGGCCGTCCCCTTATCCTGTGACTATGCCCCCTAGTTCTAGACTCTCCAGCCAGGAGAAACAACCTCTCAGCATCTACCCTGTGAAGCCCCCTCAGAATCTTAGATGTTTCAATGAGATCACCTCTCATTCTTCTAAACTCTAGCGAATATAGGCCCATTCTTCACAATCTCTCCTCATAGGACAACCCTCTCATCCCAGGAATTAATCTAGTGAACATTCATTGCACCGCCTCTAAGGCAAGTATACCCTTCCTTAGGTAAGGAGACCAAAACTGTATACAGTACTCCAGGTGAGTTCTCACCAAGGCCCTGAACAATTGAAGTAAGACTTCCTTACTCTTGACTTCCAACCCCCTTGCAATAAAGGCCAACACGCCATTTGCTTTCCTAATTGCTTGTTTTGCCTGCATGCTAACTTTTTGTGTTTCTTGTACAAGAACACCCAAGTCTCTCTGAACACCAACATTTAATAGTTTCTCACCATTTAAAAAATATTCTGTTTTTCTATTCTTCCTACCAAAGTGAACAACCTCACATTTCCCCACATTATACTCCATCTGCCACCTTCTTGCCCACTCACTTAACCTGTCGATATCCCTTTACAGATTCTGTGTCCTCCTCACAGCTTACATTCCCACCTAGCTTTGTATCGTCAGCAAACTTGGATACATTACACTCGGTCCCTTCATCTAAGTCATTAATGTAGATTGTAAATAGCTGAGGCCCAAGCACCGATCCTTGCGGCACTCCACTAGTTATAGCCTGCCAACCTGAAAATGACCCGTTTATCCCTATTGTCTGTTTTCTGTCCATTAACCAATCCTCTATCCATATATTACCTCTTATCTTGCCTAACAACCCTTTATGATTACCTACAATTTTTGAAATGTGTTCAGGATAACTTTCTTGACCAGTACGTTTCCGGCCCAATGAGGAAGGAAGCGTTGCTGGACTTGGTTCTAGAGAATGAGGGGGCAGGCCAGGTGGAGCAAGTGTCAGTGGGGGAGTATTTAGGGAGCAGCGATCATAGTATCATAAGGTTTAGAATTGCTATGGAAAAGGACACAGATCACTCTAAAGTAAAAATACTCGATTGGAGGAGGGCCAATTTCAATGGGATGAGAACAGATCTGGCCCGGGTAAATTGGAATCAAAGATTGGCAGGCAAAACTGTAATGGAGGGGGGCCTTTAAAGAGGAGATGGTTCAGGTACAGTCTAGGTACATTCCCATGAGGGAGAAAGGTAGGGCAACTAAAGCCAGAGCTCCCTGGATGACAAAAGAGATAGAGAGTAAGATGAAGTGGAAAAAAGGGGCCTATGACAGATGTCAGGTTGATAACATAAGTTTGAACCAGGCAGAATATAGAAAGTTCAGAGGGGAAGTGAAAAAGGAAATAAGACGGACAAAGAGAGAGTATGAGAATAGTCTGGCGGCCAACATAAAAGGGAATCCAAAAGTCTTCAACAGGCATATAAATAATAGACGGGTAGTAAGAGGAGGAGTGGGGCCAATCAGGGACCATAAAGGAGATCTACTCATGGAGGGGATGGCCGAGGTATTAAATGAGTACTTTGTATCTGTCTTAACCAAGGAAGAAGATGCTGCCAGAGTCTCAGTAAAGGAAGATATAGTTGAGATACTGGATAGGTTAAAAATTGATAAAGAAGAAGTACTAGAAAGGCTAGCTGTAAATAAAGTAGTTATGTCACCCGGTCCGGATGGGATGCATGTTAGGTTGCTGAGGGAAGTAAGGGTGGAAATTGCAGAGGTGCTGGCCATAATCTTCCAAACATCCGTAGATACGGGGGTGGTGCCAGAGGACTGGAGAATTGCAAATGTTACACCCTTGTTCAAAAAAGGGTGTAAGGATAAACCCAGCAACTATAGGCCAGTCAGTTTAACCTCAGTGGCGGGGAAACTTTTAGAAACAATAATCCGGGACAGAATTAACGGTCACTTGGATGAGTGGGGATTGATTGGGGAGAGCCAGCACGGATTTGTTAAAGGCAAATCGTGTTTTACAAACCTGATACAGTTTTTTGATGAGGTAGCAGAGACGGTAGATGAGATTGATGTGGTGGATATAGACTTTCAAAAGGCGTTTGATAAAGTACCGCATCGTAGGCTTATCATCAAGATTGCAGCTCATGGAATAAAGGGGGTAATAGCAACATTGGTACAGAATTGGCTAAGTGACAGGAAACAGAAAGTAGTGGTGAACGGCTGTTTTTCGGACTGGAGGGATGTGTACAGTGGTGTTCCCCAGGGGTCAGTGCTGGGACTACTGTTTTTCTTGATATGTATTAATGACTTGGACTTGGGTGTACAGGGCACAATTTCAAAATTTGCAGATGACACAAAACTTGGATGGATAGTGAACAGTGAGGAGAATAGTGATAGACTTCAAGAGGATATAGACAGGCTGGTGGCATGGGTGGACACGTGGCAGATGAAATTTAATGCAGAAAAATGTGAAGTGATACATTTTGGTAGGAAGAATGAGGAGAAGCAATATAAACTAGAGGGCACAATTGCAGGGCAGGTTGAGAAAGCGATTAAAAAAACATAAGGGATCTTGGGCTTTATAAATAGAGGCATAGAGTACAAAAGTAATGAAGTCACAATGAACCTTTATAGATCACTGGTTCGACCACAACTGGAGTATTGTGTCCAGTTCTGGGCACCGCAGTTTAGAAAAGATGTGAAGGCCTTAGAGAGGGTGCAGAAGAGATTTACTAGAATGATTCCAGTGGTGAGGGACTTTAGTTATGAGAATAGACTGGAGAAGCTGGGGCTGTTCTCCTTGGAACAGAGAAGGTTGTGAGGAGATTTGTTACAGGTATTCAAAATCATGAAGGGTCCTAGACAGAGTAGATAGAGAGAAACTGTTCCCATTGGCAGAAGGGTTAAAAACCAGAGGGCTTAGATTTAAGATGATTGGCAAAAGAACCAAAGGTGACATGAGGATAAACTTTTTTTACACAGCGAGTGATTAGGATCTGGAATGCACTGCCTGAGGGGGTGGTGGAGGCAGATTCAATCATGGCCTTCAAAAGGGGACTGGATAATTACTTGAAAGTAAAACATTTGCAGGGCTATGGGGATAGGGCGGGGGAGTGGGACCAGCTGGATTGCTCTTGCATAGAGCCGGCACGGACTCGATGGGCCAACTAGCCTCCTTCCATGTTGTAACCTTTCTATGATTCTATGAGATACCTTATTGAATGCCTTTTGAAAATCCAAATATACGACATCCACTGGTTCTCCTTTATCTATCCTGCTAGTTACATCCTCAAAAAACTCTAATAGATTTGTCAAACACAATTTCACTTTCATAAAACCATGTTGAATCTCCCTAATCATATTATGATTTTCTAAGTGCCCTGTTTACCACTTCCTTAATAATGGATTCCAGCATTTTCCCGACGACTGATTTCAGGCTAACTGGTCTGTAGTTCCGTTTTCTCTCTCCCTCCTTTCTTGAATGGCGGGATTATATTTGCCAACTTCCAATCCACTGGGGCTGTTCTAGAATCTAGGGAATTTTGGAAGATCACAACCTTGTGAATACACTACCAATCCAGGCCACCTGGCAGAGCATGAAACCACATATCTGAGACAACAGCCTTCCTTCACTCACCTGAATCCTCTACCCTCAGTCTAGTCAAGATAAAGCTCCTTGAACACAGTGATAACGGAGCTATCCATTCCCAACAATGGGAGGCACCCATCCCTCTCAAAATGGTCACAGCTCTAAGGCGGTCAAGGCTGGCCGAGGAGATCAAGGCAGTTTGCATACACCAAGCAGAGAAATAGCTTTATCAACCCAACAAGAAACCAGCTGCCAATGGGAGTGGGAAGTGCTGAGCAGTAAAAACTCTTTAGCCTTAAAACAATACCAAGAGGGAAGCCTTAGGATTGAGTTATATGTTCCCCGTGTGAACATCTGAAATAGGAAATGACGCAGGGAAGGTGGGACAGATCTGAGGCTCCCATCCCCCTTGTGTCCAGAAGAGCAGGTTATGAACTCAAAATGCACCAAACCAGACCTCCAAAGCTTCATTATGAGATTGCTCTTCTAGCGTTTTGTATGCAAGACCAGTACGCAGAAGGCCCCAAACTTCGAATTGCTTTGGATAGCATGAAAGAGTACAGCTGGACCATTTCACATCTGATCTTTGCTGCACCATCATATTGCCACAACAAACCAAAATCCTGGCCACATTAAAGCAGAGATTTGATTGCTGCAGCTTGTTCAGTATTTGAACTTCAACTAAAAGTAGAACTAGTAGCGTAGCGGCATTGCAAGATGTTGAGATGGGAAACAGTAGATCATAAATACAATGGTTATTATTATGACTGGAGTCCGTTCATTATTCTGGTATGGTCCCACTCTGCAAGTATACAGCCCAGAGAGTTGGCAAGTTACCACATCGAGGTTTTTTGTGGTACAGATCTAGGCTGAACAATTCTTACTGAAGTTCCATAATTCTGTTCCCGCTGCCATTGCAGAGAACAAATCACTGGCAACAAGTTTCCCCAGGGCTGTGCTTGCAGGATTTTATTTGAGATACGTTGAGAGATGTTTGGAGAGTCAGATAACTCATAAGCAGTAGTTGCCAGTAACTGTCAGTCTGATGAAAGGGACTAGCTTGTGTAGACAAGACAGTAAAATTGCTATTTGTTTTTAATGCAGCCTTACCGACTATCACAAGTACAAATAATGTTCTAATGCTGTCTGCGAGCTATCTCTTTCCTCTCTCCGGGGATGGAAACACCAACTTGTGAATATGTAAACATCAAAAGGCTCAATCTGGCCTTGTACACGACTAGTTTCAATGGCGAGGCATGGAGCTGGTTTAATAAGATAACACATCTCTTGTGTATCATAGTTGATCCAAAATGTACTTTGGGAAGATTTTTTAAAAAAATCACATCCTGCAGTGAGAGCGACAACTTGATAGCTGCATGGACGGAAATAGTCAACTGAATTAACATAACCACCCTGGTTCCTCATACTTAACTTGCAAAGGAGGAAGTGTGCAGGCATCAGGGGGAAAGCAAAAGGTTACTGATCCTCACATTGCTTGTGCATCGAACCATATGCAAACCCATGTTGGGGATTACCATCTCCTCAGGAGGTTCCATTTCAAGCATTGCACACATTCTTCCATTGTTCCCCAAACTGCATGCGCCCTTTGTGAAGATGGAGGTAGCAGCCAAGGAATTGCAAACAGATGCAGAGGGGCTGCTCTGCTGGAAAGGGGCTGCTCAGTGGGTTCTGCAGTCCTGGATGCAGAGGTTGGCCCTGTTCCCTCGTGCTACCCACCCAGTGTGTCTTCAGATAATGCTAGCACCTTGGACTGCTGCACAAGGGAAACATCACGGCAGCTTCCTGGATAATGGCTCTGATGTGAAGAATGATGTTACTGTGGTCAGATGCCACCTGAAAATTTGAGTGCAAATCCTTCCTCTTCATGAAGGCCATGGGGTTAATATGAAGAGCTCTGATGTTTATATGGAGTACCATTTGCACTCCAGGGAACATTGCACCCAGTGATAACTACCACCTGTCCAGCCAATTTCCACAGGAGGACAGTGGAAGATGTTGCCCCTTATACACACACACACAATAGGGGTCAAATTATTAAATGCTATTGGAGGGGCCATCAGTGGTAACAATATGGCTGGTTCAATGAAATGATTTCTGTGGAAAGTTTCCAGACTGCATGGTTTGTTTATAGAGCAAACCACTCAATTTGATATTTGGAATTAGAAAAAGTCACCCATTTTCCTTTCACTTTTGATTCATTATGAACCCAACATTCACTGTGAACCCACCATTCACTGCGAACCTACCATTCATTCTGGGTAGGAGCAGTTCTCCAAGTGACATTAAGCCACTGATGAATAGTCAGGTAGTGCTTTCTACCAGTCGGGCACTATTGTTTACACTTCTACCTCTTCACTAAAATTAGCAAGTGATGAAAATATGGCCCACTGTGAGAAGGTGAAACTTATCCAGAGAGAGCCTCCATGAGAAAATTAAGAAGAAAAAAAAATGATGAGGTTTTGAATAAGAGTTGACCTTAAGAGGGCACCACTGTCTAATGTGATATATAAAATAATAGATACCTGGGAGTGAGATGCAAGATAAACCAATTGAGAAGATTAGATGATATAAACTGCCAGAGTTGAAGGTTTGAGACATTTATAAATGTCATCTGAAACCTTAGATGGCATACAGTCCTTACCTTACTTTCTTTAATATTTTATGTAGATATTTTAATGAATATTAAAGATGGGATTGATTACTAAGAACCTAAACCAAAAACAACCTTGCAAGCCACAAAGGGCAAGAACTGTGATTCCCTGAGCTACAGATTTTTTTTGTATTCATTCTCGGGATGTGGGCATCACTGGCAATGCTGGTATTTATTGCCCGTCCCGAGAAGGTGCTGGGCCATTTTCAGCAGTTTGATACAATTGAGTGGCTTGCTAGGCTACTTAAGTTAAGAGTCAACCATGTTAGCGTGGGACTACAGTCACAATTAGGCCAGACCAGTTAAGGACTTGAAGGTTTCCTCCCTTAAAGGACATTATGAACCAGTTGGGTTTTTAATGACAATCCCAACAGCTTCATGGTCACATTTACTGATACCAGATAAAGGGCAAAGCCACATTAAATTGTGAATGAAATGATAGATACAAGAGTGCCAGTAACAGGTATTTTAGTTAGAGACAGAGTTTCCTTTGTGATATCTACAACAGCCCTTTACATCACAACTCAATACAGTCCTCATCCTACACTAATTTTACAGTTAGACACGTCAGGCACCTAATCCGATCATGCTACATAGATCCACATTCTTTGCTACTGCCCTGCCATATCCAGTGTGGGCCTATTAGTCAGAGTGACAACAATAACTTGCATGTCTATAGCGCCTTTAACATAGTGAAATCTCCCAAGGTGCTTCACAGTAGCGTTATCAAACAAAATTTGATACTGAGCCACACAATGAGATATGTAACCAAAAGCTTGGTCAAAGAGGTAGGCTTTAAGGAAAGTCTTAAAAGGAGGAGAGAGAGGCAGAGAACCTTAGGGAGGGAATTCCAGAACTTAGGGCCCTGGGAAGCTGAAGGCACTGCTGCCAATGGTGGAGTGATTAAAGTCAGGGATGCACCCGAGGCCAGAATTGGAGAAGTGCAGAGATCTATTAGAAACAATACAAGACTATTAGTATCTGTAGGATAATGTCTAGAGTGACAGGCATCTACAGGGTAACATCCAGAGTGACTGGCATCCATAGGATAGCCCTAACCAATTTTGTCTTTGAGGCTTATGAAGGCAGATTCTATAACTTAGCGCCCCCAACCTAGAGCTTCACACACCAGCTGGGATATTGGGCATGTGGCTAGTGTATCCCTTTCACAGCCCACCTGCTTCAAGGTCAAAGCAAATATTTGTGCCAGGGGAGCAAATTTGTTAAATATGCCAAGAGATGCACACAATCCCTATTGTTTTTAAATGTGTTATTTAGTAGAAAGGATAATGGACTGACCCTCTCCATTCTTACTGTATGGCAAACAGACAGACTAAAGAGAAAGCACCAGTTTCACTTCAGTGTGGTAAAGCATACAGCTATTATATACACAATACATGTATCCAATCACTTTTGCCTGTTTCAGAGTTTAACCAAGCCCTATAACAAAACGTTTACCTAGGTACATGTCTTATTTCATATTTTTTAAAAATCAAATGGATAGTTTAAATAATCATGATGCATAAGCATCAGTTTTGCTGCCACCTTATGTGGTTGCAATATTCAGTTTGTGATATCTTGGTGAGTTTGAGTTCTGAGAGAAGGACAGGTCTAGTATCGCATTGGTCTCAAAACCAGAGATGTGTAAATAATGTCACATTTCAAAACAGTCATCTCAATGTAAATAATGTCACATTTCAAAACAGTCATCTCTAATGTCACATTTCAAAACAGTCATCTTAAGTTTTCATACAGTATTTGCATATAGATTGGTTCCTGGACATTGGAAAGTTTCCAGAATACATGTTGAAAAAATTATTATAGTTCAAAATTCTGTGCTCAAAGATGCCGTGCTTCAATTTGCTGATGGCTTCGCATTAATTTCCTTAACCCAAAATGCATAGCCACGTACAGATAAAACTTTTGGACACAGATATGTCGCTGCAACTTAAAGGTTGTGACTGACTGGTAGGATTCCATTACTTTCTACTATTCCTCCTTCCCCTAATGACTTGGCTGTGCAGGTATTGATGTAATACAACAGGTAAACTGTAGGCAAGTTTCACTAATGACATTGAAAGCGCTGCCAATTCTCAAAGTAACAGCTGGTATCAAGCACGTCCTTTCACTTCAGTCAGCGTTTCATATCCAGTGCCAGACAAGAAATATGCTGCTTATTATGACCTCTGACAGATTCATCCAGCACTCTTCTCAGACCCTTTAGATCAGTACAAGTAATGATGCTCCGCATTAGACCAACTGTCCCTCTTTATGTACAGTTTAATCCAAGATTCCAATGAGCGACTTAGATTTCTTGAACACAGCAACAGTCATCGCCAATAATTCGTCTCCGTCCCTCCCCTCTTTCCATCCCAACCAGATTCATCTTGCTTTTTTATTCTGCTAATAAAAGAATAACCTCCCCATGGTGTTACACAGGGTGTCATCGTCAGGTGACGTGTTATTAGAGTCCAGGAATAATCGGTCCAGGGCATGCAGATGCAATTCAGCTTGCATTTAAATGTCATGCGTTGTATATTTTGGTGAAGAACTTGCCTGTTACATTTTTTAAGTTAAACTGAAAAACTTGCAGCAATTTGGGAAGTCGAGTTGTTTGGAGGGTAGGAGTTTCCCTGCAGAGGAAGTGGAAGATGCAGAATTGGGAACAAACGTAACAAAAAAAGTGACAATTAATGAGGAACTGCATAGATGCGAGACTTATTATATCTAGTCCTCCGAAGGCAAGGAAAACCAGTGCTGAAGAACTAAATTTCTATTCTCTTCCCATTGAGTATCAAGTGACCATGGGCTCAATTTTAGGAGGCAAATGCGGGTGCATTGGGGGAGGGTGGGGCTCCGAAAATCAGGGAAATCCCGTTCAGGTTCGGAAGCTGGCTCCAACCCACCAACTTCTGAGCTTCCCAGCAACCCACCTGTATGCATGCGGGCGACCAGAAAAAAGAAGTCCCGTCGGCAATTAAAGCCAGTGGGATGACAGTTAAAGAGCCAATTGTACCTCATTGAGGTACTTAAGACACTTAACCTGTAACAGATTAAGTAATTGTAACGATTTTTAACTTACCTGGGCGGCTTGCCCACTACTTCTGATTCACACCTGGGCCAAATCAGGGAAAAAGAAACAAAATAAATTAAATAAAAAACCATAGAAGGAAGTTAAAGCACAAAATGTACCTACCTTTGCACCCTGCTCCGATGTCCGATGTCTCCCTCTCAGATATCCCCCTCTTCACCCCCCTGATGTCCTCCTCTTCATCCCCCCCGCCCCCGATGTTCTCCCAATCTCCCCCCCTCCCGATCTTCCGTTCCAATGCCGGATGACGTCTTGCTCTCTCTCGCACCCACCCCACCCCCCCTACCTCGCGTTGCAGCTCCTGACGGCAGCCAGCCTGTCAATCAGGCAACGGTAAGTTTTACCGTCGGAAACGGTAAGTTTTGTTCATGCGGGTTTGCCACGCGCACCTTCACCACCCCCGCTGCCAACCCACCACCATCGTAAAAATCGACCCCCATGTATCCCAATTTAAGCATGGAGTTGATCAGATGCAATAAACTGATGTCTGTAAAATGTTTTGGCATTAGTGCCAACCACCACCCTTCACTGGATCAGTGTTAACTGACGATTTTTCCACATTAGCATTTGTGCAGCCTTGGAGAATAATGCCGAGAAGTGCTGAATTATGGCCAGTTTTACTGCACTCAGATTGGACTTGAGGTAGTCTACTGAAAGGATTCTATAGGACCCTGAGGTGCTGTCAAAGGGATCAGAATTTCACCCATTCTGGATTGGATTTGAAACGATACCTGGGGCAAAATGCAGGCAACTTAAACATTGCCCCATCCTACAGAGTAATCAATTGTAGTCCTTTCAGAACAAAAAAAGGAGGGAAACATGTCCCTTCGCCTCCTTTGCAGGATGAGAAAGTCAACTTGAGTTACAAACAAGCGATGGGCCAAAAGTGCCTTCCTAATTCAAAAGTATGAAATCAAGATTTGAAATCCTAGATGGGTGTATTAACTGTTATTACCTAACCCATCCTTTTGACTGTTGTGAAAGGGATTTAATGTACAGATATTGCTTTTAAAAAAAGACAAATTTCTTCAATTTGTATTCAGAGAAATAATAGTGACTGAAACCGATCTGATGACTGCAATACCCATCGCCAGGGGAAAAAATCGAGCCGAAGTGAAAATGCTATCTTCTAGTGGGTCTCTTTAAAAAAAATCTGATTATACTCTCATTGGGTTTGAAGCCTGATAACTGGGGCAGGCCAGTCCCACAGCACACTGATGAAAGGAACAGTGCCAAGGTTACCAGACTATTAGTACAGTGCTAGGCTGCAGTATAAAAAGCAAACATGACGAAGAGACTACATCCTCTAGATTCTCCCTTTCTTTTCTTACCAGTTCCCTGATTTCTTCTGCATTTTAGATTGCCTTCTCAATCTAGTATCTTGCATGCCACCCTAAACTCCCCCAACTCCCCCCGTCCAGTTTCTCCCCTCCCCACATGCCCCCAAGAGGCAGTGTCCCCATTCTCCATCTCCCAGTTTTTCTGACTTTCAGGCTCTTCTAACTTTCACCTGGAGTCCTGCACAAATTCTCTTTAAGCCTTGCACAAGCTGGAAGAGCCTGAAAGTCATTGGAGCTCAGAAAGTCAGGCGCTGGGGGTCTGCGATTACCCACCCGATGCTCCCCGTCAGTCCCAATCTTTGGTACAAGTGCCCGGTTGAGAGGTCAGGTCTCATCAAATTGAAAAGTCAGAGGTCAGACTGTTACACCTGTCACCAGTTTTGGCAAGGAGCCACTGAGAAATACTTGCTAGTCTCAAGTTTAAGACCAATGAAGACAAGATTGATAATTCTGGCCCAAAAAAAATGGTACAATTGTATTGAAGAAAGTAATGAATCTGAGCACCACGTTTTTAAAAACAGGGACCAAGACCCTGAGATACTTTGCGAGCCTCCACATTTTAGGTAAAATCGTGTAACTATCCTAGACCTGGATTGCCCTCCCAGAGCACTTACCTTGTGCCAAGATCCATCCACCTGGGTCCCCAGCAGAGGTTGCCCAACTTTTACAGCCGGGCAACCATTGCCCACCAACTGCCCAGCCATTTTGGTCAGGACATCAGCAAGTGGCAGGTCAATGAGACTCAGCCATTGGCCAAGTCTTCCCACTCCTAGATTGGTACGTTACTCGCTTTGCCACATTCCCACTCAGGAGTTAAAATGAAGCCTTTGTAATTTAGAATCAAGATGGCCACACAGTAAAGGACCCATTTAGATAGGTCTCAAGTCTGCCAGGTAATAAACACTATAATGTAATCACTCGTATCAGCCAATAGTCTTGTTCAGCTGCTGGTAATCTGCTTTGCCTTTTCTAGGCTATTGTAACAGTTCAGAAATACCATGTTACCTTCCTTTAGTGTTTTGCCTACATCACGGAAGTGGTTAAATTTAGGTTAAAACACTTATAAATCTATGTAAGCAAACAGAGTTAATACCTGTAATAGCTCTGGATTGGCATTTCTACCAAGGTAAGATAATTGACAATTCTACCCATATATGGTAATGCAAAGCAACAACTATACCACTTTATACAGTGCAGTAAAGGAGTGATCGCATCATTTACTGAGTCACTTTTCTTTAGATACCTACTTCCACACATCTATTCAACGAGGTTGAGTTGTAAAACAGCTAAGTTTACCTCCATAAGACACATCTATATCTGCTGGTTGGTATTGCATTGACTTTTCAATCAGTAGACGACATCATTTGCTTCCCTCAAGCCGTTCGCCATACTCTACAGGGCCTCATTAGTAACAGCACTACAATTTATACACTCCACAAGTTCATTGATGCACTCAGCATTATTAATACCGCTCAGCACCATTATCGCAGGTTATTTTCCGATTAGCTCCTTATTTGCACATTAATTGTGATGAAACCAATCAAGCGCACAGCAAAAGTAAAATTGTCTGTTCCTCTGAGGAAGATTAAAAAAGGGTGGGGAGCTCACTTTCATTTAACGCAGTATCAATGAATTAAGAGCAAATTAAACCCCCAAGTAAATAATCTGTATTGCTATTTGTCTAAATAAAACTGCAATTGTGTCCTGGATTGAGTAGGAAAGGAAAATAAAGGTGATTGAAGTGTTCCCTCTAGATGTTTGAGAAACCCCATTACAAGCAGTAACAATAAGCATTGATCCACAAAGGAAAACGTAATTTTCTGTTGTATTCTGAGATTAGACACATTACATTAGCATAATGCTGCTGTAATTGGGCCAGAACAAAATGTCACAGAAGTAGTAGTGTGGATGCTAATGTGATTGCTCTAGTAAAATGGCTCACCTGGGAATCCTCAAGAGTTCTTTAGGTAAACAGCCTACGCCATCTGTGGGCATTACTGGGTGAGTGTCTATTACTAGTCACGTGGCTGAAGCAATAGCGAGAAGGATCCTCAGTCCCCCAGAGTATCTGTATTCAGTACCTACACAACATCAGCTTTGAGGGAAGCTTGAAGGACCCATCCTTACTTGCTGCAGCATCAACCCTCTGTACTTAAGACATCAATGATGGACAAAGCTTGGAAGAGGCATCTGTCACCAGGCCATCAAGAAATGAATGGGTGGAGACCTACCTGATTTGACCATGGAGATTATTATTTGATGGGGTGCAAGACAGTTCTAGGACATTCAGATGAGGTTATGTTGTTAGGTTAAAGTGATTTGGTGTTAAGTTCTGAATAGATGCACTGATTTGTAATTATACCTGTGTCCTGCATCACTGCAAAGATATATATGCAAATATTATTTTAATGGTACGGTGGCCATTCCGTTGTGTGCACGTGAGAGAAATTGTGAAAAATATTTCTCATGACTTTAAAATTGGTCTTTAAAATGATGAAGGGGTTTGATAGAGTAGATGTAGAGAAGGAGTTTTCACTTGTGGGGGAGACCAGAACTAGGAGCCATAAATATAAAATAGTCACTAATAAATCCAATAAGGAATTCAGGAGAAACTTCTTTACCCAGAGTGGTAAGAATGTGGAACTCGTTACCACAAGGAGTAGTTGTGGTGTATAGCATAGATACATTTAAGGGGAAGGCTAGATAAACACAAGAGGGAGAAAGGAATAGAAGGATATGCTGATAGGGTTAGTTGAAGTAGGGAGGGAGGAGGCCCTTGTGGAGCATAAACAACAGCATGGACCGGTTGGGCTGAATGCCCCGTTTCTGTGCTGCAAATTCTATGTCATTCTATGACAAAAATAAATGACTGGAGCTTTGTTCTTGTTTCTCCTGGGTGGCCCTCTCTCGCCTAGGCTGCCACCCACTGCTTATGGCCCTTTTGTTTTCTTGGCTTCCAACGACCAATTCTGGAATGGGGTCTTTGCAGTTCAAGGTCAGTGCTTTTAAGAGCAGGCAGCACCCCTTTCATAGCTGCTGCTACAGTATTGACGCCTCAGCCACAAGCCCTCCCAGCGGGTCAGGCGCAGGGTCACAGCAATGTTGAGATGAGCTGCCGTCACGCAAGGACCATTCAGTGGAGAGCAGGAGGGGCCAGTGCACTGCTCGCTGCAGTCCTGGCACCTGTAAGGAAATATAGATTTAGAAGATATTTAGGGGAACCAGGCTCAATTGGGTTATTAATCAAGGATTTAGTTGAAACTATTGGACCATAACAAAGACTGCTTTTAAATTAATTTACTGCAGCTGCACTAACGGCCATGAGAGGAGGGACATAACGGTACCCCACTCCTTCAGACATATTGGAATGCTGAAGCGAGCTAGTATTCCCATTACCTTCAAGGTCTATAGGGTGATTCATCAACTGCAGGGACAGGGAAACATTGTTATTGAGAATAAAGAGAGATAAGGGGGCCACAAGGCACCATCTCATCTGGACAAGTATACTTTGTCCATATGATTGGGTAAATTAAAGAGAGTATTTTGGAAAATACCCCATTGGATGTATTATGCAGCAGTTCCGTTTTTCTGGGGTCTGAGCCTTTGTTTGTGTAGAGGACAGAAAAGAAAGTAACAGGCAGGGAAACGAGAATGAGAGTACGTGAATGAAGGAATGGGGAATGAGGTCACGGCTTCTACCCAAAGAACAACAGGGTAATATAATTCTCAATTGTGCTTTGTAAACTACCGATTATATACTGTCATGTATTGATTCATGCTTGTGCTAAATAAAGTCATATGGCTATTAACCAATACGGTGTCAGTCTTGAACAATTGAACAGAGAGTCAAATTGACTACACATTGCTCGCTGGAGTCCCCTCACCGCTCGCTGGAATCCCCGCACCGCTCGCTGGAGTCCCCTCACCGCTCGCTGGAGTCCCCTCACCGCTCGCTGGAGTCCCCTCACCGCTCGCTGGAGTCCCCTCACCGCTCGCTGGAGTCCCCTCACCGCTCGCTGGAGTCCCCTCACCGCTCGCTGGAATCCCCGCACCGCTCGCTGGAGTCCCCTCACCGCTCGCTGGAGTCCCCTCACCGCTCGCTGGAGTCCCCTCACCGCTCGCTGGAGTCCCCTCACCGCTCGCTGGAATCCCCTCACCGCTCGCTGGAGTCCCCTCACCACTCGCTGGAGTTCCCCTCACCGCTCGCTGGAGTCCCCTCACCGCTCGCTGGAATCCCCTCACCGCTCGCTGGAATCCCCGCACCGCTCGCTGGAATCCCCTCACCGCTCGCTGGAGTCCCCTCACCGCTCGCTGGAATCCCCTCACCGCTCGCTGGAGTCCCCTCACCGCTCGCTGGAATCCCCTCACCGCTCGCTGGAGTCCCCTCACCGCTCGCTGGAATCCCCGCACCGCTCGCTGGAATCCCCTCACCGCTCGCTGGAATCCCCTCACCGCTCGCTGGAGTCCCCGCACCGCTCGCTGGAATCCCCTCACCGCTCGCTGGAGTCCCCGCACCGCTCGCTGGAATCCACTCACCGCTCGCTGGAATCCCCTCACCGCTCGCTGGAATCCCCTCACCGCTCGCTGGAGTCCCCGCACCGCTCGCTGGAATCCCCTCACCGCTCGCTGGAGTCCCCGCACCGCTCGCTGGAATCCCCTCACCGCTCGCTGGAATCCGCTCACCGCTCGCTGGAATCCCCTCACCGCTCGCTGGAATCCCCTCACCGCTCGCTGGAGTCCCCTCACCGCTCGCTGGAGTCCCCTCACCGCTCGCTGGAGTCCCCGCACCGCTCGCTGGAATCCACTCACCGCTCGCTGGAATCCCCTCACCGCTCGCTGGAATCCCCTCACCGCTCGCTGGAGTCCCCGCACCGCTCGCTGGAATCCCCGCACCGCTCGCTGGAGTCCCCTCACCGCTCGCTGGAGTCCCCTCACCGCTCGCTGGAGTCCCCTCACCGCTCGCTGGAGTCCCCGCACCGCTCGCTGGAGTCCCCTCACCGCTCGCTGGAATCCCCTCACCGCTCGCTGGAGTCCCCGCACCGCTCGCTGGAATCCCCTCACCGCTCGCTGGAGTCCCCTCACCGCTCGCTGGAGTCCCCGCACCGCTCGCTGGAGTCCCGTCACTGCTCGCTGGAATCCCCTCACCGCTCGCTGGAGTCCCCGCACCGCTCGCTGGAATCCCCTCACCGCTCGCTGGAATCCCCTCACCGCTCGCTGGAGTTCCCCTCACCGCTCGCTGGAGTCCCCGCACCGCTCGCTGGAGTTCCCCTCACCGCTCGCTGGAATCCCCTCACCGCTCGCTGGAATCCCCTCACCGCTCGCTGGAGTCCCCGCACCGCTCGCTGGAATCCCCTCACCGCTCGCTGGAGTCCCCTCACCGCTCGCTGGAGTCCCCGCACCGCTCGCTGGAGTCCCGTCACTGCTCGCTGGAATCCCCTCACCGCTCGCTGGAGTCCCCGCACCGCTCGCTGGAATCCCCTCACCGCTCGCTGGAGTCCCCTCACCGCTCGCTGGAATCCCCTCACCGCTCGCTGGAGTCCCCGCACCGCTCGCTGGAGTCCACGCACCGCTCGCTGGAATCCCCTCACCGCTCGCTGGAATCCCCTCACCGCTCGCTGGAATCCCCTCACCGCTCGCTGGAGTCCCCGCACCGCTCGCTGGAGTTCCCCTCACCGCTCGCTGGAATCCCCTCACCGCTCGCTGGAATCCCCTCACCGCTCGCTGGAGTCCCCGCACCGCTCGCTGTAGTCCCCGCACCGCTCGCTGGAATCCCCTCACCGCTCGCTGGAATCCCCTCACCGCTCGCTGGAATCCCCTCACCGCTCGCTGGAGTCCCCGCACCGCTCGCTGGAGTCCCCTCACCGCTCGCTGGAGTCCCCGCACCGCTCGCTGGAGTCCCCTCACCGCTCGCTGGAATCCCCTCACCGCTCGCTGGAGTCCCCGCACCGCTCGCTGGAATCCCCTCACCGCTCGCTGGAGTTCCCCTCACCGCTCGCTGGAGTCCCCGCACCGCTCGCTGGAGTTCCCCTCACCGCTCGCTGGAGTCCCCGCACCGCTCGCTGGAATCCCCTCACCGCTCGCTGGAGTTCCCCTCACCGCTCGCTGGAATCCCCTCACCGCTCGCTGGAATCCCCGCACCGCTCGCTGGAATCCCCTCACCGCTCGCTGGAGTTCCCCTCACCGCTCGCTGGAGTCCCCGCACCGCTCGCTGGAGTTCCCCTCACCGCTCGCTGGAGTCCCTGCACCGCTCGCTGGGTCACCCACTACCCACACATAAAGCCAGCAGGCTTTAATCTGCCGAGCCTAACTTTTTCTGTTTCCAAGCCTGTGTTTCATCCACCAACACAGATACAGCATGGTCAGTAAAGGAAAGAAAGAAAGAACTTGCATTTCTATAGCACCTTTCACAAACTCAGGAACTCCCAAAGCACTTTACAGACAACGAAGTACTTTTCAACTGCATTCCCTATATTGTTGTAATGTAGGGGAACACAGCAGTCAATTTACACACAACCAGGTCCCACAAACAGCAATGAGATAATGACCAGATAATCTGTTTTTTCAATGATTTTGGTTGAGGGATAAATGTTGACCTAGACACTGCGGAGACCTCCCCCACTCCTCTCTGAATAGTGCCATGAGATCTTTTATGTTCACCTGAGAGGGCAGATAGGCCCACGGTTTATCATCTCATCTGATCTGAAAGACGGCATCTCCGACAGTGCAGCACTCCCTCAGCACTGCACTGGAGTGTTGGCCTAGATTTTCTGCTCAAGTCTCTGGAGCGGGGCTATGAACCCACGACCATTCTAACTCAGAGGCGAGCGTGCTACCACTGAGCCAAGCTGACAGTACTTAAGGTCTACCGTCCCCTTCGCTAACCAATTGTTTGCTGCTGACCTGAGCGGAAACAGGATCTTAAATTAACTCCTGACGGAGGGCTTGAACCAGTAATTAATCAACTTGTCAGCAGCATAAGAATTCCAATAGTCCACAACATTAGCATGCATACTATCAATTTAAAAACCTGGCATTTTGCACTGTTTACATTTTAAGATTGAGATATATAAAAGGATTGAATAAAAATTCTTCTGGTTCCTTGTGATCTCATTAAACACAATGAAGTAAATCAGCGATGACCAGAAAAGTGGGAGTCTGGCGAGAGAGCTGCGGTCCGACTTTACAATCCGTGCTCCCATTGAGTGCTGCCCCACACTGGGAGCCTTGCAGTGTTTACCCTATTAGCAGGTCCAGGCCGGTTGTTAACATTGATCTCCTGTCTTTGATGTAATGATACACTCAGTTGCCATGTTTATTATCACCGGGCCATTGTCTTCAAAGAGATCACTAGGATCAGTGCAGACTTTAATCTTTGCCCATAGGAGAGTCCTGGCTGGAAAGATCTTCCTTTGTGAACACTTTGAAAACAGGAACACTCCTGATGTTCCGGCTGGGTGAGGAGTAAACCTTGAGAACAGCCACAGAATTCCAGCACAACGATCAATCAAATGAACTGAGCAGTAACAGTACATCAATGCAAAAATGTTGGCCAGTAAATATTTCATAATACGAACAGCCGAATCACTCCCTGGTGGCAGTTCAATCAAAGTGCTGCTGATATGTGTTAAATTCCCCTATTAGCAATATTACAGGGCTTCAACATTATGCGGTGGATTTTTATCTGATCCTGTTTTCGCACATGCAGTGATACACCTACGGGTATCTGATATTCCAGTGTGTGTGTGCCTGTGTGTGTACATGCACCTGCATCATGCAGCTAGGCTGTGCAAGAAGGATTATTTAAGGATTATTTAAGAAGCCAATGCAAGAGTTCCAGTTGTAAAAGAAAGACATGTATTTATATAACGCCTGACACAACCTCAGGATGTCCCAAAGCACTTGGCAGCCAATGAAGTACTTTTGAAGTGTAGTCACTGTTGTCATATACTAGATGCGGCAGCCAATTTGCACACAGCAAGATCCCACAAAGAGCAATGAGATTAACAGCCAGATAATCTTATAATTCTTTTGTGATGTTGGTTGATAAATATTGGCCAGGACACCGGGGAGAACTCCTCTGCTCTTCTTCAAATAGTGCTGTGGGATCTTTCATGTCCACCTGAGAGGGCAGACAGGGCTTCGGTTTAACTTCTCATCCAAAAGATGGCACCTCCGACAGTGCAGCACTCCCTCAGTACTACACTGAAGAGTCAGTCTAGTTGTAAGTTGCAACTGGAATGTGTCCTCTTCTCTAGTACAGCCAATGAAACAGCTTTAAGGTTGTTTCAGTGCTTTGCATGGAGTAGCAATGAATGTGTAACAGGTTAACAGCCAACATTTTGTGACATATATGTTTGAGCATCTAGCTGGTGTATGGTACTGTTAGGTAGCCTTATCTTGGCAGTTTTCTACTGGTCTTCCATCTCCTTCCTGTTGGCATGTTGAGCAAGTAGTGGAAACAATCTTGATTCTGGGCAACAAGGCAAGTAAAAAATATTCAACTTTACCTCCAGCGGCTCCCTTAAGAACCTTTGATTTGGCTACCGAGCATCTGAAGGCACTGTCCACAGCATGCATGGCGCACACTACGGTCTTTCACAAACCAATTTCTCAAAGAGGCTTGAAACAGGCATTAGAGTCCTGGTTTGTATATGCAATGGGCCTAACGCCAGTTTCAGGCCTGCACCCTGGACGCCTACTGAGCAGCCCTAACCAATATGGCGGGCGGCACACTTCCAGCGCGGAATGTGCACGACACCCATCATATTGGGCCATTAGGGGCCTGTTTTACACCTGTAACTGGTGCCGTGCCATCGAGTTTCTAGGCCGTTTTTTTTAAACCTCCGAGTTGAAACAGGTAACAAGAGATTCAGCCTCTTGGGTGATGCCACTGATCATTTGGCCAGTTGCTGTGCTGAGCACTTGAAGGTAATGTTGGCTTTTAATGCAGCAGAACACACTATATGCTGCCTGAATATAACGGGTGACTAATTTTCTTTGTCATTGTTCCCACTAACTACCCACAGTGTTATCAGCACCTACGATATTCCCATTGCCTCCACTGTAGTTTTGGCTAATGACACCACATTAAATAAAAAAAGATATTTTACACTTTTATGGTAGCCTGCTGCTCAGTGATGCTTGAACGCAGACTTGTTAAAACAGCTCCCGTTCTGAGGTGAGACATGAAAACTCACGATGCTTCAAGGCTCGAATGGTTATGGTGCCTAAAATACACAATAAAAAAATATATAAAAGCAATACAGCCCACCTTCAATGGTTTGTATCAGTCCATTGAACAGTTTTATCATTCTAAAGTTTGAGTAGAAATGATACCTCCAGAATAAATCGGCCTACTTGAATGGTGTGGGTTTTATTAAACTGCGGGTCGCTGAAAACAGACAGCACTTTGATGTAATTATTCTTGTGCTTGACTTTGTCACTAAAACATGCACCCGAGAGTATTGAAGGACATTCATTGCAGGAGCCCCCTAATGCACTGGCATCAGGGTTGAATTATTAGGACTGCACTGCACAACAGTGTTAGCAACAAGGCATGCAGCGTTAATGCTATTTAGAGCACAAACAAAACAACATATTTGAGTCCCATGGCAAGATTAATGTGATTGAATTGGCAGGGTCAGCCCAAACCTCATTAATTTGGCATGACAAGTGTCAGCAGCTGTGGTATTAATTCAACAATTCATCTGGCTCAACCCATTAACACCTATGGCAGTATCTTAGAAGCAACAGGCTCTGTACTGCCATACACAGGGTTTTTAAAAGTATAGAAAAGAAATATAGAACCTTATTCCCAGTGAGTTACGAACATACGAAAATGACGGGCAAGAAAAGACCAGCTGGTCCATCAAGCCTGCCCACCACGCTCATGATGCCTGGAGCATCGTGACTAAACAATTCCTACCTCCGCCCACCCCCTCTCCCCCACAGCCATGTCATCTCCTGGGAGAGACAAAAAACAGTAAAACAGAGGGCCAATAAGGGAAAAAATACTCTGGAAAATTCCTCTCCGGCCCCCCCTCAGGCGATCGAAACCAGTCCAGGAGATCACGTGGACCAAGTATTATCCATAAATCTACCTTCTATGTGATGCGATCTCCAGTCAAGAATCAGTCCAGCTCCCTTTTGAAGGCATAGAGAGAGTCAGCACCATCCACACTAAGTTGGGGGAAGTCAGAACACATTGTTATTTTCTGGCCTTGAGGGCTTTTGGGGTAGATACTGATTTAATAAATGGCAATGAGTGTGACTGAGACTTGGGATGACACAAATGGAAGATGTTACCCTGGAGGCTGGGTATGAGGACATGTATCGATATGTTCATTGTTCAGTGCCTACTATATTTAGGTTCCAAAGCTTCAAAGCTTCAGAACTTCAGTTGGTGGCACCATGTTTGACAGGGTATGGTGTATGTCCATGCTGTAGTCGTGAAAATGGTGCTGGTGTCCTCAGTCATTTGAAATATGCTGCTTGTCATGCCCTTCCTGAGGTGTTCTTGGTGGCTGCTGTCCACCTAGCAAGAGCTCAAACCTGCAATGATCAACTGGTGCCAATCTTCCATGAGGACGAGGAAAGTAGGGTCTCTTTGGGATTGAGATGACTCCATGATGACGATGAAAGATTGCAACTGAGGCCGGCTCAGCAGTCTCAAACTGGAGGTTGACAGTACTCCAGGGCACTAATTGTGGTTGACCACCCAACTTGGTTCATTAATGGAACATGAGGCGTAGAACTATCATTAGCAGCGGGGATCCTTCTCACCTGGCTTCAGATAGCCCAACAAGTCAAAGTTAGGTTGGTCCTGGCTGGAGAAGCAATGGGAAGATTAATAATGTTCTGTGTTGCTAAGCTGTATGGTTTTAGCTTGTTAAACTCCAGCAGTAATCCTGCACACCCTTGGGTGCAATTGAATCCATGATAATCCATGATGATATAATGGAGATTGCAAGTTCCTAAGTCCAGCACCGGAATTATGTTGTTTACGGAGCTGCCAGTTAAAGAGACAGGCTCCCTGATTGGCTCATCCAAATGCAAATTTGATTAGTCTTATAAATGGTCATGTGGTTAGGAGGGCCAAATCAAAATGCTGGAAAGCGACAAATCTAATTTAAAAAACCAGAGGAAACTCACACAATGGGGTATATACCAGGACTAGAGGCAGCCCCCATTATGGAAACATTGCTGGCTGAGTGGGGGATTGAGTCACAGTTGCCCTTCCCTCTTCACTCCTAAGTCATAGGCTCTAATTCCTCTCCTCTGCCCCCCAGTTACAGGCACCATCCTCTTTTGCTTCCCAGACCCTTCACCCCGTAAGAAGTGGCACTATAGCCCAGCCCAGCCTCAGCCTTGCCTATAGGCTAAAACCTCTACTCAGACCCAGGACTCTCACACAGTACCAATCCTGGCCCTTCCATTCCACACCAGTCCTCGTCCACCCCAAAACCTGAGCTTCAGTCCCAGCCTGCAGCCTCCAACTGGACCTGACTCCCCAACTTCACCCTCAGTCTTGCGATCCATCAGTATTTTAAAAATGATAAACCACAGAGGGGTGATTTCAAGGCAGTAATCTCACACTGGGGTTTGGGTTGATAATTATTAATAATTCAAGCTTTGTTCTAAGTTTTCCAAACTACCTTTTCACCATTTAAAATCAGCTATTTTTCTTTATGGAACAAAGGAAAATTAGGAACAGGAGTAGGCCATTCAGCCCCTCGGGCCTGCACTGCCATTCACTAAGATAATGATGGATCTGAACCTCAACTCCATTTATCCGCCTTTGCTCCATATCCCTTGATACGCTTACCCAATAAAAACCTATCGATCTCAGTCTTGAAATCTCCAATTGTCCCCCAACATCCACAGCCATTTGGGGGAGAGAGTTCCAAATTTTTTTTTGTTTGTACACTTGCTTTTGGGTTATAATTATTTAATAATGCCACTTTTTATTGAGTTAAACAGCCATTAGTGAATATGGTGAGTGAAATCAATTTCCCTTTAGCTGATTCCTGGCAACATAGGGGGTAATTTTAAACCCCGACGGTGGGCAGGAGAGGGGCAGGGGATAAAAAAATTTTAAATGGGAAACCCGACCCCAAACCGCTTCCTATTTTATCAGGGGCGAGTTTGGGTTTGGCCGAGTAACCCGCTCTCGAGAGGCAGGTCCACCACTATAATATGTCAATAAGGGTCCTTTCATGAGATTTTGTCAGCGATTTGAAATTAACACCTCCTGTATGGGTTTCCCAGGACGTGGGAAACTCAGCAATAAAACGGAGGCGAGATTGAGCGGCACTCCATGGAGGTGGTTGAAGGTCAGGTATCCCGATATAAATAAAGGCTCAGTGCTCACAGCTGCTTTCTCACAACCCTCTGGCAAATGGTTTGCTGAGAGTTCTTGTGTTGACAGTTGTATTGAAGAGCTTTGGAGGTGCCCACACAGAGAACATTAGGATGGATGGCACCATGGCTGCTTTAGATTGGACTTCGGATGAGGAAGACAATCACCATCCACGGCAGCAAGGGTCCCCTGTGGTGGGAGCTACAGGTGGACAACAGAGAGGAGAGCAACAGAGAGGAGAGCAACAGAGAGGAACGCAACAGAGAGTAGAGCAACACAGAGTAGAGTAACAGAGAGGAGAGCAACAGAGAGGAACGCAACAGAGAGGAGATCAACACAGACTAGAGTAACAGAGAGGAGAGCAACAGAGAGGAGATCAACACAGAGTAGAGCAACAGAGAGGAGAGCAACAGAGAGGAACGCAACAGAGAGGAGAGCAACACAGAATAGAGCAACAGAGAGGAGAGCAACAGAGAGGAGATCAACACAGAGTAGAGCAACAGAGAGTAGAGCAACAGAGAGTAGAGCAACAGAGAGGAGAGCAAAAGAGAGGAGATCCACACAGAGGAGACCGACAGAGGGGTTGAGGTCGCAGAAAGCACTACCCACCTAACAGGGTCCATAGACAGAGGCTCAGCCTGCTTGACCTGTCGGAAGAGCAGTGCTTCAGGAGGCTGAGATTGTCACGTCAGGTGGTCGCAGACATCTGCATCCTCATAGAAGATGACCTGCTCCCTGCTGGACCTGGTGGCCGCGCATTACCAGTCGCTGTGTAAGTCACCACCGCCTCCAGTTTCTTTGCCTCTGGTTCCTTCCAGGGCACTACTGGAGAATTAGAGGGTCTCGCAGTCGGCTGCATAAGGCAGGTGACGGATGGATTGTTTTCCAGGGCCGGGAGGTATGTAAACTTCCCCTGCGATGACAATAGTCAGAATGAGCGGGCACTGGGATTCGCGTCTCTGGCTGACTTCCCACAGGTACAGGGTGCCATCGACTGCACACACGTGGCAATCCGAGCACCACCTGATCAAACAGGAGCATTCATCAACCACAAGGGATTTCATCCCATCAACGTTCAGCTGGTGTGAAACCACAAGAAAAGGTTCCTGCAGGTCTGCGCCAGATTCCCTGGGAGCTGCAATGATGCTTTCATACTGCGGCAGTCCAACATCCCCGACCTGTTCAGACCTGGAACCAGCCTTAAAGGATGGCTGCTCGGAGACAAAGGATACCCCCTTCAAACCCGGCTGTGACACCTCTGAGGAACCCCACCGATGAACATCTGGAGCGCTACAACGCCAGCCATATGACAACCAGATGTGTCATCGAGCAAGCCATCGGCATGCTCAAGTTGCACTTCAGGTGCCTGGGCAGGTCTGGAGGTGGCCTTCAGCACTCACCAGTGAGGGTCTCCGGGATAATCGCGGTGAGCTGCGTTCTGAACAACATAGTGCAGCAGCGAGGACTAGAGGTGGAGGAGGAAGACGCTCATCAATCATCATCTGATGAGAATTCCGATGAGGAGGAGGAGAATGAGAAGGAGGAATATAAAGATGGGGCCTCCAGCGCCAGACCATCTGCTCACTTTGCTGCTCGGGATGCCAGGGATGAACTGATAGCTCAAAGGTTCAGTTAGTCACTCAGACTGGACCAAAGTAACTATCACATCCCCCGGACCCTTCCCCCTACCCCCCACTGACACAAAGCAGTGCTGTGAGCAATCATCCACCAATTGGTCCCAGTCAACTCATGCCTTCACATTCATCACCAAGTTCCCTACCTAACAGCACTGTGGGAGAACTTTCACCACACGGACTGCAGCGGTTCAATAAGGCGGCTCACCACCACCACCTCAAGGGCAATGAGGAATGGGCAATAAATGCTGGCCTTGCCAGCGACGCCCACATCCCATGAACAAATTTTTAAAAAGCAACAGAAAACACAGTTGCCACTCGGCAAGAGTGGGCAAAACGGGGAAGTGGTGCAAATGAATAAATTTGAGATTACAACAAAAGGAAACTTAATAACATAATATTTTCACATGCACCCATGTGCCTACCCTTGGTGAATTAAAATTTATTTTTCTTCGTTTCCCTACCACTCCTACCTGGTGCAACCCCTGTGGCTTCAGCAGAGGTAGGTACAGGCTGCTCAGATCCCTGCTCTGACTGCTGACACGCTCATTGGGAGAGGAGGCAGCATGTCGGGTACTGGTTGAGGGTGGGGGCAATGGGTGAGACGTGGAAATGCTTTGAATGGAGTTCCCACTTCCATGTCCCCTCTCGCCATCAACCCTCTCCTGGGCCAGAGGTACATCACTCCTGCCTCTGTGTTGAGGAGCAACTTAGTGCAGATTAGTGACAGCTTGTAAGGCCATGGATAAGGTATCTGTTATCCTGTTTAAGGTGGCAGACATGCTGGCATCTAAAGTCTGCATGGGTGTAGTCATGGCCTGCATGGACTGGTTTGATAGCCATGATTGAAGTTCCACGAAGATGGCCACTCTCTCCATGGCAGACGTTTTCGCAATTACCTGGGACAACAATCCACTAGTGTTGGAGTTGGACTCCTCCATCCTCTCCGTTATTGTGGAGAGTGCGCGTCGCATGTCTGCCGATACCTCGCAAAGTTGCAACTGCACCTCAATCATTCTCATTCTCAACGATGGCCCCTGGGTTTCAGCATCTATGTCCAGCTCAGCAGAGCTTGGAGCGGAATGCATCCCTCGAGGCAGACTCTCCACAGCTGTCCCTGCCACCACTCTCTGCTCATGCTCACTTATGAGTGGTGAATCACCAGGTAAAAACCCAATTAGCTGTCTAACTGGACCCACCGAAGTGCGAGTATTTGGGCTGGTGCCTGGTAATATGTCCTGGGGCGGTGCACCCTCAGGATGAATGAGGTCCTCTGTGGGATGGATCTCAGGAAAGTCGACAGACTGCTGCGATTGCTGCTGTACGCGTGAAGGGCCTGGAGCAGGGAAGAAACGGATATGAATTAGTATGGGAAAGTAGCAATGTTGCCACTCAGCATAATTACACTTATCATATTTCACTCGTTGCTGAAATCCAGTCAACGTGACTGAGTCTTGTTTGAGATGTGGGTCAGAGATATTTAATTCTGTCACCAGGCAGCTGTGAAGTCCCAGTCTCTCCGTCTCCGATGGTCTGGGAGGCAGAGGTAGAGTCATAGAGTCATAGAGTTATACAGCACGGATAGAGGCCCTTCGGCCCATCGTGTCCGCGCCGGCCATCAGCCCTGTCTACTCTAATCCCATATTCCAGCATTTGGTCCCTAGCCTTGTATGCTATGGCATTTCAAGTGCTCATCCAAATGCTTCTTGAATGTTGTGAGGGTTCCTGCCTCCACAACCCTTTCAGGCAGTGAGTTCCAGACTCCAACCACCCTCTGGGTGAAAAAGTTCTTTCTCAAATCCCCTCTAAACCTCCCGCCTTTTACCTTGAATCTATGTCCCCTTGTTATAGTACCCTCAACGAAGGGAAAAAGCTCCTCAGTATCCATCCTATCTGTGCCCCTCATAATTTTGTACACCTCAATCATGTCCCCCCTCAGCCTCCTCTGCTCCAAGGAAAACAAACCCAATCTTCCCAGTCTCTCTTCATAGCTGAAGCGCTCCAGCCCTGGTAACATCCTGGTGAATCTCCTCTGCACCCTCTCCAAAGCGATCACATCCTTCCTGTAGTGTGGCGACCAGAACTGCACACAGTACTCCAGCTGTGGCCTAACCAGTGTTTTATACAGCTCCATCATAACCTCCTTGCTCTTATATTCTATGCCTCGGCTAATAAAGGCAAGTATCCCATATGCCTTCTTTACCACCTTATCTACCTGTTCCGCCGCCTTCAGGGATCTGTGAACTTGCACACCAAGATCCCTCTGACCCTCTGTCTTGCCTAGGGTCCTCCCATTCATTGTGTATTCCCTTGCCTTGTTAGTCCCTCCAAAGTGCATCACCTCGCACTTTTCCGGGTTAAATTCCATTTGCCACTGTTCCGCCCATCTGACCAACCCATCTATATCGTCCTGCAGACTGAGGCTATCCTCCTCGCTATTTACCACCCTACCAATTTTTGTATCATCAGCGAACTTACTGATCATACCTTTTACATTCATATCCAAGTCACTATTGCCTCTTCCTCTGCATCTGTCAGCTGCTTAATCTGTAGCGGGCCAACTCCTGTCCTCTCCCTCTCCCTTGTGGTTTGTGATTGCTTCTCCTGCAACGGGGGAAAGAATAGACCAATGAATGACTGCAGGGCATGTGTTCACCCAGTGGATGCAGTGCATTCGGTGAGGGAGACTATCAGGCAGATGATCACATTGTATAAGGACTGGGGTGACTGTCAGTGGTGGATGAATAAAGGGAAGGTGAGTGAGTGAATAGAAAGTGAATGATGGCTGTTCTTGAAACTTAAATGGGTGTGAGGAGTGCTGTGATAGAGTACGCTTGACAAGACAGAGTGAGGGGGGGGGGGGGGGGGTGGTGCCACAGAATGTAGGTGAATCTGCAACTGTACTTACCTTTCCTGACCTGGTTTGGTCACTAAAGCGCTTCCTGCACTGGATCCAGATATGGGACACAATGCTCCTGCAGCTCACCCGCTCAGCCACCTCCAACCACGCCTTCTTGGTGACTGTAGCTGCTTTCTTCTTCCTGTTGCTGGGGAAAATTGCCTCCTTCCTGCTCCTCACTGAACCCAACAGTACATTAAATAATGCATTGTTAAATTGGGGCACAGCCTTTGACCGTCCAGAATCTATTTTTAAACTTCTCTGTCTCTTTGCACAAACTCCTAACTCCTCCAAATTCGATCTTTGAATTGGCCCTTTAAATAGCCGAGTTGAGATTGCGTCATGTGGGTTTGCATCACGCCCAGTGTCACGCATTGGAGACGCCAAAACCTGAAGTAGAATTGTAATTAGGTAGCCATGTTGAAATCGGACATTCCGACCAGCCGAAACTTCTTCCGGGCTTGGCACCCACTATTGCCGCCGCCCGCCCCCACTTCCCTCCCCCTCCCCCACTCAGAACCTGCCTCTGCATTATTATCGGGCCCATAGTCTCAGAATGATGGGACACTGGTCAATCACAATGCACCTGGAGTGATTCTTGTTTTACAGTGTGCAAGTAGTTAATCAGTAGTGATTCAGTAGTGAATCATGAACAATTCAATGGCCCAGCTGTGGAGTCAAACATTTTAGGGGAACAACACTATGACATTTGCAAAAAGCCCATTTCATAAACCATGGAGGTCCTGGTGGATTATGGAACAGATAAATGACCGATATTTTTAGTGGGACATGGTAACCCACAAGAAAGCAACAGAGTCAATGGTTTATATCACAGAACCTGCAAACTCAGGTTAGACCATTGCGAGGAGCTGGGAGGAGACTCGAAAGAAGTTTCATGACATGGAAAAAAGGACCAAGGTAAGAAAAGAACGCCTACCTGTCTTAAAAAGGGGATGAAGGACAAACAACAGGTTGTTGTTATTGTGAGGTCTGAATATAGAGCGAGACCCGAGCAATGTTGACCTCCCCACTCAGGGGCCGTCATTCCCTCTTCAGCCCTCGCCTCTGCATCTCCCACACCCTGGGAGTGACTTACTCCCTCTTTTAGAAACGCCCCAGAGTTTGTGTCGCTGGGCTTGGTGCGTGCTTGGCCCTGTGATGACGCCGCGTGCTGCGGCGAGGCTCGTTGCTGAGAGGGCCTGGCTCGCCGTTCCTCGGGCTCTGGAGAGAAGAAAATGATGCCTGCACACAGGTCGGCGCAGGATACGGCAGAATTCTGGGAGCACCACAGGACTGGCTTTACTCCTGCTGACACACATTTGTGTATAATGCGATTATAATTGTACAAACTGGAAACATGTTCCACTCCTCCAGCTTGTGAATCACCCACAGCTTCACAGCCTCTTCAAAGGGAGGAATGGTTTCAATCGCTGGGTCCTGCTGTCTAGCATGGCCTGGGTGCCTCATGTTAAAAGCTCCTGTGAAGGAAAACAATAAGTATTCAATTTTAATGCCTCTGGCATGGGTTTCCCGGGCCGTGGGAATCACGGCAGGTAAAAGGAGACGAGATGGGCTGAATCCATGCCCTGTGTATTTCAGCACGTGGCATTTTTTTTGCATAGTTTACCTGCGTGCAAAGTATATTGGCTGCAGAATGTTTGAGACTTGACTGATTGTCGCGGAATTGTCAGTGGTGTGTGAATAATGACAGTTACTCCTCAGTCCTTTTCACTTGCGATTTTTCAAGGGTTTTTTTTTTGGCCTCAGATAGAGACAAGGGCCTGGATTTTAACTTGGAGCCGGGAAGCGAGCGGGCGGGGTGGGGGGAGGTTTGTGGATGAGAAACCCGGAAGTAAGGGTCTCCCGTCGATCCTACCGAATTTGACGGTGGGACCTGTTTTAAATTATTCAAATCAGTTTGCCGCCTGCAGCCTGTCAGATTGAGAGGCTGGCTGGCTGTAGGGTGGGAAGGCCCGTGGTAGCAGGCCGCAGCCGGGGATCGGAGAGGAGGGGGGGAGAGAGAGATCGTGGGCCGTGTAGGACGTGGGGGCGGGGGGCCATGGAGGACACGGGGGAAGGGGGTCTGTGAAGGACATCGTGAGGGGGGGGGGGCGCAGAGAAGATCGCAGGTCAGGAAGTGAAGGGTTGAGTGGGGGGGGGTCTGATGTTGGGCGGAGATCGGGGTGGAGGGAGTTGGAATCAGTGATCGGGTGGGGGGTTCGGACATCGGAGGTCGGAAGGAGAGTTGGACATTGGAGGTCGGAAGGTGGGGTCCAACATCTGTGGGGAGGGGAGGAGGGAGGCTGATCGCGGGGATTCGATCATGGCAGGTAAGCTTGGTGAGCAGTGCAGTAAAGGCACTCACCTCATGGATTCGGCCCATCTCGCCTCCTTTTACCTGCCATGATTCCCGCGGCCCGAGAAACCCATGCCAGAGGCATTAAAATCGAAGGTGTCTTAATTTCAATTTATAAACACCTACTTAACACCTCATAATGACATTAATTGCTGCGTTAACTGCTCGCCCGCCTGAAATAATTAAGGTCCTGACTGTGGCGATTAGGTTACTCGCATGCATTCAAATACGCCTCCCTTAAACCCGTTTGCGGCCGAGTTGCGGTCCCGCTCCAAAAATTGATTATTTTAACTACCCACCTGCCCCCAACCCATCTGTTCATAGGGTTTAAAAACCCCCCAAGATCTCAGGGCTGCACGTTTGACAGTTTCCCTACGAGTGTACTAATTGCTGAGGGCCCCAGGTTGTAAAGTCGCCCCTAATAATACGGAGTTCAAAACCCCTTTAAAACAAAGACATTTGAAAACCTGCAAACACAGTAATGTGGTAAACTGTGTTCACACAAATCCTGTTTTTCCCTCACTGACGCTGATGGCATTGGAGAAGTGTGAGTTTCGGGATCGAAGACACTGTACTGTGGATAGATATCTAGATTATTAAATAAATAAACTTGATGGATAATACTGAGCTAAAAGCGTTGTCAGGCTTTCAAAACACACAGGATTTTGGAAACACAAGTCTTTCAACACAGGAAGGCAATGATACATGTGAAAAAAAGCATGGGCCTCTCATTCCTATCTGGTAATCTGTTCAAAGAACTGGGATTTGTAAAACATCAAATAGTATTGTACCCAGCATATGGTCAAATGGTATAAGGAATGGATTTGATGCCACTGAAGCAATCAAAATTGGAGACGCAAGGACCATTAAAATGTCTGGGCATAGAAATATAAGGGGCCTTTTACAACCCATTGTTCGAACACATGGGGCTCAATTCTAAAGCCGAGCCGGGAAGGGGGCGAGGGGTCAAATTGAGGACAGGAAACCCATTAGTGCGGGTTTCCCAGACGTCTTTACGATTTTGACGTAAGGACGGCTTTTATTTATTTTTTGGTTTCCCGTTCTACTGACTGGCCTGATTGACAGGCTGGTCTCAATCGGACGGAAGAGCAGCCAGGGAGAGGGCGTGTTCAGGTAAGTCTGCAGGTAAGTCTTTGATTGTATGGATGGGGGGGCACGGGGGGCATAGGTAGGCATGGGTGGGCATAGGTTGGCATGTGTGGGCATATGTGGGCATAGGTTGGCACAGGTGTAGTGAGTCATGGGGGGAGAGATTGGGGGTCAGTCACAGGATGGAGGGGTTTGGGATCGGGGGTCATCGCGGGGACACGCGATCATTGAGTGGGAGGATCGGGGGGGTCGCTGGTGGGAGAATCGGGGTTGGGAGTGAGGATCGGGGTCAGGGGTCGGGGAGAGGATCGGGGTTGGGGATCGGGGATTCCTGATCGGGGAGGGGTCCGCGATCGGGGGTTGGGGGTCCGCAATCGTTGTGGGGGGTCGGTGCAGGTAGGCTTGTTGGGCCTGGGGGAAGCACTCCTGCTCCAGGCCATCCTGCGTTTCAGTAAATGCATTTTTCACATATGCTGTGTTACAGTGATTATACTTGTGAAGCCTTTTGAAGATTTCACTGTGTCTATGCATTTAATTGTAAGTTGCAGTTTGAATGTGGATCGTAAGTAATGAAAGAGCTGCAGTAAGGTTATGTGAGCTCTTGGCAGTAAATGTGGAACAGGTTGACAGGCAACACTTTGTAGCACGCAAACTTGGACCACCCACCGGGTAAAGGGCACTATTGGGTGGTTTTACCCTAGCAAGTTTCTTAGGGTGTGCCATTTTCTTCTGCATTTTTTCCCAGGAACTGTGTTTGGTTTACATACCGTTGAGGCTGGGCTGCCAGCTCACGACAGTCGTGGTGCTCTGCTGGAGAGGGGACCCTGGAGTGCCAAACAGGGCAAACCCTCCTCACACTCACCTCATGCACCACCGAACATACTTCGCCAACAATCAATCAGGGGTTAGGGGGGCAGCACTGTTGCATCACTTGGGTTCACTTTCTCTTGATTTTGGCCTGCTACTCCCCCTCACTCAGTAAACTGGTTGTGGGTTCAGCGGCTACTCCAGGGGCACGATTTTAAAGTTAAAGTGCGGGAGCATTGGGCCGGTGGGGGCAAAGCAAATCGGGATTTTCTGGAGCGGGAAGGAATCCCGGCTCCAACCCGTCGAAAAACGCGCACGACCCAGGGTCATCTGGGTGCGCCCGCCGTTCCCGAACCTGGAAGTTGCCGGCGGGACAATATTTAAAGCAGCAATTCAAGTACTTAAAGTACTTGAAATGTGCATAAATGCAATTAAAAATGAAGGCAAGCGATTTCAACGCTGCCTCAACGTGTTTCCCGTGCTGTGTGAAACACGCCATGGGAAAGTAGTCGGGTTTCAGCCGGCAGCCATTTGGCCATTTAAATCCCTGCTTGACAAATGGGGATGAAAGGTCATCAGTACAGGGCATTCAGTTCTCTGGGACAAACTTTTGTCCGGGAGTTCTTTGTGTTTAGATTGAAAACTCTTGGGTCACACTCAGAAATGTTCTGTTTACACTTATTTACCAAGTTGTTTTCGGACCCCCTCAAACTGATACCATCAGGATGGGGGGTGCAATGGCTGCATTCACCAGTGCATCTGAGGAGGAGGAACATCACTGTCCTCACCAGTCAGCATACACTTCCGCCACTTGCAGCTCCACCACACAGAGATGCGCAAGAGGGACCTGCGCAAGAGGGACCTGCGCAAGAGGGACCTGCGCAAGAGGGACCTGCGCAAGAGCAGAGAGCAGAGAGTCCCGACAGCGGAGGGACCGACGTTGCAGGAGGCACTACCCTCGTGAGAGGGCCTACAGACCGAGGCTGAGCTTCCTGGACCTCTCTGAGGAGCAGTGCATATGGAGGCTGAGAGTGAGTCGTCAGGTGGCCACAGACGTCTGCAGCCTCCTTCATGCCGAGCTGCTCCTAGCTGCGTCTGGTGGCATCGCATTGTCGGTCGCTGTTAAAGTGACCACTGCCCTCAACTTCTTTGCCTCTGGATCATTCCAGGGTGTCACCGGTGACATTGCTGGGGTCTCTCGGTCATCTGCCCACAAGGATAAGACAGGTCCTCGATGGATTGTTTCTCAGGGCGTCACAATACATCAACTTCCCCATGGATGACCTCAGCCAGATGGAGAGGGCAGTGGGATTTCACTCTGTGGCTGGCTTCCCATGGGTACAGGGTGCAATTGATTGCACCTCTATAGCAATCTGAGCACCTCCACATGAGCCAGGACTGTTCATCAACAGGAAGGGGTATTTTTTTTTTTTTTATTCGTTCACGGGATGTGGGCGTCGCTGGCAAGGCCGGCATTTATTGCCCATCCCTAATTGCCCTTGAGAAGGTGGTGGTGAGCCGCCTTCTTGAACCGCTGCAGTCCGTGTGGTGACGGTTCTCCCACAGTGCTGTTAGGAAGGGAGTTCCAGGATTTTGACCCAGCGGCGATGAAGGAACGGCGATATATTTCCAAGTCGGGATGGTGTGTGACTTGGAGGGGAACGTGCAGGTGGTGTTGTTCCCATGCGCCTGCTGCCCTTGTCCTTCTAGGTGGTAGAGGTCGCGGGTTTGGGAGGTGCTGTCGAAGAAGCCTTGGCGAGTTGCTGCAGTGCATCCTGTGGATGGTACACACTGCAGCCACAGTGCGTCGGTGGTGAAGGGAGTGAATGTTTAGGGTGGTGGATGGGGTGCCAATCAAGTGGGCTGCTTTATCTTGGATGGTGTCGAGCTTCTTGAGTGTTGTTGGAACTGCACTCATCCAGGCAAGTGGAGAGTATTCCATCACACTCCTGACTTGTGCCTTGTAGATGGTGGAAAGGCTTTGGGGAGTCAGGAGGTGAGTCACTCGCCGCAGAATACCCAGCCTCTGACCTGCTCTCGTAGCCACAGTATTTATATGGCTGGTCCAGTTAAGTTTCTGGTCAATGGTGACCCCCAGGATGTTGATGGTGGGGGATTCGGCGAGGTGGTTAGACTCTCTCTTGTTGGAGATGGTCATTTCCTGGCACTTATCTGGCGCGAATGTTACTTGCCACTTATCAGCCCAAACCTGGATGTTGTCCAGGTCTTGCTGCATGCAGGCTCGGACTGCTTCATTATCTGAGGGGTTGCGAATGGAACTGAACACTGTGCAGTCATCAGCGAACAACCCCATTTCTGACCTTATGATGCAGGGAAAGTCATTGATGAAGCAGTTGAAGATGGTTGGGCCTAGGACACTGCCCTGAGGAACTCCTGCAGCAATGCCCTGGGGCTGAGATGATTGGCCTCCAACAACCACTACCATCTTCCTTTGTGCTAGGTATGACTCCAGCCACTGGAGAGTTTTCCCCCTGATTCCCATTGACTTCAATTTTACTAGGGCTCCTTGGTGCCACACTCGGTCAAATGCTGCCTTGATGTCAAGGGCAGTCACTCTCACCTCACCTCTGGAATTCAGCTCTTTTGTCCATGTTTGGACCAAGGCTGTAATGAGGTCTGGAGCCGAGTGGTCCTGGCGGAACCCAAACTGAGCATCGGTGAGCAGGTTATTGGTGAGTAAGTGCCGCTTGATAGCACTGTCGACGACACCTTCCATCACTTTGCTGATGATTGAGAGTAGACTGATGGGGCGGTAATTGGCCGGATTGGATTTGTCCTGCTTTTGTGGACATCAATGCTCAGCACGTTATTGACCACCACAAAAGATTTCTTCATGTGTGTGTGAGATACCCTGGCAGCTGCCACGATTCCTTCATTCTGAGGGATTCCAACATCCCGGACCTGTTCCATGCACCAAACAGCCTTAAGGGCTGGCTCCTCGGGGACAAGGGATAGCCCCTGCACATGTGGCTCATGACACCTCTGAGGAACCCCACCAGCGAGGAACAGTGTCAATATAACGACAGTCACGTCGCCACCAGGTCTATAATTGAGCATGCTATAGGGCTGCTGAAGATGCGATTTCGGAGCCTCGATCGTTCTGGGGGAGCGCTTCAATACGCACCAGCGAGAGTGGGTCACATTATAGTAGTGTGTTGTGTCCTGCACAACATGGCGCAACGGAGAGGGGTACCGATTGATGAGGCCCCTTGCCCTCATCCAGCATCCATATTTGCCATGAACAATGAGGAGGAGCAGGAGCAGGAGGTGGTGGAGGAGGACGAGGAGGGCAAGGACGAGAAGGAACCTGTCGGCAGAGCAACGGCTCACCTGGCTGGTCGTGAGGCCAGGGAGTCACTAATATTTGAACGGTTCATAAGGAGATCACAAAGTGAGAATAGTCCAGTCCTCACACCACCTGGAAAGAGCAGCGCCAACACCGCCCTCACCCTGCACCCATACACCCACTGTAAAATGACCCAATGGGTGGCATCAAGTCTCGCCGTTCATGATGAAGCACGTGAAAGGCCCCTGTCACAAAAGCGGTTAAGAATGGGCATGACATGGCAGTAGTGGTGAGAATGATAACATTTAATATGACTATCAGAAACCAAATTTAAAAGAAAAACATGACAATCTGTCAGACACCTTGTGCATACCCTTCGTGATCACAAAATCTTAGCCTTTTTCTTCTGACTACTTCTACGTGGTGCATCCCCTGTGGCTGCAGCAGAGGTAGCGGCAGGTTGCTCATGTTCATGCTCTGACTGCTTAGATGCTTTCGGCCTACGCCCTCTGGGTTTTGGTGCCTGTGAGGACCCCGCCAAAGACTGCTCCACCTGCACCTGTGCAGGGGCAGACTCGACCACATGGAGAGGAGGCAGCATTGTGGGTACTGGTTGAGAGTGGGGCAGCGGGTGAGACGTGGGAGCACTTTAAGTGGCGTCCCCACTTCCATGTCCCCTTTCGCCATCATCCCTCCCCTGGGCCAGGCCCACATCACTCCTACCACTCTGCTGGAGAACAGTTTGGAGGACATGTGTGATGCCTTGTCAGCCAAGTTGTAAAGTATCTGTCAGCCTGTTTAAGGCTGTAGGGGGTGGTGGTGTGTGTCAGCTTCACCTCTGACTTCTGAGCGGTCCGAATCGCTCCCACTCCCTGGGTTCGAGACCTTGGACTTATTTGGGGGTTGTGACAAAGTGCAGCAGAAAACTGGTTTTGGTGCAAGAAACTTTGACCTTTATTCAAGAGAGGAAATACAACACAACAATCTTAACACTCTAATAAAATGTGGAACACTTCGGTACACACGAGGGAAATTACAGTAGAAGGATACCTCACCCCTCCCAATCCCACTGTACTAGCTAAGTTGGACTCTAAAGGACCAGGGATAATGCTCACCAAACGAAACCTTGACAGTAATTCACCCAGAGGTAAGTCAGAAATAGATTGTAGAGTGGAAACTTTGCGGGTCTTCGGTTTTCTCCCGAGTTGGTTTTCTTTGGTCGCGGTGGCTCAATATTACCCGGTTGGTTGGTGGTAATATTCGGTTGGTTGTTTCGTAAGGCCCTTGTTGCTGCGAGGTGTCTGATGGTCACTGGGACTGTTGCTCTGGTTTCTTCTTGTGTGTCGGCCTGCTTCTAGAGCTGCTGTCCTTCCCTGTCGAACTGCTTTCCTTGTTGTCTGCTGGAAACTGCTCTTCTTTCCAGACACAGGCAGAACCAAGACAGTTTCTTCTTGTGTGTCGGCCTGCTTCTAGAGCTGCTGATCTTCCTTGTCAAACTGCCTTCCCCTCCCCTTGTTGTTTGCTGGAAACTACAAACTGCTCTTCTTTCCAGACACAGGCAGAACCAACACAAGCAGCCCACCAGAGCCAGCAAGCCAGAGAGAGAGAGAGAGAGCTTTCGCCTTGTGGCTGTCTCTTCTACAATGGTCTGTTTAAACAGTTCTTACAAAGTTCTTTGATGGCCTTTTGATGGTCCCAATCATATTGCAAATTGCTTCTCCCAATGTGTCATTGTTTTTAATTCTGATTTAGAGCTTGTCACATAAGGCTTCCTTTTGTATCCAACGTCCTAGGTGTTGATAGGTTTTGCATTAAAACAAAAGCATGGCCCCACCAGTCTGGAAACAGTTATCTCTTTCAATGGGAGTGCTTATCGACCCCCTGCTGTCCATTTTGCATTAAAACAGAGACATGTCTGAAGCAGTAATTCTCCCACCTTCCATGTGTGGGTTGTAGATTTCGTCTGGTGACCTCTCAACTATTCTTCCATTTTAAGATTATAGTCAATGGCCAAAGTTTTCCCATACTCAGGGTAAAGGTGAATTTCTTTAGGGTTTTTCTCTGAGTTTTTGGGGGATCTGTGAATTTTGAGAATCTTACAAGGCAGCAGAATGTTGTTCACCCTGAGTCCGAACGGCCATTGTCAGAGCCTGAATGGACTCATTTGTGAGCCATACCTGAAGCTCAATGGAGGCTGGCCTTCTCTCACTAACCTCGCCATTCCCACGGTTACCTGCGCCTCAATCTCAGTCATTCCCACACGTACCTGTGCCACCATTCCACTAATGCAGGAGTTGGTCTCCTCCATCCTCTCCGCTATGTGGAGAGTGCGCGTGGCACCTGTTCCAGTACCTCGCAAATGTGCTGCTGTTCCTCGATCATTCTCCTTTTAAAGGATGGCCCCCGGAGTTCAACATCTGCATCCAGCTGAGCAGAGTCTGGAGAGGAGTGCGCCCACCGACGCAGACTCTCCACAGTTCCCCCTGCCACCAGTGTCTGATCGTGCTCACTTGTGTGTGGTGACTCACCTGGTGCCAACCCAACTAACTGACTACTAGGACCCACCGAGGTGTGAGTATCTGCGCTGGTGGATGGCTCGCTAAGATGTGACGGTGGACCCTCAGAGGCCGGGAGCTCCTCTGAGGAATCGCCCTCTGCCGTCACTGCGGTCGTTGAAGGGCCTGTAAGAGAACAGAAGTCAATGTTAAGCATCATCACAGATGTGTCATGTTGCGATGAGCATACTGAGGTGTTGGACATGCCAATCATTGTTAAAGTCAATTCATGTTGTGTGTGATGAATGTTAAAGTTCTGTCACCTGATATTTGTGGGGTGCCAGTCTCGGCGTCCCCGACGGACAGGCACTCGAGGGTGTGGCTGATCTCCAGGGCCTCCTCCTCTGCCTCTGTGAGGACCACTATTTGTTGTGGCCCCCCCCTCTGGTCTTCACCCTCTTCCGTGCATTTTGCTCACTCTTCTCCTATAAGGGGAGAAAGTACAGGCGTGTGAGTGAGTGATGGTGAAGTGATCAGCCGATGAATGCATTGCTTTGGGTGAGGCTGACCGTGAAAGAGGTGCATCAGAGGGTGAGTATGAGACAGAGGCATCACATTGTATGAGGATTGAGGTGAGTGGTAGTGGTGGGGTGACTAATGGGGAGGTGAGGAAGTGCTGAGGAAGTGAAGGTAAGTTGAGGATGAGCCTTAAGTGGGTGTGAGGAGTGATGTGATAGAGTAGTGTTGGCCGTGCAGAATGAGTTGGGGGGTGAGGGGGGGGGCGGTGATGTGCAACACCGAATGTAGGAGAATCAGTAAGTGTACTCACTTTTGCTGACCTAGTTAGGTTATTGAAACACTTTCTGCACTGGACCCAGGTGCGGGAGATGTTGCTCCTGCTGGTGACCTCCTCTGCCACCTCGAGCCAGGCCTTCATGGTGGCAGAGGCAGGCCACTTCCTCCTGTCGGCCGGGTAAAATAGTTCCCTCCTCCTTCTCACCCTGGCCAGCAGCACCTGAACTGAGGTGTCACTGAATCTCGGAGCAGCCTTGTCCCTCTGCTGCTCCATTCTGTCTCCTTACCCCTTGCTTCAGCAAAATCCATTGGTGCAATGACCCTTTAAATACAGACACTCCAGCTGACAGCAGGTCCTGCGGGTGCACAGTCTGCCCGCTGCACAGCTTTCGGACGGCAAACCCGGAAACAAGGTTAATGACTACAAATTAAGTAGCAATCGTGTGGGGAACAGTAAGTTTTTATTATTTGGGTTACCCGCGCGCCCATTCACCCCCCCCCCCCCCCAGGGGGCGCTGCCATCCTGCTGCCCTTTTAAAATCGTGCCCCAGACATTTGAGCACAAAATCTAAGCTGACACTGCAGTGCGGTTCTGAGGGGAGGTGCCTCCTTTCTGATCAGTCGTTAAACCAAAGCCCCATCTGCCCTCTCAGGTGAATGTAAAAGATCCCACAGCATTATTCAAAGAAGAGCAGTGGAGTTCTCCCCAGTGTCCTGGCCAATATTTATCCCTCAATCACCATCACTAAAACAGATTATCTGGTCATTTATCACATTGCTGTTTGTGGGACCTTGCTGTGCGCAAATTGTCTGCCACGTTTCCTGCATTACAACAGTGACTACACTTCAAAAAGTTCATGGGCTGTAAAGCAGTTTGGGACGTCCTAAGGTCATGAGAGGTACTATATAAATGCAAGTTCTTTCTTTTCTTTCTTTTCCTCTCCCTCTTTTTCCCCTCGGAAAGGTTGAGAAATATTAAAACACAATTTCCAGGCTTCCGAAAGGCCAGAAGATTCCCTCTGCATGCAGCCACTTGATAATCCAGCCCTCCCACCAGCACAGACCCTGCAGTTGGACCAGTGTGCACAGGAAATGCATTCTAATTATTTCAATGACCTGACCGTATGATATTGAGCAAGCTCAGGCCAATGCGCTGGTGGTGGGCATTGCACTCAAGGAGCTATGGTTCCAGCGAACCATGGCATCAACCCCACACACCGTCATTCCCATGGGGAAGACATGAGCACAATTGGTAAGGGGGTGAAATCAGGGGAACCTTCAGAGAGACTATGAGATGCTGCATGGAGTTTCGGCATAGCTACAACCTGTTTTTAAGTAGATCTATTTGGCCAAAGAATTCCGCAGCACATAGATGGTATGCAGACTTCACTTGGTTCTGTTGGTAACACTTTGATGCTAAATCTGTGTGATCTCCACCACCCAATTATCTACCAGCAAAGCCAAACTGGCTACTCTCACCCAGCAAGGGCTCACTGTCCCCAGGCAGAAAGTGGCTATAGCAGCAGCCTCTGCAGTAGCATCATTTGTTCTGGAGTCTGTATTCACAGGGGGGTAGATCTTGACTTTGTTCGATAGTGTAAAACAGGTGATAGCGAGTCGGCAGCCCGCTTTACATCTCTCCACCTTTTTATTTCCGTTGACTTCAATCGGGAGAGGTGTAAAACTGACCACCAACTCGCTATCACCCGTTTTATACTGTTGCACAAAGTCAGGATCTACCCCTGTGTGTAACCAATATGGCTTCTCAGGTATCCAGTATTAATGGTTTAGATTACAAACTGCAAGAACGGTGGGGACTGGCTTCAATCCTTTGGGTGAAGGAGGAATTTCAGGATCTAATGGCAGTGCATTGGTCTGTGGGATTACACATACATCCCTGTGGTAGTTTGTAAGATAGGTACTTATTCTTCAATGACACTTGTTCCGTTCTGTGCTCTATCTCCTGCAATCATGCGGGACAAAACACGCAACAGCTATCACATTCATTTCGCAGCCACTCTGTCAAAATTATAACGCAGCTGAGCTGTAGAGTGCGGTGAGGTACGCCAATCTTTAACACCCAGCAGAAGACAGCGTGTTTCAAATGGAACAATCTGTAACACGCACTTAATTGGACTTAACAAGCTGTGGGTACAACTCCAACACAATCTGACCGGTGATAGCAATGACTGTTATGACAGGATGGAGAATATTAATTGCAGCAGCAAATGGCGATAATGCATCTCTCACATTTTTCGGCTGGTTTTAATAATCATCCCCATGATCATTAATTTTATGGAGCAGCAAAAAAGTGTGACTGTATGTTTCTAGTTTAGTCATTGATGTTTTACAGGTACAGTAAACACTGAACACTGTCATTTGTATCTGTGTATTCTCGCCCTTGTTTTCAAATCCTTCCATTGGCTCGGCTCTCCCTATCTCTGTAGCCTCCTCCAGCCCTAAAACTCTCCGAGATTTTTGCGTTCCTCCAATTCTGGCCATTTGCGCATACCCTATTTTCATTGCTCCACCATTGGCTGCCGTGCCTTCAGCTGCCTAGGCCCTAAGCTCTGGAATTCCCTCCCTAAACCTTCCCGCCTCTCCACCTCTCTCTCCTCCTTTGAGACGCTCCATAAAACCTACCTCCTTGAACAAGCATTTGGTCACCTGTCCTCATAACTCCTGATGTGGCTCAATATCAAATTTAATTTGATAACACTGCTGTGAAGTGCCTTAGGATGTTTTACTATGTTAAAGGCGCTATATAAATGCAAGTGATTGTTGTTGTTGTGAAGCTATATGACATTTGCATGCTTGGCTTAAATATTGATTTCTGTACCCCTACTGTATTGTCTCTCTCCTATAGTACATCACTTAACCAATTGACATTGTATTATATGTGAACCATACGATGCCAGGTTCGAAGGAATTTACCCGGTGTAGCTCAAGATATTGCCAGCCCAACTTTTCTTCCTGGTTAATATTGACACTGGGCACCGGAACAAACCATAGACCCGACATTAACTCGGGGCGGGAATCGGCAGGTAGCGACCGAAGCAAGTGGTGAGAGGCCTGGGCGATTTTAAATGCCTGGGTCTCAGTTGCCTGTCTGAATCCATCGGGAAGCGGTAGCTGGCCGGCGGGTGTGAGCAGCATGTCGGGCAGCACTGGCAGGGGCCCAAGGAACGATCCCCGGGCACTCGGGTAAATCGGGGGAGTGGGTGTCGGGAGGGCCTCGCGATTGGGAAGGGTGGGGAGAGCCAGGGGGCAGGGGAGGCCGAAACCATCCTGTGGATCCCGGAGGAACATTCCTGCTTCACCTGGGCCCACAGGCAAAGCAAAAAAAAAAAAGTTTCAAAACTTACCTCTTTGCGCCTCTTTCGTCCCCGACTCTTCCTCTCGCACGCTTCACCTGGGGAAAGGTCACAACAGCTCCCACACTCAGGCCATGTCATCAGAATCTGATCTGCATATTTAAAGAAGGACCCGCCGGTTTATCAGAAGAGCAGGTTAAAATTGAAAAGAGCGAAACTTCAGCGATTTTAACTGCCCCTCCCCCCGTCCAGATTCAGCCACACGGGAAGGGTTAAAAATCAACCCTCATAAGACACCTACAGAAGCCTACTGCCACTCAATCCCAACATTAAGTAGACAACATAACATGGATAAGTTTCCTGCTGCCACCAATTCAGGCAGTACAGTATGAAGGTTTGCAGGTTACCTAAGGGCTTTGTTACCCTTAGAGTTTGAGTCTTGTACCTGTTTGCAGCAAAGTAGGGACAACAGACCAAAGCTATACTACTGGCTGAGCATTAGTCTCAGGTCCCTGAAAATTGAACCCTGCACGTGCTCACCAGTATCCAAATGCCAGTTAAATTTCCAGGGTAGATTTTACGAATGCCCTTGAAGCTTCAAGTTGGAAGTTTGAATTTGTAAATTGACCGATAATACTTACATAGCATTACATGGAGTCTCTAGTGCAGAAACAGGCCATCCGACCCAACTGGTCTACATGGTGTTTATACTCCACACGAACCTCCTCCCACTCTAATTCCTCTTCCCACCCTGTCCCCATATCCCTCCATTCCCTTCTCCCTCTTGTATGCATCAATCTTCCCCTTAAATGCATCACCTCTCTCAGTACAAAGAAATTCCTCTTAATTTCTTTATTTGATCTGTTAGTGACTATCGTATATTGATGCCCCCTTGTTCTAGACTCCCCCACAAGTGGAAACAGTTTCTCCTCATCCACCCTATCGAACCCCTGCATAATTTTAAAGATCTCTATCAGGTCTCCTCATAGTCTTTTTTACCCAGAGAGATGACTAAAAGGAGACCTGATAGAAAGAGCCAATGGACTGGTGAAGTCAGCAAGCTTTAAAAAGAGATGAAAATGAAGTTCAAATGGCTGTTGGTTTTTAAAGTTCACTTTAGTACTTTGGCTGTGCACCAACACCATCACCCCCGACATGGTCTCACACCAGCGACTGAAATTCGATTTGGCCATCGCTGCACCACACAATGATGTGATGTGAACTGCGGACTGTAGCTGAGCCTATTACTTCCTGTATCATCACACCTAAAAGTCAATGGAAAAGAGAATCGGGCGCAGTGTAAAAACGTGCTGCTGCTTTTTCTTTTATTCGTTCACGGGATGTGGGCGTCGCTGGCAAGGCCAAGAATTATTGCCCATCCTTAATTGCCCTTGAGAAGGTGGTGGTGAGCTGCCTTATTGAACCGCTGCAGTCCGTGTGGTGAAGGTTCTCCCATAATGCTGTTAGGAAGGGAGTTCCAGGATTTTGACCCAGTGACGATGAAGGAACGGCGATATATTTCCAAGTCAGGATGGTGTGTGACTTGGAGGGGGAGCTCAATTGGCACTACTGGCATAGACTGATTTCATTCTCTCCCCCCCAACACCTTTCAGCAACTTGTAGGTGTCTTCATGGGGGAAGGTTGTCTTTAGTCGCTGTGCGTTAGTGACAGCGTAAACCCAACAGGAAGATTTTCTTTGGTCACTATTTCTGGAGAATAATATCATCAGGAAGGATTTTGCTGTGTAGTTACATTGATTTCCTGACAGAACATTAGGAAGGGATCCAATCTTCTTCTGCTACCACCCCCGACACCCCCGCCTCCCATCCACACCCCATTTACTGGCATGTAACAAACTTTAGGCATCTGGACATTGGAATCACATGGCAAGAATGGTAATGATGGAATGAGATCTTACACCACGTTTCCCGCCATTGCAACATTGGATGTTGGTAAGAGAGGAGTGTTCTCTGTGTTCCAGTGTAGCTAAGGCTGGAGGAACAATGTTTAAGCATTAAATTCCCCAACCCAGTGAGTGCAATCTCCATGCGATCAGCAGAATTTTCCAAATTTTTCCAATGGACAGACTTCTCCTTCAAAAGCAGGGGAGGGCAGGTAGGCTCTTTAAGCTGCCGCTGGGTCCCAATCCTGCAGCAATCAGAAATTCCCATTCCCTACATTACAACAGTGACTATATTTCAAGATGTGGAGATGCCGGTGATGGACTGGGGTTGACAATTGTAAACAATTATATTTCAAAATTACTCCATTGGCTGTAAAGTGCTTTGAAACATCCTGAAAAGCACTATTTAAATGCATGTCTTTTTTTTATACGGGGATAACCACTGAAGAGGAAAATCTTGGCCATTATTTTGTCCAGGGTCCTGACCTGAAGCAGATCTGGCTGCCAATAAGAAATGAACTAACTAGACAGGATAACCTTCTCCTTCACTGCTGATTCACTGAGTCACTGAGTTGGCTATAACCAACTGCAAAGACAAATATTTGCTTTCCCAGATGAAATTAGCATGAGTTAAGAGCTGTTAGCTAATTACCATTTCAATTCCAAAAACAAGCTCCCAAGCCCTCATACCTGATGTGAACCATCTTGCATTAATGGATTAGAAATGTATAGGGGAAAAATTTGCAGACTTATGAGAAAAGAGCAAGGGAGTGGCACTAATTGGCTAGCTCTTTCAAAGAGCCAGCACAGGCACGATGGGCCGAATGGCCTCTTTCTGTGCTGTACAATTCTATGATTTTGTGAGTCTATGAGTTGCACCATCCAATCGAGAGAAGAGCACTAATCAAGAAGGAACAGAAGGACGGAGAGCAGAATCAGCTACACAGGCCGAAGTGTGCAGCTTGGGGCAGCAATCTTGTAAGTTACAAATAAAGAATTTAGGAGGATTTTCTTCACACAGAGTTTGTTGAGAACGTGGAACCCGCTACCACATGGAGCAGTTGAAGCAGATAGTATTGATGCATTTAAGGGGAGGCCTGCTGCATACCTGAGGGAGAAGGGAATAGAGGCATACAGGTGCAGGATGGGATGAGGTAATTAGACTGGGAGGAGACTCGTGGAGTATAAACACCAGCTTAGACCAGTTGGGCTGAATGGCCTGTTTTTGTGCCATAGATTCCATGTGGAAAAAAAAATTCCTGAACTTATGTGCCATCTTGTCCTACAAATAGAGGCATTGCAAGTTTAAAAAGGTCATATAGAGGGTAAATTTCTGAGATCATTCTTCTGATGGAGCCTCACAGACCATCAGAGCAGATCAAAAGTTCAGGTGACGGCTGCCCATTATTTCAATGAACAGAAAACTGTGAACAACTCATACCACTCAAATTTTCAATATGTGCTTCCAGCAGTCAAAACTCCCTGTTGGAAGCACCATACTCAAAAATGTACCCCCACAGTACCAGACATGTGCTGTACCTGCAATACATCCTACATGTCAGTACTGGAGTGTGCATCATGCAGCTAGGCTGTGTTGAAAGGATTTCCTGTGTGAAGCACCTTTAAGAATTAAGATTTTTTTAAATTTGTTCATGGGATGTGGACATCGCTGGCGAGGCCGGCATTTATTGCCCATCCCTAATTGCCCGTGAGAAGGTGGCGGTGAGCCACCTTCTTGAACCGCTGCAGTCCGTGTGGTGAAGGTTCTCCCACAGTGCTGTTAGGAAGGGAATTCCAGGATTTTGACCCAGCGACGATGAAGGAACGGCAATATATTTCCAAGTCAGGATGGTGAGTGATTTGGAGGGGAATGTGCATGTGGTGTTGTTCCCATGTGCCTGCTGCCCTTGTCCTTCTATGTGGTGGAGGTCGCAGGTTTGGGAGGTGCTGTCGAAGAAGCCTTGGTGAGTTGCTGCAGTGCATCCTGTGGATGGGGCATGCTGCAGCCATGGTGTACCGTTGATGGAGATAGTGAATGTTTAGGGTGGTGGATGGGGTGCCAATCAAGTGGGCTGCTTTGTCCTGGATGGTGTCGAGCTTCTTCAGTGTTGTTGGAGCTGCACTCATCCAGGCAAGTGGAGAGTATTCCATCACTCTCCTGACTTGTGCCTTGTAGATGGTGGAAAGGTTTGGGGAGTCAGGAGATGAGTCACTCATCGCAGAATACCCAGCCTCTGGCCTGCTCTTGTAGCCACAGTATTTATGTGGCTGGTCCAGTTAAGTTTCTGGTCAATGGTGACCCCCAGGATGTTGATGGTGGGAGATTCGGCGATGATAATTCCGTTGAATGTCAAGGGGAGGTGGTTAGACTCTCTCTTGTTGAAGATGGTCATTGCCTGGCACTTGTCTGGTGCAAATGTTACTTGCCACTTATCAGCCCAAGCCTGGATGTTGTCCAGGTATTGCTGCATGTGGGCACGGACTGCTTCATTATCTGAGGGGTTGCAAATGGAACTGAGCACTGTGCAATCATCAGCGACCATCCCCATTTCTGACTTTATGATGGAGGGAAGGTCATTGGTGAAGCAGCTGAAGATGGTTGGGCCAAGGACACTGCCCTGAGGAACTTCTGCGGCAATGTCCTGGGGCTGAAATGATTGGCCTCCAACAACCACTACCATCTTCCTTTGTGCTAGGTATGACTCCAGCCGCTGGAGAGTTTTCCCCCTGATTACCATTGACTTCAATTTTACTAGGGCTCCTTGGTGCCACACTCGGTCAAATGCTGCCTTGATGTCAAAGGCAGTCACTCTCACCTCACCTCTGGAATTCAGCTCTTTTGTCTATGTTTGGATCAAGGCTGTAATGAGGTCTGGAGCTGAGTGGTCCTGGCGGAACCCAAACTGAGCGTCGGTCAGCAGGTTATTGATGAGTAAGTGCCACTTGATAGCACTGTCGACGACACCTTCCATCACTTTGCTGATGATTGAGAGTGGACTGATGGGGCGGTAATTGGCTGGATTGGATTTGTCCTGCTTTTTGTGGACAGGTCATACCTGGGCAATTTTCCACATTGTTGGGTGGATGCCAGTGTTGTAGCTGTACTGGAACAGTTTGGTTGGAGGCTAGAGAAGTGTGACAACAATTTCAGATGTAAGTTGCAGCTTGTATTTGTGCCATACTACAGTCTGGCCATGCATGGTAAATTTTCAAAGGGATGTAGCATTGAATTAATACTTTGGATGAGGCAGCAATTAAAGACTAACAAGTTAGGAGAAAACGCTCTGCAGCACGAAAAGCTATTTGGCATAGAAAATCATTCGATGACCTCGACAACCTTATTCAGGGCTGCCGTTCTCTTGTGCATTCGGAATCAGGTCCTCTGGGTGGCACAGACAGCATTGACCCTATCTGCTATCGCCTGCCAGACTTACTGCACCCATAGTTTCTATGGAGGATGCGCTCCAGTGAAAAAGAGGACAGTCCTCCTTTCTCTCCCTCCTGTGGCATCAGCTCCCAGTCTAGTATCACTAAATCTGCCAGTGTGTGTAGGGGGGAAGAGTTTCTATTGCCCAGGGATTTTCATGTACCTTCATCTGTTCTCCAGATGAGAATAGCAACTGGGACCTTTTAAATCAGCCTCAGCTGTTGACTTTGTGTGAATGCTCCATTGGACAATCGACTGTGAAGGCAGGAGATCTCCCCAAATGGACAAGATATGCCAATCCCAAATATTGGTGGATCAGAAGAGTCATCATTGGTGTCATGGCCAATATTTACCCCTCAAATTACACCACAAAAACAGACTATCTGATTATTATCAATATGGCCAATATTTACCCCTCAACCAACATCACTAAAAAAAATAGTTTTCCTGGTCTTTAATCTCATTGCTGTTTGTGGGATCTTGCTGTGCACAAATTGGCTGCCACCTTTCCCACATTACAACAGTGACTACACTTCAAGAGTACTTCATTGGCTGTAAAGTGCTTTGGGGTGTCATGAGGTCATGAAAGGCACGTTATAAATGGAAGTTCTTTCTTATTTCTGACAGCTACTAAAATGGAAATAATAATTTATGCACAGGTGTCTTGTCATCCAAAATAATACACACTTGTTAGGGTGGCCTATTTTTTGCTCATCTCCAATTTTTAAATAAATAATGAATTAATATTCATGTAGCGATTCTTTCATGCTGATAACACAATTATCCGCTGTTTGACAGTTCTGGATCTAAATTAGTGCAAATAGACAGGGATCACTGGTTGATTGATTTGGGATTAGTGAAAGTGACCTGAAATTGACAGGTAGTTTGCTGGAAAGGGAAAAGGGAAATTGTAGCTTCAGATTTGCAGCACTGAACAGGAAAGTTATGAATTAAATGGGCTGTGTCATTGACAGAGAAAATCTTTTGACGATTGAGATTGATTGGAGCGAACGTGGGCTTTCTAACAGATGGGCTCTGTTATAATTCACCAGTAGCGATCGGTCCATGGAGATCTGAAGCTGTGATCTAGCCTAGTGCCTGGAAGTTATTGGCCCCAAAAATCCACTAGACGTCGGACGTTCTCCCACTGGAATTCTGGTCTGCGACCGGCAGAATCCACTGGAAATGGCAGGGATCCGGAATATGCTAAGCATTTGCCAATGAATATTGACAACAGTAATATCTAGGCTTATAAGACGTGACTCAGCGGTAGCACTCTCACCTCTGAGTCAGAAGGTTCACATGGGTTCATGTCCCACTCCAGGAATTGAGCACACAATCTAGGCTGATACTCCCAGTGCAGTACTGAGAGAGTGCAGCACTGTCAGGGGTGCCATTTTCCAGGTGAGAAGTTAAACCAATGCCCCTCTCATGTGGATGTAAAAGATCCTGTGGTACTATTCAAAGAAGATCGGGGGAGTTCTCCCTGGTGTCTTAGCCAACAATTATCCCTCGACGAATGTCATTTAAAATAAAACAGATTATCTGGTCATTTATCTCATTGCTGTTTGTGGGAGCTTGCTGTGCGGAAATTGGCTGCAGCGTTTCCCTACATTACAACAGTGTTAATACTTCTAAAAAGTATTTCATTGGCTGTAAAGCGTTTTGGGACATCCTCAGGTCATGAAATGTACTATAAGTTCTTTTTTTACTCTTGAAAGTCTCCCTTTGCCAGTAGTTGGGATACCGAGGGCAATGAGATTGGCCAATCTTCACTTCATTCTGGATATGTGTGGGCCCACAGAACAGGAAGTTATAGGATGATTGATGGATGAATTGGAAAATGTGTACTGGTGCAGTAAGCAATGGGGACGAGTCCGAAAGCTGCAGTTAAAGTACATCAATGGAACAGAATGGGATACAGAATCTGCACCTGATCATGGAGTGCTTAATGCTGGCACTGGGTTATGGACAAATGTGAAATTGCCTGTGGCAGAACATAAATTCACATCACAAATAGCTACAGATTCAATCAGCCTTGGGATACCAACTGAATACCATCTGAGTAACCATCTGCTGTCCCAAATCCTCTTTCATTTCAAACTGGTGTAAGTGGAAAATGGACTGGTAGTGGAACATTTCATGGATAAAGTACAGAGTGCAGAGCTAGAGATTCCCATTTCAAAAGCGAATTGGATAAACGCTTGAAAAGGAAACTTTTTGCAGGGCAATGAGGAAAGAGCAGGGAAGTGGGACTAATTCGCTAGCTCTTTCAAAGAGACAGCACAGGCACAATGGGCCGAATGGCTTCCTTCTGTGCTATAAGATTCTATGATCCTTCTATGGTTATTAGTGGCCAAAGGGCAAAAGCATATCCAAACAACATACTGCCCCATCTTTAATCCCTTGCTGTATTTCCATCACACCTCACCCATAGTGCACGCCCCTCTCTGTAGATAACAGAAATAGTAAAAAGGTCAAATTTTCCAACACATTTAAACACAGAACAGCCATCCCATTATTTCAAAGATGACTTAAGGAATTTAATGAGAAACCAAAAGTATGCTTACAGAAGAAATGATTTCGAGATATGCAGATTTAATTTTATGGAGTGTTTTGAAGTTTTTTTTTATTATTCGTTCATGGGATGTGGGCGTCGTTGGTGAGGCCGGCATTTATTGCCCATCCCTAATTGCCCTTGAGAAGGTGGTGGTGAGCCGCCTCCTTGAACCGCTGCAGTCCGTGTGGTGAAGGTTCTCCCACAGTGCTGTCAGGAAGGGAGTTCCAGGATGTTGACCCAGCGACGATGAAGCAACAGCGATATATTTCCAAGTCGGGATGGTGTGTGACTTGGAGGGGAACAGGCAGGTGGTGTTGTTCCCATGTGCCTGCTGCTCTTGTCCTTCTAGGTGGTAGAAATCGCGGGTTTGGGGGGTGCTTTCGAAGAAGACTTGGCGAGTTGCTGCAGTGCATCCTGTGGATGGTACACACTGCAGCCACAGTGCGCCGGTGGTGAAGGGAGTGAATGTTTAGAGTGGTGGATGGGGTGCCAATCAAGCGGGCTGCTTTTGTCCTGGATGGTGTCGAGCTTCTTGAGTGTTGTTGGAGCTGCACTCATCCAGGCATGTTAAATGAAGTAAAGTTTAAAATAAAACTTTCCAAACACAAAAGCTGTATCTGTGGTGTGACTACATCCTGGGTCCAGTCATGCTCTCATCCATGGTTACTGCTATTTGCCATCAGTGGCACTTTGCACTCAAGCCGATTGTTAAAGCATTGCGTCTGTATGTATAATTGTCGCACCAGTCATAGACACACACAGTGATTAGAGTATCTGCATGCTGGGCCGGTATCTTTAAATGAAGCAGCAGTAGCTACAGTTTTATTTAATAGCTGGCTATTCATGCTCACAATTTCTTTCCCGTAACAGTCAGTTTCATACCTCAATGCACATTAGTTATGGTGCTGTCCCTTTATTTTTGAGCTGTCTATCAGACAGCCTCACAGCGGTGTAGCATTGTGAACTGATATTACTTTTATATGCTTAAAAGGCAAAAGCTCAGATAATGGAACTTTTTCCAAAGTGATGTGCTTTGGACTGAGGAAAATGGAAGTGATAAATGGCAAAGCTGGGAACAAAACTAACTTTAAACCCCTTGAGCATTGAAATATATTTTTCATCTTAGAAAATGAGCACCTATTTTCTTTCAAATAAGGTATACAAATCTGATGCTCTAGAAATTTCTAAATGGTGAAGGTCATAAAATAGAATTCAAAAAATGTTAAAGGAACCAAAGAATATTTCTATATTCAAAGTATTGACAGAATAAGCTGCAACAGGTGTTTCTATTTTCATTTAGGCACTGGAGTGCCACTGCAAATTCTTTTAAGGTCCCTCAGATATACCAGGGTGAATTTGCATGCTACCCAGTTCTGTTAAAGTAAAGATTTACAGCACTGCATATTACAACAAGAACATTCAAAAGTCATAAGCCTTTCAAAGAGAACATAAAACTAGCAGATCTCTGCCGGTGTTGCTTTAAGATAGTCTGGGATCCGGAGCACAGTTGTGAGCTTTAGCTGCTAAGGTGGAGCTGTTTTTAACTTGTTCTGTCACTTTAAGGCCAGCGCTGAGGTAATCTCTGGGGAGAAGTGTTCTAAATAGGCATAGCGGGAGCTCCGATAGATACTATTGCTCACAAGAGTTTCTGTGGATTGACAGCTACTTATAGATACCCAACTCTTGGATTTAGTGAGAGGCCAAATTATCAAGAGCAGAAAAAATGGCAGGAAATGAATGGATTTCTTCCTGTTTAATGCCCTTTTTTAGAGATTATTTTGCATCTGTCGCTAAGTGTGACATCTGAAGTGTGATGGATGAACACTTGACACTTTCATATGGAGAAAAGTAATATTTTACTTCTGTTCCTGATATATTCTACTTTCTTTAACTTGAGCTGATTTATATTCAGCTAGACAGTAACAATGAGTTGTAACTGAGTTTTAACCGACCAAATACAATGCTGGAATTAACGGGTAATTTGATGTGACCTTTTCGATCAGAATATTGCACATCTACACACAGCTATTATCATTACGCTGTAATTAACTGATTGATTGTTTAATGAGAAAGTAATGTCAGTGGAATAATCAGCACAGGAGCTATTTGTACTGGCAAGGATGCTTTTCTTTTGTTCCTAATGAGTTTACAGCAGATTTATAAATCAGTGACATCATTAACGTAGTGCTTGACCTCGAGTACTCGGCTCTGAAAGTCATACGTTTTCTTTAATGTCTTCAGCGCTTCTGCAGTAGGGACCCCTGCAGCCATAAAGTAAGTGGCTCCTTCCTCTCATCCAGCTACAGACGCCAACTGGAGCAACCCACTTTTTGGTCTGCATCCTTGGATCCAAAATCAAAACATGACAATTCCCAGTGTAAAGCTATTAATCTGTAAGACAAAGTATTGTCAGGGCATTATCAGTGTGCCATTTCTTTTTATTCATCCTGGGGATGTGGACATCGTTGGCCAGGCCAGCATTTATTGCCCATCCCCTAGTTGCCCCCTGAGAAGACGATGGTGGACCTTCTTCTTGAACCGTTACAGTCTGTGTGATGATTTTTTTAGAATGGCTTGCTAGGCCCACTTCAAATTCCCAAACTGCTCTGGTGGGATTTAACTCACGTTCTCAGCATGATTAGTCCAGGCCTCTGGATTACTCGTCCAGTAACATTACCACTACACTACTGTATCTTACTTCACCTCCCTCATTATACTGCCTTCCATTATAACTCAACCTGCAATATAACATGACTCCCTCTCGAACAGAGAATCATGAAACATAACAGAAAATAGGAGTAAGAGTAGGGCATTCGGTCCTTCGGCCTGCTCCGCCATTCAAAATGATCGTCTAACTCAGTACCCTGTTCCCAATTTTTCCCCATATCCCTTGATCCCTTTAGCATTAAGAAATATATCTATCTCCTTCTTGAATACATCTAATGACTTGGCCTCCACTGCCTTCTGTGGTAGAGAATTCCACAGGTTCACCACCTCTGAGTGAAGAAATTTCTCCTCATCTCGGTTCTAAATGGCATACCCCGTATCCTGAGACTGTGACCCCTGGTTCTGGACTCCCCAGCCATCGGGAACATCCTCCCTGCATCTAGTCTGTCTAGTCCTGTTAGAATTTTATATGTTTCGATGAGATCACCTCTCATTCTTCTAAACTCAAGTGAATATAGGCCGAGTCGACCCAATCTCTCCTCATACGTCAGTCCTGCCATCCCAGGAATCAGTCTGGTAAACCTTCGTTGCACTCGCTCCATGGCAAGGACATCCTTCCTCAGATAAGGAAACCAAAACTGCACACAATACTCCAGATGTGGTCTCACCAAGGCCCTGTATAACTGCAATAAGACATCCCTGCTCCTGTACTCAAATCCTCTTGCAATGAAGGCCAACATACCATTTGCCTTCCTAACTGCTTGCTGCACCTGAATGCTCGCTTTCAGCGACTGGTGTACAAGGACACCCAGGTCTCGTTGCACCTCCCCTTTTCCCAATCTATCATCATTCAGATAATAATCTGCCTTTCTGTTTTTACAACCAAAGTGGATAACCTTACATTTATCAATGTTACAATGCATCTGCCATTTTCTTGCCCACTCACCCAACTTGTCTAAATCACATTGGAGCCTCTTTGCATCCTCCTCACAGCTCACATTCCACACCAGCTTTGTGTCGTCTGCAAACTTGGAAATGTTACATTCAGTTCCCTCATCCAAATCACAATAGCTGGGGCCCGAGCACTGATCCCACTAGTCACTGCCTGCCACCCGGAAAAAGACCCATTTATTCCTACTCTCTGTTTCCTGTCTGTCAACCAATTCTCAATCCATGCCAGTATATTCCCCCCAATCCCATGTGCTTTAATTTTGCACACTAACCTCTTGTGTGGGACCTTATCAAAAGCCTTCTGACAATCCAAGTACAACATATCCACTGGTTCTCCCCTATCTATTCTACTAGTTACATCCTCAAAAAACTCCAGTAGATTTGTTAAGCATGATTTCCCTTTCATAAACCCGTGCTGACTTTGTCCAATCCCGTTAATGCCTTCCAAGTGTTCTGTTATCACATCCTTTATAATAGACTCTAACATTTTCCCCACTACTGATGTTAGGCTAACTGGTCTGTAATTCCCTGTTTTTTCTCTCCCTCCTTTTTTAAATAGTGGGGTTACATTTGCCACCCTCCAATCTGTAGGAACTGTTCCAGAGACTATAGAATTTTGGAAGATGATCACCAATGCATCCACTATTTCCAGGGCCACTTCCTTTAGTACTCTGGGATGTAGATTATCAGGCCCTGGGGATTTGTCAGCCTTTAGCCCCATTAATTTCCCGAGCACTATTTTTTTAATAATACTGATTTCCTTCAGTTCCTCCCTGTCACTAGACCCTTGTTCCCTAACATTTCTGGGAGGTTATTTGTGTCCTCCTTTGTGAAGACAGAACCAAAGTATGTGTTTAATTGTTCTGCCATTTCTTTGTTCCCCATTATAATTTCCCCCATTTCTGACTGTAAGGGACCTACATTTGTCTTCACTAGTCTTTTTCTCTTGACATATTTATAGAAGCTTTTACAGTCCGTTTTTATGTTCCCTGCTAGTTTACTCTCATACTCTATTTTTCCCCTTTGAATCAATCTCTTTGTCCTCCTTTGCTGAATTCTGAACTGCTCCCAATCCTCAGGCTTGCTGCTTTTTCTGGCAATTTTATATGTCTCCTCTTTGGATCTAATATTATCCCTAATTTCTTTTCTAAGCCACAGTTGAGCCACCTTTCCTGTTTTATTTTTGCGCCAGACAGGAATGAATAATTGTTGTAATTCCTGCACACATTCTTTAAATATTAGCCATCGCCTATTCACCATCATCCCTTTTAGTAAAGTTCCCCAATCGATCATAGCCAACTCACACCTCATACTTTCGTAATTTCCTTTATTTAGATTCAGGACCCTAGTTTCGGATTCAACTACTTCACTCTCCATCTTAATGAGGAATTCTATCATGTAAAGAGAACCCACACAACAAGATTGTTAATTAATCCTTTCTCATTGCACAATACCCAGTCTAGGATTGCCTGTTCTCTAGTTGGTTTCTCAAAGTATTGGTCTAGAAATCCATCACATACACACTCCGGGAATTCCTCCCCCACAGTATTATTGATAATTTGGTTTGACCAATCTATATGTAGATTAAAGTCACCCATGATTATAGTTGTACCCTTCTTGCATGCGTCTCTAATTTCCTGTTTGATGCCCTCCCCTACATCTCCACTACTGTTTGGGGGCCTATAGACAACCCCCACCATTTTCTGCCCCTTGGTGTTTCTTAGCTCCACCCATACAGATTCCACATCGTGATTTTCCGAGCCAATATCCTTCCTCACTATTGCATTGATTTCCTCCTTTACTAACAACGCTACTCCACCTCCTTTCCCTTTTTGCCTGTCCTTCCTAAATATTGAATACCCCTGGATGTTCAGTTCCCATCCTTGGTCACCCTGGAGCCATGTCTCCGTAATCGCAACTATATCATAACCGTTAATATCTATCTGTGCTGTTAATTCATCTACCTTATTGCGATTGCTCCGCACATTAAGACACAATGCCTTTAGACTTGTCTTTTTAAGATTGCTAGTCATCTTAGTTTTATTTTGCACTATGGCCCTATTTGTTTTTCGCCCTTGTTTTCTCTGCCTTCCACTATTGCTTCTTCCCTTTCTGTCTTTTGTTTCTATCCTTGTTTCCCCCTCCTCTGTCTCCCTGCTCAGGTTCCCATCCGCCTGCCATTCTAGTTTAAACCTTCCCCAACGCTTCCATGGGTTGATGATGCGCCTCATAATGTGTGCTGAGATTGTGTTGGGCATCAAACGCCTGTACACGAGATTCGTTAAGCCCCCAGTTTACATTTAAAACCCATAGGGGCCGATCTTTCAACTGCCAGCTGCCCTTTCCCCACCTGAGAAACGGGAGGCCAGCAGAGGAAAATCAGCTGGGTTGGGGGGTGGGGGAGCATCTCGGCATGCCCAAGGACACACAAGGCCTGCTGGATGCAATATTCAGGAGGGGCCTGTAAATGCTCGAGCAGCCTGCCCATCTGTTTCGGGTTGGGGGCAGCACAGATATGGTCGATGGTCCGCCAGTGCAATTTTCAAGTGCAAATCGAGCGTGCATCGTGCACGGTCAGCAGTATTGGACCCGGTTGGGGGAGGCGGTTGGGGGGCGTTCCACAAAAGGCCCAAAAAATTCTTAGGGGGGAAGGGGTGGAATTTTTGTGGGGTCAGTCGGAGCAAGTGTGCTCCTCCAGCTGGCTCTGCACAAGTACTGCGTTCAACCACCATTCCAAGAGAGTTATACCCTCCACTAGCCCCCCGCCTCCCCAAAACCTGATATACCGGTTGGCTCAGCGGAGGAGCTACCTGATTTCCTGCCCACAACCGGTGAGTTGCAGCTGGGGTGGCCGTTCGGTGCCCGCAGCCCACCGACAACATTTGAGTGAGGCCCAAACCCAGAAATGGTTCAGGCCTGCCAACGTCTGCTTCAGGCCTGTTTCAGGTGGAAATCAATAATTACCAACCCCCCTCCCCCCATCCCCTTGATGGGAATCTGATTATGAATGTTCAAAGCATTGTCCTTGTTATCAGAGTGTGTTATCAGAAATAGCTCACGTAAAGTTACAGCCCTGTCTCATGCCATTTCTAATATCATCATTATCTTATTGGATGGCAGAGCAGGCTCGAGGGGCCGTATGGCCTACTCCTGCTCCTATTTCTCATGTTCTTATGATTCTTATCGCTATCGATGTTTTTTTTTCTTTAATTCCAGTGAACAGAGCACAATTTCTCCATCTGTCTGGAAGCTGCAAGGAGGCCTGTTTTCAGTGGGAAAGGTAGCAATTTAAAACTGACAGCCTTAGGTCATTTTGTACACACAGACTTTGGAGAGAGAACCTCGTGGGCAAATCTTCAATCTTCAAAGTAGTTAGTTGAGACAACCCCAGTAATTTGGGTATGATTCCCTGGAAGAACTCAACCATGCTGAAGCAATGCTTCTCTACAGGGATTTCAATTAGTTGAAAATTATTACACCTGGAATCAATCTTTGTGAATTTTTACCTCCCACGCGGGGCCTAATTTTCAATCCACTTTTATGTCACTTTTATTTCAACCTCTCAAAGTTGGTCATTGGTGCTTTCATTGTTATTTTTTTTTTTGCTTACCCCCTCACAGTTCTGCTCTGTTATTTTAGTTGTTCACTTTTTAATCAGGGAGACTTAAGACGTGGACAGCTTCCTGGTTGAAAGCTCCTTCTATCAAAATGTTTTCAGTCGTGGCTAATGGTTTCCCAGATAACTCAGACTTCTTCTCCTCATGGCGGTGAGAAATGTTCCGCTCGCCATGTACTGTAAATTCAAACTTGAAGTGCTTATGATTCCCTAGAGATACCAAACAGAAGAAATTTTCACGATGGCACTGCAATGTTGTTACCCACAGCAACCAGCAGAATTCTTACCCCCCACCCCCCAACACATTTCCTCATCTTTCACGACTTTCAGTAAAATAGTACACTTTAATTGTGAAATGGTGTGACATTTCACACCAACGTTATTTGATTACCCAATGGCGTTTGGATAGAATGAGCTCTAGGAAGATGTTGCCACTTTTCCATATGTAATTCAGCAGGTTACCCTCGGACCAAGGTCTCCTTGACTTAGATTCAACATCAGGTTCGAGGCCTTCTGCCCATTTTACGAATGAATATCAAATCTAGTAGCAGATTTTGCTTTCGAGGGTTGTATTTTTTTGGTCTCTCGAAAACTGAAGCAAAAACAGAAAGTCAAGATTGATTTGAATGTTCCTCCTTAACAATTCAACCATCCCAATACTTCCTCACACCTATTTAGCTCAAGGGGACTCACCCGACCTTGTTTCTCCATACCTTGGTATTGAGGCAATCCCAGCCAAATTTCATACGGATATTCCCCAGAGAGTCACATACTACGGCCTCCTCTGAACGGTCACCCTTTGTTCTTACTGTGTCTCTATTCATTGCTTCCTACAGGCTGGGCACAGTCAGATATTATGGGGGTAATTTTAACTCCCAACAATGGGTGGGTCGGGGGGTGGGTGGGCAGTAAAAATAGTTAGTTTTTGGAGCGGGACCGCATCCTGGCTCCAACACGCCCGCTTCCGGGTTTAACCCAGGTGCGTTTGGTTGTGCGTGCACAACAGAAACAAAAAGTCCCGTCCCCACTTAAAGTCGGCGGGACGATATTTAAAGGGCCAATTCAGGTAGTTGAAACACTTTAGGTAATTTACTTTTTGTGGATTCTGCAACAGAAATGGATTTAACTGCTCCTGAACGTGTCTCCCGTGGCTTCTGAAACACGCCATTGAAACGGAGGCGAGTTGCAGCCGAAGCTCATTTGGCCCTTTAAACCAGTGATTGACATATGTGAATAAAAGGTGAGTTTGTGCAGCTGGCCACTCAGTTCTCTCAGACAAACCTTTTGCTGGGAGTTCTCTACGTTTAGACCGAGACTTCTTTGTTGAGGCTAAGAATTCTTGTGTTCACGCAAATTTACCTACATTTCGGAGCCCCTCAAACTGACGAGATCAGGATGGGGGGTGGGGGTGCAATGTATGTATTCCACAGTATATCTGAGGAGGAGGCACGTCAGCATCGGCAGCGGGCACGGTGTGCAGTTCTGGGATTCTGCAGGTGCACAAGAGAGAGGTGCGCAACAAGGACCTGGAGAAGAGCAGAGAGGGGACCAACGGAGGGGCCGAGGTGGCAGGAGGTACTGCCCACATGAGAGGGTCTCCAGGCAGAGGCTGAGCTTCCTGGACCTCTCTGAGGAGCAGTGCCTCTGACCGCTCAGATTGAGTCGCCAGCTGGTCGCAGATACCTGCTCGCTCCTTCATGCAGAGCTGCTCCCGGCCGGGCCTGGTGGCCGCGCGTTGCCCATCGCAGTTAAAGTCACCACTGCGCTCAATTTCTTCACCTCCGGATCCTTCCAGGGAGCCACAGGTGATGTCTCCAGGATCTCTCAGTCTCCTGCACATAAGTGTATATGACAGGTCACGGATGGCTTGTTTGCCAGGGCATCTGACTACGTCAACTTCCCCATCGACGACAGCGGCCAGACTGAGAGGGCAGTGGGTTTCAGCTCTCTGGCGCTGGCTTCCCACGGGTACAGGGTGCAATCGATTGCACGTACGTAGCAATCCGAGGACCTGCACATGAACCAGGACTGTTCATCAACCAATAGGGATAACATTCAATCAATGCGCAGCTGATGTGCGAGCACTGGAAGAGGTTTCTGCGGTGTGTGCCAGATTGCCTGGCAGCTGCCACGATTCATTCATTTAGAGCAAGTGCCGGCCCCCTTCCACACAGAAGACAGATGTAAGGGCTGACTCCTTGGAGAAAAGGGATACCCACTGCAGACATGGCTCATGACACTCGTGAGAAACCCCACCAATGAGGCACAGCAGGGGTACAACCAGAGCCACATCTGTCATTGAGCAAGCCATAGGATTGCTGAAGATGTGCTTCAGGTGCCTGGATCGATCTGGAGGAGCCCTTCACCCTTCGCCAACGAGGGTGTGCAGAATAATAGTCGTGTGTTGCGTCCTGCACAACATCGCTCAACACAAAGGGGGAGAGCTGGAGGAGCTCGAATGCGCTAATGAAGCATCCTCATCTGCAACATTGAAGAAGAGGATGAGGGGGAGGAAGAGGAAAATGAAGATGGGAAACCCATTCGAGAGAGCAGCCACGCACATTGCTGCCCATGATGCTAGGCATGCCCTCATCCCTAATGGGTTCTCATGATGAGATGTGCAAATTGAAGTCTTTGAAATACTAAGGCCATCTGGAACAACTATCGCCCCACTCACCCACCCACCCACCCCCCCCCCCCCCCCCCCACTCCATTTGCACGAAACAATCCTTCAACCACACATACACCCATTGTAAACACACCCAATGGGTGGCAACATGTCTTGGCGTTCATGATGAAGCACATGAAAGGTCGAATTCACAAAAAAGACTCAATAATGGCCAAGACGTGGCAGTGTTGGTGATGATTAAATTTAATGTGCCATAACAAAAAAATATATAAATTAACAACATGACAGTTTATCAAACACCCTTGTGCATACACTTGGTGAATTACAATTGCTTAGCATTTCTCTTTCTACCACTTCTACGAGGTGCATCTCCTGTGGCTTCAGCAGGCGTAGTGGCAGGTTCCTCAGATCCCTGCCCAGACTGCTCAGATGTTCTCAGCCTATGCCCTTTTGGTTTTGGACCCCGCGAGGTCCCCGCCAAAGACTGCTCCACCTATACCTGTGCAGGGGCAGGCTCGGCCACTGGGATCCGAGACAGCTTTGCAGGTTCTAGTTGAGAAGGGGGCAACGGGTGAGATGTGGGAGTGCTTTGAATGGCATCCCCACTTCCATGTGCCCTTTCATCATCATCCCTCTCCCGGGCCAGCGCAACATCACTCTCACCACTCTACTGGCCAGCAGGTTGGTGAGCAGATGTGCCACGTTGTAAGGCCATGGCTAATGTCTCTGTCTACCAGTTTAAGGTGGCAGACATGTTCGCACCCAGAGTCCATATGGCCATTGTCATGGCCTGAATGGACTCATTTGAGAGCCGTGCTTGAAGCTCAATGGAGGCTACCATTGTCTCCATTGCAGACATTCTCACACTTACCTGTGTTACCAATCCACTAGCAATGACGCTGGACTCCTCTATACTCTCCACTATTGTGGAGAGTGTGCACAGCACTTTTTCCAGTACCTCACAAATTTGCTGCTGCACCTCAATCATTCTCATTTTCAATGATGGGCCCCCGGGTTCAGCATCTGTGTCCAGCTGAGCAGAGCCTGGAGAGGAGTGCGCTCTCCGACGCGGACTCTCCACAGCTGCACCTGCCACCAGTGCCTGCTCATGCTCACTTGTGACTTGTGAGTCACCAGGTGACAACCCAACTATCTGTCAAACAGGACCCACTGAAGTGTGAATATCTGCGCCGATGCATGGCTGTATGTACTGTGACTGTGCACTCTCAGAAGGAATGAACTCCTCTGAGAAATCACTTTATTCCATCTCGGCTCTTTCCTTTTGAAGGCGTGAAGACCCTGGAAGACAACAGAAGCCGATATTAATTATTCATCAGAAAAGTGACAATCTTACCACTGACCATACTGAGGACTGGAACAGTTCAATCATTGATAAAATCAATTCATCATGTGTGTGAAACATAGAAACATAGAAAATAGGAGCAAGAGTAGGCCATTCAGCCATTCAGGCCTGCTCCGCCATTCAAAATGATCATGGCTGATCGTCTAAGTCAGTACCCTGTTCCCACTTTCTCCCCATATCCTTTGATCCCTTTAGCATTAAGAAATATATCTATCTCCTTCTTGAATACATCTAAAGACTTGGCCTCCACTGCCTTCTGTGGTAGAGAATTCCACATGTTCACCACCCTCTGAGTGAAGAAATTTCTCCTCATCTTGGTTCTAAATGGCATACCCTGTATCCTGAGACTGTGACCCCTGGTTCTGGACTCCCCAGCCATCGGGAACATCCTCCCTGCATCTAGTCTGTCTAGTCCTGTTAGAATTTTATATGTTTCGATGAGATGTTAAAGTTCTGTCACCAGCCACATGTGGGTTGCCCACCTCCCCATCTCCGACGGATAGGCAGGCAATGGTGCGACTTATCTCCACGGCCTCCTCCTCCGCATCTGTCAGCTGGACCTATTTGTGGTGGTCCACCTCCAGTCCTCGCCCTCTCCCGTGCATTTTGCTCCCTCTTCTCCTACAAGGGGAGAAAGAACTGACCCGTGAGTGACAGAGGCTGACGGGGTCACCCGATGGATGCAGTGCTTTGGGTGAGACTGCCAATGAAACAGATGCATCAGAGGGTGAGTATCAGGCAGATGCATCACATTGCATCAGGATTGGGGTGGGTGGAAGTGGTGGGTTCAGAAATTGAAGCTTAGTTGATGCTGAAACTTAAGTGGGCGTGAGGATTGATGCGATGGAATAGGCTTGGCAAGACAGAGTGAGAGGGGGTGGGGTGGGGAGGGTGGGTGTTGAACAGCACACGATGTGGGTGAATCAGCAAATGTACTCACTTTCCCTGACCTGGTTAGGTCATTAAACCACTTCCTGCACTGCAGCCAGGGCCTGGGCACCGTGCTCCTGCTGCTCACCTCTCCCGCCACCTCCAGCCACGCCTTCTTGGTGACAGAACCGGGTTTCTTCCTCCTATTGCTTGGGTAGATTACCTCCCTCCTGCTTCTCACTGCACCCAGCAATACTTCCAGTGAAGCATCAGTAAATCTAAGCGCTGCCTTTGTTCTCCTGGACTCCATTTTTCCTTTCTCCTTCAAAATCAATTCTTGGACTGGCCCTTTAAATAGTTAGCTTTAAATCGCGTCATTTGGGCATGCAGTAGGCCATCTGCGCAGCTTGGAGACGCGAAACCTGGAAACTTGACTTCAATCGAGATACGATTGCAGGTTTAACCGCGCTCATTTTGCTTCTGGGTTCCCCATGCGAAAATCTACCCACCCGCTGACTTCCCGCTGCCATGCTAAAATCATGGCCTATTTTTCCCTCACAGAACATTTCCCTCACAGAAACACTTCTTCCACTTATGGACATTCTTCTGTTTCATGTAATTTCCAGCTAGAATATGCAAATTGGCAAGGAATTCCAGAAATTGCCCAATCGACTGGATTGCCAGTGATTGTAACATTGTACTTCCTTCATTTCTGCTCACTCCAGACTGCATCATAAGCAATCTATGTTTATTGTAACAAAATGGCCACGAAGGGCCTGAGTGAAAACACGCAATACACGGTGGCCATTTTGTTGTAGTTCACACAGATTGCTTATGATGGGACCTGGACTAGCAATGATTCAGAAAGATTATACACCTAATTGGCACTTGATGTAATGTATTAATCCTTTCTATGTTTTTCCACAGTGCACTTGATTTAATGCATTAATTCATTCTAAGTTTTACGCAGTGCACATGCTGTAATGTATTAATCCATCCCATGTTTCGCACTGTGCACTTGATGCAATGCATTGATACATTCCATGTTTTACACAATATACTTGATGTAATGCATTAATCCATTCCATGTTTTACACAATATACCTGATGTAATGCATCAATCCATTCCACGTTTTACACAATACACATGGTGTAATGCATTAATCCATTCCATGTTTTACACAATGCACTTGGTGTAATGCATCAATCCAGTCCATGTTTTACACAATACATATGGTGTAATGCATCAATCCATTCCATGTTTTACACAATACATATGGTGTAATGCATTGATCCAGTCCATGTTTTACACAATACACATGGTGTAATGCATCAATCCATTCCATGTTTTACACAATACATATGGTGTAATGCATTAATCCATTCCATGTTTTACACAATACATATGGTGTAATGCATCAATCCATTCCATGTTTTACACAATACATATGGTGTAATGCATTAATCCATTCCATGTTTTACACAATACACATGGTGTAATGCATTAATCCATTCCTTTCCATGATTGACAAATAATATTTAGGCCCTGAAATGACACTGTGAGCCCCTGGTGCACGAACGCTCACTGCAGCTCCCTGACATTCCTCTTCCCACTATTTCAGCAACAGCATTAAAATCAATGAGTTAAAGCTTCTGGGAAAATAGCGGAGAGAGAAATTTCAGATTAAGCATCTGTACACTTGTATTCCAAGGTGCTTGGTGTGTAGTGTTGACTCATAGCACGTCTTGTATCTGACATTAGCACAGTCTGGCCTTCACAGCTCAGAAGGGAGCGAGTGATCTGCAGAAACCAATTAGTACAAACTGTGCTGCTTGAAGGATCTTTGAGTTGTTTTCAACAGCACATTTTGAACTGATTTGAATTACATGTGTGGTGACTCCATAGTACCCACATCCTCTGACTGTCCTTTCCCATTTCTCACATAGAAACATTTACCTGACGAAGGAGGAAGCCTCCGAAAGCTTGTGAATTTAAAATAAAATTGCTGGACTATAACTTGGTGTTGTAAAATTGTTTACAATTTCTCACATAGTTAGCACCAGTGCCTCTGTTACAGATAACAGGGTTAAGGTGCAGATCAGGCATGATATAATAGAATTGCTCGAGGGGCTGAATGGCCTACTCTTGTTCCTAGTTTCCAATGCATAGCGCCTCAACAGCACAGGTGTATGCTCAAGGTAGCTGCTAGCCTGTTCCTCATTTACCCTGGGCAGTTTGTTTACCACAGTCCCTGCCATCCAATTCGGTATTTTGTTGAAGCAAAATGAATTAAATGCTATTGTAATTGATTCAAAATATAATTTAGCTAGGTCAGAATGAAAGGAAAGCTTCCCATCGGTCAGTCTACCCCTGTTTTAATTTATTGTAATACATGTTTTAAAATAAAATCTGAAGGAGCTCAGAAATATGAAATGTAACTTAGGGTTTCACACAGTCCATGTATGAAAAATAAAAACAATCTACTCTGACCCCATAACACGTTTTCTTTCATGTAACCCACTACTCAGCATTCAGCTGAAACTTCTCTGTCTGTGGTCAACTGACAGGAACATCAACATGTAAAATAGTCTCACACAATTTCTCGACTCTCTCGGACCCTCAGGTTCCTTCACCAGGCTTTAATTTTCTAGTTTACTCATCCACAACCAGCCTTCACTGAAACCTTCTTACCTTGACATTGAAGTCATTGGTCTGGATAGTCACAAAGCAAAAAAAAAGTTCCCATCATTTACTTGCTTTCATCCTTTAGTTTTCTACTTTTCTCTTTTCTCCCTTTATAGTATAAAAAAAATTCCTGGTTCGTACTGTTATGTTCTCTCTGTCCATGCTGATCTCTCTAGTTTTAATTTGCCAATTTTTATGCTTGTTGTTTGATGCAGTTTATCTGTTATCCACATTTTAATGAGCCTCCTGTAAAGTGGCTTGTTCATCCCTCCATCATAAGGTCAGAAATGGGGATGTTCGCTGACGAGTGAAGGCTGGTTGTGGATGAGTAAACTAAAAAAATAAAGCCTGGTGAAGGAACCTGAGGGTCCGAGAGGGTCGATAAATTATGTGAGACTATTTTACATGTTGATGTTCCTGTCAGTTGATCACAGACAGAGAAGTTTCAGTTCCATTCGCAACCCCTCAGATAATGAAGCAGTCCGTGCCCGCATGCAGCAAGCCTTGGACAACATCCAGGCTTGGGCTGATAAGTGGCAAGTAACATTTGTGCCAGACAAGTGCCAGGCAATGACCATCTCTAACAAGAGAGAGTCGAACCACCTCCCCTTGACATTCAACGTCATTACCATTGCCAAATCCCCCACCATCAACATCCTGGGGGTCACCATTGACCAGAAACTTAACTGGACCAGCCACATAAATACTGTGGCTACAAGAGCAGGTCAGAAGCTGAGTATTCTGTGGCGAGTGACTCACCTCCTGACTCCCCAAAGTCTTTCCACCATCTACAAGGCACAAGTCAGGAGTGTGATGGAATACTCTCCACTTGCCTGGATGAGTGCAGCTCCAACAATACTCAAGAAGCTCAACACCATCCAGAACAAAGCAGCCCCCTTGATTGGCACCCCATCCACCACCCTAAACATTTACTCCCTTCACCATCGGCGCACAGTGGCTGCAGTATGTACCATCCACAGGATGCACTGCAGCAACTCGCCAAGGCTTCTTTGACAGCACCTCCCAAACCCGCGACCTCTACCACCTAGAAGGACAAGAGCAGCAGGCACATGGGAACAACACCACCTGCACGTTCCCTTCCAAGTCACACACCATCCCGACTTGGAAATATATCATCGCTGGGTCAAAATCCTGGAACTCCCTTCCTAAGAGCACTGTGGGAGAACCTTCACAACACGGACTGTAGCAGTTCAAGAAGGCAGCTCACCATCACCTTCTCAAGGGCAATTAGGGATGGGCAATAAATGCTGGCCTCGCCAGTGACGCCCACATCCCATGAATGAATTTTTAAAAATCTAGTTTGTGTGTGTGCGTGTGTACGTTGGTGTCTTTGTGTGTGCATGTCTGTGTGCGTGGTGTGTGTCTATGTGTGTGTGTGTGTGTGTGCATAGTTTGTGTCTGTGTGCGTGATGTGTGTATGTGTCTGTCTGTTTGTCTGTCTGTAACTAATGCATTAATGGGAGGAGGATGTCTCAGAACCTCTAGAAAATAAAGTTGTTCCATGTCGGACAATAAGACTCCATATCGTTTGTCATTAGACGACTTTTACCTTGTAGACAAAGAAATCTGAGAGTTCCACTTTTTCGAACTGCTTAGAGTCCCTGCCTTGCATCCTGGGATTTGTAGTTTGATCTTTTGTAGTTTGCTGTTAAAAACTAGTCACCAAGACTAAAGATTAACTTTAACATCCTTTTTGTTTCTTTCTTTCTGTTGAACTATTTGTGAAGTGCAAGTGCTGATGACACGATCAGAGAATTGCCTCAAGACATTACCGTGCCAACAGTGGAGATAAGGGTCATTATTCAAGCACTGCCTTAGCTGAATTCCACTCGCTCATCCTGTTATATTCAATAACTACTTCTAACTCCCACCTTCGATTACACCAAAAATCAAAACATTTATTTAAAAACTCAATCATGAGTGAGTGAAGCTAAGACGGTGTTAATGATAATATGTTGTAACAGTTTCATTGTCACATTGTCCGTGACAGATGCCTGTTGTCAGATAATAAATTTCACAACAACACACTGACTGGAATATAAGGGCAGTGGGGCAGCTTTCTATCTGTGTTTATGATGAAGCTGATGCGGTTTGATCCAGTGGCATGATACAGTCCATGTGTACTGTACCATCACTGCTACACTGTTACTCCAACACCATATTGTTGGGCTATGGGGAAAGAGCAGGGGAGTGGGGCTAATTGGATAGCTATTTCAAAGAGCCGACACAGGCACAATGGGCCGAATGACCTCTGTCTGTGCTGTACAATATTAAGATACTACTAAACTATGATATTTCTTTATATAGCCTGGGGTTGTTCTCTTTAGAGCAGAGATGGTTAAAGGGAGATTTAATAGAGGTGCTCAAAATTATAAGGGGTTTTAATCGAGTAAATAAGGCAAAATTGTTCCCACCGGCGGGAGGGTCAGTAACCAAAGGACACAGATTTAAAATAATTGGCAAAAGAACCAGAGGGGAGATGAGGAGAATTTTTTTTACGCAGCGAGTTGCTTTGATCTGGAATGCTCTGCCTGAAAGGGTGGTGGAATCAGATTCAATAATAACTTTTAAAAGGGAACTGGTTAAATACTTGAAAAGGAAACAAATTACAGGGCTTTGGGCAAAGAGCAGGGGAGTGGGACCAATTGGATAGCTCTTTCAAAGAGCCAGCACAGGCACAGTGGACAGAATGGCCTCCCTCTGTGCTGTATGATTCTTTTAATTCTATATGCCTCTGAGGCTTCACAGACCCATGTGGCAATCAGTGCTGTACAGAGGCTTGGCAGCTCAGTGTATATCACCGGTAATGCTCTGTTCAATGACACCATCAGCTGATCCACTGTTAAAAGCGATAGTACCATCAATGGTTAGTCCCAACCAAAGAGAATTGCCATGTGTTTGGATGTTTTTTAAAATTCTATTTGAAATATCCCATCCTTGTTACTAATTGAAGGTGTCAGACCTGGTTCGGTGGTAGCACTCTCGCCTCTGAGTCTAAAAGGGTTCAAGTCTCACTCCAGAGACTTGGGCATAAAATCTAGGCTGACACTTCAGTGCAGTACTGAATGAGTGTTGCACTGTCGGAGATACCATCTTTCAGATGCGATGTTAAACCGAGGCCCCGTCTGCCCTCTAGGGTGGACATAAAAGATCCCACGCCACTATTTTGAAGAAGAGCAGGGCGGTTCTCCGCGGTGTCCTGGGCCAATATTTGTTGGTTGTCCCTCAACCAACATCACCAAAACAGATTATCAGGTCATTTATCTCATTGCTGTTTGTGGGACCTTGCTGTGCACAAATTGGCTGCCACGTTTCCTACATTACAACAGTGACTACACTTCAAAAGTAGTTCATTAGTTGTAAAGAGCTTTGGGACGTCGTGAAAGTCGCTATATAAATGCAAGTCTTTCTTTCTATTTGTTCTACATTACATTTTGTACTGCAGTATTTGTTCCAAAAAAATAAATGGAGCTGGGAAGTATTAAAAAAAAAATGAGATTCTAAATAGAACAACTCCACTGACACAAATGAGAAAGAGCAGGCTCATTCCAAGGAGACCTTTTGTAACTCATGCTTACAATAAAACATCAGAGTATGAGAATTCAGAGATGATTCTTAATCCTAGTAAGTGATAAATAAATGAGGCAATAGGTTAAATGCAGGCTGAAGTGAGTGGCAGTCTGCAAGATGGAGTTTACAGAAGGAGGTTGAACTGCTGAATGCTGTTTAAAATCATAATCTATATACTGTTTCCACTGGCAGGAGGGTCGGTAACCAGAGGACACAGATTTAAGGAAAGAACCAGAGGGGAAATGAGGAGAATTTTTTTATATACAGAGAGTTATTATGACCTGGAATGCACTGCCTGAAAGGGTGGTGGAAGTAGATTCAATAATAACTTTCAAAAGGGAATGGGATAAATACTTGAAAAGGAAAAAATTGCAGGGCTATAGGGAAAGAACAGGGAAGTGGGACTAATTGGATAGCTCTTTTAAAGAGCTAGTACAGGCACGATGGGCCGAATGGACTCATTCTGTGGTGTATGACTCTATGGCTCTATGATATAGTTGATTTTTCCTTTATTATTTAACGCCAGGTTATTAGGAACCATAACATTGGGCCAGATTTTGCTGGAGTGGGGCATCTCGAGCCGTGCCCTGTTAATTAGACTTGATCGTGCACGTTTAGGTTTTAACATTTTTTGCCCACAAAGTTGCTGGAAGTGCGAGCTGATAACGGGAATAGTGCGAGGGAAACAGGGCATCTGAGACCTTGGTGAACAACAGGACAAACAGTGTATCTCCTTAATAATCAGATTGAAGGGTTGAGAAATAAACAGAGGAAGGACTGAGAATGAGGATGAATTAGAGTGGGTGAATTCAATGTCAAATGTAATACAGAAAGAGATATAAAGAGAGGGAAAGAAAGATTGGATTGAGAGAGAGAGAAAAAAAAGCAGCAGAAAGGAAAAGTCAGAAAAAATAAATATATATTTTTTAATTTAACCTTCTTAAAATCTCCTAAAACAATTCACAACCTGAAGGAATGAGATGCCACACTTATAATTGTTCATTTTCTGGGCAAGAGAGGTTGATTGGTGGTCATTAACAATTATCATATCGTTAAGAGGGTACTTAGGCTGTTGATTACTAGACTTAACTTTCTGTGGCGAGTTTAATGGGCAATTAACGTGCAAATCCAGCGACTTGATGAAAATCACATGAAAATCGTGAAAATCAGGGCGAGATACTGTTTTCCCAAAGCTAACGGCGGAATGGCACAAATTCGCAATTCGCTGGGTATCTCTTCCTCACTACAAGTTTCTGGCTGATTTGCACATTAATAACGGCATGAGTCGTTCACATGCCATTACTTTTTCAGCAAAATCTGGCCCGATATATCTCAATAGTATCTCAGCAAATCAGAACCACTGTTTCCAAAGGAGTCCTATAAATATGGATACTAAATAAAGCAAGTGTGTGAATGTGATCCATGAGTAAGTACTTACCAGTCTTACTACTTGCAGTTACCTTCTCCTTTAAGAACATCTCCCCCTGATGTTAGTAAATTGAACATCAATTTTTAAAACTGCGTCAACTGTAGAGCAGAAGGCTTCCTGATGGTGAGACCCAGGAAGTGCAAGAGAAGAGTATCATTCCTCAGGATCTACAGACAGAGAATTAATTAAATTAATTAAACACTCAGTACTTCTGTGCTTGTAGATTTAACAAGCAGATGCTGCATATTCTGTGCTAAAGGAAGTATCACACTCGAATATATTATATTGTGGAAGTTCTAGTGAAGGTACTTTACAAATACTATCACTGCTTAGGCATCAGTATTAGTCATGGGGAAGTCATACTGGTGGTTCTCAGGTAACTATTACCTACTCAGGAGATTCAATACTTACAAAGAGATCTAAACAGGAATTCTTTGACATTGTTGGATCCCTCAGCATTTTAAGCACCATCAATGACTCCCCCTCCCCTCCAAGTGGCTTCATGAATAGTTTTTAGAACGTCAAAAGGTTTTTCTTAGTGTGTCCGGAATGCACTAATATAAGATCAAATCTATCAGTGCCAATTTCCTATATAGTGCCATTTTTCCTTCATTTTCTCTCAGTGGCTCACTAGGCAACACACCCTCTCGCCTCTGAGTTAGATGGTCGTGTGTTCATAGTCCCACTCCAGAGACTTGAGCACATAATCCAAGGCTGACACTTCCAGTGTAGTACTGACGGAGTGATGAGTCATGTGATTGGGTACAAAATTTAAAAGGGAAAAAGTTGGGCAATATGATTATTGACACATCAGCCAGAAAGGAGAAAAACAGTCATCCAATGAGGAAGAAGAAAGTTGACAGACTCAGCAGCTATTATGTAACATAAGGAATATTATAAAGGCTTTACTTTCTTTTGCCAATTTTAATCTTCACTCACTTTTATAATCCCCAAAATAATTACTTTGTCTCTCCTTAAAAAATGGGATTTCATTGGCTGAAAAGTAGGGTTAAAGTTTGGTTTTTCAGACAATTGAATGGCCTAGACATTAAAGATTGACTCGAGTGCAATATCAATGAAGCCGACCCAACCCTTGACGTGGTTTATATGTCAGGACCCAAAGAGGCTGCTGAGCGAACATTTTCATCAGCAGCCTCCAATGACTGGGTTCAAAAAGTAAGACTAAAAGCAAGATCCCGGGAGTAATGGGCCTGCTCCACTGACATCCAAAATGGAGCAAATATGGAGTCTATTGTACCAGAAACAATTCTAGAGAATCTACCAAGGTTTCTGAAAGGTTAGAACACCTAAAAATTATTGGCATTTTTTAAAAAATGTTTATCAGAGTCAGGGGATGAGAGCATTGCAGTGAATGCTTTATACCTTGACTTTCAAAGTATTTTATAAGGTCCTTCATCAAAATCTTGTGACTAAAGTTAAAACTAATAGCTCCGAGATGAAGCTGTAAATTGGATTATTAATTGACAAGATAATAGGAAACAGAGGGTAGTTATCGGCACTAATAGTTCTAATTGGGCAGCTGTGACCGGTTAAATCCCCCAGGAAGCAGTCCTGGGACTCCTGCTGTACATAATATTTATTAGTGACCTTGACAAAGATAATCTAAGCAGGATGCCAAGGTTTGTGGATGATATAAGATTACGTGGGAAAGCAGGACATCCAAAAGAAATGAATGTTGTTTAAATGAATCTGGAGACTGTAACCAAGTGAGCAGATGAACGGCAGATGGAAATTAATGTTGAAAAATGTAAGGTGATTACAGTATGAAGGATATATCATAGAATCATACAGCAAAGAAGGAGGCCATGTGTGCCACCGGGCCGGCTCATTGAAAGAGCTATCCAATTAGTCCCATTCCCCCTGTTCCATCCCCATGGCTCTGCAAATTTCTCCTTTTCAAATATATATCGAGAGGTAGGGAGAGGCCTAGCATTCTCACCACCACCTTCTCAGGGCAATTAGGGATGGGCAAACCCGCCTTGCCAGAGATGCCTACATCCTGAGAATGAATAATGTATAAAGCTCTGGTCATTGTATGTTTCACAGATAACTATAGCTGCTCTCTACGGAGCCGTCCATTGGCTGGCAGCTTGTCTACTTACAGAGGGAGGATGCAGCTGAGGTGTCCTCTTATAACATTGATTCCTCCATGTACGGGCAAGTGCTCGGAAGATTACCGTGACAATGTTGGTGACTCCGTTTGGACAATAGTCATTAGTATTATGATCAGCTGTCCTGCTAATTGAACCTTAAGCAGGATGAAAGAAAGAAAGAATTTGCATTTATATAGCGCCTTTCACAAACCCAGGAAAGTGCTTCACAGTCAATAAAGTACTTTTGAATGAAGTCATAGAATCATAGAATCATAGAATGATACAGCACAGAAGGAGGCCAATCAGCCCATCGTGCCTGTGCTGGCTCTTTGAAAGAGCTATCCAATTAGTCCCACTCCCCTGATCTTTCCCCATAGCCCGGCAAATTTTTCCCCTTCAAGTATTTATCCAATTCCCTTTTGAAAGTTACTATTGAATCTGCTTCCACCACCCTTTCAGGCAGCGCATTCCAGATCATATCAACTCGCTGCATAAAAAACTTCTCCTCATCTCCCCTCTGGTTCTTTTGCCAATTATGTTAGATCTGTGTATTCTTGTTATCGACCCTTCCACCTCCTTACTTACTCTGTCAAAACCCTTCACGATTTCGAGCATCTCCATCAAATCTCCCCTTAACTCTCTCTTCTCAAAGGGGAAAAATCCCAGCGTCTCAACTTGTCCTGTCATCTTCAAAGATTTGTGTATGTATACCCCCAGGTCTCTCTGTTCCTGCACCCCCTTTAAAATTGTACCATTTAGTTTATATTGCCTCTCCTCATTCTTCCTACCAAAATGAATCACTTCACACTTCTCTACATTAAAGTTCATCTGCCACGTGTCTGCCCATTTCATTAGTCTGTCTATGTCTTCCTGAAGTCTGTTACTGTCCTCCACATTGTTCACTACATTTTTGAGTTTTGTGTCAGCTGCAAACTTTGAAATTATGCCCTGTATACCCAAGTCTAGGTCATTAATGTATATCAAAAAGAGCATTGGTCCTAATACTGACCCCTGGGGAACACTAGGGTATATTTCCCTCCAATCTGAAAAACAACTGTTTGCCACCTCTGGCCATTTCCACCACCTAAGTGCAATGTCACCACCAAACACATCTTCTCCTTCCCTCCCCTTTCAGCATTCCGAAGGGTCCGCCCCCTCCACGACACCCTGGTCCACTCTTCCATCACCCCCAACACCTGCTCCCCTCCCCACGGCACCTTCCCATGCGAGTGCAGGAGATGCAACACCTGCCCCTCCACCTCCTCCCTTCCCACCGTCCAGGGCCCCAAACATTCCTTCCAGGTGAAACAACGATTTATTTGTAATTCTTTCATTTTAATAAACTGTATTCACTGCTCACGAAGCGGTCTCCTCTACATTGGGGAGACCAAACACAGATTGGGTGATCGCTTTGCTGAGCACCTCTGCTCAGTCCGCAAGTGTGACCCTGAGCTTCCAGTCACTTGCCATTTTAATTCCCCTTCCCACTCCCACTCTGACCTCTCTGTCCTCGGCCTCTTACACTGTTCCAATGAAGCTCAACGGGAGCTCAAGGAACAGCACCTCATCTTTTAATTAGGCATTTTACAACCTTCCGGACTCAACATTGATTTCAATAACTTCAGATCATAACCACTGTTCCCATTTTTTCGCCTGTAGGTGCTGGTAGTGTTCTGATGTTGCCATTTACAGTTCCTCGAGACCCATCTTTTGTTTCTTTACTTGTCCCATTACCACTGAAAGACTACACTGTTACATGATAAACCTGAGTCCGCCCTCAGAAGTGGCATAAAAGACAGACCCCTTGCAAGAGTTAGACAGTAGAGCAGTCAGGACAGGAGCAAGGGCTGACCCTGGAAAGGAACTGGGCAGCAGCGGCCACACGAGGCGAGGATCCGGATCCAAACAGAGGAAGCCCCAGGCGGGGAAAGGCCAACGGACAGAAGAGACCTCAGGCAGGGTGGAGCTTCCTTCAAGGCTCCTACAAAGTGGGCACAAACTCTACCCCAGCACCGAATGGGTGATATAGTTCTTGTTCTGTACTGTAATCTACTGCTTATATGCCTCTAGGTGCTGACCCCTGTGTAAAGCTTAATAAAACACCATTGCACCATATTGGAGTCACGTCGATCATTGGAAAGAAAGGTAGAGATGCCTCGCACCATCATTCCTTTTGTCATTTAATCTCTCCTGCCCTCCACCCTATCACAGACCTTCCCTTTTGTTCTTCCCTCCCCTCCTTTCCCTGGTTCCGTACTTGCTTAAAAACTGTTTAATCTCTAACTTCTTCCAGTTCTGACGAAGGATCATCGACCTGAAACGTTAACTCTGTTTCTCTCTCCACAGATGCTGCCTGACTTGCTGAGTATTTCCAGCATTTTCTGTTTTTATGTTCACCACCACGCTCTGCTTTCTGTCTCTCAGCCAATTTCATATCCACGCAGCTACTGCCCCTTTAATCCCATGGGCTTCACTTTTGCTAACAAGTTTATTATGTGGTACTGAATTACTCGCCTTTTGGGCAGACTAGGGTTGGGTCATCAACTGCACTACCTTCATCAACCCTCTCCATTACTTCAAATAACCCAATCAAATTAGTCAAACATGATTTGCCTTTAAAAAATTCGTGCTGACTTTCATTTATTGACCCATATTTTTCCAAGTGCCAATTAATTTTGTCCCGGATTATTGTCTCTAAAAGTTTCCCCACCACCGACATTAGGCTGATTGGCCTGTAGTTGCCAGATTTATCCCTCTCCCCTTTTTTGAAGAGGGGTGTAATATTTGCAACCCTCCAGTACTGGCCCCATATCTAAGGAGTTTTGGAAGACTGTGGCCAGAGCCTCTGCAATGTCCACCCTTACTTCCCTCAGCAACCTAGAATGCATTCCATCTGGACTGGGTAACTTTTCTACTTTGAGCTCTGTCAACTTTTTAAGTACCTCTTCTTTATTTATTTTTAACCTATCCAATATTGTTACTACCTCCTCCTTTACTGAGACCTTAGTCACAGTTGTAATGAATGAAACACGGCAGCCAATTTGCACACAGCAAGGTCCCACAAACAGCAATGTGATAATAGCCAGATAATCTGTTTTAGTGATAAATATTGGCCAGGACACCAGGGAGAACTCTCCTGCTCTTCCTCAAGAGGACATCATGGATCCACATGAGAGGGTAGACAGGGCCTGGGTTTAGCATCTCATCTGAAATACAGCACCTATCGACAGTGCAGCACTCCCTTGGTACTGTACCATCAGCCTGGATCATGTGGTCAAGTCTCTGGAGTGGGGCTTGAACCCACAACCTTCTGACCCAGAGCCGTGAGTGCTACCCACTGAGCCACAACTAACACCTGAGAAAGGATGTAGCAGCCACACTCTCCTTTACTGGCCAGCTTCAGTACCAAGATGTGGCTTCCTTTCAATGTGAGGCGAGGGATAAAACTTTGACACCGTGATTTCTTGAGACAATGAAACTCGGATAAAGTTTCTGGCAAGCAAAGATAGGTGAAGGTTGAGAGTTGCCTTCTCCATGTGCAAAACAAGATAGAGAGGCTCGCCACTATCAACTGCAGTTTGCTAATTGTTTGTGCCAAAATAAGGGCTCGCAAAGTAATCTTTCTGAGTGGATGGGAAATTAAACTCCAAGCAGCAACAAGCTTAGGAACAAACTTCTGCACCTTTCCGGAAACTTCTGTGTGTCAGAAGACTTTAGGGTGTCCCCCAGTTCTCATTCCAAAGGCGGAAATAGCATCAATACAAATATGCAGCAAATTTGGACAGAGTCCCTGATTTTGGATTGTATCTTTTATTGAGATACTGATTTACGGGACCAAGGCCCCGATGTAGAAGACAAATGAGGTTGAATCGATGGAGTTACCACCCAAAGAGACCACCCAAGGAGTCTTGATTTCAACACAGCGAGGATGTAGAGAGGAAGGCAAGCATCTAAGGTGACAAATTTGAAGCTTAGGAGGAACAAGAGACAAAGTTAGAGGAACATTGACCATATCAGTACTAATAAATAGAGAGAGATGAAAAAGGTTATAGCAGAGAGGGAGATTGGAGGCTAGAGGTGAGGTACCGATCTGGAGATGAGAGACAAGCCTCCCATTAGGTGATAAGCTTTCTCTTTAATTCTGTCCGGGAGTGTGGGAGAGATAGCAGAAGAGTTTCCCAGTCTCCCCTGATGCAGAAGCAATATTCAAGTCTTGGATGGACATGGACTTCATGGAGAGTGAAGTATTGTTGAGGGATAGGAATGTGGGAAGATAAGCGTTTGGTATGAAAAAGGAAATCAAACTCCTTGAAGGAAACAGAGCCATTGTGGGAGTTCCATTTGAGGTCAAAGGAAAAGAACTAAGGATGGAGCATCATTCAAACTCTGACAACAAGCACTTATGAGACATGTCAGTCTGAAAGGCTAATGCATGAACTCCACCTGCATCTGGAAAGGCACCAAAGGGAAGAGGTGATAGCTGTTGGTTAGACTTGTGAGACACATGAAGAAACTGAGGGGGGAGTTTTAACCAAGAACGGGTCGGTTGGGGGCAGGTGGGAAGTTAAAATAATACAAGTTTGCAGAGCAACCGCATCCTGGTTCCAAAGCGCCCACATCTGGATTAAACGGAGACACGTTTGGCTGTGTACGAGTAACCTGGAGGTGGATCAATCATTAGTAACAGGCAGGTGGGTTCTTTAACACAGTAATTATCATATGTTAATTAGGTGATTTTAAATTGAATTTAACAGACCTTCGAATTTAAAGCCTCCAGCACATGTTTTCCCGTGCTGTCGGCTGACTCTCCCCAACAATGTCTGATGTGCCCCAACGCCCTCTCACAATGTCTGACTTCCCCCTCTCACCACCCCCACCCAGCGATTGCCCCCCCCCCCCCATACAAACCCCAAAGACTCTGATCTCTCCTCGGATGCTTTCCTGCCCAACAGGCGACCGGCCAGTCAATCTGTCTGACTGCCAGGTGCGAAGCCTATTGAAAAAGTTTTAAAGACATCCTACCGTCAAAATCATCATGACGTGCAGGAAAACCTTACTTCCGGGTTTTACATCCGAAAATCTCCCCCCCACCACCCTCTTCCCGGCCCCGAGTTAATATCCAGACCAGAGTCTTTGAAAAATGGAAAGAAATAGGATTTCCATTGAACCATCAAAGAACAGGGAGAGGATCAATATGTAGCAAATTGGGCATTAAACTGTGAGGGAACTAGGGTGTTTGGAAATATGTCAAAATTGCTGGTGAATCATACTCCAGTGGGCTGAAGTTATGACCTTGCTACCAGTGGATAAATGCTTCCATTTATTGAGGTAAGGCTTCAAAGTAAAGGCTTTCCTGAATGCTAATGATGCAGCGAACACAGATTCCTAGAACTATTGCTCCTCAAAGCCAGCCTTCTCAGGACACAAGTTCTCTGCTGGAGGCTGTGAAGGTCACAGTGGCAAACCAAACTGTTCACCTGAGAGAGAATCTCATGATTCTGGGTTTCTGATGGGCCAATTAATGCCGTGGGCCATTAAGTCTTAAACAATGTCTTCTTTGGCCATTAAGGGTGCCCCACTATATCTTGTAAACGATCTGTGATGTGAGAGAAAAGCAGATAGAAATTTCCTTCACTGAGAGATCAGTGAGCCATCGAGGACTAATTTGCTATGGTGTCTCCAAACCCGCAGTTAAGATTCTAGTAACCTTTTGATTTGAAAAGTTGTCATGGGCTAAATCTCCAGAAACCCCATCTGCAACTCTGTACTGGGGGAGGATGGGGGGTGAAATTGCTTCAGGCCCATTTTTGGGCCTTAAATGGGCACCGTGCATGGAGCGCACACCCCAACTGGGAAGCCTGAAGCAAAAATTGAGCCTTGAACTATCCACAGCAATCAATCTCTATCAATTAGTCTACCACAGACACAGACATGAGGTGAGTAAAACCCCCAGTGGTGGAGAGCTCTGGGAACCATAGGTCCCAAGTCACCTGTTCCTCCCAAGTTTACTAAACTTGATAAATAAAGGGCAGCATGGAAATGAAATGCCAAGGTGAAACTTTCGTGTTCCCAACTGTTTGGAATTTCTTAGCATTTGACAACAAACCGATCCATTAGAGGCCCAGATTTCTGGCATGCAGAATGGTGCCCCTAGATGGTGGAACAGGGTAGCACATTCCTGCTCCACATCTTGCACCTCAGTTAAGACCCACCCCTAGTCTGCCCAAATGGCTAGCTGCACCAAACAGACTAAGAAAGTCCCAGATTCAATCTCCAGCGTGATACAGGAGTGGGCCATTCAGCCCCTTGAGCCTATTCTGCCATTCAACTATATCATGGCTGATCTGCACCTCAACAAAATTTACCCCCTTTATTCCATATCCCTTGATACCCTTACTTATCAAAAATCTATCGATCTCAATCATGAAAGCTCCAACTGACCCCCAGCATCCACAGCCTTTTGGGGGAGCGACTTCCCGATTTCCATTACCCTTTGTGTGAAAAAGTGCTTCCTGATTTCTGTCCTGAATGGCCTAGCTCTAATTTTAAAATTAACTGGATTCCGCCACCAGAGGAAATAGTTTCTCTGTATCGACCCTATAAACTCCTATTATCATTATTCTCCACATCATATCATTTTAAACACCTCGATTAGATCATCCCTCAACCTTTTAAACTTAAGGAAATTCAAACCAAGTTAATGCAACCTGTCCTCATAATTTCACCCTTTTAGCCCCGGTATCATTCTGGCGAATCTGCGCCGCACCCCCTCCAAGGCCATTATCTCCTTCCTGAGGTGCGGTGCCCAGAACTGAATGCTGTGCTCCAGACGGGGTCTGACCAAGGTTCTATACAATGAAGTATCACTCGCTCCCTTCTATATTCCTGCCCTCTTGAGATAAAGGCCAACATTCCATTAGCCTTTCTGATTGTGTTGATTGATCTGTCCCCAGCTGACTGTAGGGCCTTCATGTCCTGTTATCCATGATCCCACCTGGAAATGTGCAGTTATAGATGTCAAGTGAGGACTGGATTAGGATCATCTGTTGTAAGATTCTCAAAATTCACAGATCCCCCAAAACTCGGAGAAAAACCCTAAAGAAAAGGACTTTGGACTCTTTTCTAACCATTTCAGGGGATGAAATATTGGGCCTAACAGAGGGTGATTCAAGGTCAAAAACCAAGATTTGGTATTTTAAAAAGGCATGTTTGGGTTTGTAAAGGAAAAAAAAAAGGCTGCAACAGGAGTTTGGATCAACCTCTGTAATAGACGGTTTGAGTATTGGAGTTAATCAAACTGTCTGGGGAACTGTGTGACCTCACTCAGCCCCTACATTTACATTCAGACAATAGACCCACGGAAGAGCAGTCCCCACCCAAATTACAGGACCCATCCAAAACATGCATAAAACAAATCCAATCACCCCACTCCATAGAAATCTCAGGCCCAGTCAGGAAACTCGAAACCTGAGCACAATGATCACAATCAAGCAAGAGCTCAACAACTCATGAAACCATCCCGAAACCACTTCACACATTTCATCAACAAGTTACTCTTAACAAGCCAGCCAAAATCTTACAATAAACCGGGTCAGATTTGGCACGCAGATAAGGAGGCTTCAATTAATATAATTGAAGGCCTATTTTCTCAAGAAGTTCAGTTCAGCCAGGAATTCGACAGCTCGGGAGACAACAGTTCAACAAGGTGAGGGGCAACAGAAAGAAGTTCAACAGAGAAGGTCAGCAGCTCTAGAAGCAGGTCGGCACACAAGAAGAAACCAGAGCAACAGCCCTAGTGACCATCAGACACCTCGCGGCAACAAGGGCCTCACGAAACAACCAACCAAATATTACCACCAACCAACCGGGCAATATTGAGCAACCGTGACCAAAGAAAACCAACTCGGGAGAAAACCGAAGATCTGCAAAGTTTCCACTCTACAATCTATTCCTGACTTACCCCTGGGTGAGTTTTCTACTTAAAAGACTCTAAATCCTATCACTTTTCGAAGAAAAGTGGGTACTCACCCGATAGATGCAAGACGCACCCGACCGCATCAGCGGACTCGCAAAGACTGACCAGCTACGCAGTTGAAGCCCTCTACCGCGTCCGAGGTATGGCAGACACCAACCAACACATACAGCGAACCCCGAAATCGCGAACCAGCTCAACTGTCGAGGATTCGTTTGGTGAGCATTATCTCTAGTCCTTTAGAGCCCAACTTAGTTAGTACAGTGGGATTGGGAGGGGTGAGGTATCCTTCTACTGTAATTTCCCTCGTGTGTACCGAAGTGTTCCCCATTTTTATTAGAGTGTTAAGATTGTTGTGTTGTATTTCCTCTCTTGAATAAAGATCAAAGTTTCTTGCACCAAAACCAGTTGTCTGCTGCACTTTTGTCACAACCCCCAAATAAGTCCAAGGTCTAGATCCAAGGGAGTGGGAGCGATTCGAACCGCTCAGAAGTCAGAGGTGAAGCTGACACACACCACCACCCCCTACGCTGTGATAACCCCTGTGATGGAACAGTTTGCCAACTTGCTGTGTAGGCTCGCACATGAAAAACAGTCATTTGGATTAGACACGGAGGGCAAGCAGCATCCATGGGACCATATCCCAGCAAGGATTCGATGCTGTCAGGAGTGGAGAATAGAAGGGAGAGGCAATTTGGGAGAGAAAAACAGAAAGAATAAAAGATGAAGCCATTCTTACGGGATGAAAATATTCTCTACCTCCTGATGGCTGCAGAAATCTTAAGTGGGATGAATTTCTGGCAAGATACAGGTTCTCTGCACAAACTTGTTTCAATAATTGGTGCTAATTGGTCGGTAAGGTGAATGGAAATGTCACACTAGTACCTTTCAGAGGTTTGGGTTAAGGCAAATTATACCCTGCGGGATTCCATTATTTTTGGTGGCGGGCTGGTCAATGTTAGTGTAAAATTCCTTCCAGCGTTATTTTAACACTGGCCTTAACCTGTTTTTTAAAGGAGTTAATGGCGGTGTTAAAATATTTCAAAAGCAATTTAATGTGGTAACACAGAAACTAATGCATTGTCAGAGGAAATGAAACCTTATGAGTTAATTGTTTTCTTCTGTAAAAGAAAAGGTGTGTATACGGTAGGGTCAGGGAGCTGAGTCCTTTTACTCTAGAAATTTGGACGGAATATGTGAATTAGATAAATTCGGGAGATCCACGGGACATATGCATAAGTTACGTAAGCATAGAACAGGAGTATTTTTCTTTTCCCGGTGGGGGGGGGATGGGTGGTCATCGACCTCTGGAACAAATTGTTGGGCTCGTGCAGCGAATGTGGGTGCGCTGCACGTGTTCAAAAGGGAGCTGGACAAGGTTCTGGCTGAAGCTGATATCATTGCGTACAAAAGGTCGTAGGATATTGGGTGTCGTACCTTGTGGTGACTGTGATCTCCTGGAACTCGTTTTTGATCAATATCCGGGATCCCCAGTCCCCAGGCCGATATTTATCCCTCAACCAACGTCACTAAAAAAAACAGATTATCTGGTCACTATTGCATTGCTGTCTGTGGGAGCTTGCTGTGCGCAAATTGGCTGCCGCGTTTCCTACATTACAACAGTTACCACACTTCATATAAGTACTTCATTGGCTATAAAGCACCATGGGACATCGTGAGGTCGTGAAAGGCACAATATAAAGGCAAGTTCTTTCTTTCTTTGGTATGTTTCTTTCTCAGCGACAGAAGTCCCTTTTTGGAGGGGAAAGCATGAAAGAAAATTTCTCTTACAACTAATAAAAGGAGGTGATCTGGATAAGCAGAATTGTCCTTTTATGTTAATCTGTTGCGTTGCTCGCAGAGGTAAAGAGCTGATGGTAAAACAGTGCCTGGAAAAGGATGTTTGATCAGCTGCTTCAACCTACAACACAATGGCCCAGAATTTGCTGTAGCCAGTCTAAGAAAGGCACCCATCATTAGTTAGACTTGCCCATGCCCGTTTAATCTCCATGATATTTTATGCTGCAAATTGCTGGAAATGGGAGACGGGAGTGCCCTCTACAGGACACCTGGGATCTGAGCGAACAGCGCAAGCAACTGTGTGTCTCCTTAACCCATCAGATTGAAATGAACAGCACAGAGTCTGAACAAGGAAGTGTAATTTGGAATAGTGAATTCAATCAGGTACAGAAAGAGAAATAAAGAGAGGGAAAGAAAGATTGGATTAAGAGAGAGAAAAAAAAGAGACAGAAAAAGAAAGTTACATTTTAATTTAATTTTTATTTTAAAAATCTCCAACAACAATTAAAACCTGAAGGAATGAGACTCCACACTTGTAGTAGTTAATTTTCAGTATGAACAGAGGTTGTTTTGCAGTAATTAACACTTAAAAAGGATACTTAGACTGAAATGGACAACTCCTAACTTTCTGTGGTGAGTTTAGTTGGCATCTACTGCGCAAAAATAGCAACGTCACGCCGTTCGATGCATTTCATTGGTGAGGCAGACAGCGAGCTACCGTTTTTGCGAAGCTAACGGCAGAGCGGCGCACCTCGGACAGCAACTTTCCGGATTTTCACGTTTAACCGCGTATCTGCCCTCGCCTGAAGTTGCTGTGCATTTTGCGTATAAATAACAGTGAGCGCCATTAACCTCATCGTTGTTTTGCGTGCAAATTCTGGGCCAATAAGTGTTCGGGCAACCAATTAGAATTTCTCGACACACTTTCTCTGCTTCGATTTCTTTTCCTTTTTCCCATCGTTATTTGTTTTTTAACTCTCCCTCTCTCCTTTACCTGAATATCAGCTTTGCTTCCACATTTCATTTTTGTTCAGTGAAGCAAAATCACAGCTGTGCAGCATGCAACCCTCGGCTCCAAGGCTAAAGTGTGCTCATTGCACTTTCCGTCAATGTAATATACATAGACACTTTTGAAAATGATTGATTTCCTCACACTCGCACATTAAACTATTAAATACTGGAACTGTCAAATCTTCCATAAAAAAAAATGCACATGGAAATTATTCTGGTCAAACCAATGGTATCACTTCATGGAATTTGTTTACGGCAGATTATACTCGCATGTGATGAAAATTACTGGTTTATGTTTGCAAAAAAAAGAAAAGAAACGAGGAGAAATAGGGAAACACGTGTGGGAGAGGGTGGCAATCAGATGTTTAGAACCAGTTCTGGTTGGTGAGAAACAAGGGAGAGATTTCAGGCTGTGCAGAGAATAGCATTGGGCCTGATCCCCAGTGTCAGGGCTCTTGAGTTATAAGGGTAAACTGGAGTGACTTGGGCTTGTCAGCTTGGAAAGGTGGTATCTGAAAGGGGATATGAGGAACAGGCGGGAAAGTGGAGTTGAGGCCAAAATCAGATCAGCCATGATCTCGTTGAATGGCGGAGCAGGCTCGAAGGGCCAAATGTCCTACTCATGCTCCCATCTCTTATGTTCTTATAGAGGTTTATTAGACAGTAAATTATATGAATAAGGTTAATCTGGAATACTACTCTAAAGTAAACTGTGGGAGTAGGACAAGGGGACGCAGGTTCTAACTAATAGAAGGTAACTTTAGAACTGAAGTCAGGAGGTGGGTCTTCACAAAGCAGGAGAAATCACCAGTTGGAATGGACTCCACACAGAGACCCTCCGCACAGGGCAGATGCAAATTCAGTAATCGTTTAACAAACTGGAATGCTGCAATGGGAGGAGTTGTCTTGGATAGATAAGTTAAGATGGGTCAAATGGCCTTCCTCATCCGTAAGGATCTTGTGAGCCAGCTAGTGATACAGAGTGAAGAACTCCCCCCCCATAAAGAATCTGTACACTGATCATGTAAAACTTCGTAACAGAATTTGGTACAAATCCACTGTAGGTTTTCTTCAATTCTGAGGAGGACACTGTATTTAAACTAAAGATGCCACCCTTTAGTTAACATCTGACACTTTTTCTTTCCTACAGTTTCTAATGACTCAATGGTAAAATAAAGAATCAGAAAAAATACAGGATTGTAGGTTTTTTTTCCTGTGCCCCGGCCCCCTGTATTTATAAATTAATTCCCCTCTCTCCCTCCCCCCTCCCCATATCACGCAACATGCTCCAGCAGCCAGATAACCTGTTTCCAGGACTCTGCCAATGTGGCTTCTAAACTGACCACAAGAAGGTAACTTGAGAGCAGGTTGGGCTGGCCTGGCCCCTGGGGAAGTAACTTGTCTCAACCCAGTATTTGTACCCACCCTGCATTCTCCCGCGTGGTGAGGTCAGGAAGTTACCAGGTGGGAGCTTTCAGGTTGGGAGTCGGCCCCTCATCTCGTTCGATCGTTGGCTCGTCCTTCGGCATCGAAGAAGGCAGCCAGAATATCACCTCAATTTCTGCAGTGAGTTCTTCGATGAGATCTAATCTCGCTGGGAAAGAACGTCTGCCAATTGAACAGTGGATCTTAAAATGCACCAGGTTGAGGATCTGGATTCTTCAAGCGAGACTTCCTTGAGCTGGCGTTTAGATTCAGCATCAGAAATGCGATGGGCCTCATAGTAGGAGGTGTGTTCATGGATAGTTTTTTCGCTACCCTTTCTTATCTTGAGCAAGCTGTTCCCACTTATGGACATCAATTTTGCACTGTTTCAGAGCTCTGCACCTAGGAATTAATTCTCAGCATTGCTGCCCTGCCTGTCTTAATGACGTCCCCTATAAATAAACCAAATGTTAAAGAATAGATATCTAAGTAGGACTTGAAACTGCAAAAAGAAAAAGTCATTGATACAAGCGGAAAACCATAATTTGAGAATAAGACTGCATGTTTAACTGAGCAGCAGTCATCATCACTGTTCATCCTCCCATAACCTTTTCAAGGTGCAACGACTCCCTTTTCATTTTAGATCTAAATATATCCAGAAAGTGATAATCATCTGAGCCGGCAGAGGGCCAGATCAATCATTCTGCTGCAGACTGCTGCTGGTTTCATTAACCTATTACTTAACCGATCTGTGTACTATTTTATTCAGACTGTCAGCAGGCTAAAGGTCAGTCCCGAGTGCAATCATTTTAAGAGGAAATTAATCCTTCATCACGTTTAATGTGACATTAGTGGAGGCAGATCACGGTGCTCTGGGGCTTTCTGGATATCATCATAAAGAAAGGAAATTGGTCTGTATCAAACCTATCACCGGACTTCGGTGTGAAATATAGCTTTTGTTCCCTTTTACATCAGTCATTATTCAGCTCGATGAAAACCAATGCAATTATGTGCCCTTTGGGAAAGTTTCACTGTTGTCATCAGTAATTCGCATCTCGCTCAGCAATAAATGGCAATGAACTAAATACTCTTTTTTTGGATGAAAATGTTTTTGAATAAAAGTGACGAGTCAGTGTTTTACTGAAAGCTATTTTGTTTTTGCTTCTGGTAGAGTGAATGAAACTTGAAGAAATATTAGTTTAAAATTGTTTTTATTACAAGCACATTTATACATAATCTAAAATTAATTGTTATTTTGCAGTGGGGGTAGGTATATTAATGAATTATTGTAACGCGCTTAACTGTTAGATTAAATCGAGTTCACTAAGTAATTGTCAAAGTATAAAGGAGGTCGAAATCCCCCTAGCCATTGATCACTATTGGCTAACCCATTTCAAGCCCAAGTGCCATAAAATAACAAAATGTTGATTTACCAGGTTGCTGTCAGCTAACTGCATTGGAAGTTCTGCTCTCTCTTTCTCTTTCTCTTTCTGTCAGCTCCAGGATTTTATTCCATTTCTCTCTTGTTTTTGCTCTCTTGCGACTTCCATGCTTCAGGCTCAATCTTTCTTTCTCTCTCTTTACCTGCTCCAATCTATCTCTCCTCATTTCTCCCCTCTCCATTCCAGTCTCTCTCTCTCTCTTTCTCTATGCTCCAGGCTCAAATTTACTTTCTCTTTCTCTCCCTACTCCAGTCTCTCTCTCCCTATTTCTCCCCTCTCCACCCCAATCTCTATCTCTGCCTATCTCAGTTATGATTTAACTCCCCCACTCCCCTTCTTCATCCATTCCAGTCTATGCTTCAGGCTCCCTCTGCACCAACTCCAATCCTCGCGCTCTCTTTCTTTCTCTGCTTCAGTCTTTACTCCACAAATTATCGATTTCATGTATGAAACACTGATCTATGCTCCTAAATTACCTTTAGCTCCAGGTTTGCTAAACATTTGTGATTGCTAACTTTAATCTTATTCTGCTCGAAATTCAATCTTATTTCAAGCCTGACCTGACTTTATCTGAATATTGTTCTTGCTGCCAGTGCAGTCTTTGTTGGCCTTTCCAATCCTTTACCAGTCCCACTGTCAGTTATTATATTCTCCATCTCCACTCTTCGAAACACCAGAAAGAACTGTAAGAAGCCAATCCGAGGCATTTGCAACACTCTTTTTTTGAGATCATTTTACAATTCCAGTGGGTCATATGCGCTAAAGCTGGAATGAACAACAGCAAAATAGAAACCAGTGTTAAACCTGCAGGGATGCAGCAAGCATGCACATAACATGGAAAGTATCCCAGTCTGCACACTGCGATCAACTACAGCCAGGAAAGAGAGATAAACTGCAGGAGGACACATGTTATAAGAACTTACCCAGAGCACATAGGTTGATCACTGCTGCAGAACAGTTCACCATCACTGCTACACATCGGTTCACCGTCACTGCTACACAACGGTTCACCATCACTGCTACACAACAGTTCACCATCACTGCGACAGAATGGTTCACCATCACTCCTACACAACGGTTCACCGTCACTGCTACACAACGGTTCACCATCACTCCTACACAACGGTTCACCGTCACTGCTACACAACGGTTCACCATCACTCCTACACAACGGTTCACCGTCACTCCTACACAACGGTTCACCATCACTGCTACACAAGTGTGCACCGTCACTCCTACACAACAGTTCACCATCACTGCTACACAACGGTTCACCATCACTGCTACACAACGGTTCACCGTCACTCCTACACAACGGTTCACCATCACTGCTACACAAGTGTACACCGTCACTCCTACACAACAGTTCACCATCACTGCTACACAACGGTTCACCATCACTGCTACACAACGGTTCACCGTCACTCCTACACAACGGTTCACCATCACTGCGACACAACGGTTCAACATCAATCCAACAAAACGGTTCACCATCACTGCTACACAATGGATCGCCGTCACTCCGACACATCGGTTCACTATCACTGCTACACAACGGTTCACCATCACTGCTACACAATGGTTCACCATCACTCCTACACAATGGTTCACCGTCACTTCTACAAAGCGGTTCACCATCAATCCTACAGAACGGTTCACCATCACTGCTACACAACGGTTCACCATCACTGCTACAGAACGGTTCACCGTCACTGGTACACAACGGTTCACCATCACTCCTACAAAACGGTTCACCATCACTGCTACACAATGGTTCACCGTCACTGGTACACAACGGTTCACCATCACTCCTACAAAACGGTTCACCATCACTCCTACACAACAGTTCACCATCACTCCGACAGAACGGTTCACCATCACTGCTACACAATGGTTCACCATCACTGCTACACAAAGGTTCACCGTCACTGGTACACAACGGTTCACCGTCACTGCAACACAACGGTTCACCGTCACTGCAACACAACGGTTCACCATCACTGCTACACAATGGTTCACCGTCACTGCAACACAACGGTTCACCGTCACTGCAACACAACGGTTCACCGTCACTGCAACACAATGGTTCACCATCACTGCTACACAACGGTTCACCGTCACTGCAACACAACGGTTCACCATCACTGCTACACAATGGTTCACCGTCACTGGTACACAACAGTTCACCATCACTGCTACACAATGGTTCACCGTCACTGCTACAGAACGGTTCACCATCACTGCTACACAACGGTTCACCATCACTGCTACACAACGGTTCACCATCACTGTTACAGAACGGTTCACCATCACTGCTACAGAACGGTTCATCATCACTGCTACACAACGGTTCACCGTCACTGCTACACAACGGTTCACCATCACTCCTACACAACGGTTCACCATCACTCCTACACAACAGTTCACCGTCACTGCTACACAACCATTCACCATTACTGCTACACAACAGTTCATCATCACTCCTACACAACTGTTCACCATCACTCCTACAAAACGGTTCACCATCACTCCTACACAACGGTTCACCATCACTCCTACAGAACGGTTCACCATCACTGCTACACAACGGTTCACCGTCACTCCCACATCGGTTCACCATCACTGCTACAGAACGGTTCACCATCACTCCTACACATCGGTTCACCATCACTCCTACACAACGGTTCACCGTCACTCCTACTCATCGGTTCACCATCACTGCTACAAAACGGTTCACCATCACTCCTACACAACGGTTCACCGTCACTCCTACACAACGGTTCACCGTCACTCCTACACAATGGTTCACCATCACTCCTACACAACGGTTCACCGTCACTCCTACACAACTGTTGCAGAACAGTTCACCATCACTGTTACAGAGCAGTTCACCATCACTGCTACAGAACAGTTCAACATCACTGCTACAGAACGGTTCACCATCACTGCTACAGAACAGTTCACCATCACTGTTACAGAATGGTTCACCATCACTGTTACAGAACAGTTCACCATCACTGCTACAGAACGGTTCACCAGCACTGTTACAGAACAGTTCACCATCACTGCTACAGAACAGTTCACCATCACTGTTACAGAACGGTTCACCATCACTGCTACAGAACAGTTCACCATCACTGTTACAGAACAGTTCACCATCACTGCTACAGAACAGTTCACCATCACTGCTACAGAACAGTTCACCATCACTGTTACAGAACAGTTCACCATCACTGTTACAGAACAGTTCACCATAACTGTTACAGAGCAGTTCACCATCACTGCTACAGAACAGTTCACCATCACTGTTACAGAGCAGTTCACCATCACTGCTACAGAACAGTTCACCATCACTGTTACAGAGCAGTTCACCATCACTGCTACAGAACGGTTCACCATCACTGCTACACAATGTTTCACCATCACTGTTACAGAACAGTTCACCATCACTGCTACAGAACAGTTCACCATCACTGTTACAGAACAGTTCACCATCACTGTTACAGAACAGTTCACCATCACTGTTACAGAGCAGTTCACCATCACTGCTACAGAACAGTTCACCATCACTGTTACAGAGCAGTTCACCATCACTGCTACAGAACAGTTCACCATCACTGTTACAGAGCAGTTCACCATCACTGCTACAGAACAGTTCACCATCACTGCTACAGAACAGTTCACCATCACTGTTACAGAACAGTTCACCAGCACTGCTACAGAACAGTTCACCATCACTGTTACAGAACAGTTCACCATCACTGTTACAGAAACGTTCACCATCACTGTTACAGAACAGTTCACCATCACTGCTACAGAACAGTTCACCATCACTGTTACAGAAATGTTCACCATCACTGTTACAGAACAGTTCACCATCACTACTACAGAACAGTTCACCATCACTGTTACAGAACAGTTCACCATCACTGTTACAGAACGGTTCACCATCACTGCTGCAGAACAGTTCACCATCACTGCTACAGAAACGTTCACCATCACTGCTACTGAACGGTTCACCAGCACTGCTACAGAATGGTTGACCATCACTGTTACAGAACAGTTCACCATCACTGCTACAGAACGGTTCACCATCACTGTTACAGAACTGTTCACCTTCAATGTTACAGAACAGTTCACCATCACTGTTACAGAACAGTTCACCATCACTGTTACAGAACGGTTCACCAGCACTGCTACAGAATGGTTCACCATCACTGTTACAGAACGGTTCACCATCACTGTTACAGAACGGTTCACCATCACTGTTACAGAACGGTTCACCAGCACTGCTACAGAACAGTTCACCATCACTGTTACAGAACAGTTCACCATCACTGTTACAGAACGGTTCACCAGCACTGTTACAGAACAGTTCACCATCACTGCTACAGAACAGTTCACCATCACTACTGCAGAACAGTTCACCATCACTGCTACAGAACAGTTCACCATCACTGTTACAGAACGGTTCACCAGCACTGTTACAGAACAGTTCACCATCACTGCTACAGAACAGTTCACCATCACTGTTACAGAACGGTTCACCATCACTGTTACAGAACGGTTCACCATCACTGTTACAGAACGGGTCACCATCACTGCTACACAACGGTTCACCATCACTGCTACAGAACGGTTCACCATCACTGCTACAGAACGGTTCACCAGCACTGTTACAGAACAGTTCACCATCACTGCTACAGAATGGTTCACCATCACTGTTACAGAACAGTTCACCATCACTGTTACAGAACGGTTCACCATCACTACTACAGAACAGTTCACCATCACTGCTACTGAACAGTTCACCAGCACTGCTACAGAAACATTCACCATCACTGTTACAGAACGGTTCACCATCACTACTACAGATCAGTTCACCATCACTGTTACAGAGCAGTTCACCAGCACTGTTACAGAACAGTTCACCATCACTGTTACAGAACAGTTCACCATCACTGTTACTGAACAATTCACCATCACTGCTACAGAACAGTTCACCATCACTGCTACAGAACAGTTCACCATCACTGCTACAGAACAGTTCACCATCACTGTTACAGAGCAGTTCACCATCACTGTTACAGAACAATTCACCATCACTGCTACAGAACAGTTCACCATCACTACTACAGAACAGTTCACCATCACTGTTACAGAACAGTTCACTATCACTACTACAGAACAGTTCACCATCACTGCTACAGAACAGTTCACCATCACTGTTACAGAACAGTTCACCATCACTGCTACAGAACAGTTCACCATCACTGTTACAGAACAGTTCACCATCACTGTTACAGAACAATTCACCATCACTGCTACAGAACAGTTCACCATCACTACTACAGAACAGTTCACCATCACTACTACAGAACAGTTCACTAGCACTGCTACAGAACAAATAAGTTATTTCCTACCCAGAAACATAGACCTTATTACAAATGGAATGGTAAATTCCCTAGCTCCTTACTTATCAACCACAAGAATCACAATCTGAGCAATGGAGCTCCGGATTCAAAACACCAGATTGTCTGTCTACTAATGAAGTGTCATTAAGGACATCCAAAGTCAATGCTAACATGCATCGTAGAGCAAGCTCCCATATTCTATATAATGAAACATTGTATATCAAAATACATACATAATGTAGTTCAAAATGGAAATGCACATATTTATGAAACATAATACAATTAAATAAATAATATACTGCATTGGTAGATTATATAGTGAAAGACTTACAATATACATTATTGTATGTGACATGTATTCAACATGAAACTCAAGCCCATTTACATATACTTTAGTTTTGTATATTTGGTTACATAACACGCAGAGGTCACAGCACCAGTGAACAGATAGACATTTCACAACATTGATCTGGAGCAGCACAGATAGACTCTGGGAATTTGAGCTGGAGTACTTGCTTGCTGTTCTGGAAGCCTGGAGCCCATTCATAGACTAATGAATTCTTCAACCACCCTGTTTTTATTCTGGAGAGAAGAATAGCCCACTTGTCCTTTTCATCAGCGGACCACCTTGTGCAAGTAACACATTGGCACATGTTGATGCGACTTATTCATTCTGCTGTCTGCTTGAGAACAAATAAAACCAGCTTGGCCAACACTTTCTAATGCAATTGGTTCCCCTCTAACTCTGTGCTTAAGAGATAGCTTTTCTTTGTTAGTACTCCCAGCGCAGTTGTTCGTGTGCTGAGAACACGTTTCAGGAATTTGGGCACATCCTACCCATGAATTCCATCCATATAGAATCATAGAAATTTACAGCACAGAAGGAGGTCATTTGGCCCATTGTGTCTGTGCTGGCCGAAGAAGAGCTATCCAGCCTAATCCCACTTTCCAGCTGTTGGTCTGTAGCCTTGTAGGTTACGGCACTTGAAATGCACATCCAAGCACTTTTTAAATGAGTTGAGGGTTTCTGCCTCTACCACCCTTTCAGGTGAAATGTCTATCTGTTCACTGGCGCTGTGGCCTCTGCGTGTTATGTAACCAAATATACAAAACTAAAGTATATGTAAATGGGCTTGAGTTTCATGTTGAATACATGTCACATACAATAATGTATATTGTAAGTCTTTCACTATATAATCTACCAATGCAGTATATTATTTATTTAATTGTATTATGTTTCATAAATATGTGTATTTCCATTTTGAACTACATTATGTATGTAATTTGATATACAATGTTTCAGGCAGTGAGTTCCAGACCCCCACCATCCTCTGGGTAAAATAATTTCTCCTCAACTCCCCTCTAATCCTTCTACCAATTACTTTAAATCTATATCCCCTGGTTATTGACCCCTCTAATAAGGGAAATATGTCCTTCCTATCCACTCTATCTGGGACCCTCATAATTTTATACACCTCAGTTAAATCTCCCCTCAGCGTCCTCTGTTCATCATAGCTAAAATTCTCCAGTCCTAGCAACATCCTCGTAAATCTCCTCTGTACCCTCTCTAGTGCAATCACATCTTTCCTGTAATGTGGTGGCTAGAACTGTACACAATACTCAAGCTGTGGCCTAACTAGTGTTTTATACATTTCTAGCATAACATCCCTGCTCTTATATTCTATGCCTCGGCTAATAAAGGAAAGTATCCCGTATGTCTTCTTAATCACCTTATCTACCTGTCCTGCTACATTCGGGGATCTGTCAACATGCACTCCAAGGTCCCTCTGTTCCTTTACACTTCTCAGTATCCAACCAGTTATTGTGTATTCCCCTGCCTTGTTTGCCCTCCCCAAATGCATTACCTCACACTTCTCCGGATTGAATTCCATTTGCCACTTTTCTGCCCACCTGACCAGTCCATTGGTATCTTCCTGTAGTCTACAGCTTTCTTCCTCACTATCAACCACATGGTTAAATTTTGTATCATCTGCAAACTTCTTAATCATACTCCCTACATTTAAGTCTAAATCATTTATATATATATCACAAAAAGCAAGGGAGCTGGTACTGAGCCGTGCAGAACTCCACTGGAAACAGACAAGAACACCCGTTGACCATTACCCTTTGCTTCCTGCCAATGAGCCAATTTTGGATCCAACTTGCCACTTTCCCTTGAATCCCATGGGCTTTTACTTTTTTGACTAGTCTGCCATGTGGGACCTTGTCAAAAGTCTTGCTAAAATCCATGTAGACTACATCAAACGTGTTACCCTCATCGACCCTCCTTGTTACCTGCTCAAAAAATTCAATCAAATTAGTCAGGCACGACCTTCCCTTAACAAATCCCTGCTGACTGTCATTGATTAACCCGTGCCTTTCTAAATGACGACTAATACTGTCCCTTAGAATTTTTCCTATAATTCGCCCACCACTGAGGTTAGGCTGACTGGCCTGTAATTACTCGGTCTATCCCTTTCTCCCTTTTTAAACAACGGTACAACGTTAGCAGTCCTCCAGTCCTCCAGCACCACGTCTGTGGCCAGAAAGGATTGGAAAATGATGGTCAGAGCCTCTGTTATTTCCTCCCTTGCTTCTCTTAACAGTCTGGGATACGTTTCATGCAGGTCTGGTGGTTTATCTACTTTCAAAGATGCAAAACCCCTTAATATTTCCTCTATCTCTATGTTTATCCCATCCAATATTTCACACTCCTCCACCTTAACTACAATCTCTGCATCATCCCCCTCTTTTGTGAAGACAGACCCAAAGTATTCATTAAGAACCATACCCACATCTTCCGCCTCCACACATAGGTTACCTTTTTGGTCTCTAATAGGCCCTACTCTTTCCTTAGTTACTTTCTTGCTTTTTATGTATTTATAAAACATCTTTGGGATTTCCTTGATTTTATTTGCCAATATTTTTTCATGCCCTCTCTTTGCTTTTCTAATTTCCTTTTTAATTTCACCCCTGCACTTTCTATACTCCTCTAGGCTTTCTGCAGTATTGAGCTCTCAGTATCTGACATAAGCTTCCCTTTTTTGCCTTATCTTACCCTGTATGCTCCTTGACATCCAGGGGACTCTAGATTTGGGAATCCCACCCTTTTTCTTTGTGGGAACATATTTGCTTTGAACCCTCACTATCTCCTCCTTGAATGCCTCCCTCTGCTCTGACACTGATTTACCTTCAAGTAGCTGTTTCCAGTCCACATTTGCTCAATCACTTCTCAGCTTTGTAAAATTGGCCTTTCCCTAGTTGAGAACTTATACTTCTAGTCTATCTCTGTCCTTTTCCATAACTATGCTAAATCCAACTGAATTATGATCACTACCACCAAAATGCTCTCCCACTGATACTCCTTCCAACTGACCAGCTTCATTCCCTAAAGCTGAGTCCAAAACTGCCCCCTCTCGTGTTGGGCTTGCTACTTACTGGCTAAAAAAAATTCTCCTGAATGCATTTTAAGAATTCTGCACCCTCTATACCTTTCACACTGATTGTGTCCCAGTTAATATTAGGGTAGTTGAAATCACCTACGATTACTGCCCTATTGTTTTTGCACTTCTCAGAAATTTGCCTATATATTTGCTCTTTTATGTCCCTCTATAGTACACTCCCAGCAATGTGATTGCCCCTTTTTTGTTCTTCAGTTCAACCCATATGGCCTCATTTGACGATCCTTCTGCCATATCATCCCTCCTCACAGCTGTAATTGTTTCTTTATCCAATATTGTGCCCCCCCTTTTTTATCCCCCTCTCCATCTCGTCTGAAAACCCTGTAACCAGGAATGTTGAGCTGCCATTCCTGCCCTTCTTTAAGTCATGTTTCAGTAATAGCTATGATATTTCTCCTCCATCCTCTCCTAACTACTGCTCAGTACAGTTTCCTTTTGTATAGCACCTTGACTATTTTACTATTAAAGGCATAATCTAAGTCAAAGTTGTTGTTGTCACACAGGCTGTCTGATCTTCTAGAGGGTGGATCCTGCAATGGAGGAGAGATCCTTATCAAGTCAATTAGTTTTTAAAGAAGAGCAAATGGCTGAGGGATGTACTTTCAGTGCTACATACACCACCATGTGTATTATTTAGGGGAACATTTGAAAAATATGTCTCCTATTGGAACCATCATTCATTTAACAAATCACTTCCTTCCCTTTGAACAGCCAACATTTTGGACCTCCACTTGTAACCAAAGCCATTCTGATGGCAGACCTTAGAGTTTGGCCTGTGTGTACCTCAGAAAAATTCTATTCATTTGTATGGAACTCGGCATTTTAAACTGACCTGAAGGGCACTGCAGAGGTAATAGAACCAGATAGAATTAATACCAACTGAAGAAGACTTGAAAAGAAGTGTGAAGAATGGAAGCTAAGCTATGGGAACTGGCACAAGGGAAAGCATGATTCCTATATCTTGTAACATTTTTCATTATGATTGACTGACTGAAACACAGTGACACATGTGGAAATTCTGTCCCGATCTGAACATCTGTGGATCTCGCCATGAAACATTTATCATCCAGAAGGCAAAGGAAGAGGACAACATGGTGAGCATGTTTGCTCCTAATTCAGCCAGCCCAACCTCTACCCCATCTGAGCTCAGGTTACACCAACTGCAGGAGGGAGACAGCATTTCCCAACTAAATACAAAACCGAGAGGAATTTAGACTTGGTGGGCGCTAAATTGGGGCAAGTAGTGCCTGTTCTTTCGGCGCCACACGGCCTCTCCGATATCCAAGATGGCTTCTTGGATGCGCACGCACATTTCCAGCGTGACGTGCGTCGGACGCCATCTTGATATAGGAGTTAGCGCAGGCGCAGATAACGAACGTTGGAATCATGTAAAGTAGGGAAAAAATGGCTTCAATCAATGTGCAACGCTGATTTAAAGTGATTGACACCATTTTGGGACTGAATGCTCAACTCAACGCACAGTCTTAACCCCGACCATCTGAACGTGTCTTAGAGTGCCTGGAGGACCCCCACCAGCGCTATTTAAAGGGACCATGCAGGATTTACAGGTTAGTGGCTGGATTATTGCTTCTGGCTACAGAGACATTTGTAACTGTTTTTGGAGGTCTCCTAGGCTTGAATACTAGGACACAGGGACTAGCCTAACATTTAGAGCCAGGACGTGCAGGAGTGAAGTTAGGAAATGCTTCTACATGCAAAGGGTGGGAGACGTTTGGAACGCTCTTCTGCAGTCAGCAATTGATGCTAGATCAATTGTGAATGTTAAATCTGAGATTGATAGATTTCTGTGATCAAGGGTATTAAGGGATATGGGGCTAAGGCGGGAATATGGAGTTAGGTCACAGGTCCACCATGATCTCATTGAATGGTGGAACAAGCTCGAGGAGCTAAATGCCACTGCCACTTGCTGCCTCCTGATATCCGTCACCTTCTCCTGTAAGAAAGCGGGAGATGTGTCTGGGTGATGTGCCTGTCATGGTTGAATAGCTAGTGTATGTGGCCTGTGAGTTGTGGTTGGGTGGTTTGAAACAGTGGTAATGTGTAAGGGTGAGAGGAAACATCTGGTTGAAAGAGTTGAGTACTGATGGAAAGAGTTTGTTGGTATGTGGGTGATGGGGGGTGTAGTGTGTGGTGCAGTTGGTAGGAGACGCCACTTGACAGTTGACCTCACTCAACTTGACCACTCATGTCAAAGCATTGTACTTCTTCCTGCACTGCATCCATGTTCATGATGCTGTGCGCCTGGCATTGAATTCATCCCCCGCTGCCTCCCACTGCCTTTTGGATATATGTTTGGAGGGCCTTCCCCCCCCTCCCCCATGGATATAGGATGTCCCCCCTTCTGTCCATCTCTTGCACCAAGATCTCTAATGCATCAGCAGAGAACCTTGGTGCATGCACTCTCGCAGGCCTGGTACCAACTCAGATAGGAAGATTGGTGAGGTCTGGTGGGCAGATTGGAGGATGTTGGATTTAGTAGTATGCAACCTTTATTCAATGTTTTAACATAACTCATCAGTGTGTAAACTAAGGATGGGACCTGCATCTGTGTTTTACATGTGCGATGTCTGATCTCTGATCAGACTTCGTGCAGACAGTAGACTGTTATTTTCAGCAAATAACAGGTACCAGCTACCTTTAAGAGATTTCTAAGAAATATCCTCCCTTTAAGAAAGTGAGCTCCCCTGGTGGTGGAAATGTGAATTGCATTGATTCCACACACAAGGCCTGGAATGGAACGTTGATTGCAGGTGAGTCCTCAGGTTGGCCGAAACTTGCATCCTGCCTGCACAGGGGTCATTGGGCATGGAGTAATATCTCATCATGCTACCCGCGCCCAAAAACGGCCCCTATGCAATTTTTCCCCCGGTGTTTATTTGATAAAACCTATTAAATGGAAAAGAATCTGGCTATCAGCCAGGCAAGCATTCATACAGTTCATTGATGTTGTTATATAGAAAATCGGTTAGTGAAATGCATGCAATCTGTGATGGTTGATTATAATAAGTATTCAAATTAATTTGACATGTATGAGAATGGAATACAAATTGACACTCAGAGTGAAATGATGGGCATTGTTGTTGAGCGTAGTGTTGAGGTATCAGAGTGCAGAAATTGATTTAATGGAGTCAGAAGGTCGTGGGGTTCAAGGCCCACTCCTGAGACAATGATCAACACAATGGGGGTAATTTTAACCTAACTCACTAGGCAGGGACCCCACGGGATCGGGTGGAACCCTAGTTTTACACTCCACCCAATATTGCTCTCTGTTGACTTCAATAAAGCAAAATTGGGCAGGGTGTAAAACCAGCCTTGCACCAGTCAGGTCCCATCAGTTTGCCTCCGGATGGGTTAGGTTAAAATTGCTCCTAATGCATCAGCAAACTGTCACTTCATCTCTGGGACCTACGGTTCGATTTTAACTCCCAGCGGGGTTCCGGTGAGAATCCGTGGGAGTTAGTTTGTTTGTGACCTGCCTCACGACGGCAGCATGAGATCACGGTGACTTTAACCACTGGACTCATTACCGTGCTGTCGTTCCACTTCCTGCCCAGAATGGCTGGTCGGTGTGAAGAAGGGGGTCCTGCAAGGGAATGGGGGCGGAGCATTCTGGGGAAGGGCAGCCATAAACTTTCCTTGCAGGGCCCAGAGAAGCACTCCCACTCATCCTGGCCCCACAAAGGAAATTAATCACATTCAGGGACTCTGCACACCCCAATCCTCTACTGACTTGTTTCAGCCTGGCAGGAAAATGTTGTGGGGGTCCAATTAACGTCTTTGGATCCCGATTAGCATATTTGGGTGTCAGCCTTGGCTCAGTGGTAGCACTCTTGTCTCAGAGTCAGTAAGTCATGGGTTTAAGCCCCACTCCAGAGACTTGAAAACAAAATCCAGGTTGACACTCCAGTGTGGTACTGAAGGAGAGCTGCACTGTCGGAGGTGCCGTCTTTCTGATGAGACGTTAAACCGAGGCCCCGTCTGCCCTCTCAGGTGGACGTAAAAGATCCCAAGGTACTATTTGAAGAAGAGCAGCGGAGTTCTCTCCAATGACCTGGCCAATATTTATCCCTTAACCAACATCGCTAAAACAGATTAACTGCTCATCATCACATTGCTGTTTGTGGGACCTTGCTGTGCGTAAATTGGCTGCTGTGTTTCCTACATTACAACAGTAACTATCCTTCAAAAGTACTTCAGTGGCTGCGAAGAACTTTGGGATGTCCTGAGGCCGTGAAAGGTGCTATATAAATGCAAGTCTTTCTACAATGAAGGACCACTTCGGCTTCAGGAAAGTGCCTTTAATGCTGCCCTGAAGAGCTGGTTAACTTCGGCTACGGTGGGATCCTGGTGGCTCTCCTACGGGTAAGTATCTCAGGACATTTTAACCTGGTTTCCGCTGGGCGGGTAGGATTAAAATTGCCCCCAGCCCCCCCCCCTGCCCCCAAGTATTAAGTCCATCCAGAAGCGATGGAGTGAAAGCCCTCTCTACATCTCTAGTGATCAATGGTCCCCATCACAAATCTGACCCCAATCTGCTCTTAAACTGGTAATCTCATCCCGGCATCCCATCAGGAACTAGCGTGAGAAGTGGAACGAAGAAATCACTGCGACTTGAAGTCTCCTTTAAAGATGGTGCGTGAGTCATATTATTGATGCCGAGAGAAGGACATTAGAATGCTCCTGCTTAAAATAAACTGTTTATTAAAGAACTTTGCACCTAACCCGTTCTAAACCTGACCTCAAAGTGTCTGATGCTCACACCTGGGGGAGGGGAGATTTTAATGGAGAGCGGGATTAAAATCCCCCCCCCCCATCTCCAGAGTCCAAAATGGAAAAGAGTTTAGTTTCTCAGTAGCGATATCCCTCATGTTGATGAGCATGACTAAAAAAGCACCAAAATGTATATAAATCTCAAAAATATAGGGTGATTCAATTTTGCAAATCTAATTTTCCCCAGCTCTGTTTACCTAGGATCACTTTCATTTCTTTAATCTACCCTGTGAATGCCAGTCTAATTCTGAGCTGCATATTTAGTGAACAAATCACACCAGAATGCTGCTGCATATGATTAAAGTGTTTATTAATGACCCTGTAACAGAACTTTCACTGGGATATTCATTTCCACGGTAACTACCCTTCCATACAGATGCACAGCATTTCTCTCTCTCTGTGACTTGAGGCTGGATACACAGCTCTGTATCACCTCACTGCAGTGCCTAAGGACTCTTATTATTCCTGTGACACATTATCCATTTAGAGAGTCAGCTACTGCCTCCTTGATGTATCTTATGAAACATTCTTAAAGGGAAAGGAAATTCTGTCACTCTTGAGTGATTGGTACTTATTCTTTAAATGTGTCAGGGGTGAATTTCTGTGGGGGTTCTCCCACTCGGTGTCTTTTGGGGATTTCTCTGGCTTTTCCTTCGAGGCGTGTGACAGGTGAGCAGGAGAACGCCATGGAATTACACCCGCCCCCCTACTCTCCCATCGTTGTTTAGAACAAATTCCCAATTTCACCAAAAGTACCCAACAGAGGGATGTTTACACCAACACATTTACAATGTTGTTAGATACAGAGACCAGAACGTGCTCATTCCTGGTTCATTTCTCTCTCCTGCTTCCGAAGTTTCTACTCCGCAGCTCTGTTGGCGAAAAGTGCAATTTTTAAAGCGGGATCGAGGGGGGCACCTTTGTTTGGTCTGAGCTGACTGGTTCTAGGTACTTACCCTGCACACACGGCGATATCGGCCTGGAGATCCGCAAGAGGCAATTATGCTGGGATCACGCACAGCCCTAACCTCTTACCAGGTCAGAGTGTGCAGGATCGGTAGGAGGGACAGAGAAGGGAGTGCCATCTCTGGTGCTGCTTGCCACGCACAGCCAGAAAATCAGGCTCTTGGACACCTTTGGAAGGAGGGAGGGTTATACAGGCTCGCCTCCCCCACCCCACCCCAGAACCCAACCAGCTCCCCCTCAGCTCCTCGTGTAAAGGAGGCCGATCAGATTTTTATTTGTCAAAACGGTTTTGCTTTCTTCAGCAGTGCAGCTTGCTTCCATGGCCTGGACTCTAAGCTTGCCCCCACACCCGGGTGGGCCCCACACTTGTCACCTGGAGGTCAATACAGGTCATCTCACTTGGCATACCGGCCTCCGGCACTCCGCTGAGTCCCGAGGGAGCCAGGGAAGCAGGATCTCCTGGCGTAGGGAATCGCTGACCCAGGCTCCTTGCCCTGACAGCATTTGTCTTGTAAGGGGCCTTGCGAGAGGTTCTTATTAGAGCATGCCGGAAAATCCCAGAAACAGCGGAGGCCCAGTGCAAACAGGGGTCCCTGTCATTTTGCGGTCAGACTTCCTCCAGAGTTATGGCAGGAGATTGGCGGAAACCCCCGCAGATTTTCAGGGTACATGCCTTTAAAGGTGTTCTTCTTATTGCTCTACTGCTGAATAATCTCAACAACAACAAAAACTTGCGTTTATACGGCATCTTCAACGCAGCAAACATTGCTTCCCAAAATACTTCACAGGGGCATAATCTAAAAAAAATGGACACCAAGCCAAAGAAGGGGATAGTAGGAGGGTTGACTAAAAGCTTGGTCAAAGAGGTGGGTTTTAAGGAGCCCCTAAAGGAGGAGATGGAGGCAGAGAGTCAGGGTTTTAAGGATGGCAATTCTTTGGAATTCTCTACCCCAGAGGGCTGTGGATGCTCAGTCATTGAATATGTTCAAGATTGAGATCGCTAGATTTTTGGACACTAAGTGAATCAAGGGATATGGGGATCGGGCGGGGAAAGTGGAGTTAAGGTCGAAGATCAGCCATGGTCTTATTGAATGGCGGTGCAGGCTTGAGTATGGCCTACTCCTGCTCCTATTTCTTATGTTTTTATGTTCTTAAAAAGATATATGAATTGGGGGGGAGGTGAAGAGGGTGGAATAGGATTTAGGATTCTGCCCTACTGACGCCAGCAAAATATCACAGTGTAAGAGTCCCCAGTCAATCCTCATGAAAGGTCACCGACCTGAAACGTTAACTCTGTTTCTCTCTCCACAGATTCTGCCTGATCTGCTGAGTGTTTTCCAGCATTTTCTGGGGTTTTTTTTTATCCCCAATCAGTTTGCTTTGTTCCCTCACTTCTTTGAATTTAACCCTTTTAAAATTATACACCAGCATCTTGACCTTTGGTATTTCTGAATCTCAGATCATGTTGAACTCAATCATTCCGCAGGAGTGACTCATGATACACACATCATGTGTATGTTGTATGGGTCAACTATGAATGATCAAGATGAGCACTGCCTCTTGTGTCTTCCCTGAGGCACTTGACATTATCTTGTCTGGTAACAGGCAGTTTTCTGAGGGAGCGGGAAGTGAATATGCTTATTTGATGGTCTTTGATAATGACAGTTCTTTTACAAGACTCTTCCTTTTTTGTTTACAATTGAAATTCCACTCTAGCCCATATTGGGGCCATTGTTAGTCATGTCAATGCTTCTTAAACTTTTTCAGGCCAAACTCCATCAAAGTATCCTTAGTCTCTCAAACCCCTCTCGTTAAGTTTATGGACAAAAAAAAGACTCTCATCTCATTCACTTCCAGACCCTAATGCACTTCTGTTTCTCTTTTGCTCATTCATTTCTTCTCCTTCATTTCTCTTTTCCACTGGGAGCTTTTCTCAGTATTCCTCCCTCTTAATTCTTTTTAACTTGCTTTTTTCTCCACTTTCTCTCATGTCTTGATTTTTTTTCTCTCCTGTTTTTTTTTCTTTTCTCCGATCCCTCACTTTGTTTTTCTCCTTTCTCTTAATTCTTCAGCGCTGAGTCTGGGCCTTAAAACACACTAATTTCAAGGTCAGAGACTATAATAATGCTGTACCTTAAGGAAGCAGAATGTCATTTTTAAAACAAAATCTGAATCTGGTCATAGTCGATGCTAATTCCAATTTGCATATTTTGGTTTCAACAGCCTAAATAAACTTCTAATCTTCATGATGTTAACATTGCACTTTTTGACATTGATTTTAATATTTCCATAATTTACATTAATTATTTAAAGCAGAATTTAGTATAAGACCATCTAATGACTATTAATAATTTAAACAGTGCCTAAATGTGTGGGAAAATAACATCTTAAGACAAACAACCATCAATGGTGATTGTGATTCGGGTTAGAGTGAAAAGGTATTTTTATAACAAGCCGGTGAGATGATTTTGCAAAGGATGGTGGGAAGGTGACAAGGCACAAACATTTATATTAATATGATGTGATAAATTAATTAGGTAATAACCAGCTGTGTTTAGAAACAGCAGTTAAATAATTTATAATTGTTCATCTTAAATGAGTAGACTAACCCTTCAGTTTCATTTTGAAACATTACTCAGACAGGCAAACTAACCAGGCGTCCAGTAATGGTGCTATGCAGATACTACAAGGACCAGACTGATGCCTTAAGCAATTAGAGTAGGGAAACCTAAAATTCAAAAAGTCTGCACACAGTACTAAAGCCTCATAAATCCCTTTGCCTGTAGATTCCTTTCCCAAAACAATGTTGGCATCTGGAATTTAGTGCCTTGCATGCGGAACTTGAAACTGTCGAGTTGGCCATCACTTTCTGAACGAGGATTATTGGAATGTGTATCAGGCTAGGGGAAATCAAAGATTAAACCCAAGTCCCAGTGAAACATCTACTGTGGTTATCTGTATATGAAAATCTATCATCTTCTTGTCCGTCAGCCAATTTCTCTATCCACTTATTTTAATAGTAAATATTTAAAGGCACATTGGCACATTAACAATCAGAGATGCATTTGCAAGAAAGCTCTTAATTTGCCAGAGGGTTTAAGAAGCTTCCAAATATCAACATAATTTAAGTTTTTTTTATGCAATAGTGTTGATCTTTTTTTAGAGCAAATATCATCTACAATTGTCGCTTTAAACAAATATAATACATCAGGGAGAACGTTTGTATACGTTCTTTGAGGATATAACAAAGTCAGCTGACAAGAGGAAAGCTTAGCCTCCCCTGGTTTGATGTTATATTAGTAACTGTGGTTTCGTGGAGCACACTCAGTTGCCTAGGTAAGTCAGGGAACAATTTCTCTGAGAGCTAACCAGCTTGTCGGCCTCCCTCTCCGTGCATGTTTTCTACGTGCAGGGAGTCCATTCCAATGAAGAGGAGGGGCCAATATCATAAAAATTGGACAAGGGCTATCTCCTCTCCCCCCATCACCAGCACAGGTGTGTGCAATCCTATTTTCCCCAGACTAGGAAAACTGGGACTATGCTCTCAACACTAAATTCTGCTCATGTGGCTCACCATTATACACAATTTACCTGAGGTATACTTGTTGCAGAGCAAGGCTGCCATTTTGAATCTTGCGATAGAGAGTCCCAGCCCTCTCAACTGCCAGACGGTTTGGGAAGTGATACCAATTATACTTGTGACTAAGGAATTGAAATATTGGTAAAATAGTTGGGGGGTGGGGGTTGTGGGGAGGGGGGGATTTTAGCAGCTCATGGTGCCGGGAGGGAGTCTCAGCAATACCCACTCAGAAAATGACCCCCTTGTGACTCAAGATTGGCACCAGTGAAAAGTGCAACTGTCTTCACGGTTATTAAATCTTTGAAGGTGGCAGGACAAGATGATAAAGCTGTTAAAAAAGCATAAGTGATCCTTTATGCTTCATAAATAGAGGCATGGAGTACAAAAGCGAGGAAGTTATGCTAAACCTTTATAAAACACTGGTTAGGCCTATGCTGGAGTATTGTGTTCAATTCTGGGCACCACACTTTAGGAAGGATGTGAAGGCCTTGGAGAGGGCGCAGAAGAGATTTACTAGAATGGTGCCAGGGATGAGGGACTTCAGTTACGTGGAGAGACTGGAGAAGCTGGGGTTGTTCTCCTTAGGACTGAGAAGTTGAAGGGGAGATTTAATAGAGGTGTTCAAAATTATGAAGGGTTTTGATAGAGTAGATAGAGGGAAACTGTTTCCACTGACAGGAGGGTCAGTAACCAGAGGACACAGATTTAAAATAATTGGCAATAAAGCCAGGGGGTGATGAGGAGAAATGTTTTTACTCAGTGAGTTGTTATGATCTGGAATGCATTGCTTGAAAGGGCGGTGGAAGCAGGTTCAATAGCAACTTTGAAAAAGGAAATTGGATGTACATTTAAAAAGGAAAACTTTCAGGGCTATGGGGAAAGAGCAAGGGGGTGGGACTAATTGGCAGATCTTTCGGCAAGCCGTCACTGGCACGATGGGCCGAATGGCCTCCATCTGTGCTGTACCTGGAGGTTTCACCTAAAAGCATTGCGGCCCATAATTTCACAGCATGGGTTTGTCAGTTCAGCCATTATTCCGTCAATGGATTTGAATTCGGCTAACACCTAGTAACGTGCAATTGAAGTTGAAGTTCCCAGTTGAGTCTTAAACACCTGATCAATAGCCACTGACAGCGTTATGAATCTTCCACACCTTCACGGTTAAACTATTGTCAGTATTTGTATCTGACTTCTGTCAGCGAGAGGCTTGAGTGGACTGCGGCAGTTTAAGTAGTATTGATCAATACAAAAATCAGACAAGGCATTGTAGATAGTGAGCGTGCAGGATGATATATATATAATCACCAATACTGATCCAATAAGGTTGATGGGGAAGAAAGGCAAAAAATAGAATGAGAAGTAATGAAGTCACCAAATGACCAGCAAGCGAATGAGAATATAGGAACATAGGAATGGGAGCAGGCCATTCAGCCCCTTGAGCCTATCCCGCCATTCAATTAGGTCATTGCTGATATGTATCTTAACTCCATCTACCGCCTTGTTTCCATAACCTTTTAATATCCTTGCCTAACAAAAATCCATCAATCTCAGTTCTGAATTTTTCAATTGTCCGTGTCATCGGCCTCTAATATAAGAGGGCGATCTTGAGGAAGAACTGAGCGACAGAATTTTATGTTTCTGTTGAAGATTCTACATTGTGATTTTGCTTTTGATAAGAGCAGCTGTTGCACAGAGCAATTTCGCTCCCAATACTTCAATACTTCCCAGAGACCAAAGACCCCACCAGCCCCTTGGGAATATCGGCCACACTGTCAGTGGAAACGGGACGTTGAGTTGCACCCCACCCTTCTCGGGGCACCATCGTCCCATTTCTACTGGGCAAGAGGCCTCAAGGTCTTCCCTGCGGAGAGTGCGACAGCCAGAGAGAGAAACAGTTTCCAAAAATGTTTTATAAATTTGTAAAGAGCAAGAGGCTAACTAAGGAAAGAGTAGGGCCTGTTGGAGACCAAAAAGGGTGACCTATGTGTGGAGGCGGAAGATGGGGTATGGTTCTTAATGAATACTTTACGTCTGCCTTCACAAAAGAGGGGGATGATGCAGAGATTATAGTTAAGGAGGAGGAGTGTGAAATATTGGATGGGATAAACATAGTGAGAGAGGAAGTATTAAGGGGTTTAGCATCTTTGAAAGTAGATAAATCGCCAGGCCCGGATGAAATGCATCCCAGGCTGTTAAGAGAAGCAAGGGAGGAAATAACGGAGGCTCTGGCCATCATTTTCCAATCCTCCCTGGCTACAGGAATGGTGCTGGAGGAATGGAGGACTGATAACATTGTAGCGTTGTTTAAAAAGGGAGAAAGAGATTGAGTAATTACAAGCCAGTCAGTCTAACCTTGGTGGTGGGCAAATTATTGGAATCGATCCTGAGGGACAGCATAAATCGCCATTTAGAAAGGCACAGGTCAATTAAGCACAGTCAGCATGGATTTGTTAAGGGAAGGCCATGTCTGACTAACTTGATTGAATTTTTTGAGCAGGTAACAAGGAAGGTCGATTACTGTAATGCATTTGATGTAGCCTACATGGATTTTAGCAAGGATTTTGACAAGGTCCCACACGGCAGACTGGTCAAAAAAGTAAAAGCCCATGGACTACAAGGGAAATTGGCTAGTTGGATCCAAAATTGTCTCAGTGGCAGGAAGCAAAGAGTAATGGTTGACAGGTGTTTTTACAACTGGAAGGCTGTTTCCAGTAGGGACCCGCAAGGCTCAGTATTAGGCCCCTTGCTTTTTGTGGTATACATTAATGACTTGGACTTGAATGTGGGGGGCTTGATCAAGAAGTTTGCAGATGATACAAAAATTGGCCGTGTGGTTGATAGTGAGGAGGAAAGCTGTAGACTGCAGGAAGATATCAATGGACTGGTCAGGTGGGCAGAAAAGTGGCAAATGGAATTCAATCCAGAGAAGTGTGAGGTAATGCATTTGGGGAGAGAAAACAAGGCAAGGGAATACACAATAAGTGTGAGAATACTGAAAGGTGTAGAGGAACAAAGGGACCTTGGAGGGCATGTCCACAGATCCCTGAAGGTAGCAGGACAGGTAGATAAGGTGGTTAAAAAGGCATATGGAATACTTTCCTTTATTAGCTGAGGCATAGAATATAAGAGCAGGGAGGTTATGCTAGAACTGTATAAAACATTGGTTAGACTACAGCTAGAGTACCGCGTAAAGCTCTGGTCACCACTTTACAGGAAAGATGTGATTGCACTAGAGAGGGTACAGAGGAGATTTACGAGGATGTTGCCAGGGCTGGAGAATTTTAGCTATAAGAAAAGATTGGACTGGCTGGAGTTGTTTTCTTTGGAACAGAGGAGGCTGAGGGGAGATTTAATTGAAGTATATAAAATTATGACAGGGCTAGATAGGGTGGATAGCGAGGACCTATTTCCCTTATTAGAGGGGTCAGTGACCAGGGGACATAGATTTAAAGTAATTGGTAGAAGGATTAGAGGGGAGCTGAGGAGATATTTTTTCACCCAGAGGGTGGTGGGGTCTGGAACTCACTGTCTGAGAGGGTGGTAGAGGCAGATACTCTCATCGCATTTAAAAAGTACTTGGATGAGCACTTGAAACGCCGTGACCTACAGGGCTACAGACAAAGTGCTGGAAAGTGGGATTTAGCTGGATAGCTCTTTTTTGGCCGGCAAGGAGACGATGGGCCGAATGGCCTCCTTCTGTGCCGTAACTTTCTATGATTCTATGAAACAGAAGGGAGCAGCTGTGTTATTTATTGGAAGAAAAAAATGACAGATTTAATCATGCAATTGTAAAATATGTTCATTATACTTTGTTCGCAGGGGATTTTTCTTGAAGTCAATTTAATTTTACAGCTAAGCAGAGCAGACTACCTGAGTCACCCGTGTTAGGTTATATTTAGCCACTGTCTTTGAGAAGGTAATTACATCACATGTGTAAACAATTCATTAGGGCTCTGTTAGTTCTAGAATTAAAATTTACAGGCAGCAAATACAGCCTTAAAACACTTTAAACGGGCTTCAGCCTGGGATCTGGGCTGATAGTGTGGGAACACAGTGCACAGGTGCCTGGCATGCTGGCATAGCCTGAGGTGGGGCAGCCCAGAGTCTCCTGGCCATTCTCGATGCCATTTCTATTGTGCCAGACCTTGCTTGCTCCCCCCCCACACCCTACGGTGCCAAGTGCCCCAGAACCACGTTCCCCATTGCACCCAGACACTAGTATCCCATTCCCCACTGCTCCCAAACCGAGTAACCCATTCCCCATTTCTCCCAGACCCTAGTAACCCATTCCCCTCTGCTCCCATACCCTAGTATCACATTCCCCACTTCTCCCAAACCGCAGAATCGCATTCCCCACTGCTCCCAGAACCTAGTATTCCATTCTGCACTGCTCCCAGAACCTAGAATCGCATTCCCCACTGCTCGTAGATCCTAGTTTCCTATTTCCCACTGCTCCCAAACTGCAGAATCACATTCGCACTGCTCCCATACCCTAGAATCTCTGAAACAGTTTTCTAGAACAATATGTCGAGGAACCAACTAGGGAACAGACTATTTTAGATCTGGTATTGTATAATGAGACAGGATTAATTAATAATCTTATAATAAAGGATCCTCTGGGGAAGAGTGATCATAATATGATAGAATTTCATATTGAGATTGAGAGTGATGTCGTTAAGTCCGAAACTAGGGTCTTAAATTTAAACAAAACCAATTATGTAGGTATAAGGGGCGAGTTGGCTAAGATATATTGGGAAATTAGATCAAAAGATGTGACAGTAGATAAGCAATGGTGAACATTTAAAGAAATAATTCATAATTCCCAACGAATATACCTACCCTTGAGGAATAAAAACTCCACAGGAAAAGTGATCCAACTGTGGCTAACTAGAGAAGTTAAGGATAGTATTAGATTAAAAGAAGAGGCTTACAATGTTGCCAAAAAGAGTAGTAAGCCTGAGGAGTGGGAGGGTTTTAGAAACCAGCAAAGGATAACAAAGAAATTGATAAAGAGGGAAAAAATGAATATGCCATTAAACTAGCAAGAAAAATAAAAACAGATTGTAAGAGTTTCTACGAGTATATAAAAAGGAAGAGATTAGCGAAAGTAAACATAGGTCCCTTAGAGGCAGAGAAAGAAGAAATTAAAATGGGAAATAAGGAAACAGCAGAGACGTTAAACAAATATTTTGTATCTGTCTTCACAGTAGAAGACACAAAAATCATACCAGAAATACTGGGGAACCAAGGGTCTAATGAGATGGAGGAACTTAAAGCAATTAAGATTGGGAAAGAAAAAGTTTTAGAAAAATTAATGGGACTAAAAGCCAATAAATCCCCTGGACCTGATGGCCTACATCTTAGAATTTTAAAAGAGGTGGCTGCAGAGAAAGTGGATGCATTGGTTTTGATCATCCAGAATTCTCTAGATTCTAGAACAGTCCCTGTGGATTGGAAGGTAGCAAATGTAACCCCGCTATTCAAGAAAGGAGGGAGAGAGAAAACAGGGAACTACAGGCCAGTTAGCCTGACATCAGTAGGAGGGAAAATGCTAGAATCTATTATTAAGGACGTGGTAACAGGGCACTTAGAAAATCATAATATGATTAGGCAGAGTCGACACGGTTTTATGAAAGGGAAATCATATTTGACAAATCTATTAGAGTTTTTTGAGGGTGTAACTAGCAGGGTAGATAAGGGGGAACCAGTGGATGTAGTATATTTGGATTTTCAGAAGGCATTCGATAAGGTGCCACCTAAGAGGTTGTTACACAAGACAAGGGCTCATGGGGTTGGGGGTAATATATTGGCATAGATGGAGGATTGGTTAACAGACAGAAATCAGAGCAGGAATAAATGGGTCATTTTCAGATTGGCAGACTGTAACTAGTGGGGTGCCGTAGGGATAGATAATTGGGCATCAGCTATTTACAATCTACATTAACGACTTAGATGAAGGGACCATGTGTAATGTATCCACGTTTGCTGATGATACAAAGCTAGGTGGGAAAGTAAGCTGTGAGGAGGACACAAAGAGACTGCAAAGGGATATAGACAGGTTAAGTGAGTGGGCAAGAAGGTGGCAGATGGAGTATAATGTGGGGAAACGTGAGGTTATTCACTTCAGCAGGAAAAATAGAAAAATGGAATATTTTTTAAAAGGTGAGAAATGATTACACATTGATGCTCAGAGGGATTTGGATATCCTTGTACACAAAACACAGAAAGTTAGCATATGGGTACAGCAAGCAATTAGGAAGGCAAAAGGTATATTGGCCTTTATTGGAAGGGGGTTGGGGTACAAGAGTAAGGAAGTCTTGCTGCAATTATACAGGGCTTTGGTGAGACCACATCTGGAGTACTGTGTACAATTTTGATCTCCTTATCTAAGGAAGGAGATACTTGCCTTAGAGGTGGTGCAACAAAGGTTTACTGGATTGATACCTGGGATGAGAGGGTTGTCCTATGAGGTAAGATTGAGTAGATTTGGCCTAAACTCTCTGGATTTTAGAAGAATGAGAGGTGATCTCATTGAAACATAAAAGATTCTAAGAGGGCTTGACAGGGTAAATGCTGAGAGGATGTATTGCCTGGCCGGAGATTCTAGAACAAGAGGGCATAGTCGCAGTATAAGGGATCAGACATTTAGGACTGAGATGAGGAGGAATTTCTTCACTCAGAGGGTCGTGAATATTTGGAATTCTCTACCTCAGAGGGCTGAGGATGCTCAGTTGTTGAGCATATTCAAGGCTGAGATCGATAGATTTTTGGACTCTAGGGGAATCGAGGGATATGGGGATCGGATGGGAAAGTGGAGTTGAGGTCCGAGATCAGCAATGATCATAATGAATGGCGGAGCAGGCTCGCGAGGCCATATGGCCTACTCCTGCTACTATTTCTTATGAACTTGTCTTATCTTATGCCCTTAGTAACACATTCCCCACGACTCCCAGATCCTAGTATTCGATTCCCCTCTACTCCCAAGTCCTAGTATTCCATTCCCCTCTACTCCCAGATCCTAGTATTCCATTCCTCTCCACTCCCAGATCCTAGTATTCCATTGCCCAGTGCTCCCAGATCCTAGTATTCCATTCCACTCTACTCCCAGATCCTAGTATTCCATTCCCCTCTACTCCCAGGTCCTAGTATTCCATTCCCCTCTACTCCCAAGTCCTAGTATTCCATTCCCCTCTACTCCCAGATCCTAGTATTCCATTCCGCTCTACTCCCAGATCCTAGTATTCCATTGCCCAGTGCTCCCAGATCCTAGTATTCCATTCCCCTCTACTCCCAGATCCTAGTATTCCATTCCCCTCTACTCCCAGATCCTAGTATTCCATTGCCCAGTGCTCCCAGATCCTAGTATTCCATTCCCCTCTACTCCCAGATCCTAGTATTCCATTCCCCACTGCCCCCAGATCCTAGTATTCCATTCCCCTCTACTCCCAGATCCTAGTATTCCATTGCCCAGTGCTCCCAGATCCTAGTATTCCATTCCCCTCTACTCCCAGATCCTAGTATTCCATTCCCCACTGCCCCCAGATCCTAGTATTCCATTGCCCAGTGCTCCCAGATGCTAGTATTCCATTGCCCAGTGCTCCCAGATCCTAGTATTCCATTCCCCTCTACTCCCAGATCCTAGTATTCCATTGCCCAGTGCTCCCAGATCCTAGTATTCCATTCCCCTCTACTCCCAGATCCTAGTATTCCATTCCCCTCTACTCCCAGATCCTAGTATTCCATTGCCCAGTGCTCCCAGATCCTAGTATTCCATTCCCCTCTACTCCCAGATCCTAGTATTCCATTCCCCACTGCCCCCAGATCCTAGTATTCCATTCCCCTCTACTCCCAGATCCTAGTATTCCATTGCCCAGTGCTCCCAGATCCGAGTATTCCATTCCCCTCTACTCCCAGATCCTAGTATTCCATTCCCCTCTACTCCCAGATCCTAGTATTCCATTCCCCTCTACTCCCAGATCCTAGTATTCCATTGCCCAGTGCTCCCAGATCCTAGTATTCCATTCCCCTCTACTCCCGGATCCTAGTATTCCATTCCCCTCGACTCCCAGATCCTAGTATTCCATTCCCCTCTACTCCCAGATCCTAGTATTCCATTGCCCAGTGCTCCCAGATGCTAGTATTCCATTCCCCTCTACTCCCGGATCCTAGTATTCCATTCCCCACTGCCCCCAGATCCTAGTATTCCATTGCCCAGTGCTCCCAGATGCTAGTATTCCATTCCCCTCTACTCCCGGATCCTAGTATTCCATTCCCCTCTACTCCCAGATCCTAGTATTCCATTCCCCTCTACTCCCAGATCCTAGTATTCCATTCCCCTCTACTCCCAGATCCTAGTATTCCATTGCCCAGTGCTCCCAGATCCTAGTATTCCATTCCCCTCTACTCCCGGATCCTAGTATTCCATTCCCCTCTACTCCCAGATCCTAGTATTCCATTCCCCTCTACTCCCAGATCCTAGTATTCCATTCCCCTCTACTCCCAGATCCGAGTATTCCATTCCCCTCTACTCCCAGATCCTAGTATTCCATTCCCCTCTACTCCCAGATCGTAGTATTCCATTCCCCTCTACTCCCAGATCCTAGTATTCCATTCCCCTCTACTCCCAGATCCTAGTATTCCATTCCCCTCTACTCCCAGATCCTAGTATTCCATTCCCCTCTACTCCCAGATCCTAGTATTCCATTCCCCTCTACTCCCAGATCCTAGTATTCCATTCCCCTCTACTCCCAGATCCTAGTATTCCATTCCCCTCTACTCCCAGATCCTAGTATTCCATTCCCCTCTACTCCCAGATCCTAGTATTCCATTCCCCTCTACTCCCAGATCCTAGTATTCCATTCCCCTCTACTCCCAGATCCTATTATTCCATTCCCCTCTACTCCCAGATCCTAGTATTCCATTCCCCTCTACTCCCAGATCCTAGTATTCCATTCCCCTCTACTCCCAGATCCTAGTATTCCATTCCCCTCCACTCCCAGATCCTAGAATTCCATTCCCCTCTACTCCCAGATCCTAGTATTCCATTCCCCTCTACTCCCAGATCCTAGTATTCCATTCCCCTCTACTCCCAGATCCTAGAATTCCATTCCCCTCTACTCCCAGATCCTAGTATTCCATTCCCCTCTACTCCCAGATCCTAGTATTCCATTCCCCTCTACTCCCGGATCCTAGTATTCCATTCCCCTCTACTCCCAGATCCTAGTATTCCATTCCCCTCTACTCCCAGATCCTACTATTCCATTCCCCTCTACTCCCAGATCCTACTATTCCATTCCCCTCTACTCCCAGATCCTACTATTCCATTCCCCTCTACTCCCAGATCCTACTATTACATTCCCCTCTACTCCCAGATCCTTGTATTCCATTCCCCACTGCCCCCGGATCCTAGTATTCCATTCCCCACTGCCCCCAGATCCTAGTATTCCATTGCCCAGTGCTCCCAGATCCTAGTATTCCATTCCCCTCTACTCCCAGATCCTAGTATTCCATTCCCCTCTACTCCCAGATCCTAGTATTCCATTCCCCTCTACTCCCAGATCCGAGTATTCCATTCCCCTCTACTCCCAGATCCTAGTATTCCATTCCCCTCTCCTCCCAGATCCTAGTATTCCATTCCCCTCTACTCCCAGATCCTAGTATTCCATTCCCCTCTACTCCCAGATCCTAATATTCCATTGCCCAGTGCTCCCAGATCCTAGTATTCCATTCCCCTCTACTCCCAGATCCTAGTATTCCATTCCCCTCTACTCCCAGATCCCAGTATTCCATTCCCCACTGCCCCCAGTTCCTACTATTCCATTCCCCACTGCCCCCAGATCCTAGTATTCCATTGCCCAGTGCTCCCAGATCCTAGTATTCCATTCCCCTCTACTCCCAGATCCTAGAATTCCATTCCCCTCTACTCCCAGATCCTAGTATTCCATTGCCCAGTGCTCCCAGATCCTAGTATTCCATTCCCCTCTACTCCCAGATCCTAGTATTCCATTCCCCTCTACTCCCAGATCCTAGTATTCCATTCCCCTCCACTCTCAGATCCTAGTATTCCATTCCCCTCTACTCCCAGATCCTAGAATTCCATTCCCCTCTACTCCCAGATCCTAGTATTCCATTCCCCTCTACTCCCAGATCCTAGTATTCCATTCCCCTCTACTCCCGGATCCTAGTATTCCATTCCCCACTGCCCCCAGATCCTAGTATTCCATTGCCCAGTGCTCCCAGATCCTAGTATTCCATTCCCCTCTACTCCCAGATCCTAGTATTCCATTCCCCTCTACTCCCAGATCCTAGTACTCCATTCCCCTCGACTCCCAGATCCTAGTATTCCATTCCCCTCTACTCCCAGATCCTAGTATTCCATTCCCCTCTACTCCCAGATCCTAGTATTCCATTCCCCTCTACTCACAGATCCTAGTATTCCATTCCCCTCTACTCCCGGATCCTAGTATTCCATTCCCCTCTACTCCCAGATCCTAGTATTCCATTCCCCTCTACTCCCAGATCCTAGTATTCCATTCCCCTCTACTCCCAGATCCTAGTATTCCATTCCCCTCTCCTCCCAGATCCTAGTATTCCATTCCCCTCTACTCCCAGATCCTAGTATTCCATTCCCCTCTACTCCCAGATCCTAGTATTCCATTCCCCACTACTCCCAGATCCTAGTATTCCATTCCCCTCTACTCCCGGATCCTAGTATTCCATTCCCCTCTACTCCCAGATCCTAGTATTCCATTCCCCTCTACTCCCAGATCCTACTATTCCATTCCCCTCTCCTCCCAGATCCTACGATTCCATTCCCCTCTACTCCCAGATCCTACTATCACATTCCCCTCTACTCCAGGATCCTAGTATTCCATTCCCCACTGCCCCCAGATCCTAGTATTGCATTCTCCTCTACTCCCAGATCCTAGTATTACATTCCCCACTGCCCCCCGATCCTAGTATTCCATTCCCCTCTACTCCCGGATCCTAGTATTCCATTCCCCACTGCCCCCAGATCCTAGTATTCCATTGCCCAGTGCTCCCAGATCGTAGTATTCCATTCCCCTCTACTCCCAGATCCTAGTATTCCATTCCCCTCTACTCCCGGATCCTAGTATTCCATTCCCCTCTACTCCCAGATCCTAGTATTCCATTCCCCTCTACTCCCAGATCCGAGTATTCCATTCCCCTCTACTCCCAGATCCTAGTATTCCATTCCCCTCTACTCCCAGATCGTAGTATTCCATTCCCCTCTACTCCCAGATCCTAGTATTCCATTCCCCTCTACTCCCAGATCCTAGTATTCCATTCCGCTCTACTCACAGATCCTAGTATTCCATTCCCCTCTACTCCCAGATCCTAGTATTCCATTCCCCTCTACTCTCAGATCCTAGTATTCCATTCCCCTCTACTCCCAGATCCTAGTATTCCATTCCGCTCTATTCCAGATCCTAGTATTCCATTCCCCTCTACTCCCAGATCCTAGTATTCCATTGCCCTCTACTCCCAGATCCTAGTATTCCATTGCCCTCTACTCCCAGATCCTAGTATTCCATTCCCCACTGCCCCCAGATCCTAGTATTCCATTGCCCACTGCCCCCAGATCCTAGTATTTCATTCCCCTCTACTCCCAGGTCCATGTATTCCATTCCCCTCTACTCCCAGATCCTAGTATTCCATTCCCCACTGCCCCCAGATCCTAGTATTCCATTGCCCACTGCCCCCCGATCCTAGTATTCCATTCCCCTCTACTCCCAGATCCTAGTATTCCATTCCCCTCTACTCCCAGATCCTAGCATTCCATTCCGCTCTACTCCCAGATCCTAGTATTCCATTCCCCTCTACTCCCAGATCCTAGTATTCCATTCCGCTCTACTCCCAGATCCTAGTATTCCATTCCGCTCTACTCCCAGATCCTAGTATTCCATTCCCCTCTACTCCCAGATCCTAGTATTCCATTCCCCTCTACTCCCAGATCCTATTATTCCATTCCCTTCTACTCCCAGATCCTAGTAGTCCATTCCCCTCTACTCCCAGATCCTAGTATTCCATTCCCCTCTACTCCCAGATCCTAGTATTCCATTCCCCTCTACTCCCAGATCCTATTATTCCATTCCCCTCTACTCCCAGATCCTAGTATTCCATTCCCCTCTACTCCCAGATCCTAGTATTCCATTCCCCTCTACTCCCAGATCCTATTATTCCATTCCCCTCTACTCCCAGATCCTAGTATTCCATTCCCCTCTACTCCCAGATCCTAGTATTTCATTCCCCTCTACTCCCAGATCCTAGTATTTCATTCCCCTCTACTCCCAGATCCTAGTATTCCATTCCCCTCTACTCCCAGATCCTAGTATTCCATTCCCCTCTACTCCCAGATCCTAGTATTCCATTCCCCTCTACTCCCAGATCCTATTATTCCATTCCCCTCTACTCCCAGATCCTAGTATTCCATTCCCCTCTACTCCCAGATCCTAGTATTCCATTCCCCTCTACTCCCAGATCCTAGTATTCCATTCCCCTCTACTCCCAGATCCTATTATTCCATTCCCCTCTACTCCCAGATCCTAGTATTCCATTCCCCTCTACTCCCAGATCCTAGTATTCCATTCCCCACTGCCCCCAGATCCTAGTATTCCATTCCCCTCTACTCCCAGATCCTAGTATTCCATTCCCCTCTACTCCCAGATCCTAGTATTCCATTCCCCTCTACTCCCAGATCCTAGTGTTCCATTCCCCTCTACTCCCAGATCCTAGTATTCCATTCCCCTCTACTCCCAGATCCTAGTATTCCATTCCCCTCTACTCCCGGATCCTAGTATTCCATTCCCCTCTACTCCCAGATCCTAGTATTCCATTCCCCTCTACTCCCAGATCCTAGTATTCCATTCCCCACTGCCCCCAGATCCTAGTATTCCATTTCCCTCTACTCCCAGATCCTAGTATTCCATTCCCCTCTACTCCCAGATCCTAGTATTCCATTCCTCACTGCCCACAGATCCTAGTACTCCATTCCCCTCGACTCCCAGATCCTAGTATTCCATTCCTCACTGCCCCCAGATCCTAGTATTCCATTCCCCTCTACTCCCAGATCCTAGTATTCCATTCCCCTCTACTCCCAGATTCTAGTATACCATTCCCCACTGCCCCCAGATCCTAGTATTCCATTCCCCTCTACTCCCAGATCCTAGTATTCCATTCCCCACTGTCCCCAGATCCTAGTATTCCATTCCCCTTTACTCCCGGATCCTAGTATTCCATTCCCCTCTACTCCCAGATCCTAGTATTCCATTCCCCTCTACTCCCAGATCCTAGTATTCCATTCCCCACTGCCCCCAGATCCTAGTATTCCATTCCCCTCTACTCCCAGATCCCAGTATTCCATTCCCCTCTACTCCCGGATCCTAGTATTCCATTCCCCACTGCCCCCAGATCCTAGTATTCCATTCCCCTCTACTCCCAGATCCTAGTATTCCATTCCCCTCTACTCCCAGATCCTAGTATTCCATTGCCCAGTGCTCCCAGATCCTAGTATTCCATTCCCCTCTACTCCCAGATCCTAGTATTCCATTGCCCAGTGCTCCCAGATCCTAGTATTCCATTCCCCTCTACTCCCAGATCCTAGTATTCCATTCCCCTCTACTCCCAGATCCTAGTATTCCATTCCCCTCTACTCCCAGATCCTAGTATTCCATTCCGCTCTACTCCCAGATCCTAGTATTCCATTCCCCTCTACTCCCAGATCCTAGTATTCCATTGCCCAGTGCTCCCAGATCCTAGTATTCCATTCCCCTCTACTCCCAGATCCTAGTGTTCCATTCCCCACTGCCCCCAGATCCTAGTATTCCATTCCCCTCTACTCCCAGTTCCTTGTATTCCATTCCCTCTACTCCCAGATCCCAGTATTCCATTCCCGTCTACTCCCGGATCCTAGTATTCCATTCCCCTCTACTCCCAGATCCTAGTATTCCATTCCCCTCTACTCCCAGATCCTAGTATTCCATTCCGCTCTACTCCCAGATCCTAGTATTCCATTCCCCTCTACTCCCAGATCCTAGTATTCCATTCCCCTCTACTCCCAGATCCTAGTATTCCATTGCCCAGTGCTCCCAGATCATAGTATTCCATTCCCCTCTACTACCAGATCCTAATATTCCATTCCCCTCTACTCCCAGATCCTAGTATTCCATACCCCTCTACTCCCGGACCCTAGTATTCCATTCCCCTCTACTCCCAGATCCTAGTATTCCATTCCCCTCTAATCCCGGATCCTAGTATTCCATTCCCCTCTACTCCCAGTTCCTTGTATTCCATTCCCCTCTACTCCCGGATCCTAGTATTCCATTCCCCTCTACTCCCGGATCCTAGTATTCCATTCCCCTCTCCTCCCAGATCCTAGTATTCCATTCCCCTCTACTCCCGGATCCTAGTATTCCATACCCCTCTACTCCCAGTTCCTTGTATTCCATTCCCCTCTACTCCTGGATCCTAGTATTCCATTCCCCTCTACTCCCGGATCCTAGTATTCCATTCCCCTCTACTCCCAGATCCTAGTATTCCATTCCCCTCTACTACCAGTTCCTTGTATTCCATTCCCCTCTACTCCCAGATCCTAGTATTCCATTCCCCTCTACTCCCGGATCCTAGTATTCCATTCCCCTCTACTCCCGGATCCTAGTGTTCCATTCCCCTCTACTCCCAGATCCTAGTATTCCATTCCCCTCTACTCCCGGATCCTAGTATTCCATTCCCCTCTACTCCCAGATCCTAGTATTCCATTCCCCTCTACTCCCAGATCCTAGTATTCCATTCCCCTCTACTACCAGTTCCTTGTATTCCATTCCCCTCTACTCCCAGATCCTAGTATTCCATTCCCCTCTACTCCCAGATCCTACTATTCCATTCCCCTCTACTCCCAGATCCTAGTATTCCATTCCCCTCTACTCCCAGATCCTAGTATTCCATTCCCCTCTACTCCCAGATCCTAGTATTCCATTCCCCTCTACTCCCAGATCCTAGTATTCCATTCCCCTCTACTCCCGGATCCTAGTATTCCATTCCCCTCTCCTCCCAGATCCTAGTATTCCATTCCCCTCTACTCCCGGATCCTAGTATTCCATACCCCTCTACTCCCAGTTCCTTGTATTCCATTCCCCTCTACTCCTGGATCCTAGTATTCCATTCCCCTCTACTCCCAGATCCTAGTATTCCATTCCCCTCTACTCCTGGATCCTAGTATTCCATTCCCCTCTACTCCCAGATCCTAGTATTCCATACCCCTCTACTCCCAGTTCCTTGTATTCCATTCCCCTCTACTCCCAGATCCTAGAATTCCATTCCCCTCTCCTCCCGGATCCTAGTATTCCATTCCCCTCTACTCCCAGATCCTAGTATTCCATTCCCCTCTACTACCAGTTCCTTGTATTCCATTCCCCTCTCCTCCCAGATCCTAGTATTCCATTCCCCTCTACTCCCAGATCCTAGTATTCCATTCCCCTCTCCTCCCAGATCCTAGTATTCCATTCCCCTCTACTCCCAGATCCTAGTATTCCATTCCCCTCTCCTCCCAGATCCTAGTATTCCATTCCCCTCGACTCCCAGATCCTAGTATTCCATTCCCCTCTACTCCCAGATCCTATTATTCCATTCCCCTCTACTCCCAGATCCTAGTATTCCATTCCCCTCTACTCCCAGATCCTATTATTCCATTCCCCTCTACTCCCGGATCCTAGTATTCCATTCCCCTCTACTCCCAGATCCTAGTATTCCATTCCCCTCTACTCCCAGATCCTAGTATTCCATTCCCCTCTACTCCCAGATCCTAGTATTCCATTCCCCTCTACTCCCAGATCCTAGTATTCCATTCCCCTCTACTCCCAGTTCCTTGTATTCCATTCCCCTCTACTCCCAGATCCTAGTATTCCATTCCCCTCTACTCCCAGATCCTAGTATTCCATTCCCCTCTACTCCCAGATCCTAGTATTCCATTCCCCTCTACTCCCGGATCCTAGTATTCCATTCCCCTCTACTCCCAGATCCTAGTATTCCATTCCCCTCTACTCCCAGTTCCTTGTATTCCATTCCCCTCTACTCCCAGATCCGAGTATTCCATTCCCCTCTACTCCCGGATCCTAGTATTCCATTCCCCTCTACTCCCAGTTCCTTGTATTCCATTCCCCTCTACTCCCAGATCCTAGTATTCCATTCCCCTCTACTCCCAGATCCTAGTATTCCATTCCCCTCTACTCCCAGATCCTAGTATTCCATTCCCCTCTACTCCCGGATCCTAGTATTCCATTCCCCTCTACTCCCAGATCCTAGTATTCCATTCCCCTCTACTCCCAGTTCCTTGTATTCCATTCCCCTCTACTCCCAGATCCGAGTATTCCATTCCCCTCTACTCCCAGTTCCTTGTATTCCATTCCCCTCTACTCCCAGATCCGAGTATTCCATTCCCCTCTACTCCCGGATCCTAGTATTCCATTCCCCTCTACTCCCAGATCCTAGTATTCCATTCCCCTCTACTCCCAGTTCCTTGTATTCCATTCCCCTCTACTCCCAGTTCCTTGTATTCCATTCCCCTCTACTCCCAGATCCGAGTATTCCATTCCCCTCTACTCCCGGATCCTAGTATTCCATTCCCCTCTACTCCCGGATCCTAGTATTCCATTCCCCTCTACTCCCAGTTCCTTGTATTCCATTCCCCTCTACTCCCAGATCCTAGTATTCCATTCCCCTCTACTCCCAGATCCTATTATTCCATTCCCCTCTACTCCCAGATCCTAGTATTCCATTCCCCTCTACTCCCAGATCCTAGTATTCCATTCCCCTCTACTCCCAGATCCTAGTATTCCATTCCCCTCTACTCCCAGATCCTAGTATTCCATTCCCCTCTACTCCCAGATCCTATTATTCCATTCCCCTCTACTCCCAGATCCTAGTATTCCATTCCCCTCTACTCCCAGATCCTAGTATTCCATTCCCCTCTACTCCCAGATCCTAGTATTCCATTCCCCTCTACTCCCAGATCCTATTATTCCATTCCCCTCTACTCCCAGATCCTAGTATTCCATTCCCCTCTACTCCCAGATCCTAGTATTCCATTCCCCTCTACTCCCAGATCCTAGTATTCCATTCCCCTCTCCTCCCAGATCCTAGTATTCCATTGCCCAGTGCTCCCAGATCCTAGTATTCCATTCCCCTCATCTCCCAGTTCCTTGTATTCCATTCCCCTCTACTCCCAGATCCTAGTATTCCATTCCCCTCTGCTCCCGGACCCTAGTATTCCATTCCCCTCTACTCCCAGATCCTAGTATTCCATTCCCCTCTAATCCCGGAACCTAGTATTCCATTTCCCTCTACTCCCTGTTCCTTGTATTCCATTCCCCTCTACTCCCGGATCCTAGTATTCCATTCCCCTCTACTCCCGGATCCTAGTATTCCATTCCCCTCTCCTCCCAGATCCTAGTATTCCATTCCCCTCTACTCCCGGATCCTAGTATTCCATACCCCTCTACTCCCAGTTCCTTGTATTCCATTCCCCTCTACTCCTGGATCCTAGTATTCCATTCCCCTCTACTCCCGGATCCTAGTATTCCATTCCCCTCTACTCCCAGATCCTGGTATTCCATTCCCCTCTACTACCAGTTCCTTGTATTCCATTCCCCTCTACTCCCAGATCCTAGTATTCCATTCCCCTCTACTCCCAGATCCTAGTATTCCATTCCCCTCTACTCCCAGATCCTAGTATTCCATTCCCCTCAACTCCCAGATCCTAGTATTCCATTCCCCTCCACTCCCGGATCCTAGTATTCCATTCCCCACTGCCCCCAGATCCTAGTATTCCATTCCCCTCTACTCCCGGATCCTAGTATTCCATTCCCCACTGCCCCCAGATCCTAGTATTCCATTCCCCTCTACTCCCAGATCCTAGTATTCCATTCCCCTCTACTCCCAGATCCCAGTATTCCATTCCCCTCTACTCCCGGATCCTAGTATTCCATTCCCCACTGCCCCCAGATCCTAGTATTCCATTCCCCTCTACTCCCAGATCCTAGTATTCCATTCCCCTCTACTCCCAGATCCTAGTATTCCATTGCCCAGTGCTCCCAGATCCTAGTATTCCATTCCCCTCTACTCCCAGATCCTAGTATTCCATTCCCCTCTACTCCCAGATCCTAGTATTACATTCCCCTCTACTCCCAGATCCTAGTATTCCATTCCGCTCTACTCCCAGATCCTAGTATTCCATTCCCCTCTACTCCCAGATCCTAGTATTCCATTCCCCTCTACTCCCAGATCCTAGTATTCCATTCCCCTCTACTCCCAGATCCTAGTATTACATTCCCCTCTACTCCCAGATCCTAGTATTCCATTCCCCTCTACTCCCAGATCCTAGTATTCCATTCCCCTCTACTCCCAGATCCTAGTGTTCCATTCCCCACTGCCCCCAGATCCTAGTATTCCATTCCCCTCTACTCCCAGTTCCTTGTATTCCATTCCCTCTACTCCCAGATCCCAGTATTCCATTCCCGTCTACTCCCGGATCCTAGTATTCCATTCCCCTCTACTCCCAGATCCTAGTATTCCATTCCCCTCTACTCCCAGATCCTAGTATTCCATTCCGCTCTACTCCCAGATCCTAGTATTCCATTCCCCTCTACTCCCAGATCCTAGTATTCCATTGCCCAGTGCTCCCAGATCCTAGCATTCCATTCCCCTCTACTCCCAGATCCTAGTATTCCATTGCCCAGTGCTCCCAGATCCTAGTATTCCATTCCCCTCTACTCCCAGATCCTAGTATTCCATTCCCCTCAACTCCCAGTTCCTTGTATTCCATTCCCCTCTACTCCCAGATCCTAGTATTCCATTCCCCTCTACTCCCGGACCCTAGTATTCCATTCCCCTCTACTCCCAGATCCTAGTATTCCATTCCCCTCTAATCCCGGATCCTAGTATTCCATTCCCCTCTACTCCCAGTTCCTTGTATTCCATTCCCCTCTGCTCCCAGATCCTAGTATTCCATTCCCCTCTACTCCCGGATCCTAGTATTCCATTCCCCTCTCCTCCCAGATCCTAGTATTCCATTCCCCTCTGCTCCCGGATCCTAGTATTCCATACCCCTCTACTCCCAGTTCCTTGTATTCCATTCCCCTCTACTCCTGGATCCTAGTATTCCATTCCCCTCTACTCCCGGATCCTAGTATTCCATTCCCCTCTCCTCCCAGATCCTAGTATTCCATTCCCCTCTACTCCCAGATCCTAGTATTCCATTCCCCTCTCCTCCCAGATCCTAGTATTCCATTCCCCTCTACTCCCAGATCCTAGTATTCCATTCCCCTCTACTCCCAGATCCTAGTATTCCATTCCCCTCTACTCCCGGATCCTAGTATTCCATTCCCCTCTACTCCCAGATCCTAGTATTCCATTCCCCTCTACTCCCAGATCCTAGTATTCCATTCCCCTCTACTCCCAGTTCCTTGTATTCCATTCCCCTCTACTCCCAGATCCTAGTATTCCATTCCCCTCTACTCCCGGATCCTAGTATTCCATTCCCCTCTACTCCCAGATCCCAGTATTCCATTCCCCTCTACTCCCAGATCCTAGTATTCCATTCCCCTCTACTCCCAGATCCTAGTATTCCATTCCCCTCTACTCCCAGATCCCAGTATTCCATTCCCCTCTACTCCCAGATCCTAGTATTCCATTCCCCTCTACTCCCGGATCCTAGTATTCCATTCCCCTCTACTCCCAGATCCCAGTATTCCATTCCCCTCTACTCCCAGATCCTAGTATTCCATTCCCCTCTACTCCCGGATCCTAGTATTCCATTCCCCTCTACTCCCAGTTCCTTGTATTCCATTCCCCTCTCCTCCCAGATCCTAGTATTCCATTGCCCAGTGCTCCCAGATCCTAGTATTCCATTCCCCTCTACTCCCAGATCCTAGTATTCCATTCCCCTCATCTCCCAGTTCCTTGTATTCCATTCCCCTCTACTCCCAGATCCTAGTATTCCATTCCCCTCTACTGCCGGACCCTAGTATTCCATTCCCCTCATCTCCCAGTTCCTTGTATTCCATTCCCCTCTACTCCCAGATCCTAGTATTCCATTCCCCTCTAATCCCGGAACCTAGTATTCCATTCCCCTCTACTCCCAGATCCTAGTATTCCATTCCCCTCATCTCCCAGTTCCTTGTATTCCATTCCCCTCTACTCCCAGATCCTAGTATTCCATTCCCCTCTAATCCCGGAACCTAGTATTCCATTTCCCTCTACTCCCTGTTCCTTGTATTCCATTCCCCTCTACTCCCGGATCCTAGTATTCCATTCCCCTCTACTCCCGGATCCTAGTATTCCATTCCCCTCTCCTCCCAGATCCTTGTATTCCATTCCCCTCTGCTCCCGGATCCTAGTATTCCATTCCCCTCTACTCCCGGATCCTAGTATTCCATTCCCCTCTACTCCCAGTTCCTTGTATTCCATTCCCCTCTACTCCTGGATCCTAGTATTCCATTCCCCTCTACTCCCGGATCCTAGTATTCCATTCCCCTCAACTCCCAGATCCTAGTATTCCATTCCCCTCCACTCCCGGATCCTAGTATTCCATTCCCCTCAACTCCCAGATCCTAGTATTCCATTCCCCTCTACTCCCAGATCCTAGTATTCCATTCCCCTCTACTCCCAGATCCTAGTATTCCATTCCCCTCTACTCCCAGATCCTAGTATTCCATTCCCCTCTACTCCCGGATCCTAGTATTCCATTCCCCTCTACTCCCAGATCCTAGTATTCCATTCCCCTCTACTCCCTGATCCTAGTATTCCATTCCCCTCTACTCCCAGATCCTAGTATTCCATTCCCCTCTACTCCCAGATCCTAGTATTCCATTCCCCTCTACTCCCGGATCCTAGTATTCCATTCCCCTCTACTCCCAGATCCTAGTATTCCATTCCCCTCTACTCCCAGATCCTAGTATTCCATTCCCCTCTACTCCCAGTTCCATGTATTCCATTCCCCTCCACTCCCGGATCCTAGTATTCCATTCCCCTCTACTCCCAGATCCTAGTATTCCATTCCCCTCTACTCCCAGATCCTAGTATTCCATTCCCCTCTACTCCCAGATCCTATTATTCCATTCCCCTCTACTCCCGGATCCTAGTATTCCATTCCCCTCTACTCCCAGATCCTAGTATTCCATTCCCCTCTACTCCCAGTTCCTTGTATTCCATTCCCATCTACTCCCAGATCCGAGTATTCCATTCCCCTCTACTCCCGGATCCTAGTATTCCATTCCCCTCTACTCCCAGATCCTAGTATTCCATTCCCCTCTACTCCCAGGTCCTAGTATTCCATTCCCCTCTACTCCCAGATCCCAGTATTCCATTCCCCTCTTCTCCCAGATCCCAGTATTCCATTCCCCTCTACTCCCGGATCCTAGTATTCCATTCCCCACTGCCCCCAGATCCTAGTATTCCATTCCCCTCTACTCCCAGATCCTAGTATTCCATTCCCCTCTACTCCCAGATCCTAGTATTCCATTGTCCAGTGCTCCCAGATCCTAGTATTCCATTCCCCTCTAATCCCAGATCCTAGTATTCCATTCCCCTCTACTCCCAGATCCTAGTATTCCATTCCCCTCTACTCCCAGATCCTAGTATTCCATTCCCCTCTACTCCCAGATCCTAGTATTCCATTCCCCTCTACTCCCAGATCCTAGTATTCCATTCCCCTCTACTCCCAGATCCTAGTGTTCCATTCCCCACTGCCCCCAGATCCTAGTATTCCATTCCCCTCTACTCCCAGTTCCTTGTATTCCATTCCCTCTACTCCCAGATCCTAGTATTCCATTCCCGTCTACTCCCGGATCCTAGTATTCCATTCCCCTCTACTCCCAGATCCTAGTATTCCATTCCCCTCTACTCCCAGATCCTAGTATTCCATTCCCCTCTACTCCCAGATCCTAGTATTCCATTCCGCTCTACTCCCAGATCCTAGTATTCCATTCCCCTCCACTCCCAGATCCTAGTATTCCATTCCCCGCGACTCCCAGATCCTAGTATTCCATTGCCCAGTTCTCCCAGATCCTCGTATTCCATTCCCCTCTTCTCCCAGATCCTAGTATTCCATTCCCCTCTACTCCCGGATCCTAGTATTCCATTCCCCTCTACTCCCAGATCCTTGTATTCCATTCCCCTCTACTCTCAGATCCTAGTATTCCATTCCCCTCTACTCCCAGTTCCTTGTATTCCATTCCCCTCTACTCTCAGATCCTAGTATTCCATTCCCCTCTACTCTCAGATCCTAGTACTCCATTCCCCTCTTCTCCCAGATCCTAGTATTCCATTCCCCTCTACTCTCAGATCCTAGTATTCCATTCCCCTCTACTCCCAGATCCTAGTATTCCATTCCCCACTGCCCCCAGATCCTAGTTATCCATTCCCCTCTACTCCCAGTTCCTTGTATTCCATTCCCCTCTACTCCCAGATCCTAGTATTCCATTCCCCTCTTCTCCCAGATCCTAGTATTCCATTCCCCTCTACTCTCAGATCCTAGTATTCCATTCCCCTCTACTCCCGGATCCTAGTATTCCATTCCCCTCTACTCCCAGATCCTAGTATTCCATTCCCTCTACTCTCAGATCCTAGTATTCCATTCCACTCTACTCCCAGTTCCTTGTATTCCATTCCCCTCTACTCCCAGATCCTAGTATTCCATTCCCCTCTTCTCCCAGATCCTAGTATTCCATTCCCCTCTACTCCCAGATCCTAGTATTTCATTCCCCTCTACTCCCAGTTCCTTGTATTCCATTCCCCTCTACTCCCAGATCCTAGTATTCCATTCCCCTCTTCTCCCAGATCCTAGTATTCCATTCCCCTCTACTCTCAGATCCTAGTATTCCATTCCCCTCTACTCTCAGATCCTAGTATTCCATTCCCCTCTACTCCCAGATCCTAGTATTCCATTCCCCTCTACTCCCAGATCCTAGTATTCCATTCCCCTCTACTCCCAGTTCCTTGTATTCCATTCCCCTCTACTCCCAGATCCTAGTATTCCATTCCCCTCTACTCCCAGATCCTAGTATTCCATTCCCCACTGCCCCCAGATCCTAGTATTCCATTCCCCTCTACTCCCAGTTCCTTGTATTCCATTCCCCTCTACTCCCAGATCCTAGTATTCCATTCCCATCTACTCCCAGATCCTATTATTCCATTCCCCTCTACTCCCAGATCCTAGTATTCCATTCCCCTCTACTCCCAGATCCTAGTATTCCATTCCCCTCTCCTCCCAGATCCGAGTATTCCATTGCCCAGTGCTCCCAGATCCTAGTATTCCATTCCCCTCTACTCCCAGATCCTAGTATTCCATTCCCCTCAACTCCCAGTTCCTTGTATTCCATTCCCCTCTACTCCCAGATCCTAGTATTCCATTCCCCTCTACTCCCAGATCCTAGTATTCCATTCCCCTCTAATCCCGGATCCTAGTATTCCATTCCCCTCTACTCACAGATCCTAGTATTCCATTCCCCTCTACTCCCGGACCCTAGTATTCCATTCCCCTCTAATCCCGGATCCCAGTATTCCATTCCCCTCTAATCCCGGATCCCAGTATTCCATTCCCCTCTACTCCCAGATCCTAGTATTCCATTCCCCTCTACTCCCAGTTCCTTGTATTCCATTCCCCTCTACTCCCGGATCCTAGTATTCCATTCCCCTCTACTCCCAGATCCTAGTATTCCATTCCCCTCTGCTCCCGGATCCTAGTATTCCATTCCCCTCTCCTCCCAGATCCTAGTATTCCATTCCCCTCTACTCCCGGATCCTAGTATTCCATACCCCTCTACTCCCAGTTCCTTGTATTCCATTCCCCTCTACTCCTGGATCCTAGTATTCCATTCCCCTCTCCTCCCAGATCCTAGTATTCCATTCCCCTCTACTCCCGGATCCTAGTATTCCATTCCCCTCTCCTCCCAGATCCTAGTATTCCATTCCCCTCTACTCCCGGATCCTATTATTCCATTCCCCTCTACTACCAGTTCCTTGTATTCCATTCCCCTCTACTCCCAGATCCTAGTATTCCATTCCCCTCTACTCCCAGATCCTAGTATTCCATTCCCCTCTACTCCCAGATCCTAGTATTCCATTCCCCTCTACTACCAGTTCCTTGTATTCCATTCCCCTCTACTCCCAGATCCTAGTATTCCATTCCCCTCTACTCCCAGATCCTAGTATTCCATTCCCCTCTACTCCCAGATCCTAGTATTCCATTCCCCTCTACTACCAGTTCCTTGTATTCCATTCCCCTCTACTCCCAGATCCTAGTATTCCATTCCCCTCTACTCCCGGATCCTAGTATTCCATTCCCCTCTACTCCCAGATCCTAGTATTCCATTCCCCTCTACTCCCAGATCCTAGTATTCCATTCCCCTCTGCTCCCAGATCCTAGTATTCCATTCCCCTCCACTCCCGGATCCTCGTATTCCATTCCCCTCTACTCCCAGATCCTAGTATTCCATTCCCCTCTACTCCCAGATCCTAGTATTCCATTCCCCTCTACTCCCAGATCCTAGTATTCCATTCCCCTCTACTCCCAGATCCTAGTATTCCATTCCCCTCTACTCCCAGATCCTAGTATTCCATTCCCCTCTACTCCCGGATCCTAGTATTCCATTCCCCTCTACTCCCAGATCCAAGTATTCCATTCCCCTCTACTCCCAGATCCTAGTATTCCATTCCCCTCTACTCCCAGATCCTAGTATTCCATTCCCCTCTACTCCCAGATCCTAGTATTCCATTCCCCTCTACTCCCAGATCCTAGTATTCCATTCCCCTCTACTCCCAGATCCTAGTATTCCATTCCCCTCTACTCCCGGATCCTAGTATTCCATTCCCCTCTACTCCCAGATCCTAGTATTCCATTCCCCTCTACTCCCAGATCTTAGTATTCCATTCCCCTCTACTCCCAGATCCTAGTATTCCATTCCCCTCTACTCCCAGATCCTAGTATTCCATTCCCCACTGCCCCCAGATCCTAGTATTCCATTCCCCTCTACTCCCAGTTCCTTGTATTCCATTCCCCTCTACTCCCAGATCCTAGTATTCCATTCCCCTCTACTCCCAGATCCTAGTATTCCATTCCCCTCTACTCCCAGATCCTAGTATTCCATTCCCCACTGCCCCCAGATCCTAGTATTCCATTCCCCTCTACTCCCAGTTCCTTGTATTCCATTCCCCTCTACTCCCAGATCCTAGTATTCCATTCCCCTCTACTCCCAGATCCTAGTATTCCATTCCCCTCTACTCCCAGATCCTATTATTCCATTCCCCTCTACTCCCAGATCCTAGTTTTCCATTCCCCTCTACTCCCAGATCCTAGTATTCCATTCCCCTCTACTCCCAGTTCCTTGTATTCCATTCCCCTCTACTCCCAGATCCTAGTATTCCATTCCCCTCTACTCCCAGATCCTAGTATTCCATTCCCCTCTACTCCCAGATCCTATTATTCCATTCCCCTCTACTCCCAGATCCTTGTATTCCATTCCCCTCTACTCCCAGATCCTAGTATTCCATTCCCCTCTACTCCCAGATCCTAGTATTCCATTCCCCACTGCCCCCAGATCCTAGTATTCCATTCCCCTCTACTCCCAGTTCCTTGTATTCCATTCCCCTCTACTCCCAGATCCTAGTATTCCATTCCCATCTACTCCCAGATCCTATTATTCCATTCCCCTCTACTCCCAGATCCTAGTATTCCATTCCCCTCTACTCCCAGATCCTAGTATTCCATTCCCCTCTCCTCCCAGATCCTAGTATTCCATTGCCCAGTGCTCCCAGATCCTAGTATTCCATTCCCCTCTACTCCCAGATCCTAGTATTCCATTCCCCTCAACTCCCAGTTCCTTGTATTCCATTCCCCTCTACTCCCAGATCCTAGTATTCCATTCCCCTCTGCTCCCAGATCCTAGTATTCCATTCCCCTCTAATCCCGGATCCTAGTATTCCATTCCCCTCTACTCACAGATCCTAGTATTCCATTCCCCTCTACTCCCGGACCCTAGTATTCCATTCCCCTCTAATCCCGGATCCCAGTATTCCATTCCCCTCTAATCCCGGATCCCAGTATTCCATTCCCCTCTACTCACAGATCCTAGTATTCCATTCCCCTCTCCTCCCAGATCCTAGTATTCCATTCCCCTCTACTCCCAGATCCTAGTATTCCATTCCCCTCTACTCCCAGTTCCTTGTATTCCATTCCCCTCTACTCCCGGATCCTAGTATTCCATTCCCCTCTACTCCCAGATCCTAGTATTCCATTCCCCTCTGCTCCCGGATCCTAGTATTCCATTCCCCTCTCCTCCCAGATCCTAGTATTCCATTCCCCTCTACTCCCGGATCCTAGTATTCCATACCCCTCTACTCCCAGTTCCTTGTATTCCATTCCCCTCTACTCCTGGATCCTAGTATTCCATTCCCCTCTCCTCCCAGATCCTAGTATTCCATTCCCCTCTACTCCCGGATCCTAGTATTCCATTCCCCTCTCCTCCCAGATCCTAGTATTCCATTCCCCTCTACTCCCGGATCCTATTATTCCATTCCCCTCTACTACCAGTTCCTTGTATTCCATTCCCCTCTACTCCCAGATCCTAGTATTCCATTCCCCTCTACTCCCAGATCCTAGTATTCCATTCCCCTCTACTCCCAGATCCTAGTATTCCATTCCCCTCTACTACCAGTTCCTTGTATTCCATTCCCCTCTACTCCCAGATCCTAGTATTCCATTCCCCTCTACTCCCGGATCCTAGTATTCCATTCCCCTCTACTCCCAGATCCTAGTATTCCATTCCCCTCTACTCCCAGATCCTAGTATTCCATTCCCCTCTGCTCCCAGATCCTAGTATTCCATTCCCCTCCACTCCCGGATCCTCGTATTCCATTCCCCTCTACTCCCAGATCCTAGTATTCCATTCCCCTCTACTCCCAGATCCTAGTATTCCATTCCCCTCTACTCCCAGATCCTAGTATTCCATTCCCCTCTACTCCCAGATCCTAGTATTCCATTCCCCTCTACTCCCAGATCCTAGTATTCCATTCCCCTCTACTCCCGGATCCTAGTATTCCATTCCCCTCTACTCCCAGATCCTAGTATTCCATTCCCCTCTACTCCCAGATCCTAGTATTCCATTCCCCTCTACTCCCAGATCCTAGTATTCCATTCCCCTCTACTCCCAGATCCTAGTATTCCATTCCCCTCTACTCCCAGATCCTAGTATTCCATTCCCCTCTACTCCCAGATCCTAGTATTCCATTCCCCTCTACTCCCGGATCCTAGTATTCCATTCCCCTCTACTCCCAGATCCTAGTATTCCATTCCCCTCTACTCCCAGATCTTAGTATTCCATTCCCCTCTGCTCCCAGTTCCTAGTATTCCATTCCCCTCTACTCCCAGATCCTAGTATTCCATTCCCCACTGCCCCCAGATCCTAGTATTCCATTCCCCTCTACTCCCAGTTCCTTGTATTCCATTCCCCTCCACTCCCAGATCCTAGTATTCCATTCCCCTCTACTCCCAGATCCTAGTATTCCATTCCCCTCTACTCCCAGATCCTAGTATTCCATTCCCCACTGCCCCCAGATCCTAGTATTCCATTCCCCTCTACTCCCAGTTCCTTGTATTCCATTCCCCTCTACTCCCAGATCCTAGTATTCCATTCCCCTCTACTCCCAGATCCTAGTATTCCATTCCCCTCTACTCCCAGATCCTATTATTCCATTCCCCTCTACTCCCAGATCCTAGTATTCCATCCCCCTCTACTCCCAGATCCTAGTATTCCATTCCCCTCTACTCCCAGATCCTAGTATTCCATTCCCCTCTACTCCCAGATCCTAGTATTCCATTCCCCTCTACTCCCGGATCCTAGTATTCCATTCCCCTCTACTCCCAGATCCTAGTATTCCATTCCCCTCTACTCCCAGATCCTATTATTCCATTCCCCTCTACTCCCAGATCCTAGTATTCCATTCCCCTCTACTCCCAGATCCTAGTATTCCATTCCCCTCTACTCCCAGTTCCTTGTATTCCATTCCCCTCTACTCCCAGATCCTAGTATTCCATTCCCCTCTACTCCCAGATCCTAGTATTCCATTCCCCTCTCCTCCCAGATCCTATTATTCCATTCCCCTCTACTCCCAGATCCTTGTATTCCATTCCCCTCTACTCCCAGATCCTTGTATTCCATTCCCCTCTACTCCCAGATCCTATTATTCCATTCCCCTCTACTCCCAGATCCTAGTATTCCATTCCCCTCTACTCCCAGATCCTAGTATTCCATTCCCCTCTACTCCCAGTTCCTTGTATTCCATTCCCCTCTACTCCCAGATCCTAGTATTCCATTCCCCTCTACTCCCAGATCCTAGTATTCCATTCCCCTCTACTCCCAGATCCTATTATTCCATTCCCCTCTACTCCCAGATCCTTGTATTCCATTCCCCTCTACTCCCAGATCCTTGTATTCCATTCCCCTCTACTCCCAGATCCTAGTATTCCATTCCCCTCTACTCCCAGATCCTTGTATTCCATTCCCCTCTACTCCCAGATCCTATTATTCCATTCCCCTCTACTCCCAGATCCTATTATTCCATTCCCCTCTACTCCCAGATCCTAGTATTCCATTCCCCACTGCTCCCAGATCCTAGTATTCCATTCCGCTCTACTCCCAGATCCTAGTATTCCATTCCCCTCTACTCCCAGATCCTAGTATTCCATTCCCCTCTACTCCCAGATCCTATTATTCCATTCCCCTCTACTCCCAGATCCTAGTATTCCATTCCCCTCTACTCCCAGATCCTAGTATTCCATTCCCCTCTACTCCCAGTTCCTCGTATTCCATTCCCCTCTACTCCCAGATCCTAGTATTCCATTCCCCTCTACTCCCAGATCCTAGTATTCCATTCCCCTCTACTCCCAGATCCTAGTATTCCATTCCCCTCTACTCCCAGATCCTAGTATTCCATTCCCCTCTACTCCCAGATCCTATTATTCCATTCCCCTCTACTCCCAGATCCTAGTATTCCATTCCCCTCTACTCCCAGATCCTAGTATTCCATTCCCCTCTACTCCCAGATCCTAGTATTCCATTCCCCTCTACTCCCAGATCCTAGTATTCCATTCCCCTCTACTCCCAGATCCTAGTATTCCATTCCCCTCCACTCCCAGATCCTAGTATTCCATTCCCCTCTACTCCCAGATGCTAGTATTCCATTCCCCTCTACTCCCAGATCCTAGTATTCTATTCCCCTCTACTCCCAGTTCCTTGTATTCCATTCCCCTCTACTCCCAGATCCTAGTATTCCATTCCCCTCTCCTCCCAGATCCTAGTATTCCATTCCCCTCTACTCCCAGATCCTAGTATTCCATTCCCCTCTACTCCCAGATCCTAGTATTCCATTCCCCTCCACTCCCAGATCCTAGTATTCCATTCCCCTCTACTCCCAGATCCTAGTATTCCATTCCCCTCCACTCCCAGATCCTAGTATTCCATTCCCCTCTACTCCCAGATCCTAGTATTCCATTCCCCTCCACTCCCAGATCCTAGTATTCCATTCCCCTCTACTCCCAGATCCTAGTATTCCATTCCCCTCTACTCCCAGATCCTAGTATTCTATTCCCCTCTACTCCCAGATCCTAGTATTCTATTCCCCTCTACTCCCAGATCCTAGAATTCCATTCCCCTCTACTCCCAGATCCTAGTATTCCATTCCCCTCTACTCCCAGATCCTAGTATTCCATTCCCCTCTACTCCCAGATCCTAGTATTCCATTCCCCTCTACTCCCAGATCCTAGAATTCCATTCCCCTCGACTCCCAGATCCTAGTATTCCATTCCCCTCTACTCCCAGATCCTAGTATTCCATTCCCCTCCACTCCCAGATCCTAGTATTCCATTCCCCTCTACTCCCAGTTCCTTGTATTCCATTCCCCTCTACTCCCGGATCCTAATATTCCATTCCCCTCCACTCCCAGATCCTAGTATTCCATTCCCCTCTACTCCCAGATCCTAGTATTCCATTCCCCTCTACTCCCAGATCCTAATATTCCATTCCCCTCCACTCCCAGATCCTAGTATTCCATTCCCCACTGCCCCCAGATCCTAGTATTCCATTCCCCTCTACTCCCAGATCCTAGTATTCCATTCCCCTCTACTCCCAGATCCTAGTATTCCATTCCCCTCTACTCCCAGATCCTAATATTCCATTCCCCTCTACTCCCAGTTCCATGTATTCCATTCCCCTCTACTCCCAGATCCTAGTATTCCATTCCCCTCTACTCCCAGTTCCATGTATTCCATTCCCCTCTACTCCCAGATCCTAGTATTCCATTCCCCTCTACTCCCGGATCCTAGTATTCCATTCCCCTCTACTCCCGGATCCTAGTATTCCATTCCCCTCTACTCCCAGATCCTATTATTCCATTCCCCTCTACTCCCAGATCCTAGTATTCCATTCCCCTCTACTCCCAGATCCTAGAATTCCATTCCCCTCTACTCCCAGATCCTAGAATTCCATTCCCCTCTACTCCCGGATCCTAGTATTCCATTCCCCTCTACTCCCGGATCCTAGTATTCCATTCCCCTCTACTCCCGGATCCTAGTATTCCATTCCCCTCTACTCCCGGATCCTAGTATTCCATTCCCCTCTACTCCCAGATCCTAGTATTCCATTCCCCTCTACTCCCGGATCCTAGTATTCCATTCCCCTCTACTCCCGGATCCTAGTATTCTATTCCCCTCTACTCCCGGATCCTAGTATTCCATTCCCCTCTACTCCCAGATCCTAGTATTCCATTCCCCTCTACTCCCAGATCCTAGTATTCCATTCCCCTCTACTCCCGGATCCTAGTATTCCATTCCCCTCTACTCCCGGATCCTAGTATTCCATTCCCCTCTACTCCCGGATCCTAGTATTCCATTCCCCTCTACTCCCGGATCCTAGTATTCCATTCCCCTCTACTCCCGGATCCTAGTATTCCATTCCCCTCTACTCCCGGATCCTAGTATTCTATTCCCCTCTACTCCCGGATCCTAGTATTCCATTCCCCTCTACTCCCAGATCCTAGTATTCCATTCCGCTCTACTCCCAGATCCTAGTATTCCATTCCCCTCTACTCCCGGATCCTAGTATTCCATTCCCCTCTACTCCCGGATCCTAGTATTCCATTCCCCTCTACTCCCAGATCCTAGTATTCCATTCCCCTCTACTCCCAGATCCTAGTATTCCATTCCCCACTGCCCCCAGATCCTAGTATTCCATTCCCCTCTCCTCCCAGATCCTAGTATTCCATTCCCCTCTACTCCCAGATCCTAGTATTCCATTCCCCTCTCCTCCCAGATCCTAGTATTCCATTCCCCTCTACTCCCAGATCCTAGTATTCCATTCCCCTCTACTCCCAGATCCTAGTATTCCATTCCCCTCTCCTCCCAGATCCTAGTATTCCATTCCCCTCTACTCCCAGATCTTAGTATTCCATTCCCCTCTACTCCCAGATCCTAGTATTCCATTCCCCTCTACTCCCAGATCCTAGTATTCCATTCCACTCTACTCCCAGATCCTAGTATTCCATTCCCCACTGCCCCCAGATCCTAGTATTCCATTCCCCTCTACTCCCAGATCCTAGTATTCCATTCCCCTCTACTCCCAGATCCTATTATTCCATTCCCCTCTACTCCCAGATCCTAGTATTCCATTCCGCTCTACTCCCAGATCCTAGTATTCCATTCCCCACTGCCCCCAGATCCTAGTATTCCATTCCCCTCTACTCCCAGATCCTAGTATTCCATTCCCCTCTACTCCCAGATCCTAGTATTCCATTCCCCTCTACTCCCAGATCCTAGTATTCCATTCCCCTCTACTCCCAGATCCTAGTATTCCATTCCCCTCTACTCCCAGATCCTAGTATTCCATTCCCCTCTACTCCCAGATCCTAGTATTCCATTCCCCTCTACTCCCAGATCCTAGTATTCCATTCCCCTCTACTCCCAGATCCTAGTATTCCATTCCCCTCTACTCCCAGATCCTAGTATTACATTCCCCTCTACTCCCAGATCCTAGTATTCCATTCCCCTCTACTCCCAGATCCTAGTATTCCATTCCCCTCTACTCCCAGATCCTAGTATTCCATTCCCCTCTACTCCCAGATCCTAGTATTCCATTCCCCTCTACTCCCAGATCTTAGTATTCCATTCCCCTCTACTCCCAGATCCTAGTATTCCATTCCCCTCTACTCCCAGATCCTAGTATTCCATTCCCCACTGCCCCCAGATCCTAGTATTCCATTCCCCTCTTCTCCCAGATCCTAGTATTCCATTCCCCTCTACTCCCAGATCCCAGTATTCCATTCCCCTCTACTCCCGGATCCTAGTATTCCATTCCCCTCTACTCCCGGATCCTAGTATTCCATTCCCCTCTGCTCCCAGATCCTAGTATTCCATTCCCCTCTACTCCCAGATCCCAGTGTTCCATTCCCCTCTACTCCCGGATCCCAGTATTCCATTCCCCTCTACTCCCAGATCCTAGTATTCCATTCCCCTCTACTCCCAGATCCTATTATTCCATTCCCCTCTACTCCCAGATCCTCGTATTCCATTCCCCTCTACTCCCAGATCCCATTATTCCATTCCCCTCTACTCCCAGATCCTCGTATTCCATTCCCCTCTCCTCCCAGATCCTAGTATTCCATTCCCCTCTACTCCCAGATCCTAGTATTCCATTCCCCTCTCCTCCCAGATCCTAGTATTCATCAGTAACTGCGACTGACTCTAAATGTGGAATGATTAATAACCTATGTTATTCTGTTATCGTGCAATAGGTAGTGAGAATGATTTGGAGAGTGATGGAGCAGGAAAATATTTACAGGTGGGAACTTGTTTTTTTATTTTTATACGTACCACACACCTCAGATGAACTATTTGTATTTTATGCTGAAACAGAAAAATACTTTCGGCATTAAAGAAAAGAGCCTGATCACAGAATCAATTAAAATCTACAGTTGTGCTTCAGTACAAAGGGAAATCAAGATGTTGATATTTTACAATGTAAGGTTACAGTAAATCCTTAATTATCTTTGCAAAAAAGCACTAAAGTCTAATTTGCGGGAGGCCTTACTCTGTCCATCGGAGCCGTTCGGGTGACTGGCCCGTTGGGTGGGGAGGCACTCAAAACGGCATCAATAATCTTGTTTGGTTGAGTGTCGGAGCACTCTGAGGAGGAATGCTTGCGGCAGCAATGAGGGTGGACTGGGCTGGACCCACAATCTTCTTCCTCAGAGGCGAGAGTGCGACCACTGAGCCAAGGCTGACACCTTCAGGGTGCATTTCTGATTTTGTTAGAAATTCCAGACAAAATCTTCACAAATGCATGTACGATGCCATTACAAGGAATCCTTGTACGTACACAGGAGTCATGCACAAACCACATAGCCCCGAGGTGGATGAAAATTGCTTATCTAGTATGTTATGTGCATCACAATGTTTAAACAAATCTCTGGTCACATAGTACACTGGATATTTTGGACATGCTGATATTTCTAGTATTTGCTTTTCTTCTGCGTGAATTGGCAAATATTTTCAGAGTGTGTGGACATCTTATAACATAATATGAGACTGCTAATCAGCCAGCTCAGTGCAGACGGCAAAAGTGCTTGTTTAAAAAAATGGGTAGGCAGGGAGTCAATCAATTGTATGTGCAAGGAGCAATGTGAAATAAAGTGCATGTATTTATTACACCAATGCATCTAATGAGATGCTACTGGGCATGTACTTCAAAATTAGCTTCATTAAAGGGTCGATCTGGATGAAATGTAGCTCCACAGTGCCACCTCCCTTTCAGTAACATGGTCCAACAGTCTTAATTATCACAAGTTTTTTGGGAGTTGAAACCACTCTCCTTTCAGAGAGGCACTGGTAATTTTTTTTTAAGAGGTCCTCGTAAATTGCAGTGAGATAACGTGATATCAGATGGCATTGTTACTTAAGTGCCTTTGAAGGCCAAAACTGCCAGAACACACCACATTTCAGTCACATGGCCTGGGAATCCACAGTCAAACCAATGATAGCTGAGACGAATGGGAAGAGACATAAATATTTAAGTTCAGCTTATTTGCAGACTCATATTATCATATGAGAGGTCCAGTCGATAGGAAAATACTTGTGATTTTCTTATTCGTGACTTATTGTTGCCAATAAAACATTTGCTGTGATGCTAAAACACAAGAACAGGAGTAGGCCATTCTGCCCCTCAAGCCTGTTCCACCATTCAATTAGATCATGGCTGATCTGTCGCTCAATTCCATTTACCTGCCTTAACTCGATATCCCTTGATATCCTTACCTAAGAAAAATCTATCGATCTCAGTCTTGAAATTTTCAATTGACCCCCAGCAAACCTTTTTTGGGGGGGAGAGTTCCCAATTTTGCACTATCCTTTGTGAGAAAAAAATGCTTCCTGATTTCAATCCTAACTGGCCTAGCTCTAATTTTCTGAATATGCCCCCTTGTTCTGGATAGCTTTTGTGTCAGGCTATACTTCTGAGGCAATAGGGTGAGTTTAAGGGGTAAGTTACAGAGGAAACTCTCACCAGTTGCACTCCGAGAAATAATCTGTTTACAGAGAATTTATTGACAGGAAGCAATGCTTGGACACGGCTGCAAATGATTTTGTGATTAATTGACTCGTGGATTAAATGATAGTAGTTACAAATTCAAAGGCATGAATAGAAAGCATTTTCTGTATGAACCAGTGACACTAGCCCACAGGAGAATTGATATGAAAGATGATTACACTTTTAGTAACACTGCTGAAACTTCACTAAATCAATTGGACTGCATTTAGGAATTTAAAAGCAAGAATGGGAACCATTTAGCAGGCAGCAAGTCCTAGTCAGTGCCTTTAATTATATTTGAAAGAAAGATAAAGGGAACAAATCCCTGATGAGCTGGATGGCCTTGCAATGGTGAGAATAATCTGATGCTGTGCTTGCTTTAACAGGCAGACCTAATGCCAACAGTACAGCAAATAACAAAGTGGCATATTATAAAATTGAATTCAATAAATCTGGTACTTCGTGGGCTGGCACCGGACAAAATGATTGTGAAGGCTGCCAGATTGTTGTAAAAACACCACCGGTTCACTAATGTCTTTCAGGGAAGGGAACCTGCCACTTCCACCTGGTCTGGCCTACACATGACTCCAGTCCCACACAAAGCAGTTGACACTTAATGTTCTCTGAGCTGGACTAGCATGTCAGGGCAACTAGGGATGGGCAATCAGCGCAACCTTTCCTGCATTGCCCATATCCCGGGAAGTAACCCCCTCGGTTTTAACTATCTATCCGCCCGGTTCGGATAGGGTTAAAATCAACCCCATAGTGTTTATTTGCTAGCTGTATGCATTGTTACAATCTTTAATATATTAAAATATCATATGTCTGCACACACTTCCTGCCTACAAAATGTTACTTCATGTTGTCACACTCATGACATACTTTTCTCCCCCTAAATTCCAATGTCGACTATAATGGAAGCTACCGATGTAAACTTATCACCCTGTAATTATATCCTCCAACCAGTGGTGGCAGTGTAGAATTAGAATAATAGAATTTTACAGCACAGGAGGCCATTCGGCCCATCACATCTGTGCTGGCTTCCCAATTGGTCCCATTCCATTTGCTCTTTCCCCACAGCCTTTAAAAATGTTCTTTTCCAAATATTTATACCCTTCCCTTTTAATTCTGTCTCCCCCACTATTTCTGGTCAGGTATTCCAAGTCCTAACAACCCTCTGCCTGAAAACAATTCTCCTTACCTCTCCCATCGTTTTTCAGGTGAGGATCTTAAATTTAAGCCCTTTAGTTACCAACTCACCAAACATGGAAATAGTTCTTCCTCATTTTTTTTCAAAAAATATACTTTATTCATAAAATTTGCAACAATACATACAATACAGTTGTCATATCACATTCCAAACGTACACAATACAGATTATACAATTTGCAGGTTACATCAAGTACAGTTCAATGAACACATTGTACATAATTACAGTTCATGACACTCTAGGGTGCCTCATTGCATTACACTCAATACAGATTATTGATTACAGATTCATTACAGGTACATTACATCAATTTGAATTTTACATTTTACAGGAGGGTTTTCCCTGATTGCAGCCCCTCAGTATACAATGGCGGGAAGACTCTAAATGGTTGCCTTTCCCCACAGGGCCTTTGCGGTGGCTGCACCTAGCTTCAGTGCGTCCCTGAGCACGTAGTTCTGGACCTTGGAATGTGCCAGTCTGCAACACTCGGTCGAGGACAGCTCCTTGCACTGGAAGACCAGCAAGTTTCAGGCAGACCAAAGGGCGTCTTTCACCGAGTTAATGGTCTTCCAGCAGCAGTGGATGTCTGTCTCGGTGTGCGTCCCCGGGAAAAGCCCGTAGAGCACAGAGTCGTGTGTTACGGAACTGCTCGGGACGAACCTGGACAGATACCACTGCATCTCTCTCCAGACCTTCTTTGCAAAGGCACATTCCAGAAGGAGATGGGTGACGGTTTTGTCTGCACCGCGGCCTCCTCGGGGACAGTGTGCGGTGGCGCTGAGAGTCCGGGAGTGCATGAAGGATCTGACGGGAAGGGCCCTTCTCACCACCGGCCAAGCTAGGTCTTGGTGCTTGTTTGAAAGCTCTGGCGATGAGACGTTCTGCCAAATGACATTGACGGTCTACTTGGGGAACCAACCGACAGGATCCACCATCTCCTTTTCCTACAGGGTCTCGAGGACATTACGTGCGGACCACTTGCTGATCGCCTTGTGGTCAAAGGTGTTTTTCTGCACAAACTTTTCCACAAAGGACAGGTGGGGCGGAACGGTCTAACTGGATGGAGAGTTCCGTGGCAGTATGGCCAGGCCCATCCTTCACAACACCAGGGACAGGTAGAACCTCATCATGTGGTGACACCTTGTGTTTGCGTACCAAGGGTCTACTCACAGCTTGATGCAGCCGCACACAAAGGTGGCCATCAGGATGAGGGCCACGTTGGGCACGCCTTTCCCCCCTTTCTCTGGAGATTTGTACATCGTGTCCCTGCGGACACGGTCCATTTTTGATCTCCAGACTAAGCAGAAGATGGCTCGGGTGATTGTCGCGGCGCAGGAGCGAGGTATGGGCCAGACCTGCACCACGTACAGCAACACCGAGAGCACCTCGCACCTGATGACCAGGTTTTTGCCCACGATTGAGATGGATCGTCGATCCCGCAGTCCAAGTTTCTGCTTCACCTTGGCAATCCGCTCCTCCCAGTTTTTGGTGCACGCCCCGGCCCCCCCAAACCAGATCCCCAGCACCTTCAGGTAATCCGACCTGACGGTGAAGGGGACAAAGGATCGGCCGATCCAGTTCCCAAAGAACATGACATCGCTCTTGCTACGATTTACCCTGGCCCCCGAGGCCAGTTCGAACTGGTCGCAGATGCTCATCAATCTGCGGACCGACAGCTGATCCAAGCAAAAGACGGCGACGTCGTCCACGTACAGGGAGGCCTTGACCTGAGTGCCTCCACTGCCTGGGATCGTCACACCCTTATGCCCGCATCCCTCCTGATGGACTCGGCAAAGGGTTCGATGCAATACACGAACAAGACGGAGGAGAGAGGACAGCCCTGCCTGACTCCAGATTTGATCGGAAAGCTTTCTGATTCCCACCCGTTGATTGAAACTGCGCTACTGATGTTTGTGTAGAGCAGTTGGATCCAATTGCGGATTCCCTCCCCAATCCCTATTTTGGAGAGCATGTCCATCATGTACGTGTGGGTATTCTGTCAAAGGCCTTCTCCTGGTCCAGGCTGATGAGGCAAGTGTTCACCCCCCCCGTCCTGTACGTAGGCGATCGTATCCCTGAGTAGCGCCAGGCTATCAGAGATCTTCCTGCCGGGTACGGCGCAGGTCTGATCGGGGTGGATCACCACCTCCAGGGCTAACTTGACCCGATTGGCGATGACCTTGGACAGAATTTTGTAGTCCACGTTAAGTAGTGAGATGGGTCGCCAATTTTTGATTTCTTCTTTCTCCCCCTTCTGCTTGTAGATGAGGGTGATGATGCCTTTCCTCATGGAGTCTGACATGATGCCTGCCAGAAGCAGAACCCTGTACAATTCCAGCAGGTCTGGGCCTATCCAGTCCCGCAGAGCCGAGTACAACTCCACCGGTAAGCCGTCGCTTCCGGGAGTCTTACTCTTCTCGAAGGATCGGACGGCCTTTGTCAGTTCGTCCAGAGTTAGCGGGTGATCCAGACTCTCCCGCTTGCTGTCATCTAGAACCTCTGTGACAGACGACAAGAAGGACTGGGAGGCCGTGCTGTCTGTGGGCTTCGCGTTGTACAGTCCGGCATAAAAGGATTTGCAGATCCTCAGTATGTCGGGCTGCGAGGACGTGACCGAGCCGTCCTCTTCCTTCAGGCTGCTGATCACAGAGCTCTCTCTGTGCACCTTTTGGAAGAAGAAGCGCGAGCAAGTCTCGTCCTGCTCCACGGAGCGGACTCTGGACCGGAAGATGATCTTGGAGGCCTCGGAGGCAAAGAGCGAGGCTTGCTGGTCCTTCACCTCTCTGAGTTCCTCCCCGACATCGATCCCCATCGACTGCAGCAGGAGAAGATTCTGCAGGGTTTCTGGAGTCGGGACATTTCCCTCTGCCTCTCTCTCACCTTCTGAACACCTTTGAGGATGAAGAACCTCTTGATGTTCGCCTTGATGGCTTCCCACCAGTGCACAGGGGAATCAAAGAGGGGCTTTACGGTTCTCCAACCTTTGTAATCCCTCGTCAGTTCCTCAATGTTTCCCGGGGTCAACAGTTTCACGTTCAGCTTCCATATCCCCCTGCCCACTCTCTGATCGTCCTGTAGGTGACAGTCGGCCAGGAGGAGGCAGTGGTCAGAGAAGAACACCGGTGTGACCTTGCTGGATCTGACCTTGAGCTTCGGGGACACAAACAGGAAGTCTATCCTGGAACGGACGGACCCGTCTGGTCTGGACCAGGTGTATTGACGTGCCGCTCCGTCTGCAGGGCTGCTGAAGACGTCGCACAGCTTGGCGTCTTTCACCGCTTCCATCAGGAGTTTGGACGTGGCATCGAGTTTGCTGTCGGCTCTGCCGGATCGTCCAGCCGCATCGATGATGCAGTTAAAGTCACCGTCGAGAACGACCGGCCTGGACATCGCCAGCAGCAGTGGGAGCTGCTGGAAGATGGCCAGCCGCTCATTCTTCAGAGCCGGGGCGTACACGTTGATCAGCCGGAGCGGAGCGTTTTTGTACATTACGTCTACTACGAGAAGGCGGCCCCCCACCACCTCCTTTACTTCGGTGATGGTGAAGTTGCCTCCCCGCAGCAGAATCCCCAGGCCGGAGGCACGGCAATCGTTGCCTCCCGACCAGATAGACGGCCCGTGGGCCCACCGCTGCGACCATTGCCGGTAATTGCTGAGGTGCGCCGCACTCCTGCAAGAACAGCAGGTCGCTCTTGACCTTGGCCAGGTAGTCCAAGGTCGACACACATCGCGTAGTGCATTTAACGCTATGCAGGTTAACGGAGCTGATGTACGAGTCCTGTTCTGTCTCAGAGAGGGAGTCGTCATTCCGCCGGGGTGACATCAGCGGCGTGGTGTCGGGTGTAGAGTCCGTGCGATCCTCGATCGGTTGGGGCTCCCAGTTTCCCGGAGCTGTTCTTCGCTCTCTGCGGTGCTGCTCCCGGTTTCCCGGAGCCGTTCTTCGCTCTCTGCGGTGCTGCTCCCGGTTTCCCGGAGCCGTTCTTCGCTCTCTGCGGTGCTGTTCCCGGTTTCCCGGAGCCGTTCTTCGCTCTCTGCGGTGCTGCTCCCGGTTTCCCGGAGCCGTTCTTCGCTCTCTGCGGTGCTGCTCCCGGTTTCCCGGAGCCGTTCTTCGCTCTCTGCGGTGCTGCTCCCGGTTTCCCGGAGCCGTTCTTCGCTCTCTGCGGTGCTGCTCCCGGTTTCCCGGAGCCGTTCTTCGCTCTCTGCGGTGCTGCTCCCGGTTTCCCGGAGCCGTTCTTCGCTCTCTGCGGTGCTGCTCCCGGTGTCCCGGAGCTGGTGTACGCTGGGCACTTTGCTGCTCCCGGCGTTCCGGAGCTGGAGGGAGCTGGAGGCGTTGTCGCTCCCAGTGTTCTGAAGATGGGGGGTGTCGATCGCGTCGGTGTCACCTTGGACGTTTTGACGCTTTCGGTGGGAAGCCTGACAGCTTCGCTCCTGTCGTCCCTCCTCATCAGACGCGGGGTAGTCGCTGTAGTCCGTCTGCGACTCGAGCGCTCTTTTACCCCTGGTTGCAGTGTCGGCAGGAGCTCGTTTCCTTTCCTCTGGCTTCCTCTTTCTGTTCTTCTTGCTCATAAGCTGCCATTCTTCCTCTGCTGCCTCCTCGTCCATGGACTCTGTCGTCCGGTGGGGAGGCTCGGAGCTGGGTGTCGGGGTCTGGCAGTTTTCGGCTTGACCCTTTCCTCGCTCCTTGTCTTCCTGTGTCGGGGTCTTCTCGGAGGGGGTCGTGGCGGGGTGAGGGTTCTTGGCCTTCTTTGGGGCAGCCTTGCTTGTTGCCCCCTTCTCCTCCGCTGTGGTGCTCTTAGTCGCCTGGGCGTAGCTGAAGCTGCGTTTGGGGCAGGCCCTGTAGAGATGGCCATCCTCTCCGCACAGGTTGCAGCGCTTGCTCTCCTTGCAGTCCTTAGTCTGATGCCCTTCCTGCTTGCAGTTCTTGCAGACGGTTGCAGTGCAGGAGTCCGCCACGTGGCCGGATTTGCCGCAGGTGCGACAGACTCTGGGCTGCCCCACGTACATGATGTACCCTCGACTTCCTCCAATGGCGAAGCTGGAGTGGGGGGGGGGTGGAGGATGTTGCCGTGGGCGTCCACTCTCAACGTTGCCGTGACCTCCCTCTTACTGGTCCAGATCCCGAACCGGTCATTGACGTCCATGCTGTTCTCCGCCCCGTTGACGTATCTGGCGAGGAACGTCAGCACATCGACGACCGGGACGTGTGGGTTGTACATGTGTACAATCAGCTTCCGATTCCTCTGCGTTGGGAGGGTGACGAGCGGCTCCGCAGCGAGAATCGCCAGCGGTCCCTCGCTCCCCTTCTCCTTGAACACCTGAAGAAACATCTGGCATCCAGCGATGGTCTTGAAGGCGACATCGAAATATCCGCTTCGAGGGAAATCCTGTAGGCAGAAGATGTCCGTTGCTTAAAATCCACAGCAGTCGAACAAAACTCGTTTCACGATAAACGCACGATCCATCGGCTTAACGCTTTCAACTGTCTTTACCGTCACCTTGACGGTGTTTGGCACACCATGGCCTAGTGCCCGGGTGCCCTTCCCTGCCATTGCAGTATTGGTGTAGTCCCCATGCACATTTAGGGGCGGAGCCAGCACACAAATCGACCAATCGCAGCAAAGTCCGCACTTTGCGAGCACCCGATCTGCTCAGATTCAAATAAGCCCTAATAGGAACACACTTGATCTTAGCCAAAAGGCATTTACTTTATCAAAACCCCATATAATTTATTTTCACTCTGGGTTAATATTCTGTGGTTGAACCTGTCCCTGATTTTTGAGGCACTTTTAACTGATGTAACATTAGAGTTTGTTTCATCATTAAAATAAAACATTGTCCAGGAGGTACTGAGATTCCCAATCTAATGGATTTCATTATGAGACCTGTCTTAAGTTTAATCGGATGATTTTTTAAAAATTTAGTTTTGACACTTCCACATTCAGTCATAACGCATTCAAAGAAAAATACAGCCAATTTTGGCTTTCCTTATTCTCTCTCTCTCCTGACGGTTATGCTTCAATTTTGCCTCTCCCTGTTGGACCATACTACAGAGATGCATCTACACTCCAACCAACTCTGCTTCCCAAATTGCCATATGATTTGCTATTTAACTCTAAATAATAATATAATATCAAAGTACCAAATAAAAATAAGGACAGAATATGTGACTTTAAAATGGGGACTGAATTATGTCTGCAAGCCCTGGTCCAATGATCTCCTCACTCTCTAACCGCTGTTCACCTGAAGACTACACTTGGTCCTGACTCCCCATCAACTAGTATTGTTTGATTTTCTTAACCTCCTCCAGCCCTACAAACCTCTGAGATCTCTGCACTCCTCCAACTTTGGCCTCTTGCGCATCCCCGATTTCCTTTGCTCCAATATTGGCGGCCGTGCCTTCAGCTGCCTAGGCCGACACTCTGGAATTCCCTCTCTAAACCTCTCTGCCTCTCTACCTCACTCTCCTCCTTTAAGACGCTCCTTAAAAATCTACCTCTTTGACCAAGCTTTTGGTCACCTGTCCTAATATCTCCTTATGTGGGTCCATGTCAAATTTTGTCTGTGAAGCGCCTTGGAACGTTTTACAACATTAAAGGCGCTGTATAAATGCAAGTTGCATGTGGTTTTGTTATATTGAATAATTCAAGTATCTACAGCCACCAGAGGAGCTAAACTAAGTGCCTACAAATGCTACCAGCTGTATGGGGCATTACCATTTAAAAGCAGTTCTCCTGATCACAGCCCACTACTGTATACTGTGAGCATGTGCTTCAGCTGAGAAAGAGATACCCAATAGAACTCCCACTTCTCTTCAGTGTATTGAATTGATGCTTGTGGAGAAATTTTGATCATAGCCTATCATTTGGGGCTTCATTCAAGAAACATCCTAACTGTATGTACAGATGCAGAGCTGTGTGATAAATCTTCTCTCCTCTCAGAAGTTTAAAATGGTAATCATAACAGCATGAGACTGAAAAATAATGAATGTGTAATAAAAAACAGATAATCTGTAATGCACAAAGACCATACCCCATCCAATGGCTTAAACATCAACTCCCTCCACCATTGGCCCACCGTGGCTGCAGTGTGTACCATCTACAGGATGCACTGCGACAATTCGCCAAAGCTTCTTTGATAGCACCTCCCAAACCCGCGACCTCCACCACCTAGAAGGACAAGGGCAGCAGGTGCATGGGAACAATACCACCTCCAAATTGGCCTCCAAGTCACACACCATCCCAACTTGGACATATATCACCGTTCCTTCATCGTCACTGGGTCCAAATCCTAGCACTCCCGACATAACAGCACCGTGGGAGCACCTTCACCACATGGACTGCCGCGGTTTAAGAAGAAGGCCCACCACCACCTTCTCAAGGGCAACAAGGGATGGGCAATAAATTCTGGGCCTGCCAGCGACTCCCACATCCCGAGAATGATTTTTTTTAAAATACAGTAACACAGGTAAGATTATATAATGAACTTGATTAGTTAAAGGAGGTCTAAAGCCTTGTTTTAACTGGATTTATCATAAATGTTTTAATGCATTGTCATTCTGTCTTTCATCATTTCCGTTGTCTCCAGAAATACTGCAGCCTTGAATCCCTGCATGTTGTCCTTCAGAATGTAAACTCTCTGCTGTCAAATCATAGGCCTCTGCTGATCTATACTCTGTCAAGCTGTCATATAAACTGCTACCCAATGACTAAACAATTCATTAAAACCAGGTAGGAAATTTGGGAGAGGTTGCAATTAAAACGCATTCCCCACTGGAAAATCAACAAGAGGATAATGAATCTGTTTTCAATTAAATTGGGCTAATCCAAGAACATCCTTGAGCAGAGGAAGTCTATTAATTTGACAACTGACAAAACAACAGCTCAAACAATAAAATATGGCAGAAGACAACCATTCACTTCGAAAGTGGGGTCAGATGTCAGCCATGGCTCAGTAGTAGCACATTTGCCCCTGAGTCAGAAGATTGTGGGTTCAAGTTCCACCCCAGAGAATTGAGCAGAAAATCTAAGCTGGCACGTCAAGGCAGTATTGAAGGAGCGCTACACAGTCGGAGGTGCCGTCTTTTGGCTAGAAAGAAAACACAAAAAACTTGCATTTATACAGCAGCTTTCATGATGTCAGGACGCTCCAAAGCACTTTACAGCCAATGAAGCACTTTTTGAAGTGTAGTCACTGTTATAATGTCGGAAACGCAGCAATCAATTTGCGAGTTCAGGTGGAAGTAAAAGATCCCATGGCACTATTTTTGAAGAAGAGCAGGGGGGTTCTCCCCAGTGTTCTGGCCAATATTTATCCCATAACCAACATCACTAAAACAGATTATCTGGGTCCTGAATTTCCTTGGACTTTCTGCCGCACTTCCTGCAAAGTTACGGTGGCGCAGCAGTAGAAAGTCTGAGGTAATTCCGGACCCTGGTCATTGATCTCAATGCTGTTTGTGGAACCTTGCTGTGCACAAATTGGATGCTGCATTTGCCTACATTACATTAACATCTATTGCGGGAAGTTATTGGAATCTATAATTAAGGACGACAACACTGAGCACTTAGGGAAATTTGAGCTGATTAGAGAGTGCCAATATGGAATTGTAAAGGATAGGTCCTATCTAATGAACCTAATTGAATTTTTTGAGGAAGTAACTAAAGTAGAAAACAGGGGAATGTCTATGGATGTAGTTTATATTGACTTCCAGAAGGCATTGTAAAAAGTTCCACATAAGAGACTGTTAGCTAAAATTAAAGCTCATGGAATTGAAGGCAAATTATTGACCTGGATAGGAGATTGGTTAGGCGGTAGAAGACAGAGAGTAGGATAATGGGTGTGTACTCGAATTGGAAGGAAGTGACTAGTGATGTCCCACAAGGATCTGTGCTGAGGCCTCAACTATTCGCTATATTTATTAATGACTTAGAAAACACAATAGAGAGCCATAAATCCAAGTTTATCAATGACACATTGTAAGTAGTGTAGACAGGAGCATAAAATTACAAAGAGACATTGATAGATTAAGTGAGTGGGCAAAACTGTGGCAGATGGATTTCAACACAGTTAAGTGTGAGGTCATCCATTTTGGACCAAAAAAGGATCGATCCGAGCATTTTTTAAATGATGCAAAGTTAGGAACAGTGGAGGTCCAAAGAGAATTAGGGGTCCATGTACATAGATCACTAAAATGTAGTAATCAGGTACAAAAAATAATCAAAAAGGCTAATGGAATGTTAGCCTTTATAACTAGAGGGCTAGAAATATAATGGGGAGGAAGTTTTGCTACAGCTATACAAAGCCCTGGTTAGAGCACATCCAGATTACTGTGTACAGTTCTGGACACCACACCTTAGAAAGGATATATTGGCCTTGGATGGAGTGCAGCACAGATTCAGCAGAATGTTACCAGGGCTCCAAGGGTTAGATTATGAGGAGAGATTACATAAACTAGGCTTGTATTCCCTGGAATATAGAAGGTTAACGGGTGATTTGATTGAGGTTTTTAGGATTTTGAAAGGAATTGTTAGGGTAGATAGAGAGAAACTTTTTCTGCTGGTGGGGGAATCTAGGACAAGGGGACATAACCTTAAAATCAGAGTCAGGCCGCTCAGGAGAGAAGTTAGGAAACGTTTCTTCACACAAAGGGTGGTAGAAGTGTGGAACTCTCTCCCACTAAAAGCAGTAGACGCTAGCTCAATTATTAATTTTAAATCTGAGATCAATAGATTTTTGCTAGTCAAGGGTATTAAAGGATATGGAGCCAAGGTGGGTGGGTGGAGTTAGGATACAGATCAGCCGTGATCTCGTTGAATGGTGGAACAGGATCAAGGGGCTGAATGGCCTACTCCTGTTCTTATATTCCAAAGTGCTCTGGAATGTGCTGAGGATGTGAAAGGTGCTGTAGAAATGTAAGTTCTTTCTTTCTAAAGCATATTTAAGACAAGGGATTGGCTGTGAAAGCGAATGTAGATGGGTGATGAATGAAACGCTGCCTTCAACCAATGCCAGTCTTTCCCCTCTCCACAGAAGAGCACATCCAACTTCTTCAGCTATAATATAAATATTTAGCATTTCCTTCGAAAAGAGTCCAAAGCTTCCCCATCCTGTCCACTAAGTCCTGACTTTACCCATCAGAATAACAATAACTGATCTCTCTCTCTCTCTCTCTCTCTGCCTCATCCCCAATGACCGCACAGGTCATAAAACAACATGTCGTGTGTGTAGTCACAATGGTACATCCAGTAAACTTATTGTTTATGGTCATAGAAACATAGAAACATAGAAAATAGAAGCAGGAGTAGGACATTCGACCCTTCGAGCCTGCTCCGCCATTCAATATGATCATGGCTGATCCTCTATCTCAGTACCATATTCCTGCTCTCTCCCCATACCCCTTGATGCCTTTTGTGTCTCGAAATCTATCTAGCTCCTTCTTAAATATATTCAGTGACTTGGCCTCCACAGCCTTCTGTGGTAGAGAATTCCACAGGTTCACCACCCTCTGAGTGAAGAAATTTCTCCTCATCTCAGTCCTAAATGTCCTACCCTGTATCCTGAGACTGTGACCCCTTGTTCTGGACCCCCCAGCCATCGGGAACATCCTCCCTGCATCCAGTCTGTCTAGCCCTGTCAAAATTTTATATGTTTCAATGAGTACGGTAGCATAGTGGTTATGTTACTGGGCTAGTAATCCAGATGCCTGGACTAAATCCAGAGTCATGAGTTCAAATCCCGCCACGGCAGCTGGCGAATTTAAATTCAATTAATTAAAATAAAATCTGGAATTAAAATACTAGTATCAGTAATGATGGCCATGAAACTACCGGATTGTCGTAAAAACCCATCTGGTTCACTAATGTCCTTTAGGGAAGGAAGCCTGCCGCCCTTACCCGGTCTGGCCTATATGTGACTCCAGACCCACAGCAATGTGGTTGATTCTTAATTGCCCTCTGAAATGGCCTAGCAAGCCACTCAGTTGTAAAATCTCGCTACGAAAAGTCATAATAAGAATAAAACCGGACGGACCACCCGGCATCGGACCACTAGGCACTGGACACGACAACGGCAAAACACCAAGCCCAGTCGACCCTGCAAGGTCCTCCTCACTAACATCTGGGGACTTGTGCCAAAATTGGGAGAGCTGTCCCACAGACCAGTCAAGCAACAGCCTGACATAGCCATACTCACAGAATCATATCTTTCAGCCAACGTCCCAGACTCTTCCATCACCATCTCTGGGTATGTCCTGTCCCACCGGCAGGACAGACCCACCAGAGGTGGCGGTACAGTGATATACAGTCAGGAGGGAGTGGGCCTGGGAGTCCTCAACATTGACTCTGGACCCCATGAAATCTCATGGCATCAGGTCAAACATGGGCAAGGAAACCTCCTGCTGATTACCACCGACCGTCCTCCCTCAGCTGATGAATCAGTCCTCCTCCATGTTGAACACCACTTGGAGGAAGCACTGAGGGTAGCAAGGGCACAAAATGTACTCTGGGTGGGGGACTTCAATGTCCATCACCAAGAGTGGCTCGATAGCACCACGACTGACCGAGCTGGCCGAGTCCTGAAGGACACAGCTGCCAGACTGGGCCTGCGGCAGGTGGTGAGCGAACCAACACGAGGGAAAAACTTACTTGACCTCGTCCTCACCAATCTACCTGTCGCAAATGCATCTGTCCATGACAGTATTGGTAGGAGTGACCACCGCACAGTCCTCGTGGAGATGAAGTCCCGTCTTCGCACTGAGGACACCATCCAACGTGTTGTGTGGCACTACCACCGTGCTAAATGGCATAGATTCAGAACAGATCTAGCAGCTCAAAACTGGGCATCCATGAGGCGCTGTGGGCCATCAGCAGCAGCAGAATTGTATTCCAGCACAATCTGTAACCTCATGGCCCGGCATATTCCTCACTCTACCATTACCAACAAACCAGGGGATCAACCCTGGTTCAATGAGGAGTGTAGAAGAGCATGCCAGGAGCAGCACCAGGCATACCTAAAAATGAGGTGCCAACCTGGTGAAGCTACAACTCAGGACGACATGCATGCTAAACAGCGGAAGCAACATGCTATGGACAGAGCTAAGCGATTCCACAACCAACGGATCAGATCAAAGCTCTGCAGTCCTGCCACATCCAGTCGTGAATGGTGGTGGACAATTAAACAACTAACGGGAGGAGGAGGCTCTGTAAACATCCCCATCCTCAATGATGGCGGAGTCCAGCACGTGAGTGCAAAAGACAAGGCTGAAGCGTTTGCAACCATCTTCAGCCAGAAGTGCCGAGTGGATAATCCATCTCAGCCTCCTCCCGATATCCCCACCATCACGGAAGCCAGTCTTCGGCCAATTCGATTCACTCCACGTGATATCAAGAAACGGCTGAGTGCACTGGATACAGCAAAGGCTATGGGCCCCGACAACATCCCAGCTGTAGTGCTGAAGACTTGTGCTCCAGAACTAGCTGCGCCTCTAGCCAAGCTGTTCCAGTACAGCTACAACACTGGCATCCACCCGACAATGTGGAAAATTGCCCAGGTATGTCCTGTCCACAAAAAGCAGGACAAATCCAATCCGGCCAATTACCGCCCCATCAGTCTACTCTCAATCATCAGCAAAGTGATGGAAGGTGTCGTCGACAGTGCTATCAAGCGGCACTTACTCACCAATAACCTGCTCACCGATGCTCAGTTTGGGTTCCGCCAGGACCACTCGGCTCCAGACCTCATTACAGCCTTGGTCCAAACATGGACAAAAGAGCTGAATTCCAGAGGTGAGGTGAGAGTGACTGCCCTTGACATCAAGGCAGCATTTGACCGAGTGTGGCACCAAGGAGCCCTAGTAAAATTGAAGTCAATGGGAATCAGGGGGAAAACTCTCCAGTGGCTGGAGTCATACCTAGCACAAAGGAAGATGGTAGTGGTTGTTGGAGGCCAATCATCTCAGCCCCAGGACATTGCTGCAGGAGTTCCTCAGGGCAGTGTCCTAGGCCCAACCATCTTCAGCTGCTTCATCAATGACCTTCCCTCCATCATAAGGTCAGAAATGGGGATGTTCGCTGATGACTGCACAGTGTTCAGTTCCATTCGCAACCCCTCAGATAATGAAGCAGTCCGAGCCTGCATGCAGCAAGACCTGGACAACATCCAGGCTTGGGCTCATAAGTGGCAAGTAACATTCGCGCCAGATAAGTGCCAGGCAATGACCATCTCCAACAAGAGAGAGTCTAACCACCTCCCCTTGACATTCAACGGCATTACCATCGCCGAATCCCCCACCATCAACATCCTGGGGGTCACCATTGACCAGAAACTTAACTGGACCAGCCATATAAATACTGTGGCTACGAGAGCAGGTCAGAGGCTGGGTATTCTGCGGCGAGTGACTCACCTCCTGACTCCCCAAAGCCTTTCCACCATCTACAAGGCACAAGTCAGGAGTGTGATGGAATACTCTCCACTTGCCTGGATGAGTGCAGCTCCAACAACACTCAAGAAGCTCGACACCATCCAGGACAAAGCAGCCCGCTTGATTGGCACCCCATCCACCACCCTAAACATTCACTCCCTTCACCACCGGCGCACTGTGGCTGCAGTGTGCACCATCCACAGGATGCACTGCAGCAACTCGCCAAGGCTTCTTCGACAGCACCTCCCAAACCCGCGACCTCCACCACCTAGAAGGACAAGGGCAGCAGGCGCATGGGAACAACACCACCTGCACGTTCCCCTCCAAGTCACACACCATCCCGACTTGGAAATATATCGCCGTTCCTTCATTGTCGCTGGGTCAAAATCCTGGAACTCCCTTCCTAACAGCACAGTGGGAGAACCGTCACCACACGGACTGCAGCGGTTCAAGAAGGCGGCTCACCACCACCTTCTCGAGGGCAATTAGGGATGGGCAATAAATGCCGGCCTTGCCAGCGACGCCCACATCCCGTGAACGAATAAAAAAAAAAAAAAGATTCCCCTCTCATTCTTCGAAACTCGAGTGAATACAGGCCGAGTCGACCAAATCACTCCTCATACGACAGTCCTGCCATCCCAGGGATCAGTCTGGTGAACCTTCGCTTCATTCCTTCCATGGCAAGTATATCCTTTCTTAGGTAAGGAGACCAAAACTCCACACAATACACCAAGGCCCTGTATAACTGCAGTCTGAGTGTAGTTCCTTGTTTTGTGTGATTTTATCTTTATTACAGTTATTAAAACTTAAAAGCATACTTTCTATTAGACCCCACTTGGAGTACTGTGCACAGTTCTGGTCTCCATATTATAGAAAGGATATAAAGGTATTGGAGAGGGTATAAAAAAGATTCACAAGGATGATACCTGAACTGAGAGGATATACTTATCAGGAAAGATTGAACAGTCTGGGACTCTTTTCTCTAGAAAAGAGAAGGCTGAGGGGTGACCTGATAGAGGTCTTTAAGATTATGAAAGGATTTGATAGGGTAGATGTAGAGAAAATGTTTCCATTTGTGGGGGAGACCAGAACTAGAGGTCATAAATATAAGATAATCACTAATAAATCCAATAGTGAATTCAGGAGAAACTTCTTTACCCGGAGAGTGGTAAGAATGTGGAACGTGCTACCTCAGGGAGTAGTTGAGGCAAATAGCGTAGATGCAATTAAAGAGAAGCTAGCTAAGCACATGTGGGAGAAAGGAATAGAAGGATATGCTGATAGGGTTAGATGAAGAGTTGTGAGATGAGGCTCGTGTGGAGCATAAATGCCGACAAAGACCAGTTGGGCCAAATGGCCTGTTTGTCTGTTGTAGTTTTGATGTAACTCAACGTGTTCACCTCATAGCTTCCAATTATGCAACTCTAAACAATCCGCAGTCCCCCAACTCCATTTTAGAGATTCAGCAAGCATGATGTATTAACTCGATAATTAGTCCATTCTCCATAGCTGAATAACCTGCTGACACTTGCTTCTAGGCTCCAAATGTGAAGAATAGACTCATGGCTGAGTTGTGAGGAGATAGTGCTGTGAAACTGTACCCAGTTTGAGTTTGCACCTTCAGAGGAGGAAACTAGAAGGATTGTGGGTTTATTAGTAACAGAACATTTCACCGCTGCAGATGCATATTTTTAATTGAAATAAATTGGCAATTAGCATATTTGTGCTGAAAAGTACTGAGACTCTTTGGTGAAATTCTGTTCATGCCTTGTTTAATTGAAATGACAGGCAGAATATACCTAGTAAGTAAAGTGCAGTTGGCAGATGAATCCTACTGCGCCAGAATGAAAAGGGACAATGTGGGAATTAAACAACAGAAGGTTTCCCATAAAATAAAAATGAACAGCTGTGAAATACTTAACAACTGGGAATTGGTCCAGGAAGGAGCGGGCTTTTCATTTCTGATATGCGCTTGCAATGCACTTTCGAGGATACTTTGTCCTCAGAGCGGAGATTGTGAGCCAAAATAAAGGAGAGAGTGGAAAAATAGAATAACTTATCCAATTTAACATCTTTTAATAAACATAACCACATTCATTACAACCTAGCTGCTCGGTGAGATAATGTTCAACTGCAAAAAACATATTACCCACAATAGCCTCTGGAATATCGAGTTCATTCAGCTAGTATTGGGAGGAGGGGGTTAAGGAATATTAAGCCCAGTGACTGGCAAACCTTGACCTATTCCCCTTAGTCCATACATGGATGGTGAAATAGGTTTAATGTACTGTGGAACATTGCTTATGTAAAAAGCAATCTTAAGCACTAATTAAATGGCTCAAGGGTAAGTGCCACTACACAGTGTGGTACTGCGCCATATGGCACAGGAAGGTCCCAGGTCTTTGCCGAATTATATGATCTCTACAGAGGCATTGGTAGGGTACTACAGTTAGACTGAGTGGGGGTAATTTTGACTTTGGGTCACTTCAATGTATATGAAGATCGGGAGAGTTGTATAATGGGTGGCTCAATTGATATCACCCGTTTTACACTATCGTCCGAAGCCAAAATTAGCCCCAGTGTTTCTGGATTAGGGAAGATTAAAAAAATCGGCCAGGGTTCCTGCTTCTGATGGCTATCTAATGGTCTCTACTGGAAATTGGCCAGGGTTCCTGATTCTCATGGTTATTTAATGGTCTCTATTGGAAATCGGCCAGGTTTCCTGCTTCTGATAGCTATCTAATGGTCTCTATTGGAAACTGGACAGGGTTCCTGCTTCTGATAGCTATCTAATGGTCTCTATTGGAAACTGGACAGGGTTCCTGCTTCTGATAGCTATCTAATGGTCTCTATTGGAAACTGGACAGGGTTCCTGCTTCTGATAGCTATCTAATGGTCTCTATTGGAAACTGGACAGGGTTCCTGCTTCTGATAGCTATCTAATGGTCTCTATTGGAAACTGGACAGGGTTCCTGCTTCTGATAGCTATCTAATGGTCTCTATTGGAAACTGGACAGGGTTCCTGCTTCTGACGGTTATCAAAAGGTCTCTGCTGGAAATCGGCCATTAATCCTACTTCTGACAGCTAGCTAATAGTCGCTATTGGAAAGTATAAATATGTGAACAGCAGGTGTGGTCAGGTTTGGAATCAGCGGCAACATCCTGGCGATTTAATGGGCCACCGCTACTGATTGCCAGAACTAACACATGAAGAATACCAGAGGGCTTTCACACACTTGGCACTTACCCTGACTTGAGTCACTAGCTGTGGGACAAATGGTTCAAAGGGAGAAAACTTGGGTTAAAGATGAACAGTGGGCCATAGATTTACTTTAAAATATTGGAATTTGTAGAACTCTGTAGGTTTGACTTCAATTGGAAGGAAAATCAGGCGGGGTTTGTAATGACCAGCCAATCACCACAGCTGCCATCAAAAATGGAAATTTACTACTGTATTTCTTCAAAGAAAGTAGATGAAAATATCTTACCTTGGGCAAACAACTTAGAAGAACTTCTTCCGTGAACAATTTCAAGTATGTACTGGGCTAGAGCTACAGTTGTCCTGAGAATCAACAAACTGGAACATTCTTCACAAAGTAGATTTTGGACAGAGTAAATATTCATTGCTTTCTGTTTGACTTGGACTGTGACAGTTGGTTTTGCTCCAAGGCACACGGAGCTTCCCTTTTTGCCCACTGCGGGTGGGAAATCACGCTGTGCCTTATTTACATCTATTTAAATGAATTTTCATGCTTAACTTGAGCTACTGTGCAAAGCGTGCGCGAGTACTTTAGGTCAGATTCGAAGGACAGTTGGCAGAATGTGCAGTGCACGAGTCAGACAGGGATCCCAGCCAGAAAATATGCCCCTTACTGCTGCTCTAATTTCATTTCATAAAGTTGATTTGGTGTAAGTGTAGGTTTTACTCTTTTTTTGTTTGTAATTCTTTTCAATAGGACGACCTGCATTTAGACCTCCCCAAGTATCCCTCTACAACAGCTCCCTGCGATGTACAAGAGCAGTCCAGGTCGATTAGCTCTTAGATTTTGTTTTCCCCCCACCCTTTTCTAGGCAGTACTGCCAAGATCAGAAACTCACCTGGGAAGACTTTCCTCGGATGTAAAGGATGAGATGGAGGGCATCGAGGGTAATCAGGAGGAATGGATTGTATGTCTGTCATAGAACTCACCCAATTTCCTGCTCATTCATTTTAATGGACAGAAAATCGAGCAGTTATTACGAGTTCTTTAATCTTCTCAGTCAGATGTTATGTTGACCCCGGGATAATCTCCTAACAACGAGCCCCATCACTCAACATTGATTTTCTTTCTTGTTTTGTTTTTATTAATAATGTAAAGCATAACAAGATAGACTAATGTAAACCAAACACAGGAATGTTTTAATCATAATTTCAAGACCATCTTCAGCCAAATGGCAATGGATTTACAATCAAACCAACATCATTCAGAGCTCTGTGTTACTACAGCACAGGTGCAAGCAGTAGGGCTGAGCGCCAAACTCAATCTGCAACCCAAAGTGACCCAAATTGTTGCATTTCATCTTTGTTTGCAAACACACAAATTTGGCCCAATTCAGAACTAGTCTAATTCTGACATGCCTGGTCTTTCAAAAAGAAAAGCCTGGCAGACATTGGTGTGCATAGGCACAGGGCCACTGTTGCAGTGCCAGTGCAGAAGAGGCACACGTGTGTCCCAATACCTCTACATCCTGCCATGAGGGGAGTGCAACTGTGTGAGAAAGACAGCATCAGGGCAGAAGGACAGGTTAGGGTCTCTTGCCCAGATAAGAGTTTATATACTAATACACAGAATAAATTGAGTGTATTAGAGGCTCAAATGCAGTTTAGAGGGTATGACATGGTGGCCATTACTGAGACATGGCTGCAAGCTGGTCATGATTGGGAATTAAGTATTCCAGGTTATAAGGTCTTTACAAAGGATAGGGAAACTGGAAGCAGAGGAGGGGTAACCTTATTGATTAAAGATACCATTACAACATTAGTTAGAGAGGATTTAGGTAGGGAAAAGCAATCAGCGGAGACTCCATGGTTAGAACTGAGGGATAAGAGAGGATGTAAAACTGGACCGGGAGCTGTCTACAGGCCTCCTGATAGCAGCAATGAACTGGCAGAATATATTAATTCAGAGATCAGAAGGTCTTGTAGCAATAGCAGAGTTGTTTTAATGGGAGACCTTAATTTTCATATTGATTGAGAAGAGCAGAGTAGCTCAAGCCTGAAAGGTAGTGAATTTCTTGAGTGCATTCAAGATAGTTTTCTGGAGCAATATGTTCTGGAACCAACAAGGGGGCCGGCCATACTAGATTTAGTAATGAGTAATGAGCCAGACTCAGATAATAATCTAACAGTAAGGGAACATTCATCTAATAGTGATCAAAATATGATCAAATTCAATGTTAGGTTTTGGTAAGGCTAATTTTAACGGGATGAGACAGAGACTGACGACAGCAAACTGATCAAAACTGTTATCAGGTAAAACTACAGATGAACAGTGGGAGGTGTTCAAAAAATAATTTAGTTTAATACAGGACCAGTGTATACCCCAAAGGGGCAAGAGCTCTACTTACCAAATAAAACAGCCATGGTTGACAAAAGAGGTGAGAGATAAAATAAAACTAAAGGAAAGAGCATACAAAAGTGCAAAGAATAGTGTAGATCCAGGGGACTGGGAGAGATATAAAGAACAGCAAAGGAAGGCAAAAAAGATAGTAAGAGCTGCAAAAAGGGAATACAAAAAGAAACTTGTGAGGGATATCAAGATTAGCATAAAAAGTTTTAAAATTATATTAGAAGAAAAAGGGTAGTCAGAGTAATGTGGGCCCTTTAAAAACAGATGTGGGTAATATTGTAAATGAAAATAAGGAAATGGCAGACTTGTTGAATAATTACTTTGTGTCAGTCTTCACAGTAGAGGAAGAGGATAATATACCTGACATTGCAGGGAAACTAGTAATGAATCAAGGACTGGAACTCAGTAAAGTTAACATAAGCAAGAAAACAATATTAGAAAAAATAATGGCACTAAAGACTGACAAATCCCCAGGACCTGATGGTCCACCCCAGGGTTTTAAAGGAAATAGGTGAGGAAATTGCAGATGCTTTAGCCATAGTCTTTCAAAGCTCTCTCGATTCAGGAATTGTCCCTTTAGATTGGAAAATTGCAAATGTAACTCCATTGTTTAAGAAAGGGTAAAATATGCAATTATGATCCTCTGATCTGTGTCCCATTGAGTGAGGCTCCATGTTGGAAGCAGAGCTTCACAATATTTACCCGATTGTGTTCAGTTTTCAGTACTCACCTGGGAATAATATGTTAGCCTTGGAGAAAGTCCAGCGATGATTCACCAGCATGAAAGCTGTGGTGAGGAGGACTGGTTTGTGGTGAGGGACCGAGCAAGCTTGGGCTGTATTCCCTTGAGGTGAGGAGCTTAAGGGATGATGTGATTCAGATGTTCAAAATAATGAATGGAATTGACAGGGTAGATGGGAAATTACTGTTCTTTCTAGTCGGGAAATTAAAAACATGATCTTAGAATTCAAGCTAAGTCTTTGAACAAAGAAAATCTAGGAAAAAAATTCTTTGCAGAGTTGTGACAATGTGCACTGCGTTCTCCCAAGCTATCCCTTCTCCTCTCCTGTCACTTCTGTCCTTCCTGAACACCTTATAACTCTCAATTTTTTTAAATTTCAAAATATGCTTTATTTCATAGAATTTAAAGGTACACACAGTTCAAAGTAAATATCACAATTTCAAACCAGTACATTTCAAATCAAGAAAACTACAGATCGTACACAAGGTGAGCTCATTATTACAATTCAAACACAGTATTTATGACTCATGGTGTACGATACAAGGTGGGGTGGACTTACACGGTGGCCTTTCCCCATGGACCCTTTTCATAGGTCGCATCTCGCCTCAGTGCGTCCCGCAGCACGTACTCATGGACCTTGGAGTGTGCCAGTCGGCAACACTCGGTTGTGGACAGCTCCTTCAGCTGGAAGACCAGCATGTTTCAGGCGGACCAAAGGGCCTCCTTCACAGAGTTGATGGTTTCTCAGCCCGATCGCGGACCCCCAACCCCCCCCGAGCGTGGACCCCCGACCCCGACCTACGGACAAAGTGGAAGATAGCTCAGGTGACCGTGACGACGGAGTTGTGGGGAATGGGCCAGACCCTGGCCACGTAGAGCAACACCGCGAGTACCTCACACCTTAACACCAGGTTCCTGCTGCTTACGGAGCGGAATTGCCCCACTCACATACCAAGGTTTTGTTTGGTCGTGGCGATCCGCTCCTCCCAGTTCCTTGTGCAGGCCAGGGGCCCCCCGAACCAGGTCCCCAGCACCTGACGGTGAAGGAGACAAAGGACTGGGCCTCCCACCTGCCAAAAACATGGCCTCGCTTTTATTTCATCCAGTTCACTCTGGCCAGCTCGAAACGGTCGCAGATGCCTATCAGTGTCAGGCTGGTTGGAGCAGAAGACGGTGACATGTACAGGGAGGCCTTAACCTGAGAGCCTCCGCTGCCTGGGATCGTCACCCCCCCTGATATCTGCGTCCTTCCTGATGGACGCGGCAAACAGCTCGATACGACATACAAACAAGACCAGGGAGAGAGGACAGCCCTGCCTGATTCCAGATCTGATCAGAAAGCTCTCTGACTCCCACCCATTGATTAGGACTGTGCTACGGACGTCCACGTAGAGCAGGCGGACCCGATCGCAGGTTCTCTCCCCAAAACCCATTTTGGAGAGCATGTCCATCATGTACATGTGGGATAGTCTGTCAAAGGCCTTCTCCAGGCTGATGAGGCAGGTGTTCACCCCCCTGTCCTGCACATAGGCGATTGTATCCCTGAGCAGCGCAAGGCTATCTGAGATCTTCCTGCCGGGTAGAGTACATGTCTGATCCGGGTGGATTACCCTCTCCAAAGCAATTGGGACTAGCTTAGTGGTATAAACTGGGCGACATGGACATGTTGGGCCGAAGGGCCTGTTTCCATGTTGTAACTTCTATGATTCTATGATTCTAAGCAGATCTGAGCCTGTTGGCGATGACCTTAGACAGAATCTTGAGGTTGACATTTAGCAAGGAAATGGGTCGCCAATTTTTGATTTCTTCCCTCTCCCCTTCTGCTTGTAGATGAGGGTGATGATGCCTTTCCTCATGGACTCTGACATGCTGCCTGCCAGGAGCATGCCCCATACACTTCCATTAGGTCTGGGCCTATCCAGTCCCACAGAGCCGAGCACAACTCAACTGGTAAGCCGTTGCTTCCGGGAATTCTACTCTTCTCGAAGGACTGGACGGCCATTGTCAGCTCGTCCAAGGCCAGGGGCCGATCCGTGCTCTCGCTCGCTGTCCTCTAAGACTTCCATGATAGAGGGCAGGTAGGACAGGGAGGCCGCACTGTCTGTGGGCTTCACGTCATTCAGCCCATAAAAGGCATAAAAGGACTTGCTGATCGTCAGTATTTCGGCCTGCGAGGATGTCACCGAACTGTCTTACTCTTTCAGGCTGCTGATCACAGAGGTCTTTCTGTGCGGATTCAGGAAAAAGACGCACTTCTTGCCCTGCTCCACGGAGCGGACTCTGGACCAGATGATGATCTTTGAGGCCTCGGAGGCGAAGAGCGAGGCTTGCTGGCCCTTCACCGCTCGGAGTTCCTCCCCAACATCAACCCCCATCGACTGCAGCTGGAGCAGATCCCGCATGCTTTTCTGGAGTTGTGACACTTCCCTCTGTCTTTCTCTCACCTTCTGAACACCTTTGAGGATGAAGAACCTCTTGAAGTTGGCCTTGATCTCTTCCCACCAGTGCACCGTGGAGTTGAAGAGGGGTTTCACGGTTTTCCAACCTGTGTAATCCCTTTTTAGTTCCTCGATGTTCTCCAGGGTCAACAGTCTTACGTTCAGCTTCCATATCCCCCGGCCTGCCCTCTGGTCCTCCTGCGATTGACTGTCGGCCAGTAGGAGTCAGTGGTCAGATAAGAACGTCGGTTCTTCGCTGGACGTCGGTCGATCTGACCTTGAGCGTGGGGAATACCAAAAGGAAGTCTATCCTGGAACGGACAGACCCGTCTGGCCTGGCCCAGGTGTATCTCTGCAGCACTCTGTCTGCAGGGTTGCTGAAGACGTCGCGAAGCTTTGTGTCTTTCACCGTCTCTATCAGGAGTTTGGACGTGGTGTCCAGTATACCGCCGCCCCTGCTGGATCGTCCAGCCACATTGATGAAGCAGTTGACGTCTCCGGCGAGAACAACCAGCCTGGAGGTCGCCAACAGCATCGGGAGATGCTGGAAGACTTCCATCCGCTCGCTTCAGAGGGTCGGGGTGTACACATTGATCAGCCAGAGCAGGGCATTCTTGTACAGAACGTCTGCTACAAGCAGGTGGCCTCCCAACACCTCCTTAACCTCAGTGATGGTGAATTGGCCGCCTTGCAGCAGAATCCTCAGGCCCGAGGAACAACAATTGTTGCCACCCGACCAGATCGACTGCCCCTGGGTCCACATGCGTGATCACTACTGGTAGTTGCTGAGGTCTCCTGCTAGAACAGCAGGTCCCTCTTGGCCCTGGACAGATGGTCCAGGGCCGTGGCACATCTGGACAGTGCTTGAGCTGAGGAAGGGGGCCTGACCTCCGTTGGAGGAGGCTCCTCGCTTGAGTGTCGACGGCAGGGTCTCGTGGGGTGGTGTGTCCGTGAGATCCACAACTAGGTCCGGATTCTCGTCCGTCGCCGGTGGTTCGCTCTCCATGTCCGTCGTGCTGCTCCTGGTTGCCCGGAGTTGGGGGATCTGGCTCTCCGCGTTTCTACTGTCGGCGTCCTGGAGTTGGGGTGCGCTGGACACGTCGCTGCTCCCAGTGCCTTGGAGCTGGATGTTGCTGCTCCCAAGTTTCTGGAGTCGGAGCACATTATCGGTGTCACTGGTCACTGTCGCATTTTGCCTCTTCCTTTGATGAAGTTGGGGTTTCCTCCCCTTTCCTTGGTCGTCGACCAAGGGATGGTCGCTGTTGTCCGTTGGGGACTCTAAGCTTCTCTTGCTGCTCGCCGCACCTTTGGCGTTCGTGCCTCTGGCCCTGCGGGACCTTCTCTTTCTCTTTGCTTGTAGCATCCATCCTTCACCCATCCCTGGTTCACCTTCCATTGGCTCTGCGTTCTCGGGGATAGTTTCGGGGCTTGGTGTCGGGGTTTGGTTGGCTTACTCAACACCCTCTTCCTGCTCTTTGTCCTCCTCCTGGTCTTTGGCCCTTTCACGTGGGACCACTGCGGGGGGGGGGGGGAGGGGTCTGGCCTCTGGCCTCTCAATATTGAATTTACTTCTGTCTGCAGCACTGAGCTGTGTCTCACTACTCCCAAATATGTCATTGTCTGCTGTTGCTAGATATATTTTTAACTCTAGTGTCTTATTTTTAATTCTCCTAGCATTCAGATATGAGCACTTCATTGTGCTCATTATATTAAAAGTATATGGCCTCATTTGTTTACTTTGCCTGGCTTTACTTTCTGTTTTATGTCATTCATTCCCTCTTCATATCCTCAAACTCAGCTAAACTTGTATAGAACCTTGGGTAGACCACACTTAGAATACTGTGCACAGTTCAGGTCTCCATATTATTAAACGCACTGGAGAAGGTGCAAAAAGGATTTCTAAGGATGATATCAGAAGTGAGAGTTTATATCTATCAGGAAAGATTGAACAGGCTGGGGCTCTTTTCTCTAGAAAAGAAAAGGCAGAGGGGTGACCTGATAGAAGACTTTAAGATAATGAAAGGGTTTGATAGGGTAGATGTAGAGAAGATGTTTCCACTTGTGGGGGAGACCAGAACTGGGGGCCATAAACATGAGATAATCACTAATAAATCCAATAGGGAATTCAGGAGAAACTTCTTTACCAGAGTCTGGTAAGAATGTGGAACTTACGACCACAAGGAGGCGAAAAGCATAGATGTGTTTAAGGGGAGGCTAAATAAACACATGTGGGAGAAAGAAATAGAAGGGCATGCTGATAGGGTTAGATGAAGAGGGATGGGAGGAGGCTCTTGTGGAGCATAAACATCGGCATTGGGCCGAATGGCCTGTTTCTGTGCTATATATTCTATGTAATTATCGATAGATAAAGCTCGAGGCCCCAGACTCCTGTATACGTAGTTTAAGTAAATCTCAGTTCCTTCTTCTAAGCTAGACTGTCTGATTCTGCTCTGTTTCTATGCTTCCATCCTTTTATACCAGCCTGGTTTGCCCAGAAATAGTCCCATTATTTATAAAGCCAGGATCATTTGCTGCATCAACCAGCTGGTCATTCATTTGCTCTCATAATACCACTCACAAACACATTACCTCTAACAAACACTGGTAATAAGCCAGAAATCAAAACCTTTGCAGTTATTATTTTTCAATTTCCAGGCAACATGTCTAAATCGGTTTTTGAATACCTCTGACTGTCATTTTCTCTCCTGCCATTAATGATTCGTGTAATGAAGAGAAGCAATGGTACATTGGGCTGGAGTGAACTCTATTATTCTGTTCCTGCTGCACCTAACATGATGATAGCTGTTTGTTGAAGAAAATGAATTGTTATATATTAACTGGAAGCCACGCTGCACTATTGATGGTGTAAATGGTATCCTGGAGCCAGGCTACAGGGTGTGGTGAGAACTGCACTGGTGTCGTAAGGATCCAATCGGGATACGTACGTAAATTAAAATTTCATTCCCTAAACTCAATACAGTGACTGATATGAGAATGAACCTTTGGAAATCCACTAGCAGCAATGGCATGAGTTTGACGCAGCAGCAGCAACAACAACAACAACAATTTCCACTGAGGTAGTGCTTTTAACATAGTAAAACGTCCCAAGGCACCTTACAGGAGTGTTATCAGACAAAAGTTGACACTGAGCCAAAGAAGGAGAGATTAGGACTGGTGACCAAAACCTTGGTCAAAGAGGTAGGTTTTAAGGAGCGTCTTAAAGGAGGAAAGAGAGAGATGGAGAGATGAAGAGTTTTAGGGAGGAAATTTAGGGCCTAGATGGCAGAAGGTATGGCTGCTAATCGAGGGGTGAACGGAATGGGGATGCACGAGAGGCCAAAATTGGAGGAGCGCAGTGCTTTCAAAGGGTGGTTGGGCTGGAGGAGGTTACAGAGATAGGGAGGATGAGACCATGTTGGGATTTGAACACAAGGATGAGAATTTTAAATTTGAGGCATTGCTGGACCGGGAGCCAATGTAGGTCAGTGAGCACAGGGGCAGGGGCAATGGATGAACAGGACTTGGTGTGAGTCAGGATATGGGCAGCAAAGTTTGGATGAGCTCAAGTTTATGGAGGGTGGAAAATGGGAGGCTGGTCGGGCAGATATTGAGAAAGAAGCCACACTGGTGTCAGAAATTGGCTGGGAAACTAATTGCAAAACACTAATTAAACTCAATAACTGGGAGTAGAATTCAATTAAAACAAGACAATTAAATCTGGAATTAAAATACTAGTATCAGTAATGATGGCCATGAAACTACCGGATTGTCGTAAAAACCCATCTGGTTCACTAATGTCCTTTAGGGAAGGAAGCCTGCCGTCCTTACCCAGTCTGGCCTATATGTGACTCCAGACCCACAGCAATGTGGTTGATTCTTAATTGCCCTCTGAAATGGCCTAGCAAGCCATTCAGTTGTAAAATCTCGCTAAAAAAAGTCACAATAAGAATAAAACCAGACGGACCACCCAGCATCAGACCACTAGGCGCCGGACACGACAACGGCAAAACACCAAGCCCAGTCGACCCTGCAAAGTCCTCCTTACTAATATCTGGGGACTTGTGCCAAAATTGGGAGAGCTGTCCCACAGACTAGTCAAGGAACAGCCTGACATAGCCATATTCACAGAATCATACCTTTCAGCCAACGTCCCAGACTCTTCCATCACCATCCCTGGGTATGTCCTGTCCCACCGGCAGGACAGACCCACCAGAGGTGGCGGTACAGTGATATACAGTCAGGAGGGAGTGGCTCTGGGAGTCCTCAACATTGACTCTGGACCCCATGAAATGTCATGGCATCAGGTCAAACATGGGCAAGGAAACCTCCTGCTGATTACTACCTACCGCCCTCCCTCAGCTGATGAATCAGTCCTCCTCCATGTTGAACACCACTTGGAGGAAGCACTGAGAGTAGCAAGGGCACAGAATGTACTCTGGGTGGGGGACTTCAATGTCCATCACCAAGAGTGGCTCGGTAGCACAACTACTGACCGAGCTGGCCGAGTCCTGAGGGACATAGCTGCCAGACTGGGCCTGCGGCAGGTGGTGAGCGAACCAACACGAGGGAAAAACTTACTTGACCTCGTCCTCACCAATCTACCTGTCGCAAATGCATCTGTCCATGAGGTAGGAGTGACCACCGCACAGTCAGTCTACTCTCAATCATCAGCAAAGTGATGGAAGGTATCGTCGACAGTGCTATCAAGCGGCACTTACTCACCAATAACTTGCTCACGGATGCTCAGTTTGGGTTCCGCCAGGACCACTCAGCTCCAGACCTCATTACAGCCTTGGTCCAAACATGGACAAAAGAGCTGAATTCCAGAGGTGACGTGAGAGTGACTGCCTTTGACATTAAGGCAGCATTTGACCGAGTGTGGCACCAAGGAGCCCTAGTAAAATTGAAGTCAATGGGAATCAGGGGGAAAATTCTCCAGTGGCTGGAGTCATACTGAGCACAAAGGAAGATCATCTCAGCCTGAGGACATTGCTGCAGGCGTTCCTCAGGGCAGTGTCCTAGGCCCAACCATCTTCAGCTGCTTCATCAATGACCTTCCCTCCATCTTAAGGTCAGAAATGGGGATGTTCGCTGATGATTGCACAGTGTTCAGTTCCATTCGCAACCCCTCAGATAATGAAGCAGTCTGTGCCCGCACGGAGCACGACCTGGACAACATCCAGGCTTGGGCTGATAAGTGGCAAGTAACATTTGTGCCAGACAAGTGCCAGGCAATGACTATCTCCAACAAAAGAGAGTCTAACCACCTCCCTTTGACATTCAACGGCAATACCATCGCCGAATCTCCCACCATCAACATCCTGGGGGTCACCATTGACCAGAAACTTAACTGGACCAGTCATATAAATACTGTGGCTACAAGAGTAGGTCAGAGGCTGGGTATTCTGCGGCGAGTGACTCACCTCCTGACTCCCCAAAGCCTTTCCACCATTTACAAGGCACAAGTCAGGAGTGTGATGGAATACTCTCCACTTGCCTGGATGAGTGCAGCTCCAACAACACTCAAGAAGCTCAACACCATCCAGGACAAAGCAGCCCACTTGATTGGCACCCCATCCACCACCCTAAACATTCACTCCCTTCACCACCAGTGCACAGTGGCTGCAGTGTGTACCATCCACAGGATGCACTGCAGCAACTCGCCAAGGCTACTTCGACAGCACCTCCCAAACCCACAACCTCTACCACCCAGAAGGATAAGGGCAGCAGGCACATGGGAACAACACCACCTGCACGTTCCCCTGCAAGTCACACACCATCCCGACTTGGAAATATATCGCCGTTCCTTCATCGTCGCTGGGTCAAAATCCTGGAACTCCCTATCTAATAGCACTGTGGGAGAACCTTCACCACACGGACTGCAGCGGTTCAAGAAGGCGGCTCACCACCACCTTCTCAAGGGCAATTAGGGATGGGCAATAAATGCTGGCCTCGCAGTGACGTCCACATCCCATGAACGAATAAAAAAAAAGGACATATTCCAGTTCCAGAGTGATTCAGGCTCCTGTACCCCTGTTGCCTATAACTACGCCTCTGATTTGGCATGGAGAGGGTAAAATCATTTACCGACAACAAGAAAGGCACAATAATCGTGCATTTTACACCCATCATTCTTGCTATGATGGAATGCATCTCTGGGATGCTGTTATTCAGGAAAACCTTGATATTTCAGAGCCTCATGTGGTCATAACTATTCATATATCGTGCTTTCTGTAGGGATAATTCCTTTCTTATCCTTTTAACGGATTTGTAAAGCTAGGGACAGAATAAACTTCATTTATTGTTGCTTCACAATATTGTCAGGTTCAAAACCCCTTTAACAAAAGACATTTGAAGGAAAGGGTTAACCGTACCCCTTTTAAACAAAGACATTTGAAAACCTGCAAACACAGTAATGAGGTAAACTGTGTTCACACAAATCCTGTTTTTCCCTCACTGACGCTGATGGCATTGGAGAAGTGTGAGTTTCGGGATCGAAGACATTGTACTGTGGATAGATATCTAGATTATTAAATAAATAAACTGGATGGATAATACTGAGTTTAATGCATTGTCAGGCTTTTAAAACACATAGGCTTTTGGAAACAGAAGCTTTTCAACACAGCAGGGGGTAATGTAAGAAAAGGCGACAAGGACACATATCAAAGGCTTCAGATCAGGAAAGCAATGATAGGCGTGAAAAAGCATGGGCCTCTCATTTCTATCTGGTAATCTGTTCAAAGAACTGGGATTTGTAAAACATCAAATAGTATTGTACCCAGCATATGGTCAAATGGTATAAGGAATGGATTTGAAGCCAGTGAAGTAATCAAAATTGGAGACATCAGGACCATTAAGAATGTCTGTGCATAGAAATGTAAGGGGCTATCTCTGCATGAAAGGCCATAAACAGAGATAGTAAAGGGGCCTTTTACAATCCATGGTTCGAACACATGTGCCCCGATATTAGCGGGGAGGTGGGATGGCAGCAGTAGGAGGGGGTGTGATTGGACGCATGGCAAACCTACGTGAACCAAACTTATCGATTCCGACGTTATCGCACGTTAAGTGATGGTGGTTAACGTCCTCTCCAGGTTTCGCGCCCGGCAGCCAGCCGTCAGGAGCTCAATGTTGTGGGGGGGGGGGCGAAAAAGAGAGAGAGCGAGACGTTATCTGGCGCTGGAACGGAAGACCGGGGTGGGGAGGGGGAGTGGAAGATCCGACGCTGGACTGGAAGACCAGGACCGGGAGAGGGGATGGTCGGGCGGGGGGTGGGGAGAGAGGGGAAGATCGGGGGGGAGGGAGGGGAAGATCGGGGGGAGGGGGAAGATCGGGGGGAGGGAGGGGAAGATCGGGGGGAGAGGGAAGATCGGGGGGGAGGGAGGGGAAGATCGGGGGGAGGGGGAAGATCGGGGGAGGGAGGGGAAGAACGGGGGGAGAGGGGAAGATCGGGGGTGAGAGGGGAAGATCGGGGGGAGATGGGAATATCGGGGGGAGATGGGAATATAGGGGGGGATGATCGGGGGTGAGAGGGGAAGATCGGGGGGAAGATCGGGGGTGAGAGGGGAAGATCGGGGGGAGATGGGAATATCGGGGGGGGATGATCGGGGGTGAGAGGGGAAGATCGGGGGGAGAGGGGGAACAGCAGGAGGGTGAAGAGTGGGACATCGGGGGAAGATAGGGAGGGTGAAGAGGAGGGAGATTGGGGGGACATTGGGATGGTGAAGTGGGGGACATCGGAGCAGGAGACATCGGACATCAGAGTAGGGTGCAAAGGTAGGTGCATTTAGTGTTTTCACCTCCTTCCATGGTTTTTTATATATTTTATTTAGTTTCTTTTTCCTTGATCCAGCCCTTCACATCTGGTTTCACACCAGGCGTGAATCAGAAGCGGTGGGCAAGCCGCCCAGGTAAGTTAAAAATCTTTCTAACTACTTAATCTGTCACAGGTAAAGTGCCTTAAGTACCTCAATGAGGTACATTTGGCTCTTTAAGTGTCATCCCGCTGGATTTAATTGCCAGCGGGACTTCCGTTTTCTGGGAAACTCGGAAATGGTGGGTCGGAGCCCGCTTCCGAACCTGAACGGGATTTGCGTGATTTTCGCAGGCCCCCCCCCCTGCCCCCCGCCCCCCGCCTCCAACGCACCCACATTTGCCTCCTAAAATCACCCCCATGGTCATTTCTACATCAAAGGGTCTCAGGTCACATGATCAAAGCCAAAACTGTCAATCATTGAGGTATGTTAATGATTAAGGCATAGCCACAGGGAGCGATTGGACAACAGAATGACCCTCCCCAATCCTACATCCAATTGGTAAAAAACAATATAAAAAGAAGACTTTGAGAGAAGGACAGTCTCTTCACCACCCGGCAGTCACAAGGAACGCACACTGCAGTCGAACATCACACAAGAAGAAGAGGACCTCGAGTTCTGAAGAGCTGATCAACCTTCAGGCCTCAATGAGCAAAATCCTTGGTTTAAAGGTTGTATATGTATTAATGATTTACCTGATGTGTGTATGAACTATTTTTACATTACATTATAATGTTGTGAATTATTAACTATATAGTGGGATTTTATATAATTTTCTTGAATGCTCATAGGAATTATATCATTAAATAATCACTTTTGATTAATGAAACTACTGTGAGTGAGGGTGACTTTCTTTACTTGACTATTTGTCCAGTGTCCAAGAATCACAGAAAATAAGGAATTCCCTACAACATTCATCTTTTAACATTTCATATAGAATAGTATATTTCTAGCACCATGTCTGAAACCATCTGTACAGGGAATTTTTGGGGGGAAGTGTGAACTAATGTATAAAGTGCTGCATAATAGGCTTGTCATCAAAGTTGAAACCCATGGAATAAAAGGGACAGTGGGAGCATAGATACAAAATAAGCTAAGTGACAGGAAGCAGAGAGTAGTGGTGAATGGTTGTTTTTCAGACTGGAGGAAGGTATACAGTGGTGTTCCCCAGGGGTCAGTACTAGGACCATTACTTTTCTTGATATACATTAATGACTTGGACTTGGGTGTACAGGGCACAATTTCAAAATTTGCAGATGACACAAAACTTGGAAGGGTAGTGAACAGTGAAGAGGATAGTGATAGACTTCAAGAGGACATAGACAGGCTGGTGGAATGGGCAGACACATGGCAGCTGAAATTTAATGCAGAAAAGTATGAAGTGATACATTTCAGTAGGAAGAACAAGGAGAGGCAATATAAACTAAGGGGTGCAGGAACAGAGATCTGGGGGTTTATGTGCACAAATCGTTGAAGGTGGCGGGCAGGATGAGAAAGTGGTTAAGAAAGCATACGGGATCCTGGGCTTTATAAATAGAGGCATAGAGCACAAAAGTAAGGAGGCTATGATGAATCTTTATAAAACACTGGTTCGGCCACAACTGGAGCATTGTGTTCTGTTCTGGGCACCGCACTTTAGGAAGGATGTGAAGGCCTTAGAGAGGGCGCAGAAGAGATTTACTAGAATGATTCCAGGGATGAGGGACTTCAGTTATATGGATAGAGTGGAGAAGCTGGGTTATTCTCCTTAGAGCAGAGATGATTGAGGAGATTTGATAGAGGTATTCAAAATCATGAAGGGTCTAGACAGAGTAGATAGAGAGAAACTGTTCCCATTGGCAGAAGGGTCAAGAACCAGAGGACATAGATATAAGGTGATTGGCAAAAGAACCAAAGGCAATATGAGGAAAAACTTTTTTTACACAGCGAGTGGCTAGGATCTGGAATGCACTGCCCGAGGGGGTGGTGGAGGCAGATTCAATCATGGCCTTCAAAAGGGAACTGGATAAATACTTGAAGGGAAAAAAATTGCAGGGCTACGGGGATGGGGGCGGGGGAATGAGACTAGCTGGATTGCTCTTGCAGAGAGCCGGCATGGAATCGATGGGCTGAATGGCCTCTTTCCATGCTGTAACCATTCTATGATTCTAAATCGTGAGATTGGCTTATCCAAGTCAATTCACATTACCTGGTCTTGAAAGTGGGTAAAGCAAAGTTCCTACTGAGTCAAATGTTGTATATCTTTTTATATAATTTTCTTTTATGGTCCAATTCCTGCTGGATGCAGCTTTTGAGCATTTTATGAGCCCAGTTCTTTGAACAGATTGCCAGATAGGGATGAGGGGCTCATGTCTTTTCAGACTAAACCGTTACTTCCTATCATCGCTTTTCCTGAGCCACAGCTTTGTTGTACAAACCACTGATGTTTGTTCTATAGCAACCCATTGCCTTTATATTGTAGTAATCTCCTGTCTTGCACTCACCTCCTGTTGTGATGAAAAGCCTGTGTTTCAAAAGCCTGTGGGGGTTGAATTGGATAACCCCCTAAACTGGTCGCAGTGGGCGGTTAACCCGCGCCCGGTCGTTGAGATGCAGGCAGCATGTAACATTCGTGCTGCCTGGTGATTTACCTGATTGCCGTGAGCAGCCAGGCCTGGCTGAGCTGGTGAGTGGCTGGCAATTCTTAAAGGCAGCCGGCACCTCTTATTTGCAAAATGTAAGACACTGGTCCGTACGGTGACTGAACGGAGATCAGACATCGCACAGATGCAGGTCCCGTGCCTACGTTTACAAACCGTTGAGTTATGTTAAAGCATTGAGTAAAGGTTGCGCACTACTAAATCCCACGACCTCCAATCTGCACACCAGATCTCACCAATCTGCCGAACTGAGTTGGTACCAGGCCTGCGGGAGAGCGTGCACCAAGGTTCTCTGCTGATGCGCTAGAGGCCTTGGTGCAAGAGGTGGACAGGAGGAGGGACATCCTATATCCGCAGGGGAGGCAAGAGGCCCTCCAGACATATACTCAAGAGGCAATAGGAGGCAGTGGGGGAGGAAGTCAATACTAGGCGCATACCACCATGAACATGGATGCAGTGCAGGAAGAAGTTCAATGCTTTGACACGAGAGTGGTCAAGGTGAGTGAGGTCAGCTGTCAAGTGGCATCTCCTACCAACTACACCACTAGCCACATCCACTGCTCCATGCTCTACACCCCCCATCACTCACCTACCAACAAACTCTTTCAATCGTTACTCAGCTCTTCCAGTCAGATGCTTCCTCTCGCCCTCACACATTACCACTGTTGCAAGCCGCACACCCACAACTCATAGGTCACACACACTGGAAGCTATTCAACCATGACAGGCACATCACCCAAACATCTTGCAGGACACTCACCGACACACGTCCCACTTTCTTGTAGGAGAAGATGGCGCATAACAGGAGGCAGCAAGTGGCAGTGGCCCCATGGAACATGAACCTGCTGTCCTCTCTCAGGATGACAGCATTCCTGTCCCACCCCTGCCACTCTGCCAGTGCCCTTGCTGTTGCCTGTCAGCTAGACAGCCCACTCCCTGTAGAGTATTGAAACTTTATTATAGGAACATAGGAAGATAGGAACAGGAGTCGGCCATTTAGCCCCTCGAGCCTGATCCACCATTCAATGAGATCATGATTGATCTGTGACCTAACTCCATATACCCACCTTAGCCCCATATCCCTTAATACCCTTGGTTCTCAGAAACCTATCTATCGCAGATTTAAAATTAACAATTGATCTGCTATCAACTGCCGTTTGCAGAAGACAGTTCCAAACTTCTCCCACCCTTTACATGTAGAAGCATTTCCTAACTTCACTCCTGTAAATCCTGGCTCAAATTTTTAGGCTATGTCCCTTAGTCCTAGTATTCAAGTATAGGAGACCTCCAAAAATAGGTACAAATGCAACAGCAGCCCGAAGCAATAATTCAGCAACTAACCTGTAAATCCTGCATAATCCCTTTAAATAACGCTGGTGGGGGATCCTCCAGGCCACCTAAGACCTGTTCAGCTGTGTGAGGTTAAGACAATGCGTTAGCTGGAGTGTTGAGTTCCAAAATCGTATCTGTCCCTTTAAATCAGCGTTGCACACTGATTTACCGCATATTCTCTCTACTTTACACGCTGCCGGCGTACGTTATCTGCACGTGCACAAACGCCTTTACCAAGATGGCATCTGGCGGACGTCACACTAGAAGTGCGCGCACACATTCCGGACGCCATTTTGGGTCCTTAGGAGGCCATGTAGCGCCTGTAAAACGGGTGTAACGCGGCCCAATTTATAGTCCTATGTGCTTTAATCCTAACAACCCTTTTAGCTCCACATTATCCACGTAGCTTATTTAGTTAATAATCTATATGTGCCAACCCTGTTCTGTATAAAAGTAATGTAAAACATATCTATATTCTTACACTTTTCAATTCCTTTACCGTAACAGTTTGGGTGTCTGTCAATCATATCTACAAAGGCCTTTTCAACTACCCTTGACGTCCTGAGCTCAATCAGTCCTGCACTAACTAAGTTGAGGAGGAGCCATTGATTGTGAGTCGGTGCTGGACTCTTTGGTCCAATAATGGTGGTTGTGTTTGATGCCTGTGAAGCAGTGAGTAGCAGGTTTTCCTGGGGTTAGGTAGCCCCGGTGTGATGTTGGAAACTCGGTTAAAAATGAATGCAGGTTCTCTGGGATGCAGCTTTGAGAAAAGACAGTTCAGCCATTGCTCTGCAGGAGCAGAGTGGGGGACAACCAAGTAAGAGAATAAAGAACACTTGGCTCTTTCCCTTCACTCTCTAATAACTTCCATCCATGTCTTGTCAATATTTTTCTGATACTTTTACAGAATAATGACCAGTCAAGCACCATCTGTACCCAGAAACCAGCAGCATCCAGGAAAAGAAGACACAACTTTACAGATGTAGATCTCCAAACTCTCCTCAAGGAGGCTGAAGGCCGGAGACACAGACCCCTGGGTGTGGGGACAACTTAGCCAGCCAGGAATGTAATTCATGCCACTTAGAGGAAGGTGGCAATGGCACTGAGTACCAATCCCTCACCCCCAGGACTGCACTCTAGTGCCACAAAAAGTTCAACGACCTCACCAGGGCTGGCAAGGTAACACACTCTCTCCTTTTCTTCCTTTGCCAGCCTGAGCACCAGAACACCCTTTTAACTCAACTTTTTTACTCCTAACCCTTCACAGTTCACGCTAGTTAAATCATCCCCAAATTTTGTTCTAGGTATGTATGTTTGTGTGCATATGTGTTTTTTTTATTCTCAGGATGTGGGCATCATTGGCAAGGCTGGCATTTAACACCCATCCCTAGTTGCCCTGAGAAGGTGGTGATGGGCCTTCTTCTAGCAGTTTAATACAACTGAGTTGCTTGCTCGGCCACTTCAAAGGGTAGTTGAGATTCAACCACGTGTGTGTTTCGTTTCCCCCTTCCCTTTGTTCTGTTTCTTTTTAGATGTTGTTTATCAGTTGTTCACCTCACCAATTATCTAACTGCCGCGGACCGTTCCCGCGGGTGCCTGGCCTCAGCCTCCTGCCGCCAAAATTTCTGCTCCCGCGGCTGGGCAGGGATTCCTGCCGGGTTCGGGTGGGAGTCAGAGCCTGAACATTAAAATGAGGTCCAGGAGTTAAAATCTCTCCGGGCCTCAGCATGCAAGTTTGTAACTCGTCCCAAGCCAGATTGTGCAAACCCCGGTAGGGGTCGGCTTTGAAGGGCAAGATCCCAGTGTGGAATTTCCGAGCCATTATGTTTTGAAGAATTGAAAGAAAGATTTTCATCGCCAAATTGGAGGGCGTGACTGACATCAAGATGTCTTGCAAGAAGACTGAGGGTTGTGTGTACTGAGGACGTACGGTCTGAAGGGAAGTGATGAAGATAGTGGCATTATCAGCTAAGATTGGAGGATTGAATAGCAAGTGGGGAAGATCAGTGATATGAAGAAGCAACGGTGTGATAGAGAGAACAGAGCTCCCGAAAGCCCTTGTGTTGTTGTCAAAACAGTCAGAGGATGTGGTGTTAACTCTAGTGCGGAGGGAGCGATTTGAGAGAAAGAATGTTCAGAAGTATCTAGTGCTAAACCTTTTGGAGATCCACCAGGCAATGGCACGAGATTGAGCAATATGTTCAGAAGCAGAGTTCCAGAATGTAAGTCTCTGTTGTATGTAAGAGTGAAAGCAATCCCCAACAACTATTACATTGCTACACTCAGTTGCCAGCAGTAAAGAAAGGCAATCATCATATCTCATTGGGATTCCCAACTTAATTAACTCACAAGGGCCACATCTGCAATGTATTCGTGCATTGAAAATTGCTAGTTTACTGATCCCTGGTTACATTCCTATGGAGAATAAAACACGAAACTAACTAATGGGATGCTTTTTACATTAAAGATACAATAGGCCAGATTTTCCTGTGGGCAGCGAACGAACAGCCCCCAGTGTTCCTTAGACTTGCACTTGCCCAGAGACTTTTGATGGGCTTTTTTACGACAAGTTCCTCTCATGGGGTCCTCAATCCAGCACGGCGCCCTCTCCTGGGCATCTGGGACCTGTGTGAACGGGGTAAGCAACTATGTATCCCCTTAATCAATCAGATTGAAGCATTTTAATAAACAGCGCAGAGACTGTACCAGGAAGTGTAAGTTAGAATAGTGAATCCAACGTCAAATCAGGTATAGAAAGCGAAATAAAGAGAGGGAAAGAAATATTGAATTAAGAGACAGAGATAAAAGAGACAGAAAGAAACAGTAAAAAAATAAGTTTTTTTTTAAATGTCCAACAACAATTAAAATCCACATTTGTAAAAGTTAATTTTCAGTGCCAGAGAGGTTGTTTAGCAGTCATTAAGACTTACCATGTCGTTAAAATGGTGTTTAGACTTGAAATGACTTGACTTACCTTTCTTTGGCACGATTAGTTCATATCTATCAAGTCAGTGCAGGAACTTCACGCCGTCCCATTCATTTGAATGGGGAGCCTGCCGGCAAGATGTCGTTCTCACGGAGTTTACAGAAGAGGGGTGTACCAGATGCACAGAAATAAGAGGGAACCCTATTAACCTCAGCACTATTTACACAGCAAAATCCGGCCCAATAAAAATGTTGTTGTTGTTGTTGTGTATTCCACACAACCTTGAATGTCACAGTTTTAAAGGAGCAATACGTTCGCGATAAAGAGGAGGGAATCCCCTCTGGGTTTCTGTCCAATTTGGCATAGATTTGGGGCAGCAAAAATAGGAAAATAGGTTCTGCAGGGCTCCCACCTCGAATCTACCCTCAAAAAATCTGCACCTGAAATTCTCATCTCAAAAACACTGCCAGTTCCCTTTAAGACCAACCAGATGTGCATACTCCCCCATGTGAATGGAGATAAGAGAGTGTGGCCTGCCCTTCAGACCCATTCCCCTGTACTTAAACCCCAAATAATTAACATCATTATAAATGTTGAGGTCTAGCTTGCAGCAGGTATCTCTGAGGTGGATGCAACTCGGGGGAGGCCATTTTGTGTGTTATTATTAAAGGTTGGTGTTTCCTTGTCTGCATAACTTTCTTTAAAGTACTTCAGGAGTTAAATCAGGAATTTCGCTGCTATTTTTATTCAACTGGCTCATTTTGGTCATGATTGTATTGAAAGTACAGTGACGGTCAGTATCATTGTGTGGAAAGTATAATGAGGGTCAGTATAATTGTATGGAACATATAGTGAGGGTCAGTATCATTGTGTGGAACATATAGTGAGGGTCAGTATCATTGTGTGGAACATATAGTGAGGGTCAGTATCATTGTGTGGAACATATAGTGAGGGTCAGTATAATTGTATGGAAAGTATAGTGAGGGTCAGTATCATTGTGTGGAACATATAGTGAGGGTCAGTATCATTGTGTGGAACATATAGTGAGGATCAGTATAATTGTGTGGAACATATAGTGAGGGTCAGTATAATTGTGTGGAACATATAGTGAGGGTCAGTATCATTGTGTGGAACATATAGTGAGGGTCAGTATCATTGTGTGGAACATATAGTGAGGGTCAGTATCATTGTGTGGAACATATAGTGAGGGTCAGTATCATTGTGTGGAACGTATAGTGAGGGTCAGTATAATTGTGTGGAACATATAGTGAGGGTCAGTATAATTGTGTGGAACATATAGTGAGGGTCAGTATAATTGTGTGGAACATATAGTGAGGATCAGTATCATTGTGTGGAAAGTATAGTGAGGGTCAGTATAATTGTATGGAAAGTATAGTGAGGATCAGTATCATTGTGTGGAACATATAGTGAGGATCAGTATAATTGTGTGGAAAGTATAGTGAGGATCAGTATAATTGTATGGAAAGTATAGTGGGGGTCAGTATAATTGTATGGAAAGTATAGTGAGGGTCAGTATCATTGTGTGGAACGTATAGTGAGGATCAGTATAATTGTATGGAAAGTATAGTGTGGATCAGTATAATTGTATGGAAAGTATAGTGAGGGTCAGTATAATTGTGTGGAACGTATAGTGAGGATCAGTATAATTGTGTGGAATGTATAGTGAGGGTCAGTATAATTGTGTGGAATGTATAGTGAGGGTCAGTATAATTTTATGGAACGTATAGTGAGGATCAGTATAATTGTGTGGAACGTATAGTGAGGATCAGTATAATTGTGTGGAACGTATAGTGGGGGTCAGTATCATTGTGTGGCGCTATCAAGTACAGAGCATTCTCTGTTTATTATGATCCATGCCACAATGATGTTTCTCAGTCATCATGGCAAGGGAACGCACTATGCAGGATCCAATAATTCTTCTTCCTGTTGGTTTCTGGGGGCACAGCAAGTGGCACCATGGACCTTGGCACATCACAGCAGCTGGTGTCAAGCCCGTCACCTGCCCCAAAGCTTCAGCACCAAACTTAGTGCCCCAGAAAATGTTGGTAGTGTGTTTGAGGGAAGTGATTCCCCACTCACAAGCGAAGAGGAGCAAATGGAGGTGGCAGGAAAGGCCCAAGGTGTTTCTCAGTTGTACCCTAGTGAGCCTGGCTTCAGGTGGAAGTTCATGCAGGAGCAAAAAGGCCTTCATGACATCCTTTAAGTTTCCCGTGAGCATCTTGTAAGGAATCTCCGGAAGATAATGTGCAACAGTGCTTCTCCGACATCATGGCAGTCATGAGCATCAGGGATTTAGTCAGATCCATAGTACCATAGAGCGAGTGGCATCTGCATGGCCATCTGCAAGGGACCACTCAAAGCACAAAGGGAACAATGATTGCTATGACTGGCACAAGTTAGGCCTCAGTTGGCAGACCGGGCATCAGCTGAAAAGAGCCACGGTGGTGACACCATACGGGCAGTGCCTAAGTATAGAATCATAGAAATTTACGACACAGAAGGAGGCCATTCAGCCCATTGTGTCTGGGCAGGCTGAAAAAGAGGCACCCAGCCTAATCCCACTTTCCAGCTCTTGGTCCGTAGCCTTGTAGGTTGCGGCACTTCAAGTGCACATCCAGGTACTTTTTAAACGCGATGAGGGTTTCTGCCTCTACCACCCTTTCAGGCAGTGAGATCCAGACCCCCACCACCTTCTGGGTGAAAAAAACTCTCCTCAGCTCCTCTCTAATCCTTCCACTAATTATTTTAAATCTATGCCTCCTGGTTATTGACCACCCTGCTAAGGGAAATAGGTCTTTCCTATCCACTCTAACTAGGCCCCTCATAATTTTATATACCTCAATTAAATCTCCCCTCAGCCTTCTCTGTTCCAAAGAAAACAACTCCAGCCCATCCAATCTTTTCTCATAGCTAAAATTCTCCAGTCCTGGCAACATCCTCGTAAATCTCCTCTGTACCCTCTCTAGTGCAATCACATCTTTCCTGTAATTTGGTGACCAGAACTGTACTCTAGTTGTGGCCTAACTAGTGTTTTATACAGTTCTAGAATAACCTCCCAGCACTTATATTCTATGCCTCGGCTAATAAAAGAATGTATCCTGTATGCCTTCTTAACCACCTTATCTACCTGTCCTGCTACCTTCATGGATCTGTTGACATGCACTCCGAGGTCCCTCCGTTCCTCTACACTTCTCAGTAGCCTACCATTTATTGTATATACCCTTACCTTGTTTGCACTTCCCAGTGTTATATCTGAATAAACACTCAAATTGGTGAGGTAATAACCAGCTGCTTGTACTTCCAGACCCTCTAGAATATTCCATCAAGGAAAACAAAAACAATACAAGGGAGACCTTGCAGTGCAATTGCTACAATGTGCTTGCTCCCATCAGGGGGCCAACTAGCATTCAGTTAACAATATGCAAGTACCGTACATATCAGCATGCAGATCACTGGTCTCTCACGGGGGATACCTAGCACCTAGAGCATGGCAGAAGGGACAGATGAAGCATATCGTCATTTCCATCCACTTCACCCAGCTCCCTCCGAGGAATGCTGAATTGCCAATGTCTGACAGGTGTTAGCAGATATTTCTTAGTAGCAGGTTCCTCCCAAGCTAAACCAGCAGGGAGCCTTTCTTTGCCATCCGAGATGCACAGGCCGTGTTGAAAAATCCAACGAGCTGAAACGTAGCCCCGTGGACCAGAGCATGGAGAAGGTAGAGACGGAGCAGAGCACACCAGAGGGACTCTTTTCCCGCCCCCCCCCCCACAACCCCTCTCCACCCCCACCCCCCTCCATCCCCAAGAGCAGACAATCCAGGAGAGAAGATGATGGTAGAACTGCTCTGTATTTAGTGTTCCATTCTTTCCCCAGCCCTCATTACTCATACAAGATTCTCTGCTTATGGAAGGAGAACAAGGATCTATTTGTCACTGTTAGGTTACGTGTCATCGAGTGCTTAGATAAACCACATATGTTTCTCTTTTTTTATATCATGGCCTCAGTGTAGTCTGTGCCATGATTGAAGAAGGAACAGCACCATCAAGAATACAAATCAACACCAGTCATATGAATAATGACTTTTCTCATCAAGCTGCAGATCTTGTAAAATCTTAGAGCACGATTAGGCTCAAGGTTGCATATCCTGCTAGCTATAATAAATAACGGAAATATTATGACAGCTGGAATATGACAAGTCATCGCAATGATAATTTACAGCCTATATTTGCACCACATGATCAGTTTCAGTGGATCCATAAAACGGGGATATCAGTAAATTGTAATTGTTGCCATCCTTTTCCACCGACCCTGACAATCAATAAAGTTGCAAGTACCGTGAGTATAGTTTGAGCTTGTCGCTGTCTCCATTAGATCACCACTGCTCCAATGGGAAGATAGATGGTCTTGTTTACAGGATTCAAATGTAGCTTTATTCATAACTGTCAAAATATCACACAGCCTATGGCACTGCTCTAGTCAAGTGAAAAATAAAATCTTTAAAAAAGAACCTATTCCTGGACGGCCTCCAGCAGTCCCATTAAAGGACGCCTGGTTAGTCCACTCAATGCCAGTAGAACTGGGATTAGTTACTGTGCATTTCTCATTCAGCCTCCTGCCTGTTTTGGGCAAGAGTGCCCATTTAAAGATCTGCCTTAAAATTGAATGGGGCGGGTAGATGGGGGTCCAAGATGACCACCAGGTCTTCCTCTGCCGGTCACCCGTTTTGTCAGGCAAGAAACAGATACCCAGCAGTTGACAATCCCTCCAATGTATTTCCTGTCTGACCAAGACCCATTGGGGGTTGAAATTGGTCTTCGGTGATAGTGAATCGGGAGCTCATTTTACACCCCACCCAATGCCTTCAGTAGAAAAGAAAGTCAGGCGCGGTGTTAAACAAACTAACCATTCGCTTTCGCTGAACACTAATTTCACCCCCATCATTTTGAATCTTCTTTCCTTCTCTTCTGAGTTGCTCCACTGATTTCAGTTATGGGGGAATTGCTGTCTATGTCTCAGAGTGGCTGTAAAGTTGGCCCGAGGTTCCGGCCCATTTCAGTAGCGGGCCGGCTGGAGATGCAGTCCAGAGCTGAATGACCCCAAAGAAACACTCTAGCAGCTGGGACAGAGCTCCCTGGGGTCAGGCAATTATGGAATACCAATCAGGATGGTCTGTAGTTCCAACTCCCGCTGAAGTGAATGGACCCACTCTAAGATGCAAACTGCACTCTCACAATTTATTTAGGGAAGTGGCTAAGCACAGATGAAACTCTTAACAAGGTAAGGACACTGTGAATTTTCTCCCTGACATTCATTATAATCTTACAAAACTCTTAAATCTACTTGAAGTGTAATTGTGTTGTGAAATCAGCAAACAATATTATTAATGTGTTCAGTTCCTCTGTTTGCCATTTTAATAGAGGGTACAGCCCATTCATTTTTAAAGGGTGAATGCTTTCCTTTAAATTTTATCCCAATTGTTTTCCAAATTGTTTTCTTGATCACCTGCAAATATAGTTATAACCTTCAGTCCTGTTCTTAGTGAAATATTTATCCAGTATTTGTAAAGGAGTTAATTGACACGTTCCTGGGAATCTATTCCACATATCTACACTCAGAGTCAAAAAATGCTTCTCATCTCGAATCTTGCTACAGGCTTGTTAATTTGGTGCTCTTATTTTCCAGTTCTGTGATCACAGTATATTTGCTTTGAGAAAGATTTGTGAGTGTGCAGTAGAAATAGAGAGCAGTGTATCTATGCTTCATAGATTATAAGAAACCATTTGATGGGCTGAAACATGAAAGATTAATAGATCTCTTGCATTTAATTGGAATTGATGGGAAACGCAAGAGACTTGTATGGAATTTTTCCTGTGAACATGAAGCAGCAAGGAGAGTTTGTAATGGGAGTTAGCTAAATGGACAAAAATCAGAAAAGGACTGGGTGTGTTTATCACCCGATTATTTCAACACATGTGCTGTATTGGTTATAAGGGCCAATCAGGATGACACAGAAATGGAGATCAAGCTCAACGGAATGGTGATAAACCACCTAAGTTAAGGTAAATACTGATACAAAATGGGTCTGGGCTCTACAGGGTTAAAATAATTCACCTAGCTACTGCCCCCTTCTCCCCAAGGTGCGTTTCCATTCATTCGCACCCTCCGTTTTCCATTATCAAGATCAAGAAAGACTGAACAGGCTGGGGCTCTTTTCTTCAGAAAAGAGAAGGCTGAGGGGTGACCTGATAGAGGTCTTTAAAATTATGAAAGGGTTTGATAGGGTAGACGTGGAGAAGATGTTTCCACTTGAGGGGGAGACCAGAACTAGGGGTCATAAACATTAGATAGTCACTAATAAATCCAATAAAGAATTCAGGAGAAACTTCTTTATCCAGAGGGTGGTTAGAATGTGGAACTTGCCACTACATGGAGTAGTTGAGGCGATTAGCGTAGATGCATTTAAGGGGAGGCTAGATAACCACACGAGGGAGAAAGGATTAGAAGGGTATGCTGATAGGTTGAGATGAAGTAAGGTGAGAGGAGGCTCGTGTGGAGCATGGACCAGCTGGGCCGATTCGCTGAACGGTAATGGCGCTGATAAAATGATGCAGAATATTTTCCTCACAACCAATATTAGGTTACCAAGCCTGTAATTCATGACTCTGTTTTTAGAATTTCACAATAGCATTTACTATCCTCCAGTCCCCAAACAGAAAAATATCCATGGAAGTCTTAAAAATATTATGCAGTCTCACTCATATCTTTTCTTTTATGATGCCTGAGTGTATCTGATCTCATCCAGGTGCCCTGCAGATGTTTTATCCTTTGAGCTTCCTCATCGCATGTGATTCGCTCTGTGGCTGTTATACTTGCGACATCGTTTGACCAGATCTGAAATTTGTCCCTAAGTTGTGAAGAATTAATTTAACACATCTGTCATTTCCTCATACTCCAAAATATTTCTACCCAACTCGGCCTTAAGAGGCCTGTGTAGGTTTTTAACAAAAAGATATATTCCATGTAACTCTTGCACAGCTAACCTTTCTCTTTGGCTCTGCCTCAGTGATAGTAATCATATGACGTTTTATTATCCATCTTTCAGCTATATTCAACTTTTATATGATTCCCCAATCCACAATATTTTACCAATTGTATCTGATTGTCTTAAAAAATAATCCTAGCAAAAATGACATTTTCTAGTTTTTCCTCAGTAGATCCATTAAGATTTTTTAGATCACATTATACTGTGACATTCGATCTTTCAAGGAAGACATATGCGGGTTTAATTTATTCTTTGTGCGCTGATTATGCATTAACTAGAGTTGTTTTTCTCAGTCATTGCTATTTGCGCTGCTTTAGCTGATAGTGTCCTTAAGATTTAATACTACATCCCTAAGGCGGCATTCACCAAAACCTTCTCCTTGAGGTAATGCACGCTACTCTATACCAGGGCTTAAACGGCAGCTGCAAATGGGAGAAAATAACAAAGTTGGTACTAAGTAAATTCTGAGTAAATTTGCCTATCCCATGTTAAACGTTGTTTACCAAGCACAGAAAGTACTCAACGCTGTTAATGTGCAATAGAAATATTTGCCCCAGTGTAAGCAAAAGATTAATTAGATTGGCTTCAAGTGTGCTAAATGTGATACCGCTATTGATTTGTCTTTACATTGTAATAATGTTAGCTTTTAGATTTTGTTTGTCAGGTAGGGAGGTAGGATTCCATCTTAAAATAGTTATTCATGTACTAAGATGTTGACCGCTGAATTTTTGAACTGAGACTGACCCTCACCTGCTTAATGAGAGACTTTCATTGGAGATGTGCCATTGCATACTGGTTCTCATGTTTCAGGGAAATTGTAACCACTGATATTGGTGCAAGGATAACAGTTAGTTGTGCAAAAGGGTAAAACATTAGGGGGGAAAAAATTGGATGGGGGCCGTTTTTGGGCGTCGGTAGCGTGATGTGCTATTACCCCGCACCCAATGGCCCCTGCGCAGGCAGGATGCAAGTTTTTGCCCACCAGAGGACTCCCCTACAATCAGTGTTCCATTCCAGGCCTTGCACTTGGAATCAATGCAATTTTCCACCACCAGGGGAAGCTCAATCTCTTAAAGGGAGGATGTTTCTTAGAAATCTCTTAAAGGTAGCTGGTACCTGTTACTTGCTGTAAATAACAGTCTACTGCCTGTACGGAGTCTGAATGGAGATCAGATATCGCACATGTAAAACACAGATGCAAGTCTCATCCCTATGTTTACACACTGATGAGTTATGTTAAAACATTGAATAAAGGTTGCGCACTACTAAATCCCACATCCTCCAATCTGCATGCCAGACCTCACCAATCTGCCAATCTGAGTTGGTACCAGGCCTGCAAGAGAGCATGCACCAAGGTTCTCTGCTGATGCACTAGACACCTTGGTGCAAGAGGTAGACAGAAGGAGGGACATCCTATATCTGCAGGGGTGGGGGTGGAGGGAACAAGAGGCCCTCCAGATATATATCCAAAAGGCAGTGGGAGACAGCGGGGGATGAAGTCAATGCCAGGCGCACAGCATCATGAACATGGATGCACTGCAGGAAGAAGCTCAATGCTTTGACATGAGTGGTCAAGATGAGTGAGGTCAACTATCAAGTGGTGTCTACACCCCCCATCCCCCACATACCAACGAACTCTTACCATCAGTACTCAACTCTTCCAACCAGATGCTTCCTCTCACCCTTACACATTACCATTGTTTCAAGCCGCCCACCCACAACTCACAGGCACACACACTGGCAGCAATTCAACCATGAAAGGCACATCTCCCAGACACACGTCCCGCTTTCTTGCAGGAGAAGCTGGCGCATATCAGGAGGCAGCAAGTGAAGTGGCATTTAGCCCCTCAAGCCTTTTCCACCATTCAATGAGATCATGGCGGACCTGTGACATAACTCCATATACCTGCCTTAGTCCCATATCCCTTGTTTCATAGAAATCTATCAATCTCAGATTTAACGTTCACAAAGGAGCTAGCATCAACTGCCGTCGGCAGAAGAGCGTTCCAAACATCTCCCACCCTTTGCGTGTAGAAGCATTTCCTAACTTCACTCCAGCACGTCCTGGCTCTAAATGTTAGGCTATGTCCCCACGTCCTAGTATTGCAGTCTAGGGGACCTCCAAAAACAGTTACAAATGTCTCGACAGCCAGAAGAATAATCCAGCCACTAACCTGTAAATCCTGCTTGGTCCCTTTAAATAGCACTGGTGGGGGGTCCTCCAGGCACTGTAAGACACGTTCAGATGGTCGGGGTTAAGACTGTGCGTTGAGTTGAGCGTTAACTGCCAAAATGGTGTCTATCACTTTAAATCAGCGTTGCACACTGATTGAAGCCATTTTCTCCCTACTTTACATGATTCCAGCGTTCGTTATCTACACCTGCACTAACTCCTATACCAAGATGGCGTCTGGCGCACGTCACGCATCCAAGGTGCCCAATTTAGCGCCCTTTTTAATTAAGGTTTCTGTAGAATGGGGAAATCAGCTGGTGCGGAATGATACAGAATCAAAGACAGATTTATAATTTAAAGTTTCATTTGGTGGAATAGCAATTATATGTAACAAAAGAGAAATAACAAAATGGGGAGTTATACTGATCTCATTAGCCCAATGTAAAAAGATCTTGTTAGTAAGGCAATCAACTTATTAACTAAAGTTATTGATATGTTAGTAGATTCTCCTTATATGGAGTTGTTCTTAAACTTTTGATGTAGCTGTGTAATGTGGAAACGTGTAAACTGTCAGGTAGTAAGAGTGAGAGAAAAGTATAAAAGTGGCAAATGGTAATGAGGATTTAAATTCAAAGAGTTTGATCAATGTGAATACTGAGCTTAGAACCATAAGGCGTTTGAGACCCCTAACCATCAGGTATGGTTGTAAGTTCCATATATTTTAAAAGTACTATCTTAAGTACTATTGCATGTAATATATACTTAATAAATCTATTAACGCTTGACCTCGACATTTCAAGAATCTTATTGATTTTGAGGAATGGATCTAATCATAAATAAAACCATCCTCTAACGCCAGCAACAAGTTTCGGGATGTGGGCAAAAGTTAGCACCTGCCCATTTAATGCCTCATCACAAAATTACTACTCCTTAATGCACAAGTACTATATGCTGTGGTTCCAATGTACAAAGCAAATGAAACCCATAAGGGATAGAAGATTATCTGGGGAGTTCTTAACTTTGAGGCTTTCGAAATAATGCTGAATTTTTTGAACATCCTCGTCATAAGTGAAGTGTACTGCAAAATTATGTAGGATCTCAAACCTTGTTATTGTGGAATAAAAGATCTAACAATAGCTTGCATTTATGTACAGCCTTAAACATAGGAAAAATGTCCCAAGGTGCATCACAAAAGGGTAATGAAATAAAATGGACGCTGCGTTAGGAGGAGATGTTAGGAAGGGTGAGCAAAAGTCAAAGAGGTGAGTTTTAAGGGGGGTAAAGGAGAGGGAAATGGAGAGGTGGAGAGGTTTAGGGAGGGATTTCCAAAGTGTGGGGGCTGGGCTGAAGGCATGGCTGCCAATGGGGGGGCGCAGGGAAGGGGAATGCAAGAGGTCTGAGTCAGAGGAAGAGAGAGTTCGGGGGATTGTAGCACATCGGCAGAAGTTTATAGAGAATGAGAAGGGCAAGGCCATGAAGGAATTTAAACGTGATGATGAGAATTTTAAATTTGAGGTAATGGGAGAGCAGGAGCCAATGTAGGTGAGCAAGAACATGGGTGATGGATATCCTATCAGGATAGGATATAGGCAGCAGAGTTTTGGAGGAGCTGAAGTTTAGAGTTCGAAGGATGGCATGGCAACATTGGTGTAATTGGAGATGATTTGCTGTGAGCCCATTCCACACTACTGGAGTAAACCAATTTCACCCCCAATACGAACATACAAAATTGATGGGCCGGAAAAGACCAGCTGTTCCATCAATCCTGCCCCACACACATGATGGCTGAAGCATCATGACTAAACACTTCCTCCCTACCTACCCCCGCCACTCCCCTGCCTTCCCCGCAGCCATGTAATCTCCTAGGAGAGGCAAAGAAACAGAGAAAAAACCAAGGGCCAATAAGGGAAAGAATACTCTGGAAAACTCCTCTCTGAACCCCTCCCCCCCCTCAGATGATCAAAACCAGTCCAGGAGATCACATGGACCAAGTGTTATCTATAAAACCACTTACCTTCTCTATGATGCGATCTCTGCCCCAGTCAAGAACCGGTCCAGCTCCCTCTTGAAGACATACAGGGAGCCAGCGCCCACCACACCAGTGGGCAATGTACTCCAGAGGCTCTCAACTCTCTGGGAAAAGAAGAACCGCCTAACATCCAGTCTATTCCTACTCTTCCATAATTTAAACTCATGTCCCTTGGCCCTCCTCAACTGTTAAACTGGAATAGTCTATCAATAGGGATGCAGTCCAGCCCTTTAATTATTTTATAGACCTCTATCAGGTCACTCCAATACTGTCCTGTTGCCATGCCAAATGGAAAAGAAAATCGGGCAGGGTGTAAAACGGGCTGCCGATTCGCTATGAGCCTGCTTTGTTCCAATGGCATAGAATGATTCCACCCCCCCCCCCCACCCCCATTAGGTCTGGAGGTGACAAAATCATGGATGAAGGTTTCAGCGGCTGATGGGCTGAGGTAGGTGTGGAGGCTGATGACATTACCAAAGATTACATTTAATGAGTATCAAGGTATCCTGAAATTTTGTTCTACGGTGTCAGCTATGGCTCAATTGGTAACATTCTTGCCTCTGAGTCGTGGGCTCAAGTCCCACTCCAGACACTTGAGCACAAAATCTAGGTTGACGCTTCAGTGTAGCACTGAGGGAGTGCTGCACTGTCAGAGGTGCCGTCTTTCAGATGAGATGTTAAACCATCTGTTCTCTCGGGTGGATGTAAAAGATCCCGTAGCACTGGAGTTTAGAAGACTGAGAGGTGATCTCATTGAAACACATAAAATTCTTAGAGGGCTTGACAGGGTAGATGCTGAGAGGCTGTTTTCCCTGGCTGGAGAATCTAGAACTCACAGGCCGTAGTCTCAAGATAAGGGGTCAGCCATTTAGGACTGAGATGAGGAAAAATGTCCTCACTCAGAGGATTGTGAATCTTTGGAATTCTCTGCTCCAGTGGGCTGTGGATGCTCAGTCAATGAGTATATTCAAGACTGAGATCGATGGATATTTGGACACTTATGGACTCAAGGGATATGGGGATAGGGTGGGAAAGTGGAGTTGAGGTAGGAGATCAGCCATGATCTTACTGCATGACGGAGCAAGCTCGAGGGGCCATGTGGCCTACTCCTGCTCCTATTCTTATGTTCTTATGTAAGAACAGGGGAGTTCTCTCTGGTGTCCTGGCCAATATTTGTCCCCTAACCAACATCACTAAAACAGATTATCTGGTCATTGTCATATTGCTGTTTGTGGGACCTTGCTGTGCACAAATTGGCTGCCGCGTTTCCTATATTACAACAGTGAGTACACTTCAAAAGTACCGCATTGGCTGTAAAGCGTTTTGGGATATCCTGAGGTCATGAAAGGTGCTATATAAATGCAAGTTCTTTCTTTCTTTAATTTATGGTAAAGTTGTGCTTCTGACACTCCCTCACAATGCATTGTGCCATGAGGGGATTCCATCAGTCAGAACAATGAGACTGAATAGCGGTTTCATATTGCACAACATTCTGCAGTGTTAGCGAATTGGTTCCAGCAGTTGTTACTGCAATCACGGAATCCATGGCCTATGTCCTGTTTAATACACTGTTGATATTGCACTGTAATACAATTTACTACAGCACTGCCGAGTGTTATTCAGCTGCAATCGTATACAGTAAGACATAGAAATAAAACCATCAGGTCCCACTTCAGTCTAAATTTGCAACAATCTAAGTTGGCACAGGAAAGTGATTCTCACTTTAAACTGTATTAACCATTCAGCCGAGATAAATAAAATTGATGGCATCATGTCAATAAAGCAAAGTACATCAAGTGAATCGCAGCAAAGCCACGAAGTGAGTTTGTTTATCAGACGGAATTCGTTAAGTGTTATCATGATGGAAGTCATCTTTCGTGGATCGCTTTTCCAAAGCTCCTGAGAATTATTCCAAAGTCTCAGCATCATCTTGAATTATAAAAACTATTACTTAGAAATAAGACAATTTCAAGAACACCCCCATAATATATATGAGAGAGAGCGAGCGAGAGCATGCAATTTGGAGAGGGTGTAGCCATTCAACAAAAGACTGGCACCGATTTTAGCTTCCCTCACCTGGCGGAAACCGGGCGGTGGAGCAGTTAAAATGAGGGGAATGACTTACCCTCTCTGATCCCACTGCCTTCCCGACTGGTCCAAATATTAACCTGCTTTTTTGAGCAGGCGAACAGTACACCCGCCCCAAGCCGGTGGGATCCTCTTTAAATATGTAGATTGGAGCTGGATTACGTCATTGGGACCTGATCTTTTATTTAAATCGGAGGCCTGGGCAGAGGGAGCAGTGACGGCTTCCCCGTCAGGCCAGACCTGCTGGGAGATGGACCGTGGGCCAGAAGAGGCCGAGGCAGGTAAGTTTTAAATTACAGGCTCACTTTTTTGTCTTTCTAAAGCCATTCACATGCCTAACTTAGATGACCAATGGACTTCCTTCCTCCTTTAAAATCTTCCTTAGCATATCTCACCTTCACTTCTTGTTCTGCCGCCACCTCTTTTTTTTCCCCAACTCTACAAAGAAGATCTCCTGCTGGTGATACCAGGTTCGATGCAGAGTTCCACATATTAATCTGCTGGATTTCAATTTACGGGGTACACCTCAAGCACTGTCCAGGTAGGCGAAGTTCTTGGGAAGATTCAGAATCGAGAGTCTTATTAATTTTAACCTGCCTGAATAATATCACTGCAGTGATTATTACTGAATAGCAACAATCTGCTGCAACCTGTTCCCCATGGCATGCTCACAAGATTCAGATAAGAAAGGCCCTTCATCCCAGCTTATTCCACCCATCCAGGAAGTCTCTATAGCCCTCACATCACAACATCTGTTCCTTAGGTGATTCCAGATTCTTGCCTATCAAGAAATCCATTTCATCGGCTTAATTGGTCTTTGTGTGAACAACTTCCTGACATCAGTCCCAGATTTGACTTTTACTAGATTGAACCGAACCCCTTTGTCCTACTGTTTCAGTTTAGTTTTTAGTTGTGCTGTTTCCTGTCATATGTACCTCTATAAAATAAACTCTCAGAAACCTCCTGTCAAAGATTGAAAAGCTCAAGCTTCTCCAGTCTTTCCTCGCATCTCAATTTTCTAATGCTAGGGATCAGATTTGCGGCTGTTCTCTGAACTGTCTCCATACCTGAATGCCTTCCTTGTGTTTTAGCGACCAGAACTGGGCACAGTACTGAAGATGCGGTCTGACCAGAGCCTTGCACAGTTTGAACATGACTTCCTCTGACTTGTTCTGTTTTGGGCCACACGAGTCAATATTCCATCTGCTCCAGTGATTGGACATGTTGAGCGTGGAGTCTCTTCAAACCCTTGGATGTCTTTCAGCATTATCCTTAACGACTTTAACATTATTCGTGGGGTACTTATGCTGCCCAATGACAGTTATTCCAGTTTGCTCGAAAACTCAGTTCCACAACATTTACAAAAGGCTTACATTCAATTATTATTTTTAAACATGTGAACCCATTATAACACGAGTATAACGACTCACCTGACGAAGGAGGAAGCCTCCGAAAGCTTGTGATTTCAAATAAAGCTGTTGGACTATAACCTGGTGTTGTGCGCCTCCTTACATTTGTCCACCCCAGTCCATCACCGGCATCTCCACAGGGCATTGGTGAGGCCACACTTGGAGTACTGTGTACAGTTCTGGTCACCCTATTATAGAAAGGATATTATTAAACTAGAAAGAGTGCAGAAAAGATTTACTAGGATGCTACCGGGACTTGATGGTTTGACTTACAGGGAGAGGTTAGACAGACTGGGACTTTTTTCCCTGGAGAGTAGGAGGTTAAGGGGTGATCTTATAGAAGTCTATAAAATAATGAGGGGCATAGATAAGGTCGATAGTCAAAATCTTTTCCCAAAGGTAGGGGAGTCTATAACGAGGGGGCATAGATTTAAGGTGAGAGGGGAGAGATACAAAAGGGTCCAGAGGGGCAATTTTTTCACTCAAAGGGTGGTGAGTGCCTGGAACGAGCTGCCAGAGGCAGTAGTAGAGGCGGGTACAATTTTGTCTTTTAAAAAGCATTTGGACAGTTACATGGGTAAGATGGGTATAGAGGGATATGGGCCAAGTGCAGGAAATTGGGACGAGCTTAGTGGTATAAACTGGGCGACATGGACATGTTGGGCCGAAGGGCCTGTTTCCATGTTGTAACTTCTATGATTCTATGATTCTATGACTAGTAAAAGAAAGAGATCAGAGTCCCCTTGGATATGCTATTTGCCCAGTGGTTAAAACCCAACATCATAAACACACTCGTAGCTTTGTTGCTCATATTATATTCAGCTCCAGTTATATATTTCATTAACATTCTATTCAGTGGGACCCCAGTGCATACCCCCCATTATTAAAGACAAGAATATCATTCATTTATCCTTTTTTTATTATTTAAGCATTTCTTTTCCTAAGAAGCACGTACATAATGTATTTAACAAATGACAAAATCCATAATTACATGCAATATAACTACAATACATCAAATATTAAAGACTTGCACACAAGACACATTCCAGTTCATTAAGAGATTTAAAACATTAATTACATGAGATTAAAAGGCACAAAAGATAGGCATCTTTTAATAATTACACAGGGGAAAGGAAAAATAGAAAACGTCTTATCCTTTTCATCAAAGGCTGGGGGTGGGGGAGAATATTACAGTGTTTTGCAGAACAGTCCAAAGGTCAACTCTCCTGCAAGTTCCTGAGAAGCTGAATTATACAGATCGGGAAGGTCTTTGGTTTGATCCTCGCTTTCTGCTCATTTTACAGATCTCAACCAGCACTGCAATTGGCCTCAGCGTCCCAGAGCTAGAGAGGGGAAAATCATCAAGAGTACATGCTACCGATCACCATCCAGCAACCCTTGGACGTCAGGTGAGGACAGAATGGAGCTCAGCTGTAATAAGCCCTGCTTTCAAATTGCCAGCACATTATCAAGGCTCACATGGGAGCAATAGCTACGCTGTGGCCTCTTGTGCATCCCCGACTCTTTAACCCCACCATTAATGGCCATGCCTCCAGCTGTCTAGGCCCTAAGCTCTGGAATTCCCTCTCTAAACCTCTCCGCTTCTCTACCTCTCCTCCTTTAAGACCCTCCTTAAAACCTACCTCTTTGACTAAGCTTTTGGTCACCTGTCCTAATATCTCTCTTGTCAAACTTTGTTTGATAATGCTCCTGCGAAGCGCCTTGGGGTGTTTTACTATGTTAAAAGCGCTATATAAATGCAAGTTGTTGTAGTTAATAGAGCAGGAGGTAGTGGGTGCCCATTGAACTGTATTCCAGCAAGGAATCAACTCCTTGAGGGGGCTATTGGCAAGAAAAGAGGGAAAAATATTCCAAAAGGAGTGCAGTTTTTATCATAGACTATAAATGACATTACAATATGAATGCTTAACGTGTTCTAACTAAATTTTTCTCTCCACTGTTTATCTGTTTATTTTAAATGAGTGAATGCTTCAGCTAAATTACCGCAGAGGAGAATTGGATACAATTACACATTCGGTATTTATTTTACCTCACGATTCGCTGATTGCATGGTGGAATTTTATCTCCTTTCTATGCACTGCTACTTAAAACCTTCAGCCCTGAAATTGCACCTTTCAATATCCGCAATGAACGTTTAATGCATTGGTCAGAAATTCCCCTCCATCATTTTATAAGAAGCATTAATCCATTTATTTTAAACAGATTAACCCCTCTGTTAAAGTAGGAAAAAAAAAGTTCAGATAAATGCATTAAGCATTCATACACCAATATCCCATGGCATGTTTTAACAGCCCTGGATTTTCTTTGATTAACAGGGATTGGTGGAAATTAATAGAAAAAGACTAGATGTAGCCCTCTGTCAGTTTTAAGAAGGCGGGCTTGAAATGAGGACAAGTACAAGGTCCTTGATTTTCAACTTCATTTTTAAACTAAGTAATTTCAGAGGGTAAATACACTGTGGGCCAGAGCACAATTTAAATGCAGAGTAACACTCCTTCTACTCTGCCCCAAAAATGCACTTTAATTCCAAGCTCAGATGAGCATCCATTTAAGCTGCACCAGAGTAGATTCCATTTATATTGGGCCAGAGCTTGCTGGAAAAATAACAACGTGTTAACGATGCACGCCATTATTAACGTGCAAATTGGCCAGCAAGTTTAGGGGATTAAGAGATAGGCCGTCAGTTGCAAATCTCCAGAACTAGCCGCTCCTCCGTTTGCTTCACACAAATGGCATCTCACCCTTAACCTCTCCATTATTTTTTAGAGCTTGCTGGATTTGCACATTAATTTTCCATTAAATGCGCTGCAGAAAGCTAAGTCTGGTAATTAAGAGGGTAACTAAGAGTGTAAGTATCTTTTTAACGGCGTGATAATTGTTAATGCAATGCCAATCAACCTCTCTGGCCCAGAAATTGAAGAATTTAAACTGTTCAATCTCATTTCATCAGGTGGTAAATTGTTGTTGGAGATTTTAAAAATGTCAAATTTTAAATTTAATTTTTTTTTCTTACTTTTCCTTTCTGTCCCTCTTTTCTCTCTCTTAATCCAATCTTTCTTTCCCTCTCTTTATTTCTCCTATGGTACCTGATTTGACTCTAATTCACCCTGTTTCCTTCTCAGTCATTCCTCTGTTTCTTTCTCAACCCTTAAAACTCATTGGTTAAAATGATAGCCAATTGTAGCATCTTTCACATCCTCAGGATCCCAAAGCGCTTCACAGCCAATGAATTAGTCACTGCTGTTATCTAGGCAAATGCCGCAGCCAAAAGCATACAGGATCCTGGGCTTTATAAACCGAGGCATAGAGTACGAAAGCAAGAAAGTTCTGCTAAACCTTTATAAAACACTGGTTAGGCCTCAGCTGGAGTATTGAGTCCAAATCCAGGCACCACATTTTAGGAAGGATGTCAAAGCCTTAGAGAGATGGTGCAGAAGAAATTTACTAGAATGGTACCAGGGATTTGGGACTTCAGTTATATGGAAAGACTGGAGAAACTGGGGTTGTTCTCCTTAGAACAGAGAAGGTTAAGGAGAGATTTAATAGAAGTGCTCAAAAATTATGAGGGGTTTTGATAGAGTAAATAGGGAGAAACTGTTTCCACTGGTAGGAGGGTTGGTAACCAGAGGACACAGATTTAAGATAATTGGCAAAAGAACCAGAGGGGAGATGTGGAGAATTTTTTTTACTCAACAAGCTGATGTGATCTGGAATGCACTGCCTGAAAGGGTGGTGAAAACAGATTCAATAGTAACTTTCAGAAGGGAATTGGATAAATACATGGAGGAGAGAAAATTTCAGTGCTATGGGGAAAGAGCTGGGGAAGTGCGACGCTACAGCACTGCTCTGGAGTGTCAGCTTAGGTCACATGCTCACGTCCTGCAGCGAGGTTTCAAACCCACGACCTCGTGATTCAAAGTTGAAAGTACCACCACTGAGCCAAGCTGATACTTGACCAGCGATACCATTTCTAATCAACATCCAGTGCCCCTGCTGGACAGCACGTGTCAGTGCTGGGCAAGGTCAAAGTTGGCTCGACCGTGCCCAGTGGTAATCGCTGTCTAGCCTGACAAATGAAGGCCAGCCACTTCACGCGGGCACCAGTGGGTCACTGATATCCAAGGACCATGAATATTAGTGAGCGAGTGGTCAATCTATGGAGCATCATCCTCATTTTTAGTTGACCAAATTTATTTCAAATACTTTGACCTTTAGTGTGAGGCCAATATAAGTGTGTATTATTTTTGACCATTTTAATATCTAGCCCTATCTGGCCATTCAAAGAGAAACAACCTACGGTTAAAGAAAATTAATGTAGGAGGACATTTTCTAGTTCTTGTGGTGAAATAAAAGACACATGTTTAATGTTCTCCCTTGGGAGACGGTGGAAGCAGAAAGTGTTGATGCATTCAAATGCAAATTAGATTGATTTCTTTCAGTAAAATAATATTTTGGGATCCAGTATATGAGTAATTTGAGACATGACATGTGGTAAGTGTAACATCCTTGGGAGGAACAAATGACTTTGGACCTATGGTTCCCAAAGCTCTCCACCACTGGGAGTTTTCCTCACCTCATAGCTGGGTCTGTTGTAGACTAATTAATGGAGATTGATTGCTATGATTAGTCAACAACTCCATTATCGTTATAACATGTGACTACCAGGATGGTAGAAGGAGAACTAGATGGACCTTAGTCTTTTCTCATCTCGCAGTTCCTATGCTTCTGTGACCCATGTCCCAGTGCAAGGTACAACTTCAGTGATCCTGTGGCTAAAATGTTGTTTGCAGATCTTCTCCTTAAGAAACTTTTTTTGCCGTAATTTGGCATGATTAATCGTTACAACAAAAAATCCGCATTCCCTGTACCCCACACACAGACTAAGCGCTAAGCTCTATTGAATTGCTGTATTAATTTAAATCTCATTGAGCAAGTCCTGTTAACCTACAGTTATGATTAATGGTAAGTTTGAAATTAATTGCGCCTATGAGAAATTTAGAACATTAAATGTGTGTCTTTTATTTCACTACAAGAACTAGAAAATGTCCTCCTACATTAATTTTCTTTAACCGTAGGTTGTTTCTCTTTGAATGGCCAGATAGGGCTAGATATTAAAATGGTCAAAAATAATACACACTTATATTGGCCTGACACTGAAGGTCAAAGTATTTGAAATAAATTTGGTCAAGTAAAAATGAGGACGATGCTCCACTTATCAATCATGAAATGGTCGACTAAAGATTAATTTGTAACTTGTACAAAAAAATGCGTCTATCTCATGAAGGAAAAAATGTAAATTGCTCCGAGCACCGAACCAGCAGTGGTCTCCGCTCATTAGATTTAAATTCACCCACTAAGTTACCGCGTTCTTTTTGGCGGCAAATTCCTTGAGCCGCGAGTTCAAATAACATCAGCGTTCTGTCCCGGGCTGTGTGAGTGGTGAAAGGCTCGCTAAGGCCCCTCAACCAATCAGCTTGAAGCAAGTCACGCTGTGAGAACCAGGAAGTACAGATCATTCACAAACTGCGGAGACTATAAACCCTGATGTGCCCAATAAGGTATTATAAAATAACATAGAGAAAGTGAAATAAAGAGAGGATAAAATTAAAAGACTGAGATAAGAGACAGAAGGAAAAAGTAAAAAAAATAGTTTTAATTTAAAAGTTTTTCTTTAAATGTCCAAAAACTATTCAAATCAGGAGTAATGAGACTCCATGTTTTTAAAAGTTAATTTTCAGTGCCGGAGAGGTTGTTTGGCAGTCATTAAGACTTACCACGCTGTTAAAAGTTAGCTTAGACCTAAAAAACTGAGTGTATCTGTTTTGTGGCGAGATTAGTTCGTTTCCAGGAGAGCAAGTTGACGCTGGTCCGTTGATTCCATTGATTGCACCTGGCGATATCCCTTTATGGTGAAGCTGTCATATCAGGTCAGAAGTGGAAATGTTCGCTGATGACTACACAGTGTTCAGTTCCATTCGCAACCCCTCAGATAATGAAGCAGTCCGTGCCCGCTTGCAGCAAGATCTGGACAACATCCAGGCTTGGGCTGATAAGTGGCAAGTAAAATACGTGCCAGTCAAGTGCCAGGCAATGACCATCTCCAACAAGAGAAAGTCTAACCACTTCCCCTTGACATTCAACGGCATTACCATCGCTGAATCCCCACCATCAACATCCTGGGGTTCACCATTGACCAGAAACTTAACTGGACCAGCCATATAAATACTGTGGCTACAAGAGCAGGTCAGAGGCTGGGTATTCTGCAGCGAGTGACTCACCTCCTGACTCCCCAGAGCCTTTCCACCATCCACAAGGCACAAGTCAGGATTGTGATGGAATACTCTCCACTTGCCTGGATGAGTGCAGCTCCAACAACACTCAAAAAGCTCAACACCATCCAGGACAAAGCAGCCCGCTTAATTGGCACCCCATCCACCACCTAAAACATTCACTCCCTTCACCACCAGCGCACAGTGGCTGCAGTGTGTACCATCCACAAGATGCAATGCAGCAACTCGCCAAGACTTCTTCGACAGCACCTCCCAAACCCACGACCTCTACCACCTAGAAGGACAAGAGCAGCAGGCACATGGGAACAACACCACCTGCACGTTCCCCTCCAAGTCACACACCATCCCAACTTGGAAATATATCACCGTTCCTTCATTGTCGCTGGGTCAAAATCCTGGAACTCCCTACCTAACAGCACTGTGGGAGAACCTTCACCACACGGACTACAGCGGTTCACGAAGGCGGCTCACCATCACCTTCTCAAGGGCAATTAGGGATGGGCAATAAATGCCGGCCTCGCCAGCGACACCCACACCCCATGAATGAATAAAAAAAGATGACCTGCAAACCAGGAAGAGCAAGTTCCAGATTTCCGTGTTTGACTGAGCATGTGCGGTCGGCGGAACATTGCTCTTCAATTTCACCACTGATGACGGTGAGCGCTGTTAGACTCACCGTTAATTTAAAAGCAATTTCTGGGCCAATGTAAATTTGGAAATCATAGACAAGTTAATACTGTGATTAAGAACAGATGAGGCTGGTAATAGGTTTTACAGTTTGTTTTGATTTTACTCCTCAAGTGAGTATAATATTTGGGGAAGGATAATCCAAGGGGTCGACCTTGACTTTGTGCGATAGTGTAAAACGGGTGACAGTGATTCGCCAGCCCTTTTCACATCTCTCCCCATTTTTAATTCCATGTGACTTCAATGGAAATAGAATATCGGGAGAGATGTATAACAGGCTGCCGACTCCCTATCACCCGTTTTACACCATCACACAAAGTCCAAATCTACCCCAAGCGGTGAGCTGCTTTGTGTGCAAGGAACAGGAGGATGATTTACTGAGTATGATGGCTCTTTCAGGATAAATGTCTCATAATCAGCTTTTCTTCATAGATACACCACAGGTGGCAGTTTTCATATCAGAGCTCCCAAGACAAGGCCAGAAGCCATACATCATGTTTCAATTAACAGTTCTTATATAAAGGCCTTCACTCCCCTCTCTCTCTCTCACACACACAAATCTCTGAATCTCTCCCCTAACCTCAATTAGTCACTCTCATAGAAATTCTCTTTTTCAAGGTGTATAAATTTCCATTTGAAATAGCCTTATTTTGTCTCAGTTAATTCTGTGCTTCTGATCATCGAGGTAAGAGATAGCAGAACAGGAGGAAGGAAAATGCCTCCTCACTTTGTTCCAAATGAGAGCATCAGTCATTCTAATTAGATCATGGAGGTGGAGACAGAGCATTGTTTTCCTCTGTTCCCCTACCTGGACCTCAGGTTCCAGCAGAAATACACACCCTGCCACTTCAGGATTTTTCCTACCAACCATTCAACTACAACTTGCATTTATATAGCGCCTTTAACAGAGTAAAATGTCCCAAGGAGCTTCACTGGAGCGATTATCAAACAAAAATTGACAATGATAAAGAAAAGAAGACTTGCATTCATACAGGCCATTCACGACCTCAGGATGTCCCAAAGCGCTTTACAGCCAATGAAGTACTTTTGAAGTGCAGTCACTGTTGTAATGTAGGAAAATGAGATTGAGATTCTGATGAGATTGCCAATTCAACACAAACTACAAGCAGCTTTTATCGCAGACTCACATTCATTGGAAACAGAGTTGAGACAAACTCATGCCAGGCAGTTTCATTAACAAGTAAAAGAGAGAACAGACTTTTGTTCCATCAGAAAGGGCTGGACTTAACTCCAGATCACAAAAGTGAAAGTTCCAACCTTACTGTGCGACTCAGGAGCCGATGACTTATAGACCACCTGCTTCTGGCTCGCTTTCCAAATATATATGGCTTTCTCATAACCCAGTCTGGCAACTACTCAATTTTAAAATTCTGATCCTTGTTTTCAAATCCCTCCATGGCCTCACCCCTTCCTATCTCTGTAACCACCTCCAACCCTACAACCCTTCGACTCCGCCCCTGGAGTTCCCTCCCTAAACCTCTCTACCTCTCTCTCCTCTCCTTTAAGACACTACTTAAAACCTACCTCTTTGACCAACCTTTCCTAATATCTCCGTGTGTGTGAAATTTTGTTGTAACGCTCCTGTGAAGCGCCTTGGGACGTTTTACTATGTTAAAGGCACTGTATAAATGCAAGTTTTTGCTGTTCAGTCCTTAAATCAGGAGAGGATCAGTGATAGTGTCAGAAAGGAATTATGATATTTCTACTCAGGGGAGAACGTGAAGATATGATTAGCAAACCTTTCAACATCCAATTCACCCGAGTGAAGAAGTTGGACATTACTTGAGTTGAATTTGAATGATAAACTCTACCTATGCACAAATTGTGGAATGGCTTCGATAATGTCACTTTTTTTTCCCACAACACCAATGTCCTCCATAGTGGCATCACACCCACAAAATGTGAATAAAACAAATCAGATCATTGGGCAAATTCACCAACACTGCACTCCCAGCAGGAAGGGAGCTCAGGTTGGGGAATTGATGCTAGTGACGTAGCTCTCTCTACAACCTACATTCCCTTAGAGCAGGGCCTCCTGCTGAGAGCAGGTTTAGTGCCAATATCTAAAACAAAAGCAAAATACTGCGGATGCTGGAAATCTGAAATGAAAATAGAAAATGCTGAAAACACTCAGCAGGTCAGGCAGCATCTGTGAAGAAAGAAACAGAGTTAAGGTTTTAGGTCGATGACCTTTCATCAGAACTAGAAGAAGTTTGAGAAGTTTGTGACAGTGGGTGACCGTGTTGGGGATAGTGACCACAATTCAGTTAGCTTTAGCATTATTATGGAAAAGGACAGAGTTAAATCAGGAGTAAACGTTTTAAATTGGGGGAAGGCAAGTTTTACAGAACTAAGAGGTGATTTGGCAGAAGTGGACTGAACACAACTACTTGAGGAGAAATCAGTGGCAAGCCAGTGGGAGGCACTAAAAAGTGAAATTCTACAGGTACAATGCAGACGCATCCCCTCAAAGAAAAAGGGTGGCACTGCCAAATTTAGCGCCCCTGATTGTCTAGAAGTATTCGGGGCAAGATAAAGCAGAAAAAGAAAGCTTATGACTGTCACAGAAAACTAAATACTGCAGGAAGCCTAGAGGAGTATAGAAAGTACCGGGATGACATAAAAAAAGGAAATAAGGAAAGCAAAGAGAGGGCATGAAAAAATATTAGCTAGTAAGATTAAAGAAAACCCAAAGATGTTTTATCGGTACATTAAGAACAAGAGGATAGCTAAGGAAAAGGTGGGACCTATCAGGGATGATGAGGGTAACTTGTGTGTAGAAGCAGAGGGTGTGGGTAGGGTTTTAAATGAATATTTTGTCTCCGTATTCACAAAGGAAAGGGATGTTCCAGATGTGGTAGTTAAAGAGGAGAGGTGTGAAATATTGGATAAGGTAAACATAACGAGAGAGGAAGTACTAGAGGGACTGGAATCCTTGAACGTTGATAAGTCACCAGGTCCGGATGGATTGTTTCCTGGGCTATTGAAGGAAACCAGGGAGGAAACAGCGGATGCTCTGAGGATTATTTTCCAATCCTCACTAGATAAAGGGGAGGTACTGGAGGACTGGAAGACTGCAAATGTAGTATCATTGTTTAAAAAGGGTACGAGGAAAGGCCGAACAATTATAGGCCGGTCAGTCTTACCTCGGTGGTGGGCAAACTATTAGAATCAATACTGAGAGATAGGATAAACTGTCACTTGGAAAGGCATGGTTTAATCAGAGATAGTCAGCATAGATTTGTTCAGGGAAGGTCATGCCTTACAAATCTGATTGAATTCTTTGAGGAAGTGACAAGGAGGATTGATGAGGGTAGTGCAGTGGATGTTGTCTACATGGATTTTAGTAAGGCATTTGACAAGGTCCCACATGGCAGACTGGTCAGAAAAGTAAAAGTCCATGGGATACAGGGAAATGTGGCGAATTAGATCCAAAATTGGCTCAGTAACAGGAAACAAAGGGTAAAAGTCGATGAATGTCTTTGCGAATGGAAATCCGTTTCCAGTGGTGTGCCACAGGGCTCGGTATCGGGTCCCTTGCTGTTTGTGGTATATATTAATGATTTGGACTTGAATGTAGGGGGCATGATTGGCAAATTTGCAGACGACACAAAAATTGGCCATGTAGTTGTTAGTGAAGAGGATAGCTGTAGACTCCAAGAAGATATCAATGGGTTGGTGCAGTGGGCGGAAAAGTGGCAAATGGAGTTCAACCCGGAGAAGTGTGAGGTAATGCACTTAGGGAGGGCAAACAATAAAAGGGAATACGCAGTAAACAGGAAAATATTGAGAGGGGTAGAGGAAGTGAGAGACCTTGGAGTGCATGTGCACAGGTCCCTGAAGGTGGCAGTACAGGTAGATAAGGTTGTGAAGAAGGCATACGGAATGCTCTCCGTTATTAGCCGAGGTATAGAATACAAAAGCAGGGATGTAATGATGGAACTGTATAAAACGCTGGTAAGGCCACAGCTGGAGTATTGTGCGCAGTTCTGGTCACCACATTACAGGAAGGACATAATTGCTCTGGAGAGAGTGCAGAGAAGATTTACAAGAATGTTGTCAGGGCTTGAAAATTGCAGCTACGAGGAGAGATTGGATAGGCTGGGGTTGTTTTCCTTGGAACAGAGGAGGCTGAGGGGAGACTTGATTGAGGTGTACAAAATTATGAGGGGCCCAGATAGAGTAGACAGGAAGTACCTGTTTCCCCTAGCAGAGAGATCAAGAACTAGAGGACATAGATTTAAGCTGAATGGCGGAAGGATTAGAGGGAACATGAGGAAAAACTTTTTTACCCAGAGGGTGGTGGGTGTATGGAATTTGCTGCCCGAATTGGTGGTAGAGGCAGGGACCCTCAACTCTTTTAAAAAGTACATGGACCTGCACCTAAAGTGCTGTAAGCTGCAGGGCTACAGACCGGTGCTGGGAGGTGGGATTAGAATGGGCGCCTGGTTGTTCTTCAAGCTGGCGCGGACACGATGGGCCGAATGGCCCCCTTCTGTAGTGTACCTTTTCTATGGTTCTATGGTTCTATTCAACAGTTTTTAAACAAGAACAGAGCTAGGGTAAGGGGGGGTGGCGGTGGGTGTTGGGCGGGAGGAAAAAACAAAAGGGAAGGTCTGTGATAGGCTGGAGGGCTCTAGACCGATCTTTTGTTTCTTTACTTGTCCCATTCCCACCCTCCTTGCCTTGCGCCATCATCCCTTTAGTTATTCAACAGCAGAACCATTACCAGCACCTGCTGACCAAAAAAATGGGAGCATTGGTTATGATCTGAAGTTATTAAAATCATTGTTGAGTTCGGAAGGTTGTAAAGTGCCTAATTGAAAGATGAGGTGTTGTTCTTCGAGTTTCCGTTGAGCTTCATTGGAACAGTGTAGGAGGCCGAGGACAGAGAGGTCAGAGTGGGAGTGGGATGGAAAATTAAAATGGCAAATGACCGGAGCTCAAGGTCATGCTTGTGGACTGAAGGGAGGTGTCCAGCAAAGCGATCACCCAGTCTGCATTTTGTTTCCCCCATGTAGAGGAGACCACATCGTGAGTAGCAAATACAGTACATTAAAATGAAAGAATTACAACCGGACGGGAGGAGGTGAAAGGTCAGGTGTTTTGTCTCCTCGCTTGCATGGGTATGATCTGGGGGAAGGGGAGTGGGTGTTGGGGGTGAGGGTAGAGTGGAGCAGGGTGTCGCGGAGGGAGCGGTCCCTTCAGAAAGCTGAAAGGGGAGGGCAGGAGAAGATGTGTTTGGTGGTGGCATCGTGCTGGAGGTATTGGAAATGGCGGAGGCTGGTGGGTGGAAGGCGAGGACAAGGGGGACCCTATCATAGTTCTGGGAGCATGGGGAAGTGGTGAGGCAGAAGTGTGGGAAATGGGACGGTCACGGTCGAGGGCCCTGTGAACTACAGTGGAGGGGAATCCTCGGTTGAGGAAAATGAAGATTTATTGGAAGCACTGGTATGGAAGGAAGTATCGTCAGAACAGATACGACAAAGAAACTGGGAGAATGGAATCGAGTCCTTACAGGAAGTGGGATGGGAAGAAGTGTAATCAAGGTAGCTGTGGGAGTCGGTGGGCTTACAGTAGATTTTGGTTGATAGCCTATCCCTAGAAGTGGAGACAGAGAAGTCGAGGAAGGGATGGGAAGAGACGGAGATGGATCATGTGAAGGCGAGGGAGGGGTGGAAACAGGAAACAAAGTTGATGAAATTTTACTCTGCATTTAAGCTGCGCTCTTCTTGACCTGGGAGTACTTTGTGTTGACACTCGAGGTAAAAAGTGCAAAGTGTTCCTTTCCCCAGCATCCCTCCTATCCTAGTGAGTACTCAAGCTGCTTGTGTTGTTTGCGTAACACAAAAATCCATTTGTGCCTCAAAATACAGCAGACAGGTATTTATATCATGCTGAATTTGTAACAGAATTTACTCTCACTGCACACACTTCCAGTTGACACCATTTCACCCTTCGATATTCAGCAATGACTAAAAGGAGTCAGCCAGAGCAATTGGCGATAACTTGAGAATCCATTTATAATGTGATGTGTATTTCGGAAAAGTGGAACTGCCATCAGATTTTATCTTTTGCCACTGTTGCCTTTCCAACTTGTTTAAAAACCAAAAGGAGCCGCTTTGGAAATTTCTCATGCATGTCACAAATTCATTGTCAACTTACCTCACACAGTAAGAGAGCACCGCCATTAACGCTGGGAGTTTCCAAAATAATAACGTAAGGCGAGAATTCCCGTGGGGATTCTCCCGATTACTGCGGAGGAAGTTCGGTGAAAACCCCCATCCCGTGGTTTATCCGATCTAACGGCAAAGTTACGGCGGGCGATCAGGAGAACCCCTCCCCGAGGAAATCCTTGGCATTATTATGGGATGGCGAGCAGATTGGACGACAGTTCCCGAAGGCCCGCTCACCGCAGCTAACCAATTAGAAACTCGCAGGTGAACGGTGTGTGATTTCCCTCCATTGACGTTAATGGACAGGACATTTATTGACCGTGCGCCTGCAACATTTCCAGTCAGCTGCCTCCTGCACTGCAAGAGCAAGACCTCGGGAAATCCACCCATGGGGGAGATTCCGCAGGCCCCCGCCCCAGGGCTACCACATAAACATCCCCGCGGCAACTAGCAACTAATCTAACTCTGCCGGATGTTACTACCTTTCAAATCCGACTCTGCGCGCACTCAACCCGGCACTGGTTGCCAAGCAACGGTGCTCCCTGCACTTTGGTGTTGCAGTGCAACAGAGCTTCTGAAGGTTATGCCATTAAATCTAAGGTTATGTGATCAAGAGTTTGTTTTAAGTGCAGAAGAATACCCGATACACCATGAAATCTTACTCAAGTCAAATCGAATCAATGAGTTGTTTTCCACAAAGTTTATTAGAAATGAGCAGTACCCAGTGCAAGATTGTAATCTTTCAATTTTTAACTTTGTTTTCTGTTTCCAATTTCCCCCCCCCCCCCCCGCCTATCTCTCCTGCAGCTCGTGCCTCCTGCTGTCTTCCAGTGTCTCACTCAATTGATTATTCACAGTGTGCTAGTCTAGACAGCCAGCCAGTAGGGGATTCTACCTTCTTGGAGATCATAGTCAAGGCTCATCTAGTCGTCACGTCAATGTGTATTTTCCAGCAAGAATCACTGGACAGTGACCAGGAACTCTGATTTTCTCCCCCTTAGCCCACGGTACTGAGGCGAATTATAGTCCCCCGCCTACTGCCCAAGCTGAGATCAGCTAATTCATAAGTTCATAAGAAATAGGAGCAGGAGTAGGCTAGATGGCCCCTCAAGCCTGCTCCGCCATTCAATATGATCATGGCTCAACTCCACTTTCTCGCCCGTTCCCCATGTCCCTTGATTCCAAAAATCTATCGATCTCGGTTTTGAATATATTCAATGACTGAGCTTCCACAGCCCTCTGGGGGAGAGAATTCCAAAGATTCACAACCCTCTGAATGAAGAAATTTTTCCTCATCCCGGTCCTAAATGGCCGACCCCTTATCTTGAGACTATGGGCATGATTTTAGCCCGGTAAAACGGGTGGGTTGGGGGCGGGAGGGGCAGTGACAATTGCAAAAGTCTAAAACCCGCCCCCAATCCGCCCATTTCTGGTTTACATGGGGGCGGGATAAGGGGCGGGCGACCAACCCAATCACAGGAGGCGGGTCGGGCATTAAGGAGGCTGCAGGCCTCCATTTTCAAAGCTTTTTTGTTTTTAACCCCTAGGGGTCGGGATTCCCGGGCCTTCGATGTCGCACCATGTGAGAGGAGGCGAGGAGGCCCGAAACTGCAGGTAAGTGCCTTTTAAAGCACAGCTCGTGGGCCAGAGGACCAGGAATGCTTCCCCCAGGCCCAACAAGCCTACCTGCAGTGGCCACCCCACGACCTCCGACACCCCTCCAAGATCTCCGACCCCCACTACGATCTCCGACCCTCCCACGACCCCGACCTCCCCCGATGACTGACCCCCCCCCCCACCCGATAACGGACAGCTCGCAGATGATTGGCTCCCCCTGGTGACTGACTTCCCCAACCCCAACGAATGACCCCCACCGATGACTGACCTCCCATGACTGACCCCCACAGTGACCTAACATCAAAATCGTAAGGACGTCCAGGAAACCGTACTTCTGGGTTTAGGAGTTAGCGCAGGCGCAGATAACGAACGCTGGAATCATGTAAAATAGGGAGAAAATGGCTTCAGTGTGCAACACTGATTTAAAGTGATACACAGCATTTTGGGACTTAACGCTCAAATCACGCACAGTCTTAACCCCAACCATCTGAACGTGTCTTAGAGTGCCTGGAGGACCCCCCACCAGTGCTATTTAAAGGGACCATGCAGGATTTACAGGTTAGTAGCTGGATTATTGCTTCTGACTGCCGAGACATTTGTAACTGTTTTTGGAGGTCTCCTACACTTGAATACTAGGACACAGGGTCATAGCCTAACATTTAGAGCCAGGAGGTGCAGGAGTGAAGTTAGGAAATGCTTCTACACACAAAGGGTGGGAGACGTTTGGAACGCTCTTCTGCAGACGGCAGTTGATGCTAGCTCACTTGTGAATGTTAAATCTGAGATTGATAGATTTCTGTGAACCAAGGGTATTAAGAGATATGGGGCTAAGGCGGGTATGTGGGGTTAGGTCACAGGTTCATCATGATCTCAATGAATGGTGGAACAGGCTCGAGGGGCTAAATGCCACTGCCACTTGCTGCCTCCTGATATGTGCCACCTTCTCCTGCAAGAAAGCGGGACGTGTGTCTGGGTGATGTGCCTGTCATGGTTGAATAGCTGCCAGTGTGTGTGACCTATGAGTTGTGGGTGGGTGGCTTGAAACAGTGGTAATGTTTAAGGGTGAGAGGATGCATCTGGTTGTACTGATGGAAAGAGTTTGTTGGTATGTGGGTGATGGGGGTATAGTGTGTGGAGCAGTTGGTAGGAGACGCCACTTGACAGTTGACCTCACTCACCTTGACCACTCACATCAAAGCATTGAACTTCTTCCTGCACTGCATCCATGTTCATGATGTTGTGCACCTGGCATTGACTTCATCCCCCGCTGCCTCCCACTGCCTTTTGGATATATGTCTGGAGGGCCTCTTGCCCTCCCCCCCTGCAGATAAAGGATGTCCCTCCTTCTGTCCACCTCTAGCACCCAAGGTCTCCAGTGCATCAGCAGAGAACCTTGGTGCATGCACTCTCGCAGGCCTGGTACCAACTCAGATCGGCAGATTGGTGACGTCTGGCCTGCAGATTGGCGGATGTGGGATTTAGCAGAGGGCAACCTTTATTCAATGTTTTAACATAACTCATCAGTGTGTAAACATAGGGATGGGACCTGCATCTGTATTTTACATGTGCGATGTTTGATCTCTGTTCAGACTCCGTGCAGACGGTGGACGGTTATTTTCAGCGAATACCAGCTACCTTTAAGAGATTTCTCAGAAACATCCTCCCTTTAAGAGATTTAGCTCCCTCTGGTGGTGGAAAGTGCAAATTGCATTGGTTCTATGTGTAAGGCCTGGAATGGAACGCTGATTGCAGGTAAGTGCTCCAGTGGGTTCAAATTAGCGTCCTGCCTGCGCAGGGGCCATTGGGCGCAGGGTACTACCGCATCGCGCTACCCGCGTCCAAAAACGGCCCCTATCGAATTTTTCCCCCTAAATGTTTCAATGAGATCACCTTGCATTCTTCTAATCTCCAGAGAGTATAGGTCCATTCTACTCAATCTCTCCTCATAGGACAACCCTCTCATCCCAGGAATAAATCTAGTGAACCTTCGTTACACTGCCTCTAAGGCAAGTATATCCTTCCTTAGATAAGGAGACCAAAACTGTGTACAGCGCTCCAGGTGTGCTCTCACCAGAGCCCTATATAATTGCAGCAATACCTCCTTACTCTTACACTCCGATCCCCTTGCAATAAAGGTTAACATACCATTTGCCTTCCTAATTGCTTGCTGTACCTGCATGTTAACTTTCTGTGATTTGTGTACAAGGACACCCAAATCTCTCTGAACACCAACATTTCTTAGTCTCTCACCTTTTAATAAATATTCTGTTTTTCTATTCTTCCTATCAAAGTGAATAACCTCACATTTCCCCACATTATACTCCATCTGCCACTTTCCTGTCGATATTCCTTTGTACAGATTGAGCCTGGAAAATCCTTGGTGTGTACGGATCAGTAACACCACACATTGGGGGTTGAAATTGGCTTCTGTTTTACACCTCACCCGATTTTCTTTCCCATTTACTCTTAAAACATTTCTTGCAGACTGTTAATTACAATGAAAACATTTCCAAAATATAAACTGGTAGTTTGGTAGATTACAGAAATCGCATTATGAGGACGATAAACATGTGTGATGGCGGCTTGTACGGTCTACAGGCCTTTATAACCCTAAACTTAGCATCACTCAACCAGTGATTTGCTCTTCACTCCTATCCTTGAACAGTAGACCGTGGGCTTTCCTCTAGATTTCTCAAACAATGGGGTTTTGCAGATGGCGAACTGGGTTATCCAAGAGACTAAAAAAAATACACTGCCCTAAAAGGAATTTACAGCTGGAATCATCAGGAACAGCAGCTTAGATCTTGGAAAAGTTTTCATTGTGCAAGAAAGTTTGCGACGGGGAATATCAGCAGAGAATGTCCCCATGGTGCTTGGGGGTAGGGGGGGAGGTGAGGTGGTAAATTCAACAGGGGTAGATCTTAATTTTTTTTGGTAGAGGATCACCTGCCCGTTAGACACCCGGTCCGAGTTTCCTTTCCACTGAAATCAACTGAAAGGGAAATCGGGGCTGACGTATAAACAGGCCCTCGATCCGAAACTGACCCAATTTCTGCTGCTGCTGAAAGTGAACTTCCACCCTTGTGATTGGTATGTTACTGAGACAAAGGGGGTCATTTTAACCCCCAACAATGGGTGGGTTGGGGGCGGGTGGGTGGTTAAAGTAGCAGCTTTTTGGAGCGGGACTGCATCCCGGCTCTAACGGCCCACTTCCGGGTTTAACTAGGATGTGCACAACAGAAACCCGGAAGTCCCGCCCCCACTTAAAGCCGGTGAGCCGATACTTAAAGGGGCAATTCAGGTAGTTGAAACACTTTAGGTATTTAACTTTTTGTGGATTCTGCAACAGAAGCAGATTTAATTACTCCCAAACGTGTCTCCCGTGGCTTCTGAAACACGCCATTGAAACGGAGGCGAGTTGCAGCCGAAGCTCATTTGGCCCTTTAAACCTGTGGTTAGGTCATTAAAACGCTTCCTGCACTGAACCCAAGACCTGGGCACTGTGCTCCTGCTGCTCACCTCTTCCGCCACCTCCAGCCAAGCATTTTTGGTTACAGAGCTAGGTTTCTTCCTGCCATCCATTGGAAACATTACCTCCCTCCTGGCTCTTACTGCAGCCAGCAGTACATCCAGGGAGGCATCGTTAAATCTAGGGGGGCAGCCTTTGCTTTCCTGGACTCCATTTCTCCTTTCTCCTTCAAAATCCATTCTTGGACTGGCTCTTTAAATAGCGAGCTTTAAATCGCGTCATTCAGGTCCGCAGTACGCCATCTGCACAGCTTGGAGACGTGAAACCTGGAAGTGAAGATAATTGCCTGCGATCGAGCTGCGATTGCAGATTTAAATGCGTTCACTTGACTTCTGGGTTCCCCACATGCAAATCCACTCACCCGCTGACTTCCCGGCTCCTAGTTAAAATCACGCCCATACAGATCAAGGATGTACCAGGCTATACTGGCCTCGCTGACCTCAGCTGGGGGCAGTATTGGGGGGAACTCTAGTTGGCCTCAGTATCGCTGGGCTAAAATCATATTTTGTTTATAAAAAGAACAATTTAATAGCCATTCCCTCAAATGAATTTGACCACACAGATACTCTTCTGCATCATCTGTGCATAAATTATCCGGGGAGTGCAGCTCTCGGAGAGGAAAATCGGGGATGGAGGATCGCACACTGGTAAGCAAGCCCACCTGGCTTTCCTCCCATTTATTTAAATGGATGAGGCCCATTACGGGAGTGCAGTGCTCCCCCTGCTGCGCCTGGCTGATACTTTCTGCCCAGGCAGTACAGCGTAAAATCTATCCTGACTATGTCGTTAGAAATTATGGTTTGACTGCTCCTTTATCGTCGCTGGGTCAAAATCCTGGAACGCCCAACCTAACAGCACTGTGGGAGAACCTTCACCACACGGACTGCAGAGGTTCAAGAAGGCGGCTCACCACCACCTTCTCAAGGGTAATTAGGGATGGGCAATAAATGCCGGCCTTGCCAGCGATGCCCACATCCCGAGATTTAATTTTTTGAAAACTAGATCTTCTGCGGATTGTATGTTACTATTTCTGAGTGCGCTTGATAATTTTACTGTCTGTTGAAAGATGTGCAAAAATCAAAATAAGGCTGGTGTGAATGACCACTGATTAGCTGGAAGCAGTGGTCAGTAGCAGAATACCTGTGTCCATTAAATAAATTAGAATATCTCACTGTCACTGATGGTCTCCAGTGATTTGTTCACTTGCGTGAAAGAATCTCATAACTCATTTTGTGCCGATGGCAACAGTGAGTTATGGGTCTCTCACACTCGTGAGAAAACTGCCATAAATCAGTCTCCAGTCAGGTACCCCCTAATGTGGCAGGTCGCCCGTACAACGGAAGAACACAGTTTATTTTAATTCCATCATTCTTCTAAGACAAAAGAATACACTGTCCATAATTTGTTTTTGGTTTGTGTAAAACAAAGCAAAATTAAAACAATGCCCACTTTAAAAGTCCTTGTTTTATTACTTTGCTAGACGCTCCATTAGTTATTAAAGGTATAGGTTTTAGCAAAGACTTCCAACATGACTGCTTCAGATAGATTTGTCCATCCCTATGACCAGCTTTAAAGCACCATTACTCTTGAGGGATCCATTTTAGTAAGGTACGGAACCAAAAATCCCTGGATTTAAGTTCTCTTGCCTAGGCTTAACCATAGTGAGAATTTGATTGCCATCTAGCTTCTGCCATTCTCCATTCTTCCCACTCCAGCGACTGGGCTATAATTCTATGTATCAATCAATGCAAAGTAAATAATTTTAATGAGCTCACATAAGGTAAAAAAAAACTGTTGAGCGAGGGACAAACACATCACCGTAAGTGTAGTCTCTGGAGTGAAGAGAATTTCCACTGCTGTAATTTACACTGACAGGGTATCGAAGTGTGAGTCTTCAAAGTAATAAACATGTCTTCGCTGAATTTAGGACCTCAGGGAAACTCCTGTTAATGAAATCAATTTAAAATGTTAAACAGCTATTTACATTTTTCTACAATACAGCACATTTAAAAATTAATGCACTTTCTGTAGCAGCGTATGAATGCAAAAAAGTTACCGTGTTTGTCATAATGGACCAGATTTTGCTGTCAGATTAACGGCGAGGCCAGTGACCCTCGCTATTATTTATGCTGCAGCAACTTCAGGCAAGGGGTGGATGCGCGGTGAAACGCAAATATCCAAAAGCTGATGTTCAAGTAGGGCCGCTCCGCTGTTAACTTTGCGCAAACGGCATCTCGCTGTCTACCTCACCATTGAAATGCATTGAATGCGGTGAATTTGCTGTATTGGCGTGGCAGATATGAACTAAACGCGCCACAGAAAGTTAAGTCTTGTCATCACAAGTGTAAGTACCCTTTTAACGACATGATAAGTGTTAATTACTGCCAGTCAACCTCTCTGGCACTGAAAATGAACTATTACAAGCGTGGAGTCTCATTCCTTCAATTTTAAAAATGTCAAATTTAAAATTTTTTCAACATTTTTTTCACTTTTCCTTTCTGTCTCTTTTTTTCTCTCTCTCTTAATCCAATCTTTCTTTCCCTCTCTCTATTTCTTTTTCTGAACCTGATTTGACATTGAATTCACCCACTCTAATTTACACTTCCTTCTCAGTCCTTGCGCTGTTAATTTCCCAATCCTTCAATCTGATTGATTAAGGAGATACCCTGTTAGTTGCCCTGTTCACTCAGGTCCCAGATGCCTTGTTTCCCTCGCTGTGACGTTATCAGCTCGCACTTTCAGCAACTTAGTGGCCAAAAACATTTTGAGCTGAATGGTGTGGGGGCAAGTCGAACTAATGGCAGAAGCTGCTAGATGCCCTGCCACAACAAAATCTGGCCCATTGACTATTCCCCTATGCAAATCAAACATTGGATATTCATTCCCCTGCCCTGCTCTCTGCTTCTTAGTTATTGCTTTGCTTCAGTGACAGAAAGGTACGACAAGTTAAACTGATGCTGCAGTGCAATCAAAGACTGATCACTCATCATAGATGCATTTAAGGGGAAGCTAGACAAGTACATGAGGGAGAAAGGAATAGAAGGATATGCTGATACGGTGAGATGAAGTAAGGTGAGAGGGTGCTCGTGTGGAGCATAAACACCGGCATGGACTTGTTGGGCTGAACGGCCTGTTTCTGTGTTGTAAATGTAATTCTATTTAACAAAGATTGAAAGTGTCCCATTGATATTATGTCAGCCACAGTTCAAGGTGACAAAATCTGAATGCAGCTTCCCTATATGAAGGGAGTCGGTTATTTCCATGATCAATATGGAACAATATAGAGTCATAGAAAGATACGGCACAGAAGGAGGCCATTCGGCCCATCGTGGCTGTGCCGGCTGAAAAAGAGCTATCCAGCTTAATCCCTAGCACTTTGTCTGTAGCCCTATAGGTTACGGCACTTCAAGTGATCATCCAAGTACTTTAAAATGAGTCGAGGGTTTCTGCCTCTACCACCCTTTCAGGCAGTGAGTTCCAGACCCCCACCACCCTCTGGGTGAAAAAATTTCTCCTCAGCTCCCCTCTAATCCTTCTACCAATTACTTTAAATCTATGCCTCCTGGTCACTGACCCCTCTGCTAAGGGAAGTAGATCCTTCCTATCCACTCTATCTAGTCCCGTCATAATTTTATACACCTCAATTAAATCTCCCCTCAGCCTCCTTTGTTCCAAAGAAAACAACCCCAGCCTATCCAATCTTTTCTTATAGCTAAAATTCTCCAGACCTGGCAACATCCTCGTAAATCTCCTCTGTACCCTCTCAAGTGCAATCACATCTTTCCTGTAATGTGGTGACCAGAACTGTACACAGTACTCAAGCTGTGGCCTAACCAGTGTTTTATACAGTTCTAGCATAACCTCCCTGCTCTTGTATTCTATGCCTCGGCTAATAAAAGAAAGTATCCCACATGCCTTCTTAACCACCTTATCTACCTGTCCTGCTACCTTCAGGGATCTGTGGACATGCACTCCGAGGTCCCTCACTTCCTCTACACCTCTCAGTATCCTCCCATTTATTGTGTATTCCCTTGCCTTGTTTGCCCTCCTCAAATGCATTACCTCCCACTTCTCCGGATTGAATTCCATTTGCCACTTTTCTGCCCACCTGACCAGTCCATTGATATCTTCCTGCAGTCTACAGCTTTCCTCCTCACTATCAACCACACGGCCAATTTTTGCTTTGTTTTCTAGTTGGTCTAAAAACCTGTTATTTAAAGCAAACATTTGAAAAAAGAAACTGCAACTATTACTATTAATTGTTAAAATCTATTACTGTCTCACCTTCATGGCAGAATATGGGAGAATGTGCCCAATAACAACCTCAGCAAAAGGAGAATCCAAATCAAGTATTTACATTTTTGCTGTAAAATTATTAAACTGTGAAACATTGTAAAATAAAATATTAGTAGGAAATAATATTAGATGTTGCTACCACATGGAGTAGTTGAGGCGAATATCATAGATGCATTTAAGGAGAAGCTAGATAAGTACATGAGGGAGAAAGGAATAGAAGGATATGCTGATACGGTGAGATGAAGTAAGGTGAGAGGGTGCTCGTGTGGAGCTAAACACCGGCATGGACCTGATGGGCCGAATGGCCTGTTTCTGTGCTGTAAAATTCTACGTAATTCTATTTAACATATTAAGGAGGCCCTGCCGTCTTTGAAGTGTGTTTGGAAAGGTTATTGGCCAAGCAATGGCTCATCAACATTTGTGAAAATGTTGTCTGCACTGGTGTGGAAAAAGTGGCTGTTCCAGCTGTTCTCCCTTGAAAGTCTCTCTTTAAATCATTTTTTAAAACTTCTAGGATGTATCAAATTTCGTGGACCTCATCTATTTGAAATCTTGTTAAAACTCCAGATTTCAGGGGCAGGACAGCTGGGTAACCCAAAGAATTAACACACTACCGGAAACTTACCCGTTACCCTTAGCTTACCGGTGTGGGAGCGGAACATAGCTGGATTTCCATCTATCTCCTATCACAAACTGAAATCGGCTTAAATTGAGCCTTGCGGGCAGGCCTATATCTGGACTGACGGCATTTAACGGGGGGATTGTCTCTTTCAGAATAATAATAATTGGCAAAAGAACCAGAGGGGAGATGAGGACATTTCTTTTTTACACGGCGAGTTGTTATTATCTGGCATGCACTGTATAAAAGGGCGGTGGAAGCAGATTCAATAGTAACTTTCAAAGGGGGAATTGAATATATATACTTGAAAAGGAAAAATTTGCAGAGCTATGGGGAAAGGGCAGGGGAGTGGGACTAATTGGATAGCTCTTTCAAAGAGCCGACACAGACACGATGGGCCGAATCTACTTGCTGCTTCGAGAATATGCTTCTGTGTGCAAATTGGTTGCTGCGTTTCCTACATTACAGCAGTAAATACACTTCAAAAGTATTTAATTGGGACATCCTGAGATCATGAAAGGCACTATATTAATGCAAGACTTTCTTTCTTTGCTTTTACATAATTTTTTTGGTTCTTTCCATTTTTTTTCTCCATTCCATTATTTTTTTCTTGTCCCTGCTGAACTGTAATAGCTTTGAAGCAGAGGAAATAGTCAAATCACATAGCTTCCATAGTTGGAGCTTAGAAGTTTGTGTATCCAGTACAGTAAGTTGTACTGGGTATGCGAATAACTTACTAACTACTTGCTTCAGCTCATCTGCTGCTGAAACCCTCATCCATGCCTTGTTACCTCTTCACTTGACTATTCCAATGCTCTCCTGGTCGGCCTCCCATCTTCCACACTGCATAAATTTGAGCTCATCAAAACCCTGCTGCCCGTATCCAAACTCACACCAAGTCCCGTTCTCCCATCACCCCTGTGCTCGCTGACCTACATTGGCTCCCGGTCTGGGAAAGCCTCAATTTTAAAATTCTCATCCTTGTTTTCAAATCCCACCATGGCCTCGCCCCTCCCTACCTCTGTAACCTCTTCCAGCCCGACAACCTTCCGAGATCTCTGGTTGCCTCCGATTCTTGCCTCTTGCGCATCCCCGATTTTAATCGCTCACCCATTTGCGGCCGTACCTTCAGCTACCCGGAATTCCCTCCTTAAACCTCCGCTCCACTCAACCTCTCTCTCCTCCTCCTTTATGACGCTCCTTAAAACCTACCTCTTTGACCAAGCTTTTGATCACCTGTCCTAATATCTCCTTATGTGGCTCAGTATCAAATTTTGTTTGATAATCGTTCCTGTGAAGCGCCTTGGGATGTTTTACTATGTTAAAGGCACTATCTAATTACAAGTATTTGTTGTACTAACAACTTGTAAAGCAAATCCTCAAGAGAAATATGAATTTATCCTAAAGAATAGGCAGATCTAATGCAGTAATATATCTGCGGCAGCATCATATGTGAGGCGATGAATTTGATCAAAGACTTTGCAAAGACACCAGTGATTCTGTAGGATTTGAATCACTGCAAGTGAAGTTTTGTTTTTAACCCCCGTTGTTGAAATCTAAGTTGAATTCTAGATTCATCGTCGGGTTGTAGCGCTGTCTGCTGGTTCGTTATTCGCTGGCTCAGCAGGTTTTTTGAAATTGCAGACACTTTCCAGTTGAAAGTTTTACTGGACATTATTGGATGTTGGAAGCTGCCAATTTATATTGCCGTTTAAAACTGTCAACTAGGGGCAATTTCAGAACCCAGTCAGGTGTTAAAGCACTTCTGGGACAGCTCATGCTGTAGCGTTGTTCAGGCGCTACAGTGCGCCGGACGCCATTTTGTTAAAGGGGTTCGCGCAGGTGCAGATAACGAACGCCGGCTGCATGTAAAGTAAGGAGAATATGTTCAGTGTGCAACGCTGATTTAAAGGGATAGACACCATTTTGGCCAGCTAAACATGTCAGCCTGGAGGACCCCCCCAACCAGCGCTATTTAAAGGGACCAGGCAGGATTTACAGGTTAGTTGCTGGTTATGCATTTGTACCTGTTTTTGGAGGTCTCCTATACTTGAATACTAGGACTAGGGGACATAGCCTAACATTTAGAGCCAGGACGTGCAGGAGTGAAGTTAGGAAACGCTTCTACACGCAAAGGGTGGGAGACGTTTGGAACGCTCTTCTGCAGACGGCAGTTGATGCTAGCTCAATTGTGAATTTTAGATCTGAGATTGATAGATTTTTGTTAACCAAAGGTATTAAAGGATATGGGGTTAAGACGGATATATGGAGTTAGGTCACAGGTCCACCAAGATCTCACTGAATGGCGGAACAGTCTCGAGGGGCTAAATGCCACTGCCACTTGCTGCATCCTGTTACGTGCCACCTTCTCCTGAAAGAAAGCAGGACGTGAGTCGGTGAGTGTTCTGCAGGATGTTTGGGTGATGTGCCTGTCATGGTTGAATAGCTGTTAGTGTGTGTGACTTGTGGGTTGTGGGTGTGCAGCTTGAAACAGTGGTAATGTGTAAGAATAAGAGGACGTATCTGATTGGAAGAGTTGAGTACTGATGGAAAGAGTTTGTTGGTATGTGGGTGATGGGGGGTGTAGTGTGTGGTGCAGTTGGTATGAGACGCCACTTGACAGTTGACCTCACTCACCTTGACCACTCGTGTCAAAGCATTGAACTTCTTCCTGCACTGCATCCATGTTCATGATGCTGTGCGCCTGGCATTGACTTTGTCCTCTACTGCCTCCCACTGCCTCTTGAGCATATGTCTGGAGGGCCTCTTGCCCCCCTGTGGATATAGGATGTCCCTCCTTCTGTCCACCTCTTGCACCAAGGTCTCTAGTGCATCGGTAGAGAACCTTGTGCACACTCTCTCACAGGCCTGGTACAAACTCAGATCGGCAGACTGGTGAGGTCTGGTGTGCAGATTGGAGGATGTGGGATTTAATAGTGCGCAACCTTTATTCAACGTGTTAACATAACTCATCAGTTTGTAAACATAGGGATGGGACCTGCATCTGTGCTTTATGTGTGCGATGTCTGATCTCCGTTCAGACTCCGTATGGACCCGTATCTTATATTTTGCGCTTATATATATATATGGTGCAGGCTGCCTTTAAGGGGTGCAGACCGCTTTTAAGAGGGGCGAGCAATTCACGTGAGATTTGGGCCCTCCTGCTGGTGAGAAGTGAGAAGCTGGAGAGAACAACACAGCTCAGCCTCCATGCTGCGCTACAATCAGGTAAATGAGGAGGCAGCACGAATCTAGCCTGCTGTCTGCATCGGAACCCCCACCCAGATTCGGGGGTTAACCAATTTAACCCCAATGGTTTGTATTTTTGGTTTATTACTCTCTTTCCCCATTCATAGACAGCTGACATTGGCAATATGTAACCTCACACCCCATCCCAGCACACAGCATTCAAACTCTCGGGTCCAAATCTTGGACACAGATGTGTGTCTGCTGTAATATGGAGGTGAATGGGAGATGGCTGGTCCTTGTAATAAATAAAGGACAAAGGACATTTCAGTTTTAAAATGGCTTAAAGATGTTGGCCCTCAATTTCCACGGGGATTCTCCTGACCTCAAATTACTCATATACCGTATCCCAAAATGTTATTTTCTGAAAGAAATCCATCTAATTTACATTTGAATGAATCAACACTATCTGCTTCCATCGTCTCTCTAAGGAGCCTGTTCCATAGATGGACTGTTCCCTTGCCAAAATATTGTTTCCGCAGTTTAGTTTTGAATTTACCCCTTTCAAACGCAGGCCGTGTCCTTTGGTTCTACTGTTCTGGACAAGGTGAAACAGCTTGTCATAGTCTACATTACCATAGTCTACAATCCTAAAAACAGCAATCATATCACCTCTCCACCTCTTTCCTAGTGAGAACATGCCTGATTTACATAAATGCTCCTCATAAATCCCACCACCCCCTCAATCATTCTGTGTGCTCTCCTTTCAATAGCTGCAATATCCTTTTTGTACTGTGGTGACGAGAACTGTGTTCTAAATGCAGTCACACCAATGATTTATAAAGTGGAAGATTAGCTCATTATTTTGGTTCAACATTGACCATTTAATACATCCCCAACATCTGATTTGCTTTACTCACCGCCACTGAGCATTGTTGTGATAGTTTCAATTCATTGTCATTCAGGACCCCCAGATCTCTTTCATTTTCCATATTATTTTCTATCTATTTAAGTAATAATCCCTGCCTGGATTTTTTGTCCCTATGTGAAGCACTTTGCATTTCTCTAGATTGAATTTCATCTGCCACCTGTCTTCCCAATTCCCAAGTATATTCAAATCCTCCTTTAGTTTATTCTGTTCAGCTTTGGAGTCTACCACCTTCATTAGCTTTGTATCATCTGCAAATGTAGCCACTGCGCTAAAGAACATGGAATGAATCTTTCAGAAAATATGGAGTGGATGTACATAATTGCAATGCTTGCCTGGAGCCCATGATCAGACGTGTGCCTGCTGTAATATGTAGGCGAATGGGAGATGCCTGGGTCTTGTAATGAATAAAGGACAAAAGACATTTCATTTGCCAATCCTGATCTACTCAGCATGGGGGAAGAAATTATATAATTCAACAGATAACATGGATTCAGAGCCATCACATCACTTCTTCAATGTTATACAAAGCTTTTGTATCACTGCACTATATATCACATAGACACAATGAGCCAAATGGTCTCCGTCAGTGCTGACAGTCCTATGATTCTATTTTTGGTGACATGTGATGTGAGGCAGTCAATCATCTCCCTCTCTCCTCATCATCCACAGCCTGGCCTGCAGAAATGCACAAAGAGAGAAAAATGACACAGAGGCCATTAGCTTTCTGTCCTGCTTCAGTGACCCACTTCCTTCCCATTCCTCAATCTCCCCGAGCATAGAGAAACAAGACGGAGCGAGGGAGATACAAGTCTCAGCAGACGGGAGGAAAGGGTCAGAACGACCCATTTTTATTTCTGTTACATGTGTTCGTTAAAAAAGTATAACGGGAATAGCATCTTAACCAGATAGAATCAACTAGAAGAAGTGGGATTTACTTAAGAAGCCACAAAAGAGTGAGATTGTCTTTGAGATCATGAACTAAGTTTAGCAAATGCATAACTCTTTCTCGTTAAAGTTAGCCATAAGGTAAAGTAAAAATCCTGTGAGTATGACTGCTTGCCTTGAAAAATCACTGATGTTCAGAGTGCTGCATGTATTAGAAGTTTTTTTAGAAATCTATGTTATCTGTTTCTCTCCATTCCAAGGCTGCTACATGGCATCTCCTAGGGACGGTAACATTTGGCAGAAGCTGTCGAATGAAGTGAGAATCAAAGACCCCGATATTTATGGGGAGGGTGCGGTGGAGTGCGGGAGCCGGGGGTGGTAAACCCGGAAATCCTGGGAAGGCGGAAGTCCAGCCAAATTTAATGGCAGGACCTCATTATCATTTTTTAATTCCGTTTCCCGCCCGGCAGCCGGCCAGATTCACCATTGGGGACGGGGTCCCCGGCAATCGGTTGAAGGGAGAGGGGGGATCAGCCGATCCGGGCAGCGATGAGAGGCTGCGGTCGGCAGGTGGTTTCCCTGAGGGGCCGGGGAGAGCTCTCCTGCTCCTCCTGGCTCACAAGCAGTGCTGGAAAAAGCACTTACCCGCTTGCTCCGGCTGCTCCCGTGCCTATTTGGTTGCCCTGGGTAACCCAGCCGGCCCAGCGTTAATTTTAAATCAGGCTCCCAACTGCACTATGGCCAGAGCCTGATTTAAATATTATAATGAGGTGTCCGCCTGTCAAGAGCGGGACATAGACAAGGCTCGCAACCTGCCGATGTAAAATGGCAGCCAGCATGTACGCGGCAGGTCGGGGTCGCATTTCGCGATTTAACATTTTTAAATCCCCCTCCACCCTCGACTCTCTCCCGCCCATCGTGACGGGGTTAATATCCACCCCCCCAAAGAATTCCTCAGAATCTCTTCCTCACGGAATATCCCCCAGTGTATTTAGCTGCACTATCCTATCACCCTGTGGTCTACATGCATCATTCCATCTAATTTCAGAAAGCTTTTTTATTATTATTATTATTATTACATTTATGAAACCCTGTGCTTAATTTCATCATTAGCCAACTCTGATACTGATAGAGAGAGGAGTGTAATTAAATCAATACTCCTGCTATTTGCAAGTTTGCACTGGTTTTTAGGAACAGGAAATGAATACTCGAGGACTTGCTCCAGGCCTAACACGGTCAGTTCAGTGCTGGTGTCACAGGAACCAGTGAGGGTTCAGACTGCAGAAACCCACAGTTAGATTAGCCGAAGAACGGCATTGTGTGAGATATTAATTATTAGCCTAGATCAAAGTGTCAAGAAGGAGTTGCTAATCGCCATAATTTAAATATCTAGAAAAAGATTTTTTGTGTCTGATATATACGTTAAATAGATAAATTAGACCTCTTTGCAGTAATAAAGATAATTGAATAAATGATAGGCCACATTGACTGCCTGTGGATGAGAAATAGCTGTCGAAACATGAAACTTTTATTCCCGACGGTTGAGAGTTCTAAACTAAGCATCATTCTGCTATCCCCTTTAACATCCTTTTACTCAAGATGGGTGTGTAATTTTGCTCAAAAGTCTCCCAAGATAATTACTCCTTTCTATGAATTTCTTTGGAGAATATAGTTGGCGTATCAGAGTGATCCACCGTTTTGTTTACCTTTGACCTTCCACTGTTGCTCATTTCAAATCCATTGGTTGTGTCATTAAGAATCTGCTACTTGCTATCCATAATGGGGATACTATGGCATGGTATAATCAACAACAACTTACATTTATACAGTGCCTTTAACATAGTAAAACGTCCCAAAGTGCTTCACAGGACCGTTATCAAACAAAATTTGACACTGAGCCACATAAGGAGATATTAGGACCAGTGACTAAAAGCTTGTTCAAAGAGGTAGGTTTTAAGGAACGTCGTAAAGGAGGAGAGAGTGGTAGAGAGGCGGAGAGGTTTATGGAGGGAATTCCAGAGCTTACGGACTAGGCAGCTGAAGGCACGGCCACCTATGGCAGAGCAATCAAAATCGGGGATGCGCTAGAGGCAAGACTTGGAGGAGCGCAGAGATCTCGGAGGGTTGTAGGGCTGGAGGAGGTTACAGAGATATGATGGGGTGGGGCCATGGAGGGATTTGAAAACAAGGATGGGAATTTTAAAACTGAGGCGGTGCTGGGCCGGGAGCCACTGTAGGTCAACGAGCACAGGGGTGATGGGTGAACGGGACTTGGTGCTAGTTAAGAAGCAGGCAGCAGAGTTTTGGATGAGCTCAAGTTTATGGAGGGTGGAAGATGGGAGGCCAGCTGGGAAGCGATAAACAATTTGCTGATATTGGAATCTTGCTGTTCATATTGGATGATGGGATGGTGTACTGTGTTAATAGAAACACACTATTAATGAAAATCAAACCTAACTGCGTAACATAGGTTTTAGATCAATCTGGGGTGACATTATGCAATGCAGACTGGTGACAGTTTCAATGTTTGTGGCAATGTGGTACATGCTGCACAACTTCCCCTTGCAAATGGACACAAGCTCTGAGGCTCCAGCAGAGGCAGACACCTAGTCACAGAAAAGATACCAGCTAGAGGAACAGGAGGAGCCTGAGGGATTGGGGGTGAGAACCCATTGCCAACTGCATAGGAAATTCATGAAGCCCCAAAGCAGGAGACCTTCTCTTAACTTGGAAACATGTGCGCTTCATTAACAATCCTGTCCACATTCCCCCCGACCCTCAGCACCTATACCTTCACCTACAATTCCTTCCCATTTCAAACGTCACTCACAAATCTGCTATTCATGCCGCCGATGGAAACCTGCTCCCAAGCTTTGGCAAGAGCACTCACTGAACATCATGGCTCTATCTCATACTCACCCTCTGATGCATCTCTTTCACGGTCAGCCGTACCCAAACCAATGCATTCAGCGGTTGGCCACGCCACCATCACTCACTCACACGTCTGTACTTTCGCCCCTTCTAGGAGAAGAGAACCCAGAATGCATGAGAGAGGGCGAGGACCGGAGGGGGTCCGCAACAGGTAGTCATCCTCACAGAGGACGCCGAAGGACAGACACTCGAGGGTGCGGCTCAGCTCCAGCGTCGGGTGGCAGAACTTTAACATTCAGCACATACAATGTGAATTGATGTGACCGTGACTTGCCATCTTGAGCAACTTAGCAACTGTGATCATGCTTAATATTGCCTTCTGTTCTCTTACAGGGCCTTCAGCGACCGCTGTGATGGCGGAGGGCAATTCCTCTGAGAGCCACAGCGTGGAATCCCACTGCCCTCTCCGTCTGGCTGAGCTCGTCCATGGGGAAGTTGATATAGTGCGAGGCCCTGCGAAACAAGCCGTCGGTGACCTGCCTTATGCACTTGTGTGCAGACGACTGAGAGATCCCGGCGATGCTCCCGGTGACACCTTGGAGTGATCCGGAGGTGAAGAAGTTGAGGGCAGTGGTGACTTTGACAGCGACAGGTAAGGAGATGCTGCTCGGCCCAGCTGGGAGCAGCTCGGCATGAAGGAGGCTGCAGATGTCTGTGACTACCTGGCGACTGACTCTGAGCCTCCGTATGCACTGCTCCTCAGAAAGGTCCAGGGAGGTGAGCCTCGGTCTGTAGACCCTGTTGCGAGGGTAGTGCCTCCTGCGACGTCACTCTCTCTGTTGTTGCCCTCCGTGCTCTTGTGCAGGTGCCTGTGGTGCAGCACTGTGTTGTGGAGCTCCACGTGGCGGAGGTGGACACCTTGCCTGGCGAGGCTGGTGATGTTGCTCGTCCTCGGATGTAGTGGTGAATGCAGCTGTGGCGCCCCCCCCATCCTGATGGTGTGAGCTTGAGGGGGTCCGCAAAGTAGATAAATATGTTTGCACAGCAGAGTTTTGGGTGGAAAGTAAGAATTTTGAGTGAAAACACAAAAGTCTTGCAGCCGAAACTTTGTCTGAAGTGACAGAGTGCCCTGCTGCAATAAATGAGGTTTTCCCCCACCTGTCAAATAATCCTTTGCATCTCCCACTGGCTGCTGGATGAAACACGTCTGCTCCAACAGGGAGTGTTTCCCACAGCACGGGAAACACGCTGAGGATCTTTCAAAATTGCACCCCTGCCGAAATGTCTAGTCAATCAAGCATTTCAAGTACTTTAACTATCTGTCAAAGTATGTAAATTATCATCCCACCGACTAATTGCCTGTGGGACGCCCGCATTCGGGAGGTGCACGCGCACCCAAACACGTCACTGGGGAACCCAGAAGTCAGCGGGTTGGAGCCGGGCTCCGAACCCGCTCCAGATTTCAGCGTTTATCGGAGCTCCCCCGCCCCCAACACTCCCGCTCCGTCATCCAAAAATCGTCCCCCTGCTCTCAGCGCCCCCCGCTTGTGCCTAAGGTAAACTGAATAAGACTTATTAACCAGAGCAATTAAACTCGGGGCCAATTTTACAAGTGGAAAGAGCCCTGTTCTGCCTAAGAAATGAACAGAATCCTCCCCCTACTCCAAATAGCATGGCTGCAATAACTGACACTTAAGATTTCCAAAAACAATTACTTTTAAAACTTTAAGTCTATAAAATATTCCCACCCAGCCTCCCCGTGAAGAACTAGCTCGTCCTCAACTCACAGGCTGCTGCAAGACTGATTGAAGAAATTGAGACGCTCCATTCAAAAATGAGACTTGCTCCCAAGCACTTGTTGGGAAATGGCCAGGCCATTATGGGGACTGCATAGGAAAATTCTATATATTTCTCTCTGGAGATCCTCACTTGGTATTCTTTGTAAGTATGAACCGTGCAAGGGCCACATCAATACACATTGTTTTGACAGTTTTAGCTGGGTGTGTGAAATTATATTGTCCATAGTGCATGTACTTCAAGTGGAACAACTATAAATTCTTCTGACACCAAAAAGGATTTCAAACTAGTGGCAATTACAGCTTGTGATTACATCATTTTTCAAAAAGACAATCACTTTTTCTAACTGGCGCTGTGTGGTACAATAATATACTTTTGCGCTAAAGCTTGTGTTGTGGTAAAGAGATGCATATAGATATATATGTCATTCAACACTGTGAATAGCAGTTCCTGTATTGACAGGGAAACAAATATCTTAAGAGTTCTTAAAAGGGAAAGTACGTTAGATGTAAGGACCATGAATGGTAAATATTTACTTCCAGCTATGTGATTATTTTTCCAAAAGGATTTCCATTTCCAAAACCCTGATTCTCTTCAATTCATCAGTTAAAGATCTTAATGGCTAGGACAGTTCGAAGAGTAAGTGATTCCCATTCATAGACTGGCCTTTAACATATAATGCATTATCTTTAAGTGAAATGAGTACTGGTAATTCTGAAGAAGGATTTTTTTCTCACAGGCTTCTTCAGCAGTTTCTAATTTTATGCATTTCATGTCACGTTAGAAGTTGAACGATTTGCGAAACTGGATGCACGTTTGATGCTTTAAGAATTACTTGGACACTTCGAGCAGTTTTTAGAAGCTTAGACATCATTCCTGGGTTCGGGGAGGGCGTAGGTCTGGATTTACATCTTGGCAGGGCCAGGAATTTCTGGCAGAAGTCCGCTGGAGAAGGGAGCCAGAAGAAATTCCGCTCAGGTCCCAGGTGGGCCTACTCTCACCGTGCCAGACACATGCAAATGATGGAGTCAGGATGAGATGACATCACCAATCCTAAGGTCCACCTTCCCATTTGCCAAAAGATGAAGAAGTCACAAGTAACAATGACATCATCTAGTTTACCGTAGCATCCTTCCACTTAACTCCTCGAGTGGACAAAATAATAAAAGGGTCCAATTCTTAAGAATGAAGCTAAATAACTTTTAAATGATACCGTTTTTTTTCCCTTGAATTTCTTAGGACTGCCTAATTAATTTGAACTGTTTCTTGCAAATTCAAACAATTTTTCTCTCAAGCATTTCATACTAATCAGTTCATCCTCTGCAATTTTCAAACAGACTCTGATTTGAACAGAACATATCGGCCCAGAATTTGCTGCCAAAAAAAGGATGAGTTTAATGGCGTTCGCCGTTATTAATGGAGGAAGAGATGCCCCGTCAGTTGCGAATTGCCGGACGATTTACACATTAATAACGGCGAGCGCCATTAAACTCGTCGTTATTTTGGCTGTTAGCCTTGCAAATACGGCAGCTCGCCCTCAACCTATCCATGAGTTTCATGAAGTTGCTGAGTTTGCTCATTAATTGTGAAGTCTCATTCCAACAGGTAGTAAATTGTTTCTAAAGATTTTTAAAATGTTACTTTTCCTTTCTGTCTCTTTTTTTTTCTCTCTCTTAAGCCAGTCTTTTTTTCCCTCTCTTTGGGCTCAATTCTCAAATGCAAGTCCGGACGGGTTGTGGGGGTGGGGGGGGAGTGGGGGGGGGGGCAAAGAAAATCGCAAAAATTTGAAGTGGGAACGAAGCCCGGCTCCAACCTGCCGCAATTAAAGCCGGCGGAACGATATTTAAACAAACAAATATACATCATTGCGGTACTTATGGTACTTTATTTCTCACTTAAAACGCTTTTAAACTTACCTGGGCGGCTTCCGATTCAAGGGAAGGGCCAGATCGATGAAAAATGAAGTAAATAAATGAAATAAAATAACATTTAACAATGTAAAAAAATAAATAAACCTACCTTTCAAACAATGCCACCTGCGCCCCCTGCTCCGATGTCCGATGTCTCTCTGGTGTCTCCCCCACCCCCCCCAAAGTCTCTCCGATGTCCCTGCTCCCCAACGATGTCTCACCAATTTCCCCCCTCTTCTGACAATGTCTTTCTGATGTGTCCCCCCACCGATGATGTCGATGCCCCCCACTCCGATCTTTGTCTCCCCCACACTCTCTTGCATCCAGGACAAAGCAGCCCGCTTGATTGGCACACCATCCACCACCCTAAACATTCACTCCCTTCACCACCAGCGCACAGTGGCTGCAGTGTGTACCATCCACAGGATGCACTGCAGCAACTCACCAAGGCTTCTTCGACAGCACCTCCCAAACCAGTGACCTCTACCACCTAGAAGGACAAGGGCAGCAGGCACGTGGGAACAACACCACCTGCACGTTCCCCTCCAAGTCACACACCATCCCGACTTGGAAATATATCTCCATTTCTTCATCGTCGCTGGGTCAAAATCCTGGAACTCCCTTCCTAACAGCACTGTGGGAGAACCTTCACCACACGGACTGCAGCAGTTCAAGCATGCTGCTCACCACCACCTTCTCAAGGGCAATTAGGGATGGGCAATAAATGCTGGCCTTGCCAGCAAATAAAAAAAAATACACTGTTGATCCCACAGTTCACTATGGTCCTAGATGCCCCAGTTGCCCTCGCTATCAGCTCGCCACTTCCAGCAACTTTGTGGACAAAAAATTTCAAGCTGAAGGGTGCCGGAACAAGTCTAACTAAATGTCCCGTCAGCAAAATCTGGCCTTTTTATATCACAGAAAAGAGTTGCTGGGATTTGAATATCCGTCCATTCAAATTTAAAAATGAGCTGTCAGTCATATATAAACGAAACAAATCTTGCAGCATTGTTTGAATTTGAATTATTTTTCACTCCAACCTGTAACTGAGGGAACTTACAACACTGTATTGAGATAAGCTTGATACCATTTCTGTGTAGGCTTGTAAATAAAGAGCGATGACTTGGACAAGATACTGACAGATTGGCCATGTGTAATGAGCATCTGGGGGGTGGATAATGTGATAGTTGGCCTTGTGTATTGAACATCTGGGGGGGGATAATGTGATGGTTGACCATGTGTAACGAGCATCTGGGAGGGGGGTCAATAATGATATAGTTAGCCATGTGTAATGAACACCTGGGGGGGCTAATGTGATGGTTGGCCATGTGTAATGAACATCTGGGGGGTGGATAATGTGATAGTTGGCCATGTGTAATGAACATCTGGGGGGATAATGTGATAGTTGGCCATGTGTAATGAACATCTGGGGGGAGGGAATTATGTGATGGTTGGCTATGTGTAATGAACATCTGGGGGATGCATAATGTGATGGTTGGCCATATGTAATGAACATCTGGGGGAGGGAATAATGTGATGGTTGGCCATGCGTAATGAACATCTGGGGGGGGTGGATAATGTGATGGTTGGCTATGTGTAATGAACATCTGGAGGGAGGGAATAATATGATGGTTGGCGATGTGTAATGAACATGATATAACGTATAGGGTGGATAAAGGGGAACCAGTGGACATAGTGTATTTAGACTTCCAGAAGGCATTCGACAAGGTGCCACATAAAAGATTATTACTTAAGATAAAAAATCACGGGATTGGGGGTAATATTCTGGCATGGGTGGAGGATTGGTTATCGAACAGGAAGCAGAGAGTTGGGATAAATGGTTCATTTTCGGACTGGCAACCAGTAACCAGTGGTGTTCCACAGGGGTCGGTGCTGGGTCCCCAACTCTTTACAATCTATATTAACGATTTGGAGGAGGGGACCGAGTGCAACATATCAAAATTTGCAGATGATACAAAGATGGGAGGGAAAGTAGAGAGTGAGGAGGACATAAAAAACCTGCAAGGGGATATAGACAGGCTGGGTGAGTGGGCGGAGATTTGGCAGATGCAATATAATATTGGAAAATGTGAGGTTATGCACGAGAGACTGGAAAGTACTGCAGTACAAAGGGATCTGGGGGTCCTAGTGCAAGAAAATCAAAAAGTTGGTATGCAGGTGCAGCAGGTGATCAAGAAAGCCAACGGAATGTTGGCTTTTATTGCTAGGGGGATAGAATATAAAAACAAGGAGGTATTGCTGCAGTTATATAAGGTATACAGTTTTGGTCTCCATACTTAAGAAAAGACATACTTGCTCTCGAGGCAGTACAAAGAAGGTTCACTCGGTTAATCCCGGGGATGAGGGGGTGGACATATGAGGAGAGGTTGAGTAGATTGGGACTCTACTCATTGGAGTTCAGAAGAATGAGAGGCGATCTTATTGAAACATATAAGATTGTGAAGGGTCTTGATCGGGTGGATGCAGTAAGGATGTTCCCAAAGATGGGTGAAACTAGAACTAGGGGGCATAATCTTAGAATAAGGGGCTGCTCTTTCAAAACTGAGATGAGGAGAAACTTCTTCACTCAGAGGGTGGTAGGTCTGTGGAATTTGCTGCCCCAGGAAGCTGTGGAAGCTACATCATTAGATAAATTTAAAACAGAAATAGACAGTTTCCTAGAAGTAAAGGGAATTAGGGGTTATGGGGAGCGGGCAGGAAATTGGACATGAGTTCGGATCGGTCAATGCCCTGTGGGTGGCGGAGAGGGCCCAGGGGCTATGTGGCCGGGTCCTGCTCCGACTTCTTGTGTTCTTTAGATTTGTGGTTGGGATCAGATCAGCCATGATCTTATTGAATGGCGGAGCAGGCTCGAGGGGCCGATTGGCCTACTCCTGCTCCAATTTCTTATGTTCTTATGTTCTATCTGGGGAGGTGGATAATGTGATGGTGGGCGCCGACTCATGGGACAGTCGCGAACAGTGTCTTGAGGCCTACAATATGCCAGAGGTGCTCAGTGCAGCTCAGTGTGAGAGGTGAACACAAAGAAGGCTGGGAACATGTGCAGAAGGTGCATGCTAGTTCATTCGGCCCCTGAGTTCCATGCAAAGTTGGCAGCTGCCCACAAAGCCATTACCCCACTGAGACCCTGATATTAGTGGGGAGGCGGGATGGCAGCGGGGGGTGATTGGGCACGTGGGTAACCTGCCCAATAAAAAATGTCCATTTCACACCCGATCGCAATTCAATTGGTGCCACTTAACGTGGCTTCCGGGTTTGCCGTCCGAAAGCTGTGCAGCGAGCGGACTGCGCACCCGCATCGCAGGCTGTCAGCTGGAGGCACTCTATTTAAAGGGGCAGTCCTCCAATGGCTTTTCCTGGAGCAAACACCCACACACCACAATGGAGCAGCCCAGGGGCAAGGCTGCTCCTAGATTCAATGATGCCTCACTCCAGGTGCTACTGGACGGGGTAAGGAGGAGGTGGGTTCTGTTTTACCTGGCGGATGGGAGGAAGTGGCCTGCCTCTGCCACCAAGAAGGCCTGGCTCGAGGTGGCAGAGGAGGTCATCAGCAGCAGCAACATCTTGCGCACATGGATCCAGTGCAAGAAGTGCTTCAATGACCTAACTAGGTCAGCCAAAGTGAGTACACTTATTCATTCTCCTACATTCCGTCTTCCACTTCACCGCCCCCACCCCCAACTCATTCTGCACTGCCAACACTACTCCATCACATCACTCCTCACACCCACTTAAGGCTCATCCTCAACTTACCTGCACTTCCTCAACACTTACTCACCTCCCCATTACTCACCCCACCACTACCACTCAACCCAATCCTCATACAACGTCATGGCTCTGTCTCATACTCACCCTCTGATGCATCTCTTTCACGGTCAGCCTCACCCAAACCAATGAATTTATCAGTTGGCCAATTCACTGTCACTCACTCACGTGTCTGTACTTTCTCCCCTTATAGGAGAAGAGAACTCAGAATGCACGGGAGAGGGCGAGGACCGAAGGGGGGCCGCAACAAATCGTCGTCCTTACAGACGTGGAGCAGGATGCGCTGGAGCTCAGCTGCACCCTTGAGTGCCTGTCTGTCGGGGACGCCGAGACTGGTACACGACAAACGTCTGGTGACAGAACTTTAACATTCAGCACACACAATATGAATTGATGTTAACATGCCCCGCTATCTTCAGCACCTCAGTATGCCCATCACAACATGACATATCTGTGATCATCCTTAATATTGCCTTCTGTTCTCTTACAGGCCCTTCAGCGACCGCTGTGACGACAGAGGGCGATTCCTCAGAGGACCTGCCGGCCTCTGAGGGTGCACCGTCACATCTTAGCCAACCATCCACCAGCGCAGATACACACATCTCGTTGGGTCCCAGTCTGCAGTTAGCTGGGGTCGCACATGGTGAGTTACCATACACAAGTGAGCATGAGCAGACACTGGTGGCAGGGGCAGCTGTGGAGAGTCTGCGTCGGTGGGAGCACTCCTCTCCAGGCTCTGGTCAGCTGGGCACAGATGCTGAACCCTGGGGACAATCCTTTAAAAGGAGAATGATCGAGGGACAGCAGCCCATTTGCGAGGTGCTGGAACAGGTGCCACACGCACTCTCCACAATAGCGCAGAGGACGGAGGAGTCCAACTCCCGCAAGAGTGGAATGGTGACACAGGTACAGGAGGGAATCTCTGAGATACTGTCACAGGGACGTGAGTAAATCTCTGAGATAGTGTCGTGGGTAAGTGCGGGAATGTCTGTGATGGAGAGAAGGCTAGCCTCCATCGAGCTTCAACCACGGCTCACAAATGAGTCCATTCAGGGCCTGACAACGGCCGTTCAATCTCACAGAGAACAACATTCTGCCGCCTTAAACAGGCAGGCAGATACTCCAGCACTGGCCTTACAAGGCTTCACACATGTCCACCATACTGTTGTCCAGCAGGGTGGTAGGAGTGGTGTGGACCTGGCCCAGGAGAGGGATGATGGAAAAAGGGGACATGGAAGTGGGGATGCCATTCAAAGCGCCCCCACATCTCACCCGTTGCCCCTCTCTCAACCAGTACCCGCAATGCTGCCTCCTCTCCAGGTGGCAAAGTCTGACCCTGCACAGGTGCAGGAGGAGTGGTCTTTGGAGCGGCCCTCACGGGCACCAAAACCCAGAGGGTGTAGACCCAAAGCATCTAATCGGTCAGGACATGAACAAGAGCAACCTGCCACTACATCTGCTGCAGCCACCTCGTAGAAGTAGTCGGCAGAGGAAGGCGAAGGTTTTGTTAACACGAAGGGGATGCACAAGGGTGTTTGACGGTTGGCCATGTTTTTTATTTATTGCTTTTTCTTAAACTCACATTAAATTTTATGATTGACACAGCTAATGCCACGCATTGGCCATTCTTGAACTGGCTTTTGTGATAGGGCCCTTTCATGAGGTTCACCGTGAACGGCGACTCTTGATGCCACCCATTGGGTCACTTTGCAGTGGGCGTATGTGTAGTTGCAGGACTGTTTTGTGCAATGGGGGTGAGGGGCGCTGGTGTGGGCACTGCTCTATCCAGGTGATGTGAGGACTGGACTCTTCACACTGCCTGATATTAGGAGAACCATTAACATATCAGTGACTCCCTGGCTTCATGAGCAGCCAGGTGAGCAGCTGTTCTGCCCATGAGTTCCTCCTGCTCCTCCTCCTCCTCCTCCTCCTCATCCTCCTCCTCAATGTGGGTGGCAGATGTGGATGGGGCCTCCTCAAGCGGCACCCCTCTCTGTTGTGCCAGGGCACAACGCATGACTATAATGTGTCCCAATCCGTCTGGTGCGTATTGAAACGCTCCCCCAGAACGATCAAGGCACCTGAAGCGCATCTTGAGCAGCCCTATAGCATGCTGAATTGTAGACCTGGTAGCGATGTGGCTGTTGTTATATCGACGCTGATGCTCGGTGATGGGGTTCCTCAGAGGTGTCATGAGCCACGTGTGCAGGGGGTATCCCTTGTTCCCAAGGAGCCAGCCCTTAAGGGTTTTCGGTGCGTGAAAGAGGGGCGGGATTTTGGACTCCCGGACGATGAAGGAATTGTGGCAGCTACCAAGAAATCTGGCGCACGCGTGAAGGAATCTTTTGCGGTGGTCACAAACGAGCTGAGTGTTGATGGAGTGATAGCCCTTTCTGTTGATGAACAGTCCTGGCTCATGTGGAGGTGCTCGTATTGCACCCTGTAACCGTGGGAAGCCAGCCACAGCGTGGAATCCCACTGCCCTCTCCGTCTGGCTGAGGTCATCCATGGGGAAGTTGACATAGTGCGAGGCCCTGTGAAACAAGCTGTCAGTGACCTGCCTTATGCACTTGTGTGCTGATGGCTGAGAGACCCCGGCGATGTCCCCAGTGGCACCCTGGAATGATCCGGAGGTGAAGAAGTTGAGGGAAGTGGTGACTTTGACAGCGACAGGTGAGGAGATGCTGCTCGGCCCAGCCGGGAGCAGCTCGGTATGAAGGAGGCTGCAGATGTCTGCGACTACCTGGCGACTGACTCTGAGCCTCCACATGCACTGCTCCTCAGAGAGGTCCAGGAGGCTGAACCTTGGTCTGTAGACCCGGTGGCGAAGGTAGTGTCTCCTGCGATGTCGCTCTCTCTGTTGCCCTCTGTGCTCTTGTGCAGGTGCCTGTGGTGCAGCACTGTGTTGTGGAGCTCCACGCGGCGGAGGTGGACACCGTGCCTGGCGAGGCTGGTGATGTTGCTCGTCCTCAGATGTAGTGGTGAATGCAGCCATGGCGTTCCCCCACCTGACGGTGTGAGTTTGAGGGGGTCCGGAAAGTAGTTAAATATGTGTGAACAGAAGAATTTTGAGTGTAAAGTAAGAATTTTCAGTGCAAACACAAAGATGTCACAGCCAAAACTCTGTCTGAAAGAACTGAGTGCCCTGCTGCAATAAATGACCTTTTCTCCCCATCTGTCAAAGAAGCATTTGAATGTCTCACTGGCTGCTGGCTGAAACACGTCTGTTGTGTTTCCCACAGCACGGGAAACACACTGAGGACCCTTCAAAATTGCACCCCTGCCTCAATGTGGAGAAAATTAAGTAGTTCAACTACTTAAACTATCTCAACAACTCTGTCAAGTATCATCCCACTGGCTTTAATTGCCGGTGGGACTTCCGCATTCGGGAGGCCTGCGCACACCCAGACACCTCAGTGGGGAACCCAGAAGTCTGCGGGTTGGAGCCGGGTTCCAAACCCGAACAGGATTTCCCCGATTTTCGGAGCCCCCCCACCCCCACCGCACCCGCAATTTCCTGAGAATATTGAGCCCAGAGAGTCCATTTGTATGTGGTAGTGCAAAGGAGGTGTTCATTGAAATGTAACAAAAAAAATTGAGCATTCCTCCCTTCCCTGGTGTCTGCTGCCCTTCCCCCCCATGCTGGCAAAGTGCCAGAGGTATAACTGGCTCCGAGCAGCTCTTCACTGGCTGCTATTGCCTGGCACATCACAAGAGATGCACCCTGCTCTTCTTCAGAATAGTGCCATTGGATCTTGTACATCTACCCAAGAAGGCAGACGGGGCTTCGGTTTAATGTCTCATCCGAAAGACAGCACCTCCGACAGTGCAGCATTCCCTCAGTACTGCACAGGGAGTTTAAGCCTAGATTATGTGCTCCAGACTCTCAAGTGGGGCTTGAACCCATGACCTTCTGACTCAGAGACAAGAACTGTCCCAAGGCTGACATCTATCTTGTGCTGCGTTTCTGGTCATTACCTCCTTTTCCAGAATTCCAGCTTCCTTTACACATACTTTGGTGTCTGTCCAGATTTAGACATTCTCAGCACAATTTTTCAAGCCAATTTTCAGAATAAAGGCAGCTTTCGCGATCAACTGGGTCATTTTCTACATCCACACATTCAAAAACAGTGTTTTATTGTGCTTTTATGTGAATTTACTGTTGGCGACATAAGTTTAACATGTTTGCATGATCATCCTCTGTCACTATGTAAACAAATTAACGCCACCATTAAAATAGCAGACTAAATATCATAGGGACTACTTGTTCATCCTTTAATATCACTAACGGTATTTTCTAGCTTCTTGTCTTTCAATTTTTTTTTATTCGTTCATGGGATGTGGGCGTCGCTGGCGAGGCCGGCATTTATTGCCCATCCCTAATTGCCCTTGAGAAGGTGGTGGTGAGCTGCCTCCTTGAACCGCTGCAGTCCGTGTGGTGAAGGTTCTCCCACAGTGCTGTTAGGAAGGGAGTTCCAGGATTTTGACCCAGCGACGATGAAGGAACGGCGATATATTTCCAAGTCAGGATGGTGTGTGACTTGGAGGGGAACGTGCAGGTGGTGTTGTTCTCATGTGCCTACTGCCCTTGTCCTTCTAGGTGGTAGAGGTCGCGGGTTTGGGAGGTGCTGTCAAAGAAGCCTTGGTGAGTTGTTGCAGTGCATCCTGTAGACGGTACACACTGCAGCCATGGTGCGCCGGTGGTGAAGGGAGTGAATGTTTAAGGTGGTGGATGGGGTGCCAATCAAGCGGGCTGCTTTGTCCTGGATGGTGTCAAGCTTCTTGAGTATTGTTGGAGCTGCACTCATTCAGGTAAGTGGAGAGTATGCCATCACACTCCTGACTTGTGCCTTGTAGATGGTGGAAAGGCTTTGGGGAGTCAGGAGGTGACACTTGCCACAGAATACCCAGCCTCTGACCTGCTCTTGTAGCCACTGTATTTATGTGGTCCAGTTAAGTTTCTGGTCAATGGTGAACCCCAGGATGTTGATGGTGGGGGATTCAGCGATGGTAATGCCGTTGAATGTCAAGGGGAGGTGGTTAGACTCTCTCTTGTTGGAGATGGTCATTGCCTGGCCGATTGTTACTTGCCACTTATCAGCCTAAGCCTGGATGTTGTCCAGGTCTTGCTGCATGCGGGCACGGACTGCTTCATTATCTGAGGGGTTGCGAATGGAACTGAACACTGTGCAATCATCAGTGAACATCTCCGTTTCTGACCTTACAACGGAGGGAAGGTCATTGATGAAGCAGCTGAAGATGGTTGGGCCTAGGACGCTGCTCTGAGCAACTCCTGCAGCAATGTCCTCGGGCTGAGATGATTGGCCTCCAACAACTACTACCATCTTCCTTTGTGCTAGTTATGACTCCAGCCACTGAAGAGTTTCTCCCTGATTCCCATTGACTTCAATTTTACTAGGGCTCCTTGGTACCACACTCGGTCAAATGCTGCCTTGATGTCAAGGGCAGTCACTCTCACCTCACCTCTGGAATTCAGCTCTTTTGTCCATGTTTGGACCAAGGCTGTAATGAGGTCTGGAGCCGAGTGGTCCTGGCGGAACCCAAACTGAGCATCGGTGAGCAGGTTATTGGTGAGTAAGTGCCGCTTGATAGCACTGTCGACGACACCTTCCATCACTTTGCTGATGATTGAGAGTAGACTGATGGGTATTGGTACAATCATTGTTCTGCCCGAAAATGTTTTAATATTGTCATTGATTATATGGCAGAGAATAGTGCGCCAGTTAGTTTTCTGAAAATCTGTCAATGCTGTAAGCTGTGTGGCCTCTCCATTCACTAACTCGAAGACTATGTCTGATATGTTTTCAGCTGTGAATCAAAGGAGGAGGTGGAGCAGGAGGAACTATTCATTGTTGTGAACGTCCCCGTCTAGTTCCATAACGGTCAACACCGTTATCAATGCTACAGCTTAGATAAACAAGCAATCGTAGATATCTGCAGGAATTAATATACAATTCAAAGAGTTAATCACCTCTCGGCACTGCCCTGCCAGGTTACTGTAACATTTATTCTATATGCTGCCAAGTCTTTTCAGAGTCCTATTAGTGATGTCAGTGCTATCAGTCAGTTCACTGTCTAATTATACAAGTCAGTTTATTAGTGAGTCAGTCAATAGAGAAGGTCATTACATGAAGGAGTAGAAAAAGCAAACACAAACGAATTATCTTGTAGCTTATCTGGCTTTCCTAGGGTCCAGAAATTCATTGACTGTATACATGGCAGATAACTCCACTGTTACACCGGTAGGAATGTAATATAATGAGGTGTACCGGGCCACTTGAGATATAATTGAAAGAGAATTTTGCATGCTTAAAATACATTGGAGATGTTTGAATCAATCAGATGGGTTGATAGAGTCCCAAGCCAGCCGAACTAGATCAATGCTGTACAACATTCCCACATATATGTTTCAGAAGAGAGACTGTATGCTTATGGACAATAAACAGCTGAACTACATGTCCCCTTTGCAACATACCCAGCTCCCTAATAGACCATAATTATCCCAGGCAATCAATCCAAGCAGCTCATTTCATTAAAGGGAGACTAAAGAATCTATTTTTAATACCTGCTTAATGATACCTAATATAATAGCTGTTCAGCAATAGGGGACTTGTGACCACCAGAAAATCTCGTATTTATTCTGCACATCAGTTTGAAAAAAGTGAATTGATGTATCTCTAAATTGAGCACGTTTGCTCCAAATATGAGCCATGAAATGATTATTCATATTTTTGTTTGATGTCATTGGTGATAAATTATTTCTCAACAGTCAGTGAAATGTCACCGCTTCCTGCTAATTTCAGCCACTTCCAGATCGCTCCACAGGAAGCGACAATGGATGGCGGCTGTACCTGTCCAAATATGGGCAATATGGAAAATAGTCCAATTAAGGGGAACGGGTGAAATTGGTCAAAGGCTGTAGTGCAAAACGGTCTGAGAGCAAATAGGCCTCCCGTTTCACACCGTTGAAGCGGAAAAGAAAATCAGGCGGACGGGGCATAAAATGGCCTGTTGATGTGGAAATAACGCCAAATCACAAAAGCCCCCCTGTTGTCTCCTCACAACACTTGATGGTCCAGAAGATACATTCCATCCTTCTAGTTAATCCTCAACATCTCCCACACCGACAACAGTTACCAAGATCACAAGATAAATGCAGGACAGGGAGGCTGGCCATCCCTTGACCAATTTCACCCTCGAGGTATGGCATCAACTTCACCATTAGCATCTTAGCAACACGGGACATGAGCCACGGCCCACCTCAGTGAGTGCAATTGATCATGGGTGATCGACACACTCTCTCCATCGACAGATTTTGCCACCAGCATTCTGAAAGGCTCGAGATCTCTTGCTGTCTGGGTAACCACAATCCCCTTTAAGCTGCTAAAGGTGCGCACAGTTGATGATATTGAAGTTGGATGGGACTTTGGAAAATGTGGCACGGCGATGGCAGGTCAGAAGAGCGGGCCAAGGCTCCACCCCACCAAGGCAAAATTCCGGTGGAAATAACGCTAAATCACAAAAGCTGGCCTATTGTCTCCTAACAATGGTAAATCGGTCCACAAGGTGTATCCCATCCCTCTCGTCAATCCTCACCCCCTCCCACTCCAACAACAGTTACCAAGAACACAAGATAGATACAAGATAGGGAGGCTTGCCATACCTTGAAGTCATGCTCTGGATTAACCTTAGCGGTGCCTTTCATTATCTCGTAAACATCCATTGTCCTTTCTTGGCTAAACAGCCCCAGTTTCTCCCGTCTTTCCTCATAACTCAGTGACGTCATGCTAAAGATCAGCCCCGTGGCTTGACCATTTACCTTAGGGTGCAGAGTTAGGGTAATCTCCCATTTTATGTGGTTGGAGACCAAAACTGAATATCGTATTCAGTCAGGGCACTGTACTGTTTTTAGCATAACATCTTCTGACTCACTCACAACTCACCCAGCAACCCAATCCAGCATTCTATTTGTTTCGTAGTAATTTGACATGTTAAATGATGATTCTGCTCTTGAGATCAGTTCTTCACTTCACTTATTCACTGAGCTTTTTGCATTGGTCGGGCAGCCAACTTGAATGTGCCTCTTACACCTATTTCTATCTGCTAGATCCACTCTTCCGGGTGCACTGGATGGTGCGAGCTCAGCGAATATCAGAAAGCCGGGCTGCTCTCCTTAAACCTCTCTGCCTCCCCACCTCTCCTCTTTTAAGACGCTTATTAAAACCTACCGCTTTGACCAAGCTTCTCTGTCCTAATCCCCCTTCTTTGGCTCGGTGTCACTTGTTTTTGTTTGATAATCGCTCCTGTGAAGCTCCTTGGGGAATTTTATTACGTTAAAGGCACTATATGAATGCAAGATGTTGTTTGGAATGCAGACTTGTAAAGGAACCCGGTCGATTTTCTGATATTCTCTGACCCCTGATGACCCGCGATGCCCAGGCACAGATCTGTTCAGATTATAGTAATTTTATCCAGGAAAAATTTCAATTGAACATCATGAAGTCTCAAAATCATGCCTGATATCAGAGTATACCCAATATTAAATATCAGGCAAGATCATTGAGGAGAGGAGCTTTCTACCAGGGGGCATTGATCACAATGTAACCCCTGCTAAACTACCACACATTGACCACTTGATTTTTTAACCTAGTAAAGTGTCCTTTAGGCGCTCTGGTAAATTCTGATCTCAGTACGATATATTAGATTACTTTTGATGTCACAATCGATAAGAATTATTTACATGTTGGGAATGACGATCTGATTTTCTGGAGTTAAAGCCCTGTTTTGCCCCAGGATATTGTTAAATTAGATGCAGTTTGCCATTTGCAGTGCTGTAGACTCATGCGTAGGCAATCGGTTGACCAGGGAGAATTCCTGTTCATTTTCATGACTATGGCCAGGGAACTCCTTGGAGCTGCTCCCACTCCACCAACGTTACTTGGACGGAACTGTAGCGGAAGCCGCATTACGCATGTAAGCAGGGCTTCCTCTTGCGGTGAAGTAACGTTGGCGGAACAGGAACAGGAATATTCCCGGTCTATTTTTTTCTTTTTTTGCCTCTCCAAGTTTCTTCTCTCCCGAAGCATTGACCTTGTACTGGGAAACGACTCAATGAACCGCATTTACCCTCAGATACCTCATCCCAGTTCCCATTATTCATGACTCAGCCTGGATACATGGAATTACATAGAATGTACAGCACAGAAACAAGCCATTTGGCCCAACTGGTGTTTATGCTCCACACGAGCCTCCTCCCATCTTACTTCATCTAACCCTATCAACGTATCCTTCTATTCGTTTCTCCTTCATGTGTTTATCTAGCTTCCCCTTAAATGCATCTAGTCGCCTCAACTACTCCCTGTGGTAGCGAGTTCCACGTTCTAACCACTCTCTGGATAAAGACGATAGTAAGGGCACTAAATTGGGCCATGTAGCGCCCGTTGTTTCGGCGCTAAATGGCCTCTCTGACATCCAAGATGGCGTCTTGCTTGCTCATGCACATTTCCAGCGTGACGTGCACTGGACGCCATCTTGGTATAGGAGTTAGCGCAGGCGCAGATAACGAATGCTGGAATCGTGTAAAGTAGGGAGAAAATGGCTTCAATCAGTTTGCAACGCTGATTTAAAGTGATTGACATCATTTTGGGACTTAACGCTCAACTCAACGCACAATCTTAGCCCTGACCGTCTGAACGTGTCGTAGAGTGCCTGGAGGACCCCCCAACCAGCGCTATTTAAAGGGACCATGCAGGATTTACAGGTTAGTGGCTGGATTATTGCTTCTGGCTGCCGAGACATTTGTAACTGTTTTTGGAGGTCTCCTAAACTTGAATACTAGGACACGGGGACATAGCCTAACATTTAGAGCCAAGATGTGCAGGAGTGAAGTTAGGAAATGCTTCTACACGCAAAGGGTGGGAGATGTTTGGAACGCTCTTCTGCAGACGGCAGTTGATGCTAGCACAATTGTGAATGTTAAATCTGAGATTGACAGATTTCTGTGAACCAATGGTATTAAGGGATATGGGGCTAAGAGGTGTATATGGAGTTAGGTCACAGGTCCACCATGCTCTCATTGAATGTTGGAACGGGCTCGAGCGGCTAAATGCCACTTCCACTTGCTGCTTCTTGATATGAGCCACCTTCTCCTGCAAGAACCAGTACAAACCGGACGGTCTGCACCTGGGCAGGGCCGGGACCGCTGTCCTAGGAGGAGTGTTTGCTAGTGCTGTTGGGGAGGGTTTAAACTAAAGTGGCAGGGGGTTGGGAACCTGAGCAGGGAGAGAGAGGAAAGCGTAACAGGAAGGGACAGAAGGTATGGAGTAATAGGTAAAGTGTTAAAAAAGGAAAAAGCAGGAACTAAGCGTCACAAAACAGATTTGAAAGATCTTTATCTGAATGCACGTAGCATTCGTAATAAAATGGACGAGTTAACGGCACAAATAACTACGTATGGGTATGATCTTGTGGCCATTACAGAAACATGGCTGCAGGGTGACAACGACTGGGAATTAAATATGCCAGGATATTTAACAATCAGGAAGGACAGGCAGGAAGGAAGGGGAGGTGGGGTGGCTATGTTAATAAAGGAAGGAATCACTGTAATACAGAAAAATGATATTGGGACAAAGCATCAAGATAATGAAACAGTTTGGGTGGAGATAAGGAATAATAAGGGAAAAAAAACATTAGTGGGCGTAGTATATAGGCCTTCTAATAGTTGCAACTCTGCTGGAAGAAGTATTAATCAGGAGATAGTCGGGGCATGTAATAAGGGAACATCCATAATTATGGGGGATTTTAATTATCATATTAACTGGACAAATCAAATTGGGCAGAGCAGCCTTGAGGACGAGTTCATTGAGTGCATCAGGGATGGATTTCTTGAGCAGTATGTAACTGATCCTACAAGGGGGCAGGCAACCTTGGACCTGGTCCTGTGTAATGAGTCAGGATTAATTAATAATGTCCTAGTTAAGGATGATGTGGAGATGCCGGTGATGGACTGGGGTTGACAATTGTAAACAATTTTACAACACCAAGTTATAGTCCAGCAATTTTATTTTAAATTCACAAGCTTTCGGAGGCTACCTCCTTCCTCAGGTGAACGATGCATCGTTCACCTGAGGAAGGAGGTAGCCTCCGAAAGCTTGTGAATTTAAAATAAAATTGCTGGACTATAACTTGGTGTTGTAAAATTGTTTACAACTAGTTAAGGATCCCCTTGGAACGAGCGACCACAACATGGTTGAATTCCATATCCAATTAGAGGGTGAGAAGGTTGATTCTCAAACAAGCGTACTGAGCTTGAATAAAGGAGACTATGATGGTATGAGAGCGGAATTGATTAAAGTGGACTGGGAAAATAGATTAAAGGGTAAGACGGTACATGAGCAGTGGTGTTCATTTAGGGAGTTATTTTACAACTTTCAAAATAAATATATTCCACTGAGGAAAAAAGGGTGTAAAAGAAATGACAGCCACCCGTGGCTAAGTAAAGAAATCAAGGATAGTATCCGACTAAAAACAAGGACATATAAGGTAGCCAAACTTAGTGGGAGGATAGAAGATTGGGAATTCTTCAAAAGACAGCAAAAAGTAACTAAAGGATTGATTAAGAAAGGGAAGTTAGATTATGAAAAGAAATTAGCAAAAAATATAAAAACAGATAGCAAGAGTTTCTATAGTTATATAAAAAGAAAAAGGGTGGCTAAGGCAAACATAGGTCCCTTAGAGGATGAGACCGGGAAATTAATGGTGGGAAACATGGAGATGGCAAAAATGCTGAACAAATATTTTGTTTCAGTCTTTACAGTAGAGGACACTAAGAATATCCCAACACTGGACAAACAGGGGACTCTCGGGGGGGAGGAGCTAAATACGATTAAAATCACTCAAGAGATGGTACTCAGTAAAATAATGGGACTCAAGGCGGATAAATCCCCTGGACCTGATGGCTTCCATCCTAGGGTCTTGAGGGAAGTGGCAGTAGGGATTGTGGATGCTTTGGTGATAGTTTTCCAAAATTCCCTGGACTCAGGAGAGGTCCCGGCAGATTGGAAAACTGCTAATGTAACACCGTTATTTAAAAAGGGTAGTAGGCAGAAGGCTGGAAATTATAGGCCAGTTAGCTTAACATCTGTGGTGGGTAAAATTTTGGAGTCTATTATTAAGGAGACAGTAACGGAACATTTAGATAAGCATAATTTAATAGGACAAAGTCAGCATGGCTTTATGAAGGGGAAGTCATGTCTGACAAATTTGCTTGAGTTCTTCGAGGATATAACGTATAGGGTGGATAAAGGGGAACCAGTGGACGTAGTGTATTTAGACTTCCAGAAGGCATTCGACAAGGTGCCACATAAAAGATTATTACTTAAGATAAAAAATCACGGGATTGGGGGTAATATTCTGGCATGGGTGGAGGATTGGTTATCAAACAGGAAGCAGAGAGTTGGGATAAATGGTTCATTTTCGGACTGGCAACCAGTAACCAGTGGTGTTCCACAGGGGTCGGTGCTGGGTCCCCAACTCTTTACAATCTATATTAACGATTTGGAGGAGGGGACCGAGTGCAACATATCAAAATTTGCAGATGATACAAAGATGGGAGGGAAAGTAGAGAGTGAGGAGGACATAAAAAGCCTGCAAGGGGATATAGACAGGCTGGGTGAGTGGGCGGAGATTTGGCAGATGCAATATAATATTGGAAAATGTGAGGTTATGCACTTTGGCAGGAAAAATCAGAGAGCAAGTTATTTTCTTAATGGCGAGAGACTGGAAAGTACTGCAGTACAAAGGGATCTGGGGGTCCTAGTGCAAGAAAATCAAAAAGTTGGTATGCAGGTGCAGCAGGTGATCAAGAAAGCCAACGGAATGTAAAAACAAGGAGGTATTGCTGCAGTTATATAAGGTATTGGTGAGACCGCACCTGGAATACTGCATACAGTTTTGGTCTCCATACTTAAGAAAAGACATACTTGCTCTCGAGGCAGTACAAAGAAGGTTCACTCGGTTAATCCCGGGGATGAGGGGGCGGACATATGAGGAGAGGTTGAGTAGATTGGGACTCTACTCATTGGAGTTCAGAAGAATGAGAGGCGATCTTATTGAAACATATAAGATTGTGAAGGGTCTTGATCGGGTGGATGCAGTAAGGATGTTCCCAAAGATGGGTGAAACTAGAACTAGGGGGCATAATCTTAGAATAAGGGGCTGCTCTTTCAAAACTGAGATGAGGAGAAACTTCTTCACTCAGAGGGTGGTAGGTCTGTGGAATTTGCTGCCCCAGGAAGCTGTGGAAGCTACATCATTAGATAAATTTAAAACAGAAATAGACAGTTTCCTAGAAGTAAAGGGAATTAGGGGTTATGGGGAGCGGGCAGGAAATTGGACATGAAGCTGAGTTCGGATCGGTCAATGCCCTGTGGGTGGCGGAGAGGGCCCAGGGGCTATGTGGCCGGGTCCTGCTCCGACTTCTTGTGTTCTTTAGATTTGTGGTTGGGATCAGATCAGCCATGATCTTATTGAATGGCGGAGCAGGCTCGAGGGGCCGATTGGCCTACTCCTGCTCCAATTTCTTATGTTCTTATGTTCTTATGTTCTTATGTGTGTCTGGGTGATATGCCTGTCATGGTTGAATAGCTAGTGCGTGTGGCGTGTGAGTTGTGGGTGGGCGGCTTGAAATAGTGGTAATGTGTAAGGGTGAGAGGAAGCATCTGGTGGTAAGAATTGAGTACTGATGGAAAGAGTTTGTTGGTATGTGGGGGATGGGGGTGTAGTGTGTGGTGCAGTTGGTTGGAGACGCCACTTGACAGTTGACCTCACTCACCTTGACCACTCATGTCAAAGCATTGAACTTCTTCCTGCACTGCATCCATGTTCATGATGCTGTGTGCCTGGCATTGACTTTGTCCCCCGCTGCCTCCCACTGCCTTTTGAGTATATGTCTGGAGGGCCTCTTGCCCCCCCCAACAGCCACCCTCTTCCCCAATTGCGGATATAGGATGTCCCTCGTCTGTCCACCTCTTGCACCAAGGTCTCTAGTGCATCAGCAGAGAACCTTGGTGCATGCACTCTCGCAGGCCTGGTACCAACTCAAATGGGCAGATTAGTGAGGTCTGGTGTGCACATTGGAGGATGTGGGATTTAGTAGTGCGCAACCTTTATTCAGTGTTTTAACGTAACTCATCAGTGTTTAATCATAGAGATGGGACCTGCATGTGTGTTTTACGTGTACGATGTCTGTTCTCTGTTCAGACTCTGTGCAGACAGTAGACTGTTATTTTCAGCAAATAACAGGTACCAGCTACCTTTAAGAGATTTCGAAGGAACATCCCCCCTTTAAGAGATTGAGCTCCCTCTGGTGGTGGAAAGTGCGAATTGCATTGATTCCAGGTGCAAGGCCCGGAATGGAACACTGATTGCAGGTGAGTCCTTGGGTGGGGTGAAACTTGCGTCCTGCCTGTGCAGGGGGTCATTGGGCACGGGGTAATATCTCATCACACTACCCGCGCCCAAAAACGGCCCTTATCCAATTTTTTTTCCCCCCTAGGTCTTTCTGACTGGAGGACATCACACCCAAGTCCAGTTCTATCGTCATCCAGCATCTTCACATGTGCTACCTGCAAAGCTATTGGGAATGAGAACCCTGGAGATTTATCCCATCTCCACCCCAAGGTTGCTGCAGGTTGTAGCAATGCTGCCAACAACCTGGCTAACTCAGCACAGAAACGGATTCAGCTAAAAGTGGCATTCACTGGGTAACATTCATCAGAATGAAACAGGTACATTTCTGAAAAATAATACTCAAGAGGAAAGAAACAGGCCCTGAATTTGCTTGGCCGTCCTGGCAGACTCCTGCCATAACTCTTGGTGAAACGCCCACAAACTCCACTGGGACCCGGAAGCAACGGGTCCTGGACTAGCATCAGATTTTCCAATCACCCGGTTGATGGGTTACAGCCTCCGCCAATGACTTATGCTGGGAGTTCCTGTTTCCTCAGCCGCAGGGAGACCTGGCATGAGTTTGGAGTCGGTACATCGAGTGAGATGAAGCAGAAAGACCTCTGAAGAGCACAAGTGGGCACCACCAGCAGAGGTCCAGGCTAGGGATTTGCTGTAGACTCCTGACTAATGATAAGGGCCTAAGCGGCCACAAATCATCTTTCTGGTGGGGGGGGGGGGGGGAGGGGAGGGTAAGGTCCAGGACACACCCGACAGACGACAGCAGGCGCCCGAGTTGCCAGTCTGTATGGGCTGGCGGGCCCCACAGATGAATCCCCAGTGCTGTGGGTGCCCACTGGCCCCATGGAGGTGGGCACCGGTGGTCACAATCTGAACGTCATTGCCAGGGCCGTGTCCGCAAGTGGCTTTCGTCGTCCAGTACTTCCCCGGAGCGGAGAAACTACGCCATGTTCTCCGCAGCCTTCAACATGTCGTCGATGACGACGAACACCTCGCTAAGGCCATCCCCACGCCTCCACTACTCGCCTTTAAACAGCCACCCAACCTCAAACAGACCACCGTTCGCAGCAAGTTACCCAGTTTTCAGGAGAACAGCGTCCACGACACCACACAACCCTGCCACGGCAACCTCTGCAAGACATGCCAGATCATCGACACAGATACCACCATCACACGAGAGGACACCACCCACCAGGTACATGGTTCATACTCCTGTGACTCGGCCAACGTTGTCTACCTCATACGTTGCAGGAAAGGATGCCCCGGAGCATGGTACATTGGTGAGAACCCGCTCAGCATTTCAGCAATTTTCGGAGCCCAACCGCCCCCAACGCACCCGCTCCATCACCCAAAAATTGACCTCTCTCTTCCTGTACCCACTTTAAAATTGTACCATTTAGTTTATATTTCCTCTTCTCATTTTTCACAACTTGATTGGCACTCCATCCACCACCCTAAACATTCACTCCCTTCACCACCGGCGCACTGTGGCTGCAGTGTGTACCATCCACAGGATGCACTGCAGCAACTCACCAAGGCTTCTTCGACAGCATCTCCCAAACCCGCGACCTCTACCACCTAGGATGTGGAGATGCCGGTGATGGACTGGGGTGGACAAATGTAAGGAATCTTACAACACCAGGTTATAGTCCAACAAATTTATTTTAAAATCACAAGCTTTCGGAGATTATCTCCTTCGTCAGATGAATGAGTGAAAAGGTTCTCAAATCGCATATCTTATACTATGTTGGGACAGCATCACACCAATCAAAAGGTGTCGTTGTTATTCAAACAGGCCAGTCACGGAGAACAGCACGTCCCAGTACACTGGATATACATTGTGTCAATTACACAGGCAGACAGAAAGAAACCCAAATGGCAGAGAGAGAGAGAGAGAATATTAAAAACATAACTTTTTTTCCCCCTTTTTGCTGGTGGGGTTACGTGTAGCGTGACATGAACCCAAGATCCCGGTTGAGGCCGTCCTCATGGGTGCGGAACTTGGCCATCAACTTCTGCTCGACGATTTTGCGTTGTCGTGTGTCTCGAAGGCTGCCTTGGAGAACGCTTACCCGAAGATCGGTGGCTGAATGTCCTTGACTGCAGAAGTGTTCCCCGACTGGGAGGGAACCCTCCTGTCTGGCGATTGTTGCGCGGTGTCCGTTCATCCGTTGTCGCAGGTCTCGCAGGGTGGCAGTGGTCCCTGGAGTAGCGGGACCCAAAGTCATTGGATGGAGGGAGAGGGTCTAGTCGCGGCCTCCTCTCCCTCCATATCGACCCCTAAAATCTTACCTTTTTAGACCTCGGTCTCAGGAGAGACTCTGAAATAAAGAGCCTCTTCAAAGTAGTCACTAAAGCTCGTTTTCACAAAAGTTGTAAGTCTTTAAATTTAAGATGCTTTACAATAATGATTGGAAATTTTGTTTCCTTTTTTAAAAATTCAGTATTATCAAATAAGCCATCAAACTGATAGAGGAACGTTCCCATGGCAGCCCTTGAAGTGAGTTGTGAAGTATTGCAAATGGTTTCAATCTCAGTGCACTGCAGACAAGTTTCCTTATTGATATGCGGGCAGAAACTACCTGTTTTGATACTAAAATACAGATTGCTTGAAATATTTGCATTTTAAAATTATATTTTGGGGGTGAATTTCCTTGGGTGGGGGGTTCTCCCAATTCGCTGACGCAACTTTGGCAGAAGATTGGTGGAAACCCCTTTTATCCTTGTATATGGGGGTCTCTGCTGATCTTCCACTGAAGTTATGGCTTATGAAGTGGGAGACATTCCCCCACCCACCACCCACCCCCCCCCCCCCCCCAAGGAAATTCCTGGAATTTATTTTCCCTCTTTTTCTAATCTAGTAGAGATCTTACAGCAAAAACCAATCAAAATTTAAACCTACTTAAGATTCTCTTTCACAAGCAAGCCTTCTGCTTCCTAACATGTTTTTAACCTTTTGCACAGACTTGTTGTGACAGTTTGGAAAAGTTCAGCTCAAATTGACTGATAAGAAAGGCTCTCTTTCAGAAGGAAAGTGTCTTGTAACTGGCTCCTGGCCCTTCCAAAGTTGATTACCATGGGGGTCCGAGACTCCCAAGAGCGGTTAAAGCAGAAAACCTTTGCAACCGGAAGGTTGTTTACAGCTTCGACAGATTAGCTAATGAGAATATTGCAGCACTTAGCAGCACAATGGAATGAGCTGTCCGAATATCATTGATAAAGATAGACTTCGAGCCATTTTAAGAAGGTCAGAAGGCACAGAGAAAGTCAGTACAACATCCTGAACAGCAACTCAGTGTAGACTGACTGAAAAAGACCTAAGATATAATTTACATGAATAGATAACTCATTACTACTGTCTAAAGTGAACGTAAAAGATCCCACAGCGCTATTTTGAAGAAGAGCAGGGGAGTTATCCCCAGTGCCTGGGGCAATATTTATAACTCAACCAACACCTAAAACAGATGATCTGGTCATTTATCTCATTGCTGTTTGTGGGACTTGCTGTGTGCAAATTGGCTGCCTCGTTTCCTCCATTACAACAGTGGGGTTGGGGTTGAGATTAGGGCTGGTTTACAGAGAGTTTTCCTTCACCTCCCCCCAGTGTTACAGAACAAGCAGAGGCCCAATCATGGCCGTGGTTTTAAGGAGTGTTCCAATCTCAGCTCTAACATCTCTCAACATGACGAGCATGAAACCAATTTACCAAAACATTAAAAAAAAACTTAATTAAGAAGCTTGGTCTGCTTTTTAGTGAAACTGGATGCTGTCATTGAAATTAAGTGCATCATTTTTCATAGCCTACTGTAGCATATGCTTTGGGTAATGAACAGCAAACATCATAGATTCTTGGTATAATGCTGTCTTTGGGAGCTGGGCAGAAAACATGAGAGAAGATTGCTTCAAATGGCTTCTGTACTAATAAGGATGCAGAAAGGTATTTCGTATCAGAATTTTAATTTATTTTGCACTCATCGAGATGGGGAAGCCCTGAGAAATGGAACAATTTCATACATTCCCAGGTAAAATACAGCACAACTAGATGCAGAGTAAAGTTCTATCTACTTTGTCCAGTGATGCGCTGTGACTCCACATTCACAAGAACACCCTTGTTTCACCAATGAGACACCTGGACTTCCCACAATAATCATCCTGTGGCTCCTCTGAGTAAGCCAGGTGGCAGCTGTGGCTCAGTGGTGGTACTCTCACCTCTGAGTCAGAAGGTTGTGGGTCAAGCACAAAATCTAGGCCGACACTCCAGTGCGGTTCTGAGGGAGTGCTGCACTGTCGGAGGTGCCGTCTTTCGGAGGGACATTAAACCAAGGCCCCGTCTGCCCTCTCAGGTGGACGTAAAAGATGCCATGGCACTATTTCGAAGAAGATTAGGGGAATTCTCCTCGGTGTCCTGACCAATATTTATCCGTTAACCTACATTGTCCCACTGCTGTTTGTGGGACCTTGCTGTGGGCAAATTGGCTCCAACATTACAACAGTGACTACACTCCAAAAGTCACTCATTGGCTGTAAATTCGTTGGGAGGTCTTGAGGTCATGAAAGGTGCTATATAAATGCAAGTCTTTCTTTTTTTCTAAGGTTGCCGAGTTACTGTGCACTACGATCAGTTTTGTGTGGTGATTGTCAATAATAAATTGAGGTTCAGGCTTCCCAAACTCATTTCATGTGGGGTCCATAACAACCACCTGACAGAGAATCCTATCAACCTGGGCTGAATTCAAACTTAGATCCAAGAGATGAAAGGTCAAAAGGTTGAAAAGGGTGGATAGGCGACTTAATTGTTGCTGGAAGTGACCTCCATTTTCAGATGATGTGTTGATGCTGCTTTGGCATGAACTGCAGCGATGCCCTGTTTGAGACCCTACGGTTTCCCTGTTTGAGACCCCAGGGTTTCCCTGTTAGAGACCCCAGGGTTTCCCTGTTAGAGACCCCAGGGTTTCCCTGTTAGAGACCCCAGGGTTTCCCTGTTAGAGACCCCAGGGTTTCCCTGTTTGAGACCTGAGGATTTCTCTGTTCGAGACCCTAGAGTTTCCCTGTTCGAGACCCCAGGGTTTCCCTGTTCGAGACCCCAGGGTTTCCCTCTTTGAGACCTGAGGATTTCCCTGTTTGAGACCCCAGGGTTTCCCTGTTTGAGACCTGAGGATTTCCCTGTTTGAGACCCCAGGGTTTCCCTGTTTGAGACCCGAGAGTTTCCCTGTTTGAGACCTGAGGATTTCCCTGTTTGAGACCCCAGGGTTTCCCTGTTTGAGACCCCAGGGTTTCCCAGTTCGAGACCCCAGAGTTTCCCTGTTCGAGACCCCAGGGTTTCTCTGTTCGAGACCCCAGGGTTTCCCTGTTCGAGACCCCAGGGTTTCCCTGTTCGAGACCCCAGGGTTTCCCTGTTCGAGACCCCAGGGTTTCCCTGTTCGAGACCCCAGGATTTCTCTGTTCGAGACCCCAGGGTTTCCCTGTTCGAGACCCCAGGATTTCTCTGTTCGAGACCACAGAGTTTCCCTGTTCGAGACCCCAGGATTTCTCTGTTCGAGACCACAGAGTTTCCCTGTTCGAGACCCCAGGATTTCTCTGTTTGAGACCCCAGGGTTTCCCTGTTCGAGACCCCAGGGTTTCCCTGTTCGAGACCCCAGGATTTCTCTGTTCGAGACCACAGAGTTTCCCTGTTCGAGACCCCAGGATTTCTCTGTTCGAGACTACAGAGTTTCCCTGTTCGAGACCCCAGGATTTCTCTGTTTGAGACCCCAGGGTTTCCCTGTTCGAGACCCCAGGGTTTCCCTGTTCGAGACCCCAGGGTTTCCCTGTTCGAGACCCCAGGGTTTCCCTGTTCGAGACCCCAGGGTTTCCCTCTTTGAGACCTGAGGATTTCCCTGTTTTGGACCCCAGGGTTTCCCTGTTTGTGACCCCAGGGTTTCCCTGTTTGAGACCTGAGGATTTCCCTGTTTGAGACCCCAGGGTTTCCCTGTTTGAGACCCCAGGGTTTCCCTGTTTGAGACCCCAGGGTTTCCCTGTTTGAGACCCGAGAGTTTCCCTGTTTGAGACCTGAGGATTTCCCTGTTTGAGACCCCAGGGTTTCCCTGTTTGAGACCCTAGAGTTTCCCTGTTTGAGACCTGAGGATTTCCCTGTTTGAGACCCTAGAGTTTCCCTGTTTGAGACCTGAGGATTTTCCTGTTTGAGACCCCAGGGTTTCCCTGTTCGAGACCCCAGGGTTTCCCTGTTTGAGACCCCAGGGTTTCCCTGTTGGAGTCCTGAGGATTTCTCTGTTCGAGATCCCAGGGTTTCCCTGTTTGAGACCCCAGGGTTTCCCTGTTTGAGACCCCAGGGTTCCCCTGTTAGAGACCCCAGGATTTCTCTGTTAGAGACCCCAGGGTTTCCCTGTTAGAGACCCCAGGGTTTCCCTGTTAGAGACCCCAGGGTTTCCCTGTTAGAGACCCCAGGGTTTCCCTGTTTGAGACCCTAGAGTTTCCGTGTTTGAGACCCCAGGGTTTCCCTGTTTGAGACCTGAGGAATTCTCTGTTTGAGACCCCAGGGTTTCCCTGTTGGAGACCCCAGGGTTTCCCTGTTGGAGACCCCAGGGTTTCCCTGTTTGAGACCCCAGGGTTTCCCTGTTTGAGACCTGAGGATTTCTCTGTTTGAGACCCCAGGGTTTCCCTGTTGGAGACCCCAGGGTTTCCCTGTTCGAGACCCCAGGATTTCTCTGTTCGAGACCACAGAGTTTCCCTGTTCGAGACCCCAGGATTTCTCTGTTTGAGACCCCAGGGTTTCCCTGTTCAAGACCCCAGGGTTTCCCTGTTCGAGACCCCAGGGTTTCCCTGTTCGAGACCCCAGGGTTTCCCTGTTCGAGACCTCAGGGTTTCCCTGTTCGAGACCCCAGGGTTTCCCTGTTCGAGACCCCAGGGTTTCCCTCTTTGAGACCTGAGGATTTCCCTGTTTGAGACCCTAGAGTTTCCCTGTTTGAGACCCTAGAGTTTCCCTGTTTGAGACCTGAGGATTTCCCTGTTTGAGACCCCAGGGTTTCCCTGTTTGAGACCCCAGGGTTTCCCTGTTTGAGACCCCAGGGTTTCCCTGTTTGAGACCCCAGTGTTTCCCTGTTGGAGACCTGAGGATTTCTCTGTTCGAGATCCCAGGGTTTCCCTGTTTGAGACCCCAGGGTTTTCCTGTTTGAGACCCCAGGGTTTCCCTGTTAGAGACCCCAGGGTTTCCCTGTTCGAGACCCCAGGGTTCCCCTGTTCGAGACCCCAGGGTTCCCCTGTTCGAGACCCCAGGGTTCCCCTGTTCGAGACCCCAGGGTTCCCCTGTTCGAGACCCCAGGGTTTCCCTGTTCGAGACCCCAGGGTTTCCCTGTTCGAGACCCCAGAGCTTCCCTGTTCGAGACCCCAGGGTTTCCCTGTTTGAAGCCCCAGGGTTACCCTGTTTGAGACCTGAGGATTTCTCTGTTTGAGACCTGAGGGTTTCCCTGTTAGAGACCCCAGGGTTTCCCTTTTTGAGACCCCAGGGTTTCCCTGTTTGAGACCCCAGGGTTTCTCTGTTTGAGACCCCAGGGTTTCCCTGTTCAAGACCCCAGGGTTTCCCTGTTAGAGACCCCAGGGTTTCCCTGTTTGAGACCCCAGGGTTTCTCTGTTTGAGACCCCAGGGTTTCCCTGTTCAAGACCCCAGGGTTTCCCTGTTAGAGACCCCAGGGTTTCCCTGTTAGAGACCCCAGGGTTTCCCTGATAGAGACCCCAGGGTTTCCTTGTTAGAGACCCCAGGGTTTCCTTGTTAGAGACCCCAGGGTTTCTCTGTTTGAGACCCCAGGGTTTCCCTGATAGAGACCCCAGGGTTTCCTTGTTAGAGACCCCAGGGTTTCTCTGTTTGAGACCCGAGAGTTTCCCTGTTCGAGACCCCCGGGTTTCCCTGTTCGAGACCCCCGGGTTTCCCTGTTCGAGACCCCAGGGTTTCCCTGTTTGAAGCCCCAGGGTTTCTCTGTTTGAGACCCTAGAGTTTCCCTGTTGGAGACCCCAGGGTTTCCCTGTTTGAGACCCCAGGGTTTCCCTGTTCAAGACCCCAGGGTTTCCCTGTTTGAGACCCCAGGGTTTCTCTGTTTGAGACCCTAGAGTTTCCCTGTTAGAGACCCCAGGGTTTCCCTGTTTGAGACCCCAGGGTTTCCCTGTTCCAGACCCCAGGGTTTCCCTGTTCGAGACCCCAGGGTTTCCCTGTTTGAAGCCCCAGGGTTTCCCTGTTTGAGACCCCAGGGTTTCCCTGTTTGAGACCCCAGGGTTTCCCTGTTAGAGACCCCAGGGTTTCCCTGTTAGAGACCCCAGGGTTTCCCTGTTAGAGACCCCAGGGTTTCCCTGTTAGAGACCCCAGGGTTTCCCTGTTAGAGACCCCAGGGTTTCCCTGTTAGAGACCCCAGGGTTTCCCCGTTAGAGACCCCAGGGTTTCCCCGTTAGAGACCCCAGGGTTTCCCCGTTAGAGACCCCAGGGTTTCCCTGTTTGAGACCCCAGGGTTTCCCTGTTTGAGACCCCAGGGTTTCCCTGTTTGAGACACTAGAGTTTCCATGTTTGAGACCCCAGGGTTTCCCTGTTTGAGACCCCAGGGTTTCCCTGTTTGAGACCTGAGGATTTCTCTGTTTGAGACCCCAGGGTTTCCCTGTTTGAGACCCCAGGGTTTCCCTGTTAGAGACCCCAGGGTTTCCCTGTTAGAGACCCCAGGGTTTCCCTGTTAGAGACCCCAGGGTTTCCCTGTTAGAGACCCCAGGGTTTCCCTGTTAGAGACCCCAGGGTTTCCCTGTTAGAGACCCCAGGGTTTCCCTGTTAGAGACCCCAGGGTTTCCCTGTTAGAGACCCCAGGGTTTCCCTGTTTGAGACCCCAGGGTTCCCCTGTTTGAGACCCCAGGGTTTCCCTGTTTGAGACCTGAGGATTTCTCTGTTCGAGACCCTAGAGTTTCCCTGTTCGAGACCCCAGGGTTTCACAGTTCGAGACCCCAGGGTTTCCCTGTTAGAGCCCCAGGGTTTCCCTGTTAGAGACCCCAGGGTTTCCCTGTTAGAGACCCCAGGGTTTCCCTGTTTGAGACCTGAGGATTTCTCTGTTCGAGACCCTAGAGTTTCCCTGTTCGAGACCCCAGGGTTTCCCTGTTCGAGACCCCAGGGTTTCCCTCTTTGAGACCTGAGGATTTCCCTGTTTGAGACCCCAGGGTTTCCCTGTTTGAGACCTGAGGATTTCCCTGTTTGAGACCCCAGGGTTTCCCTGTTTGAGACCCGAGTGTTTCCCTGTTTGAGACCTGAGGATTTCCCTGTTTGAGACCCCAGGGTTTCCCTGTTTGAGACCCTAGAGTTTCCCTGTTTGAGACCTGAGGATTTCCCTGTTTGAGACCCCAGGGTTTCCCTGTTTGAGACCCCAGGGTTTCCCTGTTTGAGACCCCAGGGTTTCTCTGTTTGAGTCCCCAGAGTTTCCCTGTTTGAGACCCCAGGGTTTCCCTGTTTGAGACCCCAGGGTTTCCCTGTTTGAGACCCCAGGGTTTCCCTGTTTGAGACCCCAGGGTTTCTCTGTTTGAGACCCCAGAGTTTCCCTGTTTGAGACCCCAGGGTTTCTCTGTTTGAGACCCGAGGGTTTCCCTGTTCGAGACCCCAGAGTTTCCCTGTTCGAGACCCCAGGGTTTCTCTGTTTGAGACCCCAGGGTTTCCCTGTTCGAGACCCCAGAGTTTCTCTGTTCGAGACCCCAGGGTTTCCCTGTTCGAGACCCCAGGATTTCTCTGTTCGAGACCACAGAGTTTCCCTGTTCGAGACCCCAGGATTTCTCTGTTCGAGACCACAGAGTTTCCCTGTTCGAGACCCCAGGATTTCTCTGTTTGAGACCCCAGGGTTTCCCTGTTCGAGACCCCAGGGTTTCCCTGTTCGAGACCCCAGGGTTTCCCTGTTCGAGACCCCAGGGTTTCCCTGTTCGAGACCCCAGGGTTTCCCTCTTTGAGACCTGAGGATTTCCCTGTTTTGGACCCCAGGGTTTCCCTGTTTGTGACCCCAGGGTTTCCCTGTTTGTGACCCCAGGGTTTCCCTGTTTGAGACCTGAGGATTTCCCTGTTTGAGACCCCAGGGTTTCCCTGTTTGAGACCCCAGGGTTTCCCTGTTTGAGACCCCAGGGTTTCCCTGTTTGAGACCCTAGAGTTTCCCTGTTTGAGACCTGAGGATTTCCCTGTTTGAGACCCCAGGGTTTCCCTGTTTGAGACCCTAGAGTTTCCCTGTTTGAGACCTGAGGATTTCCCTGTTTGAGACCCTAGAGTTTCCCTGTTTGAGACCTGAGGATTTTCCTGTTTGAGACCCCAGGGTTTCCCTGTTCGAGACCCCAGGGTTTAACTGTTTGAGACCCCAGGGTTTCCCTGTTGGAGTCCTGAGGATTTCTCTGTTCGAGATCCCAGGGTTTCCCTGTTTGAGACCCCAGGGTTTCCCTGTTTGAGACCCCAGGGTTTCCCTGTTGGAGACCCCAGGGTTTCCCTGTTGGAGACCCCAGGGTTTCCCTGTTCGAGACCCCAGGATTTCTCTGTTCGAGACCACAGAGTTTCCCTGTTCGAGACCCCAGGATTTCTCTGTTTGAGACCCCAGGGTTTCCCTGTTGGAGACCCCAGGGTTTCCCTGTTTGAGACCCCAGGGTTTCCCTGTTTGAGACCCCAGGGTTTCCCTGTTCGAGACCCCACGGTTTCCCTGTTCGAGACCCCAGGGTTTCCCTCTTTGAGACCTGAGGATTTCCCTGTTTGAGACCCTAGAGTTTCCCTGTTTGAGACCTGAGGATTTCCCTGTTTGAGACCCCAGGGTTTCCCTGTTCGAGACCCCAGGGTTTCCCTGTTTGAGACCCCAGGGTTTCCCTGTTCGAGACCCCAGGGTTTCCCTGTTCGAGACCCCAGGGTTTCCCTGTTCGAGACCCCAGGGTTTCCCTCTTTGAGACCTGAGGATTTCCCTGTTTGAGACCCTAGAGTTTCCCTGTTTGAGACCTGAGGATTTCCCTGTTTGAGACCCCAGGGTTTCCCTGTTTGAGACCCCAGTGTTTCCCTGTTGGAGACCTGAGGATTTCTCTGTTCGAGATCCCAGGGTTTCCCTGTTTGAGACCCCAGGGTTTTCCTGTTTGAGACCCCAGGGTTTCCCTGTTAGAGACCCCAGGGTTTCCCTGTTAGAGACCCCAGGGTTCCCCTGTTCGAGACCCCAGGGTTTCCCTGTTCGAGACCCCAGGGTTTCCCTGTTTGAAGCCCCAGGGTTACCCTGTTTGAGACCTGAGGATTTCTCTGTTTGAGACCTGAGGGTTTCCCTGTTAGAGACCCCAGGGTTTCCCTTTTTGAGACCCCAGGGTTTCCCTGTTTGAGACCCCAGGTTTTCTCTGTTTGAGACCCCAGGGTTTCCCTGTTCAAGACCCCAGGGTTTCCCTGTTAGAGACCCCAAGGTTTCCCTGTTAGAGACCCCAGGGTTTCTCTGTTTGAGATCCCAGGGTTTCCCTGTTCAAGACCCCAGGGTTTCCCTGTTTGAGACCCCAGGGTTTCTCTGTTTGAGACCCCAGGGTTTCCCTGTTCAAGACCCCAGGGTTTCCCTGTTAGAGACCCCAAGGTTTCCCTGTCAGAGACCCCAGGGTTTCCCTGTTAGAGACCCCAGGGTTTCCCTGATAGAGCCCCCAGGGTTTCCTTGTTAGAGACCCCAGGGTTTCTCTGTTTGAGACCCCAGGGTTTCCCTGATAGAGACCCCAGGGTTTCCTTGTTAGAGACCCCAGGGTTTCTCTGTTTGAGACCCTCGAGTTTCCCTGTTCGAGACCCCCGGGTTTCCCTGTTCAAGACCCCCGGGTTTCCCTGTTCGAGACCCCAGGGTTTCCCTGTTTGAAGCCCCAGGGTTTCTCTGTTTGAGACCCTAGAGTTTCCCTGTTGGAGACCCCAGGGTTTCCCTGTTTGAGACCCCAGGGTTTCCCTGTTCAAGACCCCAGGGTTTCCCTGTTTGAGACCCCAGGGTTTCTCTGTTTGAGACCCTAGAGTTTCCCTGTTAGAGACCCCAGGGTTTCCCTGTTTGAGACCCCAGGGTTTCCCTGTTCAAGACCCCAGGGTTTCCCTGTTTGAGACCCCAGGGTTTCCCTGTTTGAAGCCCCAGGGTTTCCCTGTTTGAGACCCCAAGGTTTCCCTGTTTGAGACCCCAGGGTTTCCCTGTTAGAGACCCCAGGGTTTCCCTGTTAGAGACCCCAGGGTTTCCCTGTTAGAGACCCCAGGGTTTCCCTGTTAGAGACCCCAGGGTTTCCCTGTTAGAGACCCCAGGGTTTCCCTGTTGGAGACCCCAGGGTTTCCCTGTTTGAGACCCCAGGGTTTCCCTGTTTGAGACACTAGAGTTTCCATTTTGAGACCCCAGGGTTTCCCTGTTTGAGACCTGAGGATTTCTCTGTTTGAGACCCCAGGGTTTCCCTGTTAGAGACCCCAGGGTTTCCCTGTTAGAGACCCCAGGGTTTCCCTGTTAGAGACCCCAGGGATTCCCTGTTCGAGACCCCAGGGTTTCCCTATTTGAGACCCTAGAGTTTCCCTGTTTGAGACCCCAGGGTTTCCCTGTTTGAGACCCCAGCGTTTCCCTGTTTGAGACCTGAGGATTTCTCTGTTTGAGACCCCAGGGTTTCCCTGTTTGAGACCCCAGGGTTTCCCTGTTTGAGACCCCAGGGTTTCCCTGTTTGAGACCCCAGGGTTTCCCTGTTTGAGACCCCAGTATTTCCCTGTTTGAGACCCCAGGGTTTCCCTGTTCGAGACCCCAGGGTTTCCCTGTTCGAGACCCCAGGGTTTCCCTCTTTGAGACCTGAGGATTTCCCTGTTTGAGACCCTAGAGTTTCCCTGTTTGAGACCTGAGGATTTCCCTGTTTGAGACCCCAGGGTTTCCCTGTTTGAGACCCCAGTGTTTCCCTGTTGGAGACCTGAGGATTTCTCTGTTCGAGATCCCAGGGTTTCCCTGTTTGAGACCCCAGGGTTTTCCTGTTTGAGACCCCAGGGTTTCCCTGTTAGAGACCCCAGGGTTTCCCTGTTAGAGACCCCAGGGTTCCCCTGTTCGAGACCCCAGGGTTTCCCTGTTCGAGACCCCAGGGTTTCCCTGTTTGAAGCCCCAGGGTTACCCTGTTTGAGACCTGAGGATTTCTCTGTTTGAGACCTGAGGGTTTCCCTGTTAGAGACCCCAGGGTTTCCCTTTTTGAGACCCCAGGGTTTCCCTGTTTGAGACCCCAGGTTTTCTCTGTTTGAGACCCCAGGGTTTCCCTGTTCAAGACCCCAGGGTTTCCCTGTTAGAGACCCCAAGGTTTCCCTGTTAGAGACCCCAGGGTTTCTCTGTTTGAGATCCCAGGGTTTCCCTGTTCAAGACCCCAGGGTTTCCCTGTTTGAGACCCCAGGGTTTCTCTGTTTGAGACCCCAGGGTTTCCCTGTTCAAGACCCCAGGGTTTCCCTGTTAGAGACCCCAAGGTTTCCCTGTCAGAGACCCCAGGGTTTCCCTGTTAGAGACCCCAGGGTTTCCCTGATAGAGCCCCCAGGGTTTCCTTGTTAGAGACCCCAGGGTTTCTCTGTTTGAGACCCCAGGGTTTCCCTGATAGAGACCCCAGGGTTTCCTTGTTAGAGACCCCAGGGTTTCTCTGTTTGAGACCCTCGAGTTTCCCTGTTCGAGACCCCCGGGTTTCCCTGTTCAAGACCCCCGGGTTTCCCTGTTCGAGACCCCAGGGTTTCCCTGTTTGAAGCCCCAGGGTTTCTCTGTTTGAGACCCTAGAGTTTCCCTGTTGGAGACCCCAGGGTTTCCCTGTTTGAGACCCCAGGGTTTCCCTGTTCAAGACCCCAGGGTTTCCCTGTTTGAGACCCCAGGGTTTCCCTGTTTGAGACCCCAGGGTTTCCCTGTTCAAGACCCCAGGGTTTCCCTGTTTGAGACCCCAGGGTTTCCCTGTTTGAAGCCCCAGGGTTTCCCTGTTTGAGACCCCAAGGTTTCCCTGTTTGAGACCCCAGGGTTTCCCTGTTAGAGACCCCAGGGTTTCCCTGTTAGAGACCCCAGGGTTTCCCTGTTAGAGACCCCAGGGTTTCCCTGTTAGAGACCCCAGGGTTTCCCTGTTAGAGACCCCAGGGTTTCCCTGTTGGAGACCCCAGGGTTTCCCTGTTTGAGACCCCAGGGTTTCCCTGTTTGAGACACTAGAGTTTCCATTTTGAGACCCCAGGGTTTCCCTGTTTGAGACCTGAGGATTTCTCTGTTTGAGACCCCAGGGTTTCCCTGTTAGAGACCCCAGGGTTTCCCTGTTAGAGACCCCAGGGTTTCCCTGTTAGAGACCCCAGGGATTCCCTGTTCGAGACCCCAGGGTTTCCCTATTTGAGACCCTAGAGTTTCCCTGTTTGAGACCCCAGGGTTTCCCTGTTTGAGACCCCAGCGTTTCCCTGTTTGAGACCTGAGGATTTCTCTGTTTGAGACCCCAGGGTTTCCCTGTTTGAGACCCCAGGGTTTCCCTGTTTGAGACCCCAGGGTTTCCCTGTTTGAGACCCCAGGGTTTCCCTGTTTGAGACCCCAGTATTTCCCTGTTTGAGACCCCAGGGTTTCCCTGTTTGAGACCCCAGGGTTTCCCTGTTTGAGACCCCAGGGTTTCCCTGTTAGAGACCCCAGGGTTTCCCTGTTACAGACCCCAGGGTTTCCCTGTTAGAGACCCCAGGGTTTCCCTGTTAGAGACCCCAGGGTTTCCCTGTTTGAGACCCTAGAGTTTCCCTGTTTGAGACCCCAGGGTTTCCCTGTTTGAGACCTGAGGATTTCTCTGTTTGAGACCCCAGGGTTTCCCTGTTAGAGACCCCAGGGTTTCCCTGTTTGAGACCCCAGGGTTTCCCTGTTTGAGACCTGAGGATTTCTCTGTTTGAGACCCCAGTGTTTCCCTGTTGGAGACCTGAGGATTTCTCTGTTCGAGATCCCAGGGTTTCCCTGTTTGAGACCCCAGGGTTTTCCTGTTTGAGACCCCAGGGTTTCCCTGTTAGAGACCCCAGGGTTTCCCTGTTAGAGACCCCAGGGTTCCCCTGTTCGAGACCCCAGGGTTTCCCTGTTCGAGACCCCAGGGTTTCCCTGTTCGAGACCCCAGGGTTTCCCTGTTTGAAGCCCCAGGGTTACCCTGTTTGAGACCTGAGGATTTCTCTGTTTGAGACCTGAGGGTTTCCCTGTTAGAGACCCCAGGGTTTCCCTTTTTGAGACCCCAGGGTTTCCCTGTTTGAGACCCCAGGTTTTCTCTGTTTGAGACCCCAGGGTTTCCCTGTTCAAGACCCCAGGGTTTCCCTGTTAGAGACCCCAAGGTTTCCCTGTTAGAGACCCCAGGGTTTCTCTGTTTGAGACCCCAGGGTTTCTCTGTTTGAGACCCCAGGGTTTCCCTGTTCAAGACCCCAGGGTTTCCCTGTTTGAGACCCCAGGGTTTCTCTGTTTGAGACCCCAGGGTTTCCCTGTTCAAGACCCCAGGGTTTCCCTGTTAGAGACCCCAAGGTTTCCCTGTTAGAGACCCCAGGGTTTCCCTGTTAGAGACCCCAGGGTTTCCCTGATAGAGACCCCAGGGTTTCCTTGTTAGAGACCGCAGGGTTTCCTTGTTAGAGACCCCAGGGTTTCTCTGTTTGAGACCCCAGGGTTTCCCTGATAGAGACCCCAGGGTTTCCTTGTTAGAGACCCCAGGGTTTCTCTGTTTGAGACCCTCGAGTTTCCCTGTTCGAGACCCCCGGGTTTCCCTGTTCAAGACCCCCGGGTTTCCCTGTTCGAGACCCCAGGGTTTCCCTGTTTGAAGCCCCAGGGTTTCTCTGTTTGAGACCCTGGAGTTTCCCTGTTGGAGACCCCAGGGTTTCCCTGTTTGAGACCCCAGGGTTTCCCTGTTCAAGACCCCAGGGTTTCCCTGTTTGAGACCCCAGGGTTTCTCTGTTTGAGACCCTGGAGTTTCCCTGTTAGAGACCCCAGGGTTTCCCTGTTTGAGACCCCAGGGTTTCCCTGTTTGAGACCCCAGGGTTTCCCTGTTCAAGACCCCAGGGTTTCCCTGTTTGAGACCCCAGGGTTTCCCTGTTTGAAGCCCCAGGGTTTCCCTGTTTGAGACCCCAGGGTTTCCCTGTTTGAGACCCCAGGGTTTCCCTGTTAGAGACCCCAGGGTTTCCCTGTTAGAGACCCCAGGGTTTCCCTGTTAGAGACCCCAGGGTTTCCCTGTTTGAGACCCCAGGGTTTCCCTGTTAGAGACCCCAGGGTTTCCCTGTTAGAGACCCCAGGGTTTCCCTGTTTGAGACCCCAGGGTTTCCCTGTTTGAGACCCCAGGGTTTCCCTGTTTGAGACACTAGAGTTTCCATGTTTGAGACCCCAGGGTTTCCCTGTTTGAGACATGAGGATTTCTCTGTTTGAGACCCCAGGGTTTCCCTGTTTGAGACCCCAGGGTTTCCCTGTTTGAGACCCCAGGGTTTCCCTGTTAGAGACCCCAGGGTTTCCCTGTTAGAGACCCCAGGGTTTCCCTGTTAGAGACCCCAGGGTTTCCCTGTTAGAGACCCCAGGGTTTCCCTGTTCGAGACCCCAGGGTTTCCCTATTTGAGACCCTAGAGTTTCCCTGTTTGAGACCCCAGGGTTTCCCTGTTTGAGACCCCAGCGTTTCCCTGTTTGAGACCTGAGGATTTCTCTGTTTGAGACCCCAGGGTTTCCCTGTTTGAGACCCCAGGGTTTCCCTGTTTGAGACCCCAGTATTTCCCTGTTTGAGACCCCAGGGTTTCCCTGTTTGAGACCCCAGGGTTTCCCTGTTTGAGACCCCAGGGTTTCCCTGTTACAGACCCCAGGGTTTCCCTGTTAGAGACCCCAGGGTTTCCCTGTTACAGACCCCAGGGTTTCCCTGTTAGAGACCCCAGGGTTTCCCTGTTTGAGACCCTAGAGTTTCCCTGTTTGAGACCCCAGGGTTTCCCTGTTTGAGACCTGAGGATTTCTCTGTTTGAGACCCCAGGGTTTCCCTGTTTGAGACCCCAGGGTTTCCCTGTTAGAGACCCCAGGGTTTCCCTGTTAGAGACCCCAGGGTTTCCCTGTTAGAGACCCCAGGGTTTCCCTGTTTGAAGCCCCAGGGTTTCCCTGTTTGAGACCCCAGGGTTTCCCTGTTTGAGACCCCAGGGTTTCCCTGTTTGAGACCCCAGGGTTTCCCTGTTAGAGACCCCAGGGTTTCCCTGTTAGAGACCCCAGGCTTTCCCTGTTAGAGACCCCAGGCTTTCCCTGTTTGAGACCCCAGGGTTTCCCTGTTTGAGACACTAGAGTTTCCATGTTTGAGACCCCAGGGTTTCCCTGTTTGAGACCTGAGGATTTCTCTGTTTGAGACCCCAGGGTTTCCCTGTTTGAGACCCCAGGGTTTCCCTGTTTGAGACCCCAGGGTTTCCCTGTTAGAGACCCCAGGGTTTCCCTGTTAGAGACCCCAGGGTTTCCCTGTTAGAGACCCCAGGGTTTCCCTGTTAGAGACCCCAGGGTTTCCCTGTTAGAGACCCCAGGGTTTCCCTGTTAGAGACCCCAGGGTTTCCCTGTTAGAGACCCCAGGGTTTCCCTGTTAGAGACCCCAGGGTTTCCCTGTTCGAGACCCCAGGGTTTCCCTATTTGAGACCCTAGAGTTTCCCTGTTTGAGACCCCAGGGTTTCCCTGTTTGAGACCCCAGGGTTTCCCTGTTTGAGACCCCAGGGTTTCCCTGTTTGAGACCCCAGGGTTTCCCTGTTTGAGACCCCAGGGTTTCCCTGTTTGAGACCCCAGTATTTCCCTGTTTGAGACCCCAGGGTTTCCCTGTTTGAGACCCCAGGGTTTCCCTGTTTGAGACCCCAGGGTTTCCCTGTTAGAGACCCCAGGGTTTCCCTGTTAGAGACCCCAGGGTTTCCCTGTTAGAGACCCCAGGGTTTCCCTGTTAGAGACCCCAGGGTTTCCCTGTTAGAGACCCCAGGGTTTCCCTGTTAGAGACCCCAGGGTTTCCCTGTTAGAGACCCCAGGGTTTCCCTGTTACAGACCCCAGGGTTTCCCTGTTAGAGACCCCAGGGTTTCCCTGTTTGAGACCCTAGAGTTTCCCTGTTTGAGACCCCAGGGTTTCCCTGTTTGAGACCTGAGGATTTCTCTGTTTGAGACCCCAGGGTTTCCCTGTTTGAGACCCCAGGGTTTCCCTGTTAGAGACCCCAGGGTTTCCCTGTTTGAGACCTGAGGATTTCCCTGTTTGAGACCCCAGGATTTCCCTGTTCGAGACCCCAGGGCATCCTCCCTACTGGAGAAACTACCATCTGTAGGGCAGGAGGTGGTGGACACAGTAAATGATGTGACAATCAGTCAAAGGATATACAAGCTAATGAGAAAAACGGTTAATAGGCTATGATAGGTATGGGTGGCAAGTATTTCGCCAAAGCAAGAAACTGAGCAAATTTTGCATGACACAACGAGCTTCTGTTAAACCACAACTGCAGCTGTGTGCAAGGTGTGTAAGGCTTCACACGTCTACACATACCGCAGCAGGGAACACTTCAAACCAGAACTATTACCACATTACCATTTGGAAGGAGCGAGCCTTTGGCTCAGTGGTAGCATTCCTGCCTCTGAGTTGAAAGATGCAGGGTTCAAACTCCCACTCCAGTTAGTCCTGGCAAGAGGAGACCGGAGCTCCGGCTCTGAATGATGGGTTGACATCCAGCGGGATTGGTTTGGTTTGGCGTGGGTGTGAGTGTGAGTGCCCCCCTGATCCTCCCCCCCACCCCCCACCACCCATCCATCATATGGGTTGTGAGAGCCCATAAACCACCCCCTATAGGACTAACCCACCTATCGGCTGGTGTAAAGATGTTATTGCCATGGAAGGAGCGTTCACGTCACGGCCTGTCAGACTGTTAATCAGTCCGTGAATCCGTCCACTACTTCACACTGTTCTCCATGAGACGAGGGAGAAGATACAACACCACCACCCTGTCAATAATACCTCTCTGCTTGAAGGACAGTAGAGGTACAGGGGAACATGCTGACTCAGGACAAGGAGATACAGAGGAACATGCTGACTCAGGACAAGGAGATACAGGGGGACATGCTGACTCAGGACAAGGAGATACAGGGGAACATGCTGACTCAGGACAAGGAGATACAGGGGGACATGCTGACTCAGGACAAGGAGATACAGAGGAACATGCTGACTCAGGACAAGGAGATACAGAGGAACATGCTGACTCAGGACAAGGAGATACAGAGGATCATGCTGACTCAGGACAAGGAGATACAGAGGAACATGCTGACTCAGGACAAGGAGATACAGAGGAACATGCTGACTCAGGACAAGGAGATACAGAGGAACATGCTGACTCAGGACAAGGAGATACAGAGGAACATGCTGACCCAGGACAGTGAGATAGAGGGGGGCATGCTGACTCAGGACAAGGAGATACAGGGGAACATGCTGACCCAGGACAAGGAGATACAGAGGAACATGCTGACTCAGGACAAGGAGATAAAGAGGAACATGCTGATTCAGGACAAGGAGATACAGAGGAACATGCTGACTCAGGACAAGGAGATAGAGGGGGACATGCTGACCCAGGACAAGGAGATACAGGGGAACATGCTGACTCAGGACAAGGAGATAGAGGGGGACATGCTGACTCAGGACAGGGAGATACAGGGGAACATGCTGACTCAGGACAAGGAGATAGAGGGGGACATGCTGACTCAGGACAGGGAGATACAGGGGGACATGCTGACCCAGGACAAGGAGATACAGGGGTCATGCTGACTCAGGACAAGGAGATACAGAGGAACATGCTGACTCAGGACAAGGAGATACAGAGGAACATGCTGACTCAGGACAAGGAGATACAGAGGAACATGCTGACCCAGGACAGTGAGATAGAGGGGGGCATGCTGACTCAGGACAAGGAGATACAGGGGAACATGCTGACCCAGGACAAGGAGATACAGAGGAACATGCTGACTCAGGACAAGGAGATAAAGAGGAACATGCTGATTCAGGACAAGGAGATACAGAGGAACATGCTGACTCAGGACAAGGAGATAGAGGGGGACATGCTGACCCAGGACAAGGAGATACAGGGGAACATGCTGACTCAGGACAAGGAGATAGAGGGGGACATGCTGACTCAGGACAGGGAGATACAGGGGGACATGCTGACCCAGGACAAGGAGATACAGGGGTCATGCTGACTCAGGACAAGGAGATACAGAGGAACATGCTGACTCAGGACAAGGAGATACAGGGGAACATGCTAACTCAGGACAAGGAGATACAGAGGAACATGCTGACTCAGGACAGGGAGATACAGGGGGACATGCTGACTCAGGACAGGGAGATACAGGGGGACATGCTGACTCAGGACAAGGAGATACAGGGGTCATTCTGACTCAGGACAAGGAGATACAGGGGACATGCTGACCCAGGACAGGGAGATACAGGGTTACATGCTGACTCAGTACAGGGAGATAGAGAGGGAAATGCTGATCCAGGACAGGGAGATACAGGGGGATACACTGACTCAGTTCAGGAAGATAGAGAGGGACATGCTGATCCAGGATAGGGAGATACAGGGGGACATGCTGATCCAGGACAAGGAGATACAGGGTCACTTGAATCCCAAGAAGCTCCCGTTCACACGCAGGAACCTATTACCTCACTGTCTTCTGTCATTGGGGGTAGCATTTAAAAGGTGCACAAGATTAGGATGTAGGACGTGTTAGGATTGTAGAATGTACCAAATGGACATTATCACCAAAATGGAACACTGGGGCAAGAAAAATTGATCACTTTCAGGCAATTCAAGTTGACACCGACCACGTGTACATTGATGAATTGGAGCCTCCTGAGGTTTACGAAGGCCATAGGATTGTGTGCAGTGGCCTGGATGGGCAACGTGAGTGCGATCAATAACACTCTGGGTGATGCAAAATCCTGTATTGTGCAAACAATTGCAGAGCCCAGGGATTCTGCTGCTCTGTTTCTTGAGGCCAAATTAGGAAGTTGTTTCCCTGATGAACAAAGCATCAATGACCTGCTTGATGCGAAATGACTGATGATGCTGATGTTCCCTCTGTTAGTCTGGAATGAGCCTGAGGCATAAAACTTCAGGGCTGTGGTGACCTTGAGTGCTGCTGGCAAAGCCAGTTCCTGTGTTGGAGCTTGGAGCTTGTCTGCAGCTCAGATTCAAACTGCAAGTGCAAGCCTTTCACTGGCTCCCCTCTGGAAGCGAAGCCATTGAAAGCAGTCCTTCTCAAAAATTCACAGGTTGGTGTGATTGGCTCTGAACACCGTGCTAGCGTGGGTGAGGGTGGGTAAGGACAGTCTGCCTCTCTGCAGTCAAACATGTCTTCTTCATCTCCAACTTCATCTTCTTCGTGTCCATCTTCTTCTTCTCCATCTTCCTCTTCCACGCCAAGCGGCACATGACCCATTTTCTCCCACTGCTTCTACAGCCAGCAGATCGTGCTTTGGATTATTTCTCTAACGAAGGCCCTTTTCACATGGACAGGTCACTGACCTGACTGACAACTCCCTCCCCGGAGAACCGACTAGTTGCAATGGGGAGTCACCACTCCACTCCCGTCGGACGCGAGTACCCCGCTGGATGTCGACCCAGTATTCAGAGACCGGAAATGTCGTTTCCGCTCGCTGGGACAAACCTGCCCAACACCCTTCTCTCATCCTCATCTTCCTTATCCAAAGCACACAAAGAGAGGAATCCCATATCTAGATTATAGCAATGATCAATCTTGCTGGCAAAATCCTGCAAACATGAACAAACCAAAAACTCAGCTGTCGCAAACCCAATGTACACTTTCTGTTGTGGTATAGGGGGACTCCAGTCAACGATTTGTGCACAGCAAAGACCCATGAACAGCAGTGATACAAATGACCAGATAATCTGGATTTTGGTAATGTCAGTTGAGGGAGGAATATTGGCCAGAACACCGGGAAGAATTCCCCTGCTCGTCTTCGAAATAGGGCCGTGGGATCTTTGACATCCACCTGGGAGGGTCCACAGGTGTCACATCTTATCCAAAGAACGACACCTCCGACAACGCAGCGCTCCCTCAGTACAGCACTGAGGTCAGTAGGTTACAAAGGCGACTGACTGCCTCAGTCAAGGCTACAAATTTAAATTCTAAAATATGTCTTTTGTTTAGCTACACCACTGGCCACACAACTCTGCAGCAAGGCCCTGAGGCAAATCCCTCCCCCGCCCGAGGCAGGCGTGACAGTAGCACCATTAATGGCACGATGCCCACCAGACAGATTTAAGTTACCTGTCACCTGTCCTAATATGTCCTTATGTGGCTCGGTGTCAAATTTTGTTTGAGAACGCTCGTGAAGCGCCTCGGGGCATTTTACTACTTTATAGGCGCTGTATAAATACGAGTTGTTGTTTTCTACTTTTGCTTTTATTTTTAAAAAAGGCGAGATTTGTATATCCATCAAATTGGACACGAAACTGCGCCAACGCTGAGAAACTTTTACAGGTCTCTGCAAAAAGCATTTCAATTATGGTGCACAGTTTGCCAGGGATCAGAAGCTCTCGTACGACCCAGCTGGTTCACATTTAAACACTGTGCGGTTCACTGCACAATTCAAAGCTGAGGTTGCTGATCCACACACAGAATGATACTGAACTTTTCCTTTGAGATTTTAGGATTTAGCAAAGCAATAAGTAAATAAAAGGCAGCAATTTTTCAAGTCAGCATTTTTGCTAATTTTTTCTGAAGCCGATATTTAACTTTGCCCTTGCAGCACTGGGTATTTTTTGCACTTTGTGAAATATTTTACACTTTCAAATGTAAAGATGATCAAATTCAGGTACATTATATGCAAATCTGCAAATTTCTACATAAGACAGGGTTATTGATTCCTCAATTTGCTAATTTTAGCAAGAAAATAGGTGAGTACAAAGAGAGGAATGATAATCAACAGAGAAAAATGTAGCCTGCAGAATCTAGTATACCATCTTTTTGTTACCCTGAACCATCCTCATGCCCCTTAAATATCTGAACAGCACAAGGGCAGGGAGATAGTCATTAGCTCAGTGGTAGTATTCCCACTGTCTGAGTCAGAAGGTGCAGGATTCGAACCCCACTCCCATTAGTCCCGGTGAGTGGAGATTGGAGCTCCAGCTCTGAATGGTGGGTTGACAGCCCAAAAAACCCTCCTGCTGTAAAGGACTAGCCACCCTATTGGCTGGTATAAAGATGGTTACAGCCATGGAAGGTGTGTTCATGTCTCAGCCTATCAGCCTGCAAATCCTTCCACTACTTCACACTGCCCTTCAAGGGAAGAGGGAGTAGATATATAAAACAATGAGCAATGCTACCCTGTCAGACTGTTAACCACCTAGTGAATCCTTCATACCATTCGCCAAGAGAAACGTGTGAAGATACAAAAAGAACAGCAGGAAAGCCTTTCCAATTATGAATTTTTCAACAGAATGATGAGCCATCATTTTACTTCTCATTTGTAACTTGGTGATAGCTTTTAAAATGTTCACTGTGCTAAGACCAGGCTGGATTTTCCTGATCCCCAAAGACTGGTACAGTTCATTGACTGAAGGCTTCAGCCAAGACCAGGCCTCCAATAAGCCCTCTCACTCCATTTGGAGCCATCCCCTCTGCAACCCCAGGCCTACTGGGGAGTGGTGAAAAGAGGGGCGGATGCACTGCCTCCAATGCCTCCTTTCTGTAGTACGGTGACCAGAACTGTAACCAGTGCTCCAGTGCCTTATTCAGACCAGTATCCCCTCCTGGGATTTTGCTCTATCCCTTTAACTGTACAACCCAAGATCCGATTGGCTTTCCTTAATGGTGCCAACCTGAGCTCATGATTAATGCAGTGATGTTGATATTCTGAAATGATGTCCTACCACATGACATTGAGTCATGCACTCAACGAGCAGCGTAGCAGAGCACAGCATACAATGACAGGCAGGAAGAAAGGGGAGGTGGGGTGGCTATGTTAATAAAGGAAGGAATCACTGTCATACAGATAAATGATATTGGGACAAAGCATCAAGATAATGAAACAGTTTGGGTAGAGATAAGGAATAATAAGGGGAAAAAACATTAGTGGGCGTAGTATATAGGCCTCCTAATAGTTGCAACTCTGCTGGAAGAAGTATTAATCAGGAAATAGTCGGGGCGTGTAATAAGGGAACAGCTATAATTATGGGGGATTTTAACTATCATATTAACTGGACAAATCAAATTGGGCAGAGCAGCCTTGAGGAAGAGTTCATTGAGTGCATCAGGGATGGATTTCTTGAGCAGTATGTAACTGATCCTACAAGGGGGCAGGCAACCTTGGACCTGGTCCTGTGTAATGAGTCAGGATTAATTAATGATGTCCTAGTTAAGGATCCCCTTGGAACGAGCGACCACAACATGGTTGAATTCCATATCCAATTAGAGGGTGAGAAGGTTGATTCTCAAACAAGCGTACTGAGCTTGAATAAAGGAGACTATGATGGTATGAGAGCGGAATTGATTAAAGTGGACTGGGAAAATAGATTAAAGGGTGAGACGGTACATAAGCAGTGGTGTTCATTTAGGGAGTTATTTTACAACTTTCAAAAAATATATATTCCACTGAGGAAAAAAGGGTGTAAAAGAAATGACAGCCATCCGTGGCTAAGTAAAGAAATCAAGGATAGTATCCGACTAAAAACAAGGACATATAAGGTAGCCAAACTTAGTGGGAGGATAGAAGATTGGGAAGTCTTCAAAAGACAGCAAAAAGTAACTAAAGGATTGATTAAGAAAGGGAAGTTAGATTATGAAAAGAAATTAGCAAAACATATAAAAACAGATAGCAAGAGTTTCTATAGTTATATAAAAAGAAAAAGGGTGGCTAAGGCAAACGTCGGTCCCTTAGAGGATGAGACCGGGAAATTAATGGTGGGAAACATGGAGATGGCAAAAATGCTGAACAAATATTTTGTTTCAGTCTTTACGGTAGAGGACACTAAGAATATCCCAACACTGGACAAACAGGGGACTCTCGGGGGGGAGGAGCTAAATACGATTAAAATCACTCAGGAGATGGTACTCAGTAAAATAATGGGACTCAAAGCGGATAAATCCCCTGGACCTGATGGCTTACATCCTAGGGTCTTGAGGGAAGTGGCAGTAGAGATTGTGGATGCTTTGGTGATAGTTTTCCAAAATTCCCTGGACTCAGGAGAGGTCCCGGCAGATTGGAAAACTGCTAATGTAACACCGTTATTTAAAAAGGGTAGTAGGCAGAAGGCTGGAAATTATAGGCCAGTTAGCCTAACATCTGTGGTGGGTAAAATTTTGGAGTCTATTATTAAGGAGACAGTAACGGAACATTTAGATAAGCATAATTTAATAGGACAAAGTCAGCATGGCTTTATGAAGGGGAAGTCATGTCTGTCAAATTTGCATGAGTTCTTTGAGGATATAACGTACAGGGTGGATAAAGGGGAACCAGTGGACGTAGTGTATTTAGACTTCCAGAAGGCATTCAACAAGGTGCCACATAAAAGATTATTACTTAAGATAAAAAATCACGGGATTGGGGGTAATATTCTGGCATGGGTGGAGGATTGGTTATCGAACAGGAAGCAGAGAGTTGGGATAAATGGTTCATTCTCGGACTGGCAACCAGTAACCAGTGGTGTTCCACAGGGGTCGGTGCTGGGTCCCCAACTCTTTACAATCTATATTAACGATTTGGAGGAGGGGACCGAGTGCAACATATCAAAATTTGCAGATGATACAAAGATGGGAGGGAAAGTAGAGAGTGAGGAGGACATAAAAAACCTGCAAGGGGATATAGACAGGCTGGGTGAGTGGGCGGAGATTTGGCAGATGCAATATAATATTGGAAAATGTGAGGTTATGCACTTTGGCAGGAAAAATCAGAGAGCAAGTTATTTTCTTAATGGCGAGAGACTGGAAAGTACTGCAGTACAAAGGGATCTGGGGGTCCTAGTGCAAGAAAATCAAAAAGTTGGTATGCAGGTGCAGCAGGTGATCAAGAAAGCCAATGGAATGTTGGCTTTTATTGCTAGGGGGATAGAATATAAAAACAGAGAGGTATTGCTGCAGTTATATAAGGTATTGGTGAGACCGCACCTGGAATACTGCATACAGTTTTGGTGTCCACACTTAAGAAAAGACATACTTGCTCTCGAGGCAGTACAAAGAAGGTTCACTCGGTTAATCCCGGGGATGAGGGGGTGGACATATGAGGAGAGGTTGAGTAGATTGGGACTCTACTCATTGGAGTTCAGAAGAATGAGAGGCGATCTTATTGAAACATATAAGATTGTGAAGGGTCTTGATCGGGTGGATGCAGTAAGGATGTTCCCAAAGATGGGTGAAACTAGAACTAGGGGGCATAATCTTAGAATAAGGGTCTGTTCTTTCAAAACTGAGATGAGGAGAAACTTCTTCACTCAAAGGGTAGTAGGTCTGTGGAATTTGCTGCCCCAGGAAGCTGTGGAAGCTACATCATTAGATAAATTTAAAACAGAAATAGACAGTTTTCTAGAAGTAAAGGGAATTAGGGGTTATGGGGAGCGGGCAGGAAATTGGACATGAAGCTGAGTTCGGATCGGTCAAGGCCCTGTGGGTGGCGGAGCGGGCCCAGGGGCTGAGTGGCCGGGTCCTGCTCCTACTTCTTGTGTTCTTTAGATTTGTGGTTGGGATCAGATCAGCCATGATCTTATTGAATGGCGGAGCAGGCTTGAGGGGCCGATTGGCCTACTCCTGCTCCTATTTCTTATGTTCTTATGTTAACAGTTCAGTGAAGCTATATCCTGAAAACCTGCCCTCTGCTCTTTTCAGAGAAATACAGGAACGGAATGAGCCAGAAGACTGTAGTTTCCAGCTGGCTGTTCCACAAGCTTCGCTCGATGCCAGCACCAACTTGCAGTGCCAATCCTGCCGCATATTCGCTTTTTTGAATTTGTGCTGTTTTTGCACATTTAAAACGTGAATTTGTAACGTTGCAATTCCAAATTCCCATGTCTGATGGCAATGTGACACTCTGCTGCCTGACTCTGTTATTCCTTGAGATGCGTCGTGCACTCTTTGCTTCTGCCCCTCTTCAAAGGAAGCCCATCACAATTATAAATGATGTGCTTTCCCTGCATTATACCTTCCAGCAGTACTTTGAGAGCAGAATCATCAGGATTTACTTCCCTTTGTCTGGTTGTGTTACACTAGAATTCTGCACAAAGTTTCTCACAAAGGAATTGGACTAAATAATGTTCCTCTATTCACCCAGATAAGAGGCTAGTCTTGTAGTTAAGCAGTGACAGTGTTGGATTATCACAGCTGTGATCCAAATGGTTCTTTGTGTACTCCTAATGATGCACCAGTGCTGCTAGGATTTAAATTGAACAAAATCACTTACCTGTAGTGTGCAAGTTATAACTTGCATGCTACAAATAACATAACAAAACACACTTTGAATACTATTCCAAACCATTGTGCTCCTCCAAATCAGATGTTAAATTAAATTGAAATTGCTCCCCCTTCCCCAACCAATTTTAATTGTTTTTAGTTCAGGAACAGTAATCGCTCATCAGTGTGCAAAAGTGAAATATTATTCGGCATTTCACTCTTGCAAACTGATTAGTGATTAATGTTCCTGAATGTGGTGTAATCCCATCAAAAGTTCCATTTCTCACTTGGCAAGGGAGCACCAGGATCGCTCTGCACTTGCCCAGAACTTCCCTTAAAGCAATTTAGTGTTTAAACCAGCAATTTAGGGGTACACATTCGGAATAACTTTACAGCCCAATTATCACCATCTGGTATATTGCAGCCCACGCATTAAGGACATTAGCCAAGTCCTCACCCATGGTAAATTGCCTTGCCCTCCCCTGGCCCTCTGAGTAGTATGAACCTCACTCCGCATAGGTTTGAGACAGCAGTAAAAGGTAAGTTTGCTGTGTCCTCGCACACAGCACAGTACCTCACACGGGCCAAGCGTAGTTCGGAAGATTGCCGGCCGTAGGTTCAAAATTTTCCAATATATCTGGAAGGTGCCTTACTGCGTGTGAGAATTTGGAAAATCTGACTGTAAATGCATATCACTGGGGGACTGAAGACGTCCATTGGGTTAGTTGCACAGTGAACTGTGCAGTAATGTTGGGACATTCATTCATATTGCTGCATGTTACATCAGTTTAAACACTAATTTTGAATAGTCGTGGATGAAAATAATGTTTCGCCTGAAGTCTATCACCAGCCCAGGTGTGACATATCATACTTCTGATGTAATGTCTGAATGGACAGAGTTTGTAAAGTTATTTGGATCCACTCACAATAATTGGCCTAAATGCTGTTTTTCATAGAATCTCACAGCAGAAAAGGAGGCCATTCGGCCCATCTTGCCTGCGCCGGCTCTTTGAAAGAGCTATCCAATTAGTCCCATTCTACTGCTCTTTCCACTTGGCCCTGCAAATTTCTCCTTTTCAAGTATTTATCCAAATCCCTATTGAAAGTTACTATTGAATCTGCTTCCACCACCCTTTCAGGCAGTGCATTCCAGATTACGACAACTCGCTGCATGAGAAAAATTCTCCCCATCTCCCCCTGGTTCTTTAGCCAATTATTTCATATCTGTGTCCTCTGGTTACCAACCCTCCAGCCAGTGGAAACAGTTTCTCCTTATTTACTCTATCAAAACCCTTCACAATTTTGAACACCTCTATTAAATCTCCCCTTAACCTTCTCTGCTCTAAGGAGAACAATCCCAGTGTCTCTAGTCTCTCCACATAACTGAAGTCCCTCATCATTCTGGGAAATCTAATTTTATTACTGATGGTAAATATTTGCTACTAAATTGAACTCAGATTAAAAATGCAATTTTGCATTAGCAGCACCTAATTGTACAGCAATGGCAAGTCTGCCCTCTCCCCAACGTTAGGAAAACAGGGCAAAAAAGCTTTGTTTTTAACCAAAGTTGTTTTTCGATGTAGGGGGAAGATTTCCATGTGTCAGCAACACTGAAACCATATCGGGAAGATTTTCTTCAATTGTAACTTGTAGTTAAATCGTAAACCTGCCCTTTTAGAATACTTTTAGAATTCACTTGAAACTGCGGACAAAGTAAGTCTTCCCGTTATATTTACAATGTTCCTAACACACAGCAACCACATTAATCCTCCCCTGAGCTCTCTCTAAGACTGTCCAAAACCCTAAGGAGTTTGCCTGTCTCATCATTCACTTGGTATATCATGGTAGCACATATTTTTTTATTTTAAAACGAGAATGATTTGTAAAGCTCATCTTGTGCATGAAAATGCTAAGCGCTCAAGTGATGCATCTCATTAAAAAGGCCTCAGCAATATCACATCTGTGACATACAGGGGATGAAATTCCTCCCGTCAATAATCTTACCAAAAACAAAGGTCTTGTGCGAGTATGTTCCCTCTTTTACAATCCTGCCAAGTTTTGCACCAAAATAATTGAGAGGGATTTCACTCACATGGCTTTTTGAAACAGGCATTTTTCTTTTTTTATGTTCCTTGGGATTACTTTAAGAAGTTGGCTCAGGATTTGAAGCCATGAGTTAGCTGCAGATTCAGTAATTCTCTACTCTCTCCAGCACTGCTGTGTGACCCACTCTGCAGAATGTAGGGAAGGGTTGCCAACCCTCCAGGATTGTCCTGGAGACTCCAGGAATTGAAGATTAATCTCCTGGACACAGCTGCGAGCAACACCCGGGAGAAAATTTATAGGGGCATTAAAAAATTGTGGGTTTTTTTCATTTTCTTTGAACACTTTCGCTTATTACTTATAAAAGTATTGGAGATGTTTGGAGATGGGGATCAAAAGCTGAGAGTCAAGGGTAAGGAATAGTCTGTTTGCTTTCTAATTAGCATGAGAAGGCAGTGCGCCACGAGGATGGACGTGTTGGGCGATCAATGGCGGGAGTGTGGGGTCGGGGCAGTTGGACTCAGCGGGGGGTCATTTGATGAAACCTCCAGGAATACGTCCAACCAGAGTTGGCAACCCTAACGTGGGGCAAAAGTGGTTTAAAGCACCTTCAGCCATTCTCATTGTCAAAGCCTTTGATTTCTTGTATGTCCCAGGACACCATCTAATTTCTGTAGTCTCATTTACGCCTCATTATAGTATAGCTTTGACATAATGTAATGAGGCAGATTAATAAAACGAATTCTGCCAGCACTTTAATATAATATATTTTAATTTAGTTTATCATTTTAACATGCTGCATGTGAAGTTCTGGTTTGACACTTCAATGCGTTCACCTTTTAAATATTGCACCTTTAGTCTTTATTTTCACCTAATGATGAGCAGTGAACAAGAATTTAGTGAAGCTCACTTGAATGAAGCTGTAATGTCCTCCAGTTTCCAGAATCTCATGTAGTAATGTACAGTCAGTGTGGGTGCACACAGCACTCCTTGTGAAGCCTGTAATAGGTCTTATGCAATTGAGGCAATCTAGTCATTTAATTTTTATATGCATTGCGGGTAAAAATGTCTGTTATTAGTGCTACCAGCCCAATACTCTCAGGTGGAAAGTAACACTTTATGCAGCTAGAATGTTTGTGGTTGTAATTCTGCCACTGCATTTTCTGAAATAGGTTTCACACTGCAGCAAACACTTAACCACCAATGAACCAAAAACACAGATTTAACCAGTAATTAGCATAGAATCTCATTAAACTAATATTGTTATGACCACAGATTTAAGTCGTTATTTCCAATTGTTTTTACGCTATGACGGAATACGGAACATAAAATCAGTGGTTAAATCTTACACCCCAATTTTAACTCGGGGCGAGAGTCAGGCGGGCAGCGTGTGGCCCGGGAGATTTGAACTCGCCCAAAACTGGCTGGAAGCAGCAACTGGCTGGCGGGCAATGGAAGAGGCCACTGTTTGAATGTTTCGCGGATAAGTTGACCAAGTCGATAAACGTATTAGCATATTGTATATTTAAAGCACTTTCTGCCGAGTGTAGGAAGAATCAATGACTAACGGTTATTGTGTAAAACACCTCTATTAAATCACCCCTTAACCTTCTCTGCTCTAAGGAGAACAATTCCAGCTTCTAGAGTCTCTCCACATAACTGAAGTCCCACATCATTCTGGTAAATCTAATTTTAATTATTCACGGTAAATATTTGCTACTAAGTTAAATTCTCTTGCAGCGATGGTCCCACATTTTTGTTTCTGTTTCCGCTTTTGGCAACACTTTAAGCTGGCCACATCAGGTAGGAACTGAAAGGATATCAATTTTATGATGTGGAATCTGATTTATGAAGTACAGCATGCAGTTTTTACCAGGTTACTTTTGACAGTAAATTACGGGAAATTTATTGCCCTTTAAATATTTGAGAACTGAGGTATCCGATATCTTTCACAGAATGTGCCCAGAAATATTAAACCAAACAATTTTTCAGAATATGGTCACAACTAAAACTAAAGTTGTTCATCACTGGACTAATTACAATGCACTTGCCCCCAATCGTGAAATATCATAACATCTCACCAAAACATAAACTGCTTAAGATGGGCCTTTTTCAAACAGAGGGGAGTAGAAATTCATTTGGGCTCATTTTCCGGCTGAGGCGATAGTGAATCGGCTCGTTTTACACTCCACCTGATTTTCTTTTCCATTAGGAACAGAGGGACAAGAGTAGGCCATTCAGCCCCTTGAGACTGTTCTGCATTCAATTAGATCATGGCTGATCTGTATCTTAACTCCATTTACCCGACTTGGTTCCATAACTCTTAATACCCATGCCTAACAAAAATCTATCAATCTCAGTTTTGAAATTTTCAATTGACCCCCAGCCTCAACAGCTTTTTGGGTGAGAGAGTTCCAGATTTCCACTACCCTTTGTGTGAAGAAGTGCTTCCTGACATCACCCCTGAACGGCCTAGCTCTAATTTTAAGGTTATGCTCCCTTGTTCTGGACTCCCCCACCAGAGGAAATTGTTTCTCTCTATCTACACTATCAAATCCTTTAATCATCTTAAACACATTAACTCGATCACCTCTTAATCTTCTATATTCAAGGGAACACAAGCCTGGCCTATGCAACCTGTCCTCATAATTTAACCCTTCTAGCCCCGGTATTATTGTGGTGAATCTGCGCTGCACCCCCTCCAAGGCCAATATATCCTTCCTGAAGTCACTGGGAAAGAAAACCAGGCAGGGTTTAAAATCGGGTGGCCAATCCGTTATGGCCCATTTTGTGTTACCAGCCAAGAGGAATGTCAATCTCCCTCGATGCACGCTGTGGTACGATTAATCAAATGGCAGCAGCCTTCCAGTGGGTAATCCGAGTGGACACTCTTCATGTCTGGAGAGTGTTAATGGGCGATTTCACCATGCTCCTTCTTTGTCTTCACCCAACGTTCACACCTGTGCAATTCCAGCACTGTTAAAGAAAGAAAGACTTGCAATTATATAGTGCCTTTCACCACCTCAGGACATCCCAAAGCGCTTTACAGACAATGAAGTACTTTTGAAGTGTAGTCACTATTACAATGTAGGAAGCGCAGCAGCCAAATTGCGCACAGCAAGTTCCACAAACAGCAATGAGGTAATGACCAGATAATCTGTTTTAGTGATGTTGGTTGAGATTTAAATATTAGCCAGGACACCGGGGAGAACTCCTTGTTCTTCTTCGAAATAGTGCCATGGGATCTTTTATGTCCACCTGAGAGGGCAGACGGGACCTCGGTTTAACGTCTCATCTGAAAGACGGCACCTCCGACAGTGCAGCACTCCCTCAGTACTGTACCGGAGTGTCAGCCTGGATTATGTGCTCAAGTTTCTGGAGTAGGTCTCAAACCCACAACCTTTTGACTCAGAAGCAAGCATGCTACCACTGAGTCACAGCTGACTCCTCTCTTTTAATTTACCTGTGAGCCTCCAACTTGAAAATCTCATCTAATTCTGAGTGTCCGTAATCTTCAGTCTCCATTCCTCTGGGGGTTTGTCTTGATTCCTCACTAATTTTAATTCTGCCTGCACATGACAGGTTCAGACCAGATTAATTATGCCACCGCATTACAAGGTTTACTGATGTATCATCAAAGCTTTCGTAGGTCTTAAATAAATATCCTTAACATCTTGAAATATGAAGTAATTGGGGGGAAAATATAACATATTTTCAAGGCTAGCAGATTCTAAAGGCAAAACAAAGTGAAATATGGAATAAGGAACCTTTTCACGAGGTACTTTGCTGAATAAAATTATTAGCAGGCTGAATGTAGTCAAAGAAAAGAGACTCCTTCAGAGCAAATGTGAAGCAGCTCAGAGCCTGAATAATTTATCTGAGACAAATTATCTGCTAACCATTTATCTACCAGCGGTTTCTCTGCTTCCAATTTCCCTCCCCGTCTCTAACCTCGCTCCCAACAAAAAAAAATGTTGTTGTTTGTCTTTTACAAACCCTGTCACCATGCTGCATGAACCATTTACATAGAATTACACTGAATTTACAGCACATTCGGACCAACAGGTCCATGCTGGTATTTATGCTCCATACGAGCCTCCTTCCTCCCTGCTTCATCTAACCCTATCAGCAAATCCTTCTATTCCTTTCTCCCTCATGTGTTTATCTAGCGTCTCCTTACATGCATCTCTGCTAGTCACCTCAACTATTCCTTGTGGTAGTGAATTCCACATTCTAACCACTCTCTGGGTAAAGAAGTTTATCCTGAATTCCCTATTGGATTTATTAGTGACTATCTTATGTTCATGGCCCCTAGTTATGGTCTTTTCTACGCCCACTCTATCAAACCCTTTCATAATCTTAAAGACCTCTATCAGGTCACCCCTCAGTGTTCTCTTTCCTGATAGGTATAACCTCTCAGTTCTGATATCATCCTAGTAAATCTTTTTTGCACCTTTGCCAGTGGCTTTATATCCTTTTTATAATTTTTTTTTTATTCGTTCATGGGATGCGGGCGTCGTTGGCTAGGCCAGCATTTATTGCCCATCCCTAATGTGGAGACCGGAACTGTTCACAGTCCTCCAAGTGTGGTCTAACCAAGGATCTATACAAGTTTAACATAACTTCCCTGCTTTTCAATTCTATCCCTCTAAAAATGAATCCCTGTGCTTGTTTTTTTTTATGGTCTTGTTAACTTGCATCGCTACTTTTAGTGATTTGTGTATCTGTGCCCCCAGATCCCTCTGCTCCTCTCCCCTATTTAGACTCTTATTATCCAAGCAATATGTGGCCCCCTTATTCTTTCTACCAAAGTGTATCATCTCACATTTATCTATATTGAAATTCATTTGCCAATTACACGCCCATTCTGCAATTTTATTAATGCCTCCCTGCATTTTGTCGCAGTCCTCCTCAGTATTAACTATACCCCCCAATCATCCGCAAATTTTGAAATTGTACTTCCAATTCCCGAGCCCAAATCGTTTATATAAATGGTGAACAACAGTGGTCCCAGCACCGATTCTTGTGGAACACCACTTCCCACCTTTTGCTAGTCGAAGTAACTACCTTTAACCCCTACTCTGTTTTCTGTTTTGTAGCCAGCTTGTTATCCATTCTATTACTTGTCCCTGACTCCACATGCTCTGACCTTAGTCGTGAGTCTACTATGAGGTACCTTATTGAAGGCCTTTTGAAAATCCAAATATATTACATCTACTACATTACCCTTGTCTACTCTTTTTGTTACTTCTTCAAAGAATTCAATAATGTTGGTCAAGCATGACCTTCCCTTTTGAAATCCGTGCTGACTATTATTATATTTTTAGATTTTTTAATACATCTTTGAGTATGGATTCCATTATCTTTCCAACCACCGACATTAAGGTAATTGGTCTATAGTTCCCTGGACTGGTTTTATCTCCCTTTTTAAATATAGGAATAACATTAGCCAGTCCTCTAACACTATTCACTTTTCTAATGAATTTTTATATATATGTAATAGTGCCTCTGCTATCTCTTCCCTAACTTCTTATAATATATGCAGATGCATTCCATCTGGACCAGGGGTTTTATCCTTTCTAAGTTTGATTAGTTTATCAATTATCTTCCCTCTCTCTATCTTTAAATGACTTTATATCTTTTTTGATCTCTTCTTCTAATGTCATGAGAAGAGGGCTTGATCAGGTAGATGCTGAGAGGCTATTTCCCCTGGCTGGAGAGTCTAGAACTAGGGGTCATAGTCTCAGGATAAGGGGGCGGCCATTTAGGACCAAGATGAGGAGAAATTTCTTCACTCAGAGGGCTTTGAATTCTCTACCCCAGAGGGCTGTGGATGCTCATTTGTTGAGTATATTCAAGACTGAGATCGATAGACTTTTGGACTCTAAAGGAATCAAGGGATACGGGGATCAGACGGGCAAGTGGAGTTGAGGTTGAAGATCAGCCATGATCTGATTGAATGGCGGAGCAGGCTCGAGAGATTGTATGACCTACTCCTGCTCCTATTTCTTATGTTCTTATGTCATGCCCACCATGTTAGTCTCCCTGGTAAATACTGAGGCAAAGTAATTATTTAATATTTCTGCCATTTTGTTGTCATTACCTGTGAGTTTATCGTGTCTATCCCTTAGTGGCCCTATCCCTATCCTGATTTTTCTTTTGTTATTTATGTGTGTGTAGAATACTTCACTATTTATTTTTATATTCCTTGATAATTTAATTTCATAGTTTCTCTTTATCTTCCTAATTGTTTTTTTTACCTCCTTTCCTAACCTTTTCATATTCCCTTTTGCCACCCTCCTTTGTTGTCTATGTACTTAGTGTAGGCCTTTTACTTTAGTTTCAATTTTGCCCTTATTTCTTTATTCATCCATGGTGTGTCATTACTGACTAGTTTGTTCTTGATTTTTAGTGGGATATATTTCTCCTGGACTCTATCGATCACTGTTTTAAATAGTTTTCACTGCTGTTCTATTTCTTTGTTTATCAGTAATTTTTTCCAGTTTATTTTCCCTAGTTCCATTCTCATCCCCTGAAAATTAGCTTTTTTCCAATTTATTATTTTGTCGTTCTCAATCTTTGTTTTAAACCTTATTACGTTGTGATCGCTATTGCCTAGATGTTCCCCTACTCTTACTGCTCTTATCTGTTCTGGTTGGTTTCCCATTATTAGGGCGTTTCCTCTCTTGTTGGGCTTTTTACATGCACATTGTAAAAATTCCATTCCCTGTACCCCTTTGCCTACCTCTTCTTGCCAGTTTATTTGGGGGTAGTTAAAATCTCCCATGATTATTATTCTATGTCCTTTACTCAGTTCACATATTTGCTTACACATTTCTTCCTCCATCTTGTTTCCACTATTAGGTGGTCTGTAGTTACCCCTATTAGCATGCTCAATTCCTTCTTATCTTTTATTTCAATCCATATGGATTCTGTTTCTATCGTTCTGTTAATTATGTCCCTTTTTTCTACTGCCATTATGTTATCTCTAATTAGTACAGTTATTCAACCCCTTCTTCTTCCTTCCCTATCCTTTCTGATTATGTTATAGCCTGCAATATTTAGTTGCCAGTCCTGTTCTTTATGTAGCCACGTTTTAATTATTCCTACTATATTTGGTTCCTCACTATGGATTATTGCCTCCAGTTCCCACGTTTTATTTTGGACACTGTGTACATTGCTGTACAGGCAGTTTAATTCATCTTTAATAATTGCTCCTTTTAATTTACTTTTAACAGTCCTTTTATACTTCTGTTTGTTCCTTGACCGTTTATATTATCTTTATTCCTTACTCTGGTCTGACCTTTACCCTCATCTCCTGCTTCTTTTATCTTTAAGCTTTTGTTATTGCTATCAGATCCCTCCATCCATCTTGCTAGTTTAAAGCCAAAAGCACTGCCCTCTTTATCCTTTCTGCTGGGTCTCTGGTCTGGTAGAGCCCGTCCCAGTGGTACAGCTTCTTCCTGTCCCAGTACTGGTGCCAATGTCCCATGAAATGGAACCATTCTTTTAGTCACCCATTCACCTTTCTGATCTGCCTATGCACGTGGCTCAGGTAGTAAACCTAAGATTACCACCCGTGAGGTCCTGCTTTTATAATTTAGTTCCTAGCTTCTGATATTCCCTCAACAGGACCTCATCCTTGTTCTTCCTTATGTCATTGGTGCTGACATGGACCACGACAACTGGATTCTCCCCCGCCCCCTTTTCTAAGTTCTACTCCAGTTGCTCTGAGATCACAGAATCATAGAATCATAGAAAATTTGAAGCACAGAAGGAGGCCATTCGGCCCTTCGTTTCTGTGCCGGCTGAGAAACGAGCCACCCAGCCTAATTCCATTTTCCCACATTTGGTCAGTAGCCCTGCAGGTCACGGCCCTTCAGGTGCACATCCAGGCATTTTTAAATGAGTTGAGGGTTTCTGCCTCTACCGCCCTCTCAGGCAGTGAGTTCCAGACCCCCCCCCCCCCACCCTCTGGGTGAAAATTCTTTTCCTCATTTCTGCTCTAATCCTTCTCCCAATCACTTTAAATCTATGCCCCCTGGTTATTGACCTCCCTGCTAAAGGAAATAGGTCCTTCCTATCCACTCTATCTAGGCCCCTCATAATTTTGTACACCTCAATCAAATCACCCCTCAGCCTCCTCTGTTCCAAGGAAAACAACCCCAACCTATCCAATCTGTCATCATATCCAAAATTCTCCAGTCCTGGCAACATCCTCTTAAATCTCCTCTGTACCCTCTCGAGTGCAATCACATCCTTCCTGTAATGTGGTGACCAGAACTGTACACAGTACTGAAGCTGTGGCCTAACTAGTGTTTTATACAGTTTCAGCATAACATCCCTGCTTGTATATTCTGTGCCTCGGCTAATAAAGGAAAGCATGCCTTCTTAACCACCTTATCTACCTGTCCTTTACAGTTGCACCAGATAGGCAACACACCCTCCTGGACTCTGGGTTGCGACTGCAGAAGACGCTATCTAACCCCCTGATTATCAAATCCCCTATGACTACAACCTTTCTATTCTGATCCTCTCTCCCCCCCCCCCCGCCCGCCCCCTAAGACTGTCTCATGCTCCACGTGCCCTGGTTAGCCTTCTGGGAATCCTCCCTGCAGCCTTCATCCTTATCCTCACAGATATCAAGTACTTCATGCCTGTTGGATAGGACCAGTGTCTGCGGGACCTCCTTCTCTACCTCCCCCACCCCACCTTATTTGTCAGAGTGTCTCTAACTCTCACTCCAGCTCAAAGCCTCTGAGCTGGAGGTGTCTCAAGCCAGAGACATTTACTGCAGAGGTGGCAATCTGAGACAGTCTCGCTGTCCACAAACTCCCACATATTACAGTACCGACACACAGCCTGTACTGCCATCTCTAGTTTTTATTTATTTAATCAGCAGTTCATTTCTGGGACTAATAGATTCACTTGAGATCTAGATTATATTTAATAAATGGATTTAGCTTGAGTTCAAAATAATTAGTAATTGCTGAATCTTTTTTTCAATGCATATCAACATCTTTCCTAAGAGCTGCCTGAATGTTCCCAATGAGTACTCTGTACTAATAATGGCTGCAGGCTTTCCTTGTAAACAGTAAGATTGCAGGTATATGACATTTGTGAGGTACGGGGGGTAAATTTTAACCCCACGAACGGGTGGGCTGGGGTGGGTGGGAAGGTAAAAATTGTAAAAATATGAAACCCAACCCCAACTCGCTTCCGGTTTTAACAGAGGCAGGTCGAGGGGCGGACGACCAAACCGCACTCAGGAGGCGGGTCCGTCAGTGAAATCTTTTAAGGAGGCTGCAGGCCTCCATTTTGACAGGTTTTTTTTATTTTTAACTCCTGGGGGCCGGGATTCCCGGGCCTTCTGCTTCACTTCACGTGAGAGGAGGCGAGAAGGCCCCCATCAAAAGGTTAGTGCCTTTACTGCACTGCTTGTGGGCCAGGAGGAGCAGGAGTGTTTCCTCCAGGCCCAACAAGCCTAAGTGATCCCACACATGTGATGGGCCGCCCCCCAACCCCCCAATATCAGACCCCCCCACGATCTCCCCCACCCCCATGATGATCTGACCCCCCCCCCCCCCCCATGATCTTCAACTCCCTCCACGACCTCTGAGCCCCCCCCACGATCTCTGACCTCCCCCATGATCTCCGACCACCACCCCACGATCTCCGACCCTCCACCCACGATCTCCGAGCTCCCTCGATGTCCGACCCTCCCGATAACTGAGCCCCTGATGACCCCTTAATGACCACCAATCCCAATAACTCCCCCCAATGACCGACCCCCACACTACCCCTCATGGTAGCCGAGCCCCCCACCGATGACCGCCAATCCCCCGATGGCCCGATGAACCCGGCCCTGACCCCCCCACCCCATCTAATTATCTGCTCGCATCCGCTCCCTGTCTGTTCTCTCGTCCGACTGACAGACAGCCGCTGGCCTGTCAGGCGGGAAATCTACAGAAAATAAATTAAAGTCATCCTTACATCAAAATTATAAGGACGTCCACGAAACCCGTAGTTCCGGGTTTCCGATAAGGAATTTACACCACCCCTGCCCTCTTCCCAGTTCCCCGTTAAAATTTACCCCATGTGATTAAGAAACAACACATTGCATAATGAGAGCCTTATGGCAATGTCAAGGGAAAGATTTCATTTTGGCGAGTGAGATTGAGATATACTACGCACCCCAGGCTCAATTACTGCACACTCACAGCTTGGTGCTCGAATATTTTAAAAATAGTAAGTACTTGAGATATTTTGCCTTTTTTGTTTAAAAAGGATTGCGCAAACACCTCTGCTTTTTCATTTCTTTCACGCAGATTTTAGGTCAGAGTGGTTGAATTTCAGAAAAAAGGTGTCCTTTTACCTCTAATATTTCGGCTCAGTATCAGCCCAGACAGATGGGAGAACCTGTGCTCTTTAGAAGATCTGTGAAGAGCTGAATGAAATGAGTCCAGGTCCCAGTAGACACAACACAAAACCTCATTCCAGTTTAGCACTTACTTGCACTGATTCTGCAAGATTCTCAGAAAGTGCGTATGGGCGTAACATGGAACGATCACACAGGGACAAGCAACCAAGGTCTTCGCTAATGCTAGGTCCCAGAGTGTCCATCAGCATTCTGACAAGTTAAGCATTTCTCCATTGAAATGCAATAACAACTAAAAATGAGAGATCTGAAGCGTTTCTTTAGCATTTTCTCACAAGAATAACTTCTGTGTTCCTTGCATACATGACTTATACTCTTAATTATGTCTTAACAGTTTCCTTTGTTGCAACAAGGGTAAGATGTGTTACATTCAACAATTGACTGCACACGCAACATTTTATTTTACTGTTGTTTTAATAAAGGGAACCCAACAGGGAGCTGTACTCGAAGGGAGAAATAGGGCTACAACTCTGCAGTGTCAATCCTCCGATCTGCCCTTCCTTCGGGCTGAGAGTGCGGGGCCTTGAATTTACACTTGTATCTCTTTATTGTCTTGAACTGATCAACTACGTTATTGTTAAGATGATGGGACCATTAATAAAACTGCTAAAGAACAACAGATAAACAGGAGCCATCAATAGTGGTAATGATCGTGCTGTTTTATGTGACTGTTTCTGGAATTTCAGTGGATTAAGGAGAATTGCTCGTGTTGGTTTGTATTGTTTCTTCCAGTCAGTCTACAACGTACTTCCTCAAAATCTCAAACCCTGTGTTCGGTGACACAAAGCAGCAGGTTGTGACCAGTAGCCTCCAGAGTTATTAGCAAGAACCCGAAGCAAATATGGATAAACTCGAGTACGTCAATGAATCGGTCTGAATTTAGATGACTCCTGTTAATCTAGGTGCATCTCCTGAAGGAAGGCAAGCCCTATGTCCAATCAACTCAAAAGATAAATGTGTGCACTAACATTCTGCATAAACTGACTCTGTGTTAAGTGTCACAACAAACTAGGTTAAAAATACTTCTACAATCTAGGATAAACACCGCACTACATATTGGGCTGGGTTAACAACCTTATTCCAAACTTTAGACATGCACTGCAAAGCAACAATTGATCATCCAAACCAATAGCATAAACAATGTAACACGCAGTGCAATATTAAATTATTTAACACCACAAAACTAATCAAACTTCCCCAACAGTGATATTTCTATTTGAAACAACAGAACCAAGCAACTACTCCCCCATCGGTGATGCCCGACATAACCACCTACTTCACACCTTCACCTCTACTTCCAAGCTCGATATGTTTCTTCCCATAATTAATGCAGAGCTATGTAGTCCAAACTGACTTGAGCTTCTCCATCGATTTTAAGTGCTTGAAGCAATCACTTGTGAAATGCCTCTACTCCCATCATTACGTACAGCTCCCTAAGCAGGCTAATATATGATTTATACAGTTTGCAACTTCTATATTCTTTGCATCGCCCACTCTGTATCTTTTCTTCTTAAAAATGTATGCAGTCTTCCCAAAGTCCATCATACTCAGAGTATTATATAACTATATCGTTGATTTTAAGGTGAATCAAAGTGAATCTATCTCCCCCTGGAGGGCAACTCTCATCAAAGCGAGGTTAATCTTCAGTAACAATGCTTTGTCCCAAAAAAATCAACCACTGCCAATTAAAGTGGTCAGTGAACAACTATTCCATAAGATTTAATCTTAATGATCTCAGACATATATTGCTACATTAAATTTAAACTATTCAGGTCTTTCTCTTGGGATCTATTGGTGGAAATAGCCTGGGAAATTCAGTAGATGAAGCTTGCTGTATCTGTTCAGAGGAATGAATCGCAGTCTTCCAATAGAAGATTTGTTTTGCTCTATTGATTTTCATTGACAATGAGATAGGTCAGAGAAGGGTATCAACCAAACATTTTTAAATGAATTTCACACTTCTTCCTAAAGAACACCATGAAATGGACCTTATCTGTAGATTTAAGCAACATGAACCTGTTTGGAGATGGGTACTTGATCTAAAGTAATATTGAACTTTGAAGGTGCGGGGAGATTTATTTTGGTTGCTTTGCGTTATCATGAGGGACAGGTTGTATAAACTTGGTTTGTATTCCCTTGAGTATGGGAGATTGAGGGGTGATCTAATCGAGCTGGTTAAAAGGATTCGATAGTGTAGATGCAGAGAAACTATTTCCTCTGGTGGGGGAAACAAGAAAAAGAGGACATAATTTTAAAGTTAGAGCTAGGCTGTTCAGGAGTGAAATCAGGAAGCACTTTTTCACACAAAGTGTAGTGGAAATCTGGAACTCTTTCCCCCAAAAGGTTGTGGATGCTGGGAGACAATTGGTGCTTTCAAGAGTGAGATCGATAGATCTTTGTTGGGTAAGGGTATCAAGGAATATGGAGCAAAGGTAGGTAAATGGAGTTGAGGTGCAGATCAGCCATGATCTAATTGAATGGTGGAACAGGCTCGAGGGGCTGAATGGCCTATTCCTGTACGTAATGTTCATATGAGCACAACAACAACAATAACAACTTTTATTTATATAATGTCTTTATCGTAGTAAAACGTCCCAAGGCACTCCACAGGAGCGTTGTCAAACAAAATTTGACACACAGCCACGCAAGGACAGATGAGGCAGGTATCCAAAAGCTTGGTCAAAGAGGTAGGTTTTAAGGAGCATCTTAAAGGAGGAGAGAGAGGTAGAGAGGAGTGGAGGTTTAGGGATGCAATTCCAGAGCTTAGGGCTTAGGCAGCTGAAGGCACGGCCGTCAATGGTGGAGCGATTAAAATCAGTGATGCACAAGAGACAAGAATTGGAGTAGCACAGAGATCTCAGGGGGTTGTAGGACTGGAGGAAGTTACAGAGATAGGGAGGGGCGAGACCATGGAGGGATTTGAAAAAAAAAGGATGAAAAATTTAAAATGGAGGTGTTGCTGGACCAGGAGCCGATGTAGGTCAGCGAGCACAGAGATGATGGGTGAACAGGACTTGGTGTGAGTTAGGATACAGGCAGTAGAGTTTTGGATGAGCTCAAGTTTATGGAAGGTGCAAAGTGGGAGGCCGGCCAGGAGAGCATTGGAATAGCAAAGAGAGGAAATTTTCCCACTGCGTTTACAATGTCGCCAACACGTAGCAACCTGATGGAATGACGTGTCCACCCTGCAGAGTTTGAATATATTGGGGCAATTTTCTGACTTTGTGCTCCTGGGAGGGAGCCTCACCCGCCAGGATCACATGTGAACATATGAAACTGACGGGCAGGAAAAGACCAGTTAATCCATCAAGCCTGCCCCACACCATGATGGCTGGAGCATCATGACTAAACAATTCTTCCCCCCCCCCCCCCCCTCAACATCCCTCCCTCCCCACCATCTCCCCTCGCAGCCACATAATCTCCTGGGAGAGGGGAAACAACAGAGAAGAAATCCAGGGCCAATAAGGGAAAAAAATACTCTGGAAAATTCCTCTCTGACCTCCTCAGGCAATTGAAACCAGTCCAGGAGATTGCTATCGGAAATTCAGATGCACGGAGGTAGGAGAATCACCACAGTGCATAAAATTCCACCACATGGGGAGCACGGAGTCAGAAAATGACCCTTGTTTAGCACAAGAGGAGGAGCCTTAAGCAATAAGGTGATGGAGAATGTCGGAAAATTCAGGCGGCGAGGCCAACCATAAGCGCCGTCAGTGTGAGCTGTCGGGCCGTTTCTGCCCCTTTAGGGTCTTTCGCCACCTCTTCCGGTGCTGCGAGGTCCCAGTGGCTGCACTGCCAGAGGTTCCTCCCTCGCAATGGTGGACTTCCTCTTTATCTTTAATACGTTCGTTCATGAGATGTGGACGTCACTGGCAAGGCCGGTATTTATTGCCCATCCCTAATTGCCCTTGGGAAGGAGGTGGTGAGCTGCCTTCTTGAACTGCTGCAGTCCGTGTGGTGAAGGTTCTCCCACAGCACTGTTAGGTAGGGAGTTCCAGGATTTTGACCCAGCGACGATGAAGGAACGGCCGATATATTTCCAAGTCGGGATGGTGAGTGACTTGGAGAGGAACATGCAGGTGGTGTTGTTCCCATGCACCTGCTGCCCTTGTCCTTCTAGGTGGTAGAGGTCGCTGGTTTGGGAGGTGCTGTCAAAGAATCCTTGGCGAGTTGCAGCAGTGCATCTTGTAGATGGTACACACTGCAGCCACGGTGCGCCGGTGGTGAAGGGAGTGAATATTTAAGGTGGTGGATGGGCTCTCGATGCTGGGAATCCTGCAGTGAGCCCACCGTGCATGCGGAATGATCCCTAACCCAGGAAAATGGGTCAGGCCTGAGGTGGGGGGGATACAGGGAGGCAGCAGAAGTCTTGGCCTGCTCCAACACAATCCTGAAGAGGAGAATTCCTCCCCCAATATGTGGCTTGAAGGGAGCTAAGACTTTTGAGGTCCTCACAACCTTAGGTTTAAGGTTCCATAAGATGGGTTCCAGTAGAAGAATGCTCTTATTACAGAGAATCACTTTCCACTTCATTTTTGCTATTATGCTGCATATTCAATCACTTTTATTCCTAACTCAATGAAAAATTGTTCTCAGATTGGAAATATTTGATGTAGGTGAAAATGATGCGATGGTGAAATTGTCTTTATTCTCTGCAATAGGGCCAGTAAAGACCACCAATGGCAACGGCACAATATCTGTGAGGAAATATTTAATGGAGTGAGTCTTTAGCTTAGTGTTCGGCACTCCTGCCTCTGAATCAGTAGATGTAGGGTTTTAAACCCCGCTCAAAACAGTCCTGGTGAGTGGAGACCGGAGCTCCAGGACTCTGAATTCTGGGTTGATGTCCAGCGGAGGTACTCACATCTGGTGGGTGTGGGTGCCCCCTCACCCCCCCCCCCCCGACCCCGGTGCCCCCCCACCACCACCTCATCGATGGGTTAAGGGATTCCGAAAACCCTTCCGCTGCATAAGGCTAATCGCCCCCATCAACTGGCGCAATCTGGTTACAGAAACTGCCAGTGTGAAAGCTGACCGAGGCGACGCTGCTTCTAATCAGGATGTGGCTGCAGAAAATATTAAATGCATCACCTCATATGAATCCTGCCGTCATTTATAAAGGTGCTGTAGATTCATTTTTCTACTATGGCACCTCACTAAGCACTCATTGTTTGGTGTTGCACATTATGCTTTTCCCCAACAACGTACCTCAACCCCGACCACAAAATAGCAAACTCTCTATTGCACTAGTGTGAGTGTCCTGTTCTCGTGCCAGTACCCTGGAAACCTCTCCGAGGAGGCGTGTCAGTTTAGTGCCAATTGGGCTGAATTGTGCAGCGAGTTCGCACTCATTGAGAGCGAGGTTGACTGACTAGACAGTACAACTGTCAGAACGTAAGATTTTCATCCCACGAGCCTCGAATTAATTTGAACCAAGGCCCTGCTGCCCCACCTAGCTTCCAGAATTGTTAATTAAGGATGAGACGGCGTTAGATTACAGAGATATTTCGAGTCTTAACATGTCTGAAACCATCTTGCGCCTGCAGGCCACATGACCTTGGGTAGCGTATTCTAAATATAAATCATTACTTTGTGCATTGTTAGACAGTGATAATCACTTTGATTATACATCAACTAAACCTACAGTAGCAGCAAGGCTGAGAAAAAGCCACCTCCAGATTTTCATGTAATTAAGAGAATTGTATTGCCTCCCATAGAACACAGGTCTCAATAGCTCAAAGGCCCTCAGAAAAACCACAACATAGCGACAAAGTCATCTTATCAGTATTTAAACATGTATAATTTTTAATGCATTTTTCTGCACGTCATCTTTTCAACATTGTTGCACTCTGCGTTGTGGTAATTTTTCAGATTTTTTTTAATGTGTCACTCAGTCCCTTTACTTTATCATCACAAGCTTTGCTGGTAAATATGTTCAAGTGATGTGAACTGCCAGTTTTCACTATACTGCACCCTTGCTACAAGTGTAATAACTAGCCAATTAGTCAACTACACTTGAAATCATTTACATTTTTTATGGATGATAAATAAAAAATTGATTAGAACTGAGCTCTATTCCACAACATAGTACCGCCCCTACAGTTTCTGCAGAAAGAAATTAAAGGGAATGAAGTATAAATTTAATTTGTCATTGACCCCAGTAATTACGAGCTCCAGTTCCCTATGCCGACGCTATGCTTCCACTGTTTTGTTGGAGTATCATCTTTCAGTTAGTTCCGTTCCAATTCTTTCTGTTTTGTTATGGCATGGTCTCTCGGACAACACCCCTTTCTCCCTTCCTTGTGCCTTAACCTGCTCCTTCTCCACCAACTGCCCTAGCAAGACGCCTCCTACCAACAGTGATAAAAAGAGCTACAGCCACCATTGCCTGCCCATCGCAGATCACCTTATCCCACAGCTGCTGTGTGTTGCAATGATTTGATCCCCAGTACGCGGTCATCCCCTCCTGTTAAGTTAAATCAGCCACTTACAAGTGTGTGTTAACCTCAGGGGTAAAGTAGCTTCTCCCCAAACTCTGAAACAATGCGGGTGAAATTGGACTTGGGGGAGAGGAGTGCAAAACGGGTGATTACACCCAGTCCGATATCCATTTCCACTGAAGTCAGTGGAAAAGACAATCGGGCAGGGTGAAAAACAGGCTGCAATTCTCTACTGCCCATTTTGCATCACCGCCCAAGACAGTTTCACCCCCAATATGACTTGGTGTCATTGCCCATAATGCAAAATGCTGGGGTAGATATTCAACTAGCCGTTTGGGCATAAAGCTAGAGTTGCTGGTCGTTATAGAAATCACCAGATTTTCATTTCCATTGAAGTCAAGCGGTTGGATTTTATATCGGGCAGCCAATCCACCATACCAGTTTGACACCTGGATTGCTAGTTAAAGATGTAGTCCACTGTCTTCAATTACATTGCAGAGGGCATGGAGCAGAAAGGCCACATGGTCCAGGCACTTCAAAATCGTTTGGTAAGATGTCAGTGGCCATTGAGTCGTACCAGGTTCTTAGATCAAAATTTCAGAAAGGGGATCTTACACATACTAATGTTATGTTGTCTGGTCAGGACAAGAAAGGGTCATCGGGTGCTCATTCTACTTCTTACTGGTCTTATCCCCATGTACCCACCATTACTTCCTCCAGTCCCATCTCCTGGAAGAAGCAAAAAGACACATAGACCCACAGCAAATTCAGGAACCCATGTCAAAAATTCCTCTCCCACCCTTAAAAGGCAATCAGGCAAGTCCCAGCAGGCCCCGAATCCATTAGTAATTACCCAAAATCTTACCACCCCTCCGCCAGATCTTGTAGATTTCCAAACATGGGTCTTAACACCTTCCTGATGGACGGCAAGGAGTCAGTCCTTACTAACACCTCCAGAATCCATAGGTCGATCACCATAGGGGGAAAAGAAATATTGGTCTGGATCAGGCCTTTCAATTTGAGTGTTTTATCCTCACTGAAAATTCTACAACCGAATGGACCATTGCAACCTAGATACAGTAATGGACTGGTGAACTAGTGGCATTTGTCTTGGACGGTGACTCAAAATGGGCACTAGCTAATCGGCAGGCCATTTAATGCTCCGCCTTATTTTGTTTTCCCACTAGGTTCCTGCCAGGGAGGCTAGAAGGGGCCCAAAGAGGTAAACCTTTTGACTTTTTTTTATATTCCTTGAGGGCCCAGGAGGATCAGGAGTGTCCCTCCAGGACCCACAAGCAACGTATAGGCCTCCTCTGTCCCGGGCTCCCCCCCCCTGCTCCCTGAACGTGAGGACCTCCCGAGACCCTCTCCCCGCGACTAACCTGAGCGCCGGGGGCTTAAGTGTTGAATCAGCCTTTAGCCGATATTCTGTGGAATTACTCATGGCTAGGCTGGTCCATGCAGTGGGGATTTCTGATGCTTACTCTCATCCCTCAGCTGTCAAAACATGTCAGCAGTTTACTCATTGCAACAAAACAGAAAATTTACTGAAGCAATATATCACATGATTGACATGAGCTAAAAATATTGCAGGCTTTACTGTTACCGCAAGGTGAAGACTTCAGAAATACAATATTGACAATAATATTTAGCTGTCATTTTATAAAACTCACTTAAGATTCAAGTAACGCTGCTCTTCCCTCCCCCAACATATCCCTCAAATTCTCAGTTATTTACTTTGTGTAAATGAATTTTTTTGCCTTCTCTCCCATGTTGGATTTGGTTAGATGCAAGCAATTTCATTTATCTATTTATTCCTCCTTCCTTCCTCCCCATCACCTTTTTTCTCAGTTCTTTACATGATAATAAAAGGTATTTTTTCTCTCCTTACTTCACACTGTGGAAGTGTAATTTTACAAAGACCTTCACACACCAAAGCCAATATTGGGAATTTGGGCTTGCTCCTCCCACTTTTTCCTGTCCGTCAAAATTAATGCTAGGAAAGTCAATGCTACTGGGATGATTTTATCCCTCTATCCATGTCCATTCCTTTCAGAAGTGGAGTGCCTGGACATTTGGAGTGCATTTTCCATCTTATTATTCAGACCTTATTATAATAACTAGAAATCTAAGCCCGAGAGAACAACAGTTAGGTAAATGATGATAAGATTACTTTTTGTACTGCTATTGACTACCATGGACAAAAAATCCTGGCAAAGGTCAAAGGTGAATTAAGCAGTGGGCCCTTCCCGGGCATTCTTCAAAAAGGCAGGAGTGGTCAAGCAATATTAGTGAAGCTACTATCTGAAGTAACCCTCCAATCCTCACGCATTTACTAAATGTTGATGTTTAGACTTAACTCCTATAGGAGATTCAGAGTTTGGAAAGTTAGTCCTTGGTGACGGTTTCAGATTCCAATCTGGAGATACACTTCTTCCTCTGACTGCACTACTGCATCAGAATCATTGGTAAATAGAGGATGACAAATGCAGAACAAGGGTAATTGATTACTTCAATAGAGTCTTCCCCGATCTTCCTCCACTCACCCAACACATATTGACTGACCCTACTTACTTAATGTTGGCGTTTGCAAGAATTAGTGAGCCCTTCCATTTTCTGTTGGTGATTTATTAAGTGTTTTAAAATATTAACAAGCATACTTATTTGTTGTGTGCCTACAATTTCATGTGAAAGAACCAAAGGGAGTGCCTGAAAGGGAGAGCTAAATTCAGAATGATTCCCCACTTTCCACCTCACAACCATTGTTGACTTGAGCCATCCATTGGTATAATGGACAGTCACATCATTTGAAAAATGAGGATGGGTCCACCAAGATACGTAAAGTGTCTTTATGTGAACATTACTTTGTAAGTTCATTCATGTTTCGAATAAGAAGATTGACACAAGAAGATATGTAGCTTGCTGCAGTAAAGTTCACAACATGACATTCAATAACATGTAGCACATGAATAAAGTGCTCCATTTAAGATGGGATTCTGTTGTAAATGGATTTGCTCTAAGTGCATTATGTCCCAAGGAAAATAGAGTGTGAACGCATTAAAGTATTAAATTAGGGATCGATAAATTTTATGGATGAAGGGAAAGGGACTGTAGATTAAAAGTGCACTTTATTTTAGCATGACCATTTACAACAATTACTTAAATAAAGTGGAGATGTGAAGTTTTGTTTTGCGCAGAACTGAAGCTGCACTTAAACATGTGGAAATGATTTTGAAAGAGGATTGGATTGCGTCAATAATTTCAACTGCAACATAATTTTTTGATCAAAACTGTGCCATAATAGGGGCGCTCTATGGCTCAGTGAGTAAACTCACAGCATAGGTGATACTTAAACCATAAAGGCCAGGGAGGTCCCAGGTACCATCCTTGATTTATGTTGAGTTAGTTGGTTTCAGCCAAGGCAGCAATGGGAATGCTACGATTTTAAAATTCTCCTCCTTGTTTTCAATTCCCTCCAAGGTCTCGCCCCTCCCTATCTCTGTAACCTCCTCCAGCCCTACAACCCTCCATGATCTCTGCGCTCCTCCAATTCTGGCCTCTTGTACATCCCCGATTGTCTTCACTCCACCATTGGCGGCCTTGCCTTCAGCTGCCTAGGCCCTAAGCTCTGGAATTCTCTCCCTAAACCTCTCTGCCCCTCTACTTCTCTCTCCTCCTTTAAGACGCTCTTTAAAACCTACCTCTTTGACCAAGCCTGTCCTAATGTCTCCTTATGTGTGCTCGGTGTCAAATTTTGTTTGATAATGCTCCCGTGAAGCGTCCTGGGACGTTTTACTACGTTAAAGGTGCTATATAAATACAAGTTAATGTTGTAGGAAGGGGCAGGGTTGCTATTTCTGATTGCTGTCTGGTATATCCCACTCGAAAGTGCAACAAATGTATAGACATTGGCATGGACAAATAAAATGAATGGATGGAAAATCCTGGGGAGTGTGTGCCTGAGTTCATGACTAGCTGCTTGGATTGGGTTCTCCAGGGCTGACATCACCAGTGGAATCCATCTACATGCATAAAG